>NC_135826.1:28096315-28696315 GCF_964213995.1 Mustelus asterias | reverse complement strand
GGAGAACCATCAAGCTCAACTTTGAGAACTTGTGTTTCCCCCATACTGTAAAAAGCCAACATTTCTGCTCACACTTTTACAAGCTTTCATTTTATTACAATTACTCAGTCACAAACTCAAAATTCCCACATAGCCACTACTAAAACTAAACAATCTTCTGGACATCTCAAAAGCAAAAAAAAAGTTAATTCACTCAGGTAAAATACAACAGTTTTAAACTGCAATGTGGTTTCAAAACAGTCAGCAGAACCCAAGAATAAGTCTCCCCCCCCCCCCCCCCCCCCCCCCCCGCCTCCCCCCAACCCATTTTATAGGTTATTTACTTAACATGCTAAATAATGTTATATGAGCCCCTGCGTGCTGCACTGCAATAAATACAGGACACGTGAATCAGCTCCACCTGGAAATGAACAGCACAGTTCTTTGCTGGACTATGAGCCTTTAAGTCACCCTCAGTTACTTGTTTAATCATTTCATTATACTTACAAAAACGCTTGGCATTGGTCTTACTGCAGTTTGGTTAGTGAATAGAATGATGTAAAAAATTACTGCAATTTCTTTGCTTCAGACCTTTTCTTAAAAAAAACATAGCTTCTTTAAATAATTTGATAAAAAGAAAACAAAAAAAATCAGCTTCAAGCACAATCCAATGTTGAATTCATTAACCAGAAAGTTTAACTTTTGTTAAGGATATTAAAAAACTTGAGGTACTTTTTAAAACTGGATTAGTAAAGATGTCCCACCTTGAATGTATAAAACTTTGAAAAAGAAATTTTTAAAATACATTTTTAAAATGACCTACAGTCTATGAAATCCCATTGCATTTTAAATTTTAGTCTTCCTTTTCACATTTTGCTCTCTTGGGTTGTTTATACATAATACATATTTCTTGAACAAAATGTGTAGAAAATGGTAAAATTTACACTTCATTGTATACTAAGTTTACCAGAAAAATCAATGTGCTATTGCTTACAATTAAAATTACACAGCAATAATTCAATGTATAATAATAAATTTTTATCTAATGGTATTAGATTACATTGTTTGAACTGCAATTTACAATGCTATAAAACACCATTAAATTAATGAGAAAAAGACAGTGATGACAGTATTTTTCTGTGTTATCATGAACGATCACTCAACGTACAAAAGACCAGAGACAAAAAACACCAGAGACACAATCAATGGAAGAGGAGAGCAGGATTGTACTTGTATAAAGTAAACTGAAGGAGGCCGAGCAATATTTGCATCATCAAGTACCAAACTGTTAACAAGTGATGCAAAATATTACAAGATCACTTGTTGCAGAGAAACTGGTCTCAGCTAACAATTTCGTTTTCAACCTTTCAGAATAGTAAGCACCAGGGATCAGAACCCACAGAGGCACAGTTTGTGATGGTTAAAATAGCACCAACAGCAGGCTAACAAATGAATGCTGGTGTGCGCTGCACTTCACACTTCAAAGCCTCTATAGGCTTGCTGGAACAATGACAAGTCCCAATCGCTTGGAAAAAAAGATAAATAGTTTCTAAAACACCATACAACAGGAGCCATGTTTTTTGCAGCAACACTAAAACCAATTCACAGTAAAATGTATTTGCTTTTATTTTCCAGTAGTAAAGAAGCAAAACAATGTTTGCAGGCCACTCAAGCACCTTTTGTTTGATGGAAGTGGATGAAGTTGGTCCACATCGTCCTTGCATAGGTCACATTGTTTTGAGGTAGAATTCCTAAATACCTAGAGATAAAAGTGAAAAAGTACATCATCTACCTTCTATTAATAACTGCACCATTCTTTAGTTTCAGAAACAAAATCAAAAAACGATTAGGCAAAGGAGTACGAAATCCCCCATTTGCCTTTAAGTAACAACAGCAGTTTAACACAGATTAATTATTAAGTTTAGATATCCACATCCCAGGTTTAAATTTAATATTAGTCGAACAGCAAAATATCAATGTAATTTTAATTTTAATAAGAAAACGTCCACTAAATTGCATCAATATCAGAGAAGATAGATCTGCATATGAAACTCAAATGAATAATCAGGCTACAATCCTGAATTAATCAGTGCTGTGTTAATGATCACAATGCCAGTATATTATTGTGGAGAAGTAGAATAGTGTGGATGCTGGAAACATGAAATAAAATCAGAAAATGCTGCAAATACTCAGCAAGGTCACGCAGCATCTTTGGCAAGAAAAATAGAGTTAACGTGTCAGCTCTGTGATTTTTCCCCAGCTCTGATGAAAAGTCACAAATCTGAAAGGTCACACATCTGGAACATTACCTCTGTTTCTCTAAGTGTCGGGACTTTGCTTAGAATTGGATAGCTGCTTTTTAAAAAAATTGGAGATATCTATATCTGCATTTCCGATCTGAAGCGCGTGCCTACACTACACAAAAGACAAATAAAACATTCCTAAATGGGATATTCTAGATATCTTAATATTGCAAAGTTAGTTAATTTATACACTCCTAGAGTTTGCATTTCATCAAGATATCTCACACATTGCTGTACACATTCTGATAAATTGTTTTAACCTTGCACATTTTTCTAACCTTACCTTATAAGACTGATAAAGTACGCAAGTTCTTATCGAGGCTTAACCCCAGAGAAATGTGTAGCATAAGGAGACTGCATGCCAAGTGTGACCCACATTGCAGATGTATTTGTGCTGGACTGAGAGATGAGAGGTGCTGATTGAGCAAGCGCTGTACGTGGCAAAGGTGGGTGATGCACTGTGAAGGAAGGGTGAGAAGCTTTGGGTTGCAAAGATGCAAGCTTCATGGCTAATGCAGTGTTAGCAGATTGAAGCGAAGCAGTCGAAGAGGAGCAAGAAATGGAAGAAGACAAGTATCCATCACTAACGGTGGATATATTACGGAAAAGGGAAGGATCAGAACTGTTTGAATTTAACAGTGGAGGGGGTGGCGGTAAGGAAATATTGGGGGGAGGTGTGTTAAGCACAGACTGTGTAGGTGCTCTGGTAAGGTAGGGGGCCACTCTGCTCTCGGTGGAAGATAATGTACTAGTAGATACAGAAAGAAATGAATGGGAAGTAGTAGGAACAGCCTGTAGTGGGTTAAAGCTTAACATCGTGCTACTAGATACTGGAACATTGCTGAAATTGGCTCCAAACTGATGAGAAGAGACTGAAGGCACCACATGGTTAAAAATACCTGAAACAGGAGAGAAAAAAAAACAGCTCAAAGATTTTTGTCCAGCAGGAAGCAAAGCATCAATACAGCAGCTAAGCCCACACCTACAGCTTGTTTCAGCAAGCACAGTAAAGGCAACAAAAGAAAATAGATTTATAAAAAAGCAAAACAATTCAGGTTACCCAAAGCATAGCAACTCTCCTTTTCAGTCAATTTCTAGTATATTTAAATAAATATACTTTTTATATAAAAACACAAATGTAAATAATATGAATTTATCAACCATACACTAAGGTCACTTGCAATAATTTTGCTCCCTCCTCCCACCCACCAAAAATTTCCTCCCCTTCCAAATTAATTGACGGGCACCTACATCATGACTGTTACTGCACTACTGACACGGAGAGACAGATAGATCCTCGATCACACCAGATAACCACATTTATGCACTGGCCAGGAAGGGGCTCCTGAAGAACTTAACCCCATCACCAGCTCAGAGACTAACTCCCGCACACCCAGTTGGTCTGGCTGGCTGTGTTGTAGCTCTTTCTTTAACCTTGAGCCTTTATCTCTGCAAATCAGTTCTGAATCATTTTTCAACCTCTTGTGCATTTCAGCAAGTCCAATCTATCCAAAATGTTATATTGTGAACATTTTGTTAAATTGCACTTTGTCAAAATATTGTGGGGCGCTTCAGAAAATGGCTTACTTTGGATTGTAGTAATGTGCTCTAAATGCTAGTAAAATCAAACTAAATGCCATTTACTATTTGGTGGTGTTTTAGGTTATTCAATTAGCCACGTGAAAGGCCATAGAAAAATTCAAGGATGGACTGAATAAAAATGTATATCAACTTTTTGATAAATGAAAATGGTAATGAAACCCAGTGACTATATTCACTGTTTAATTGTACATCAGTTACCCAGCAAGTGATATCCTTTGCTTTCAGTGGTTGTGTTGTAATGATGTGTGCTTTTTAAGAACAGTGAGAAATTTGCACTGTGCGTGCTCAGGATATTAGGCGTCACCTTTTCAATGTTATGGTTAATAGCACTTAGTTGCAAGTAACTACAAAAGAAGGGGCCATCTAGCACAATCTTGCTTAGAAACCAAGAATCCCCATCACATCATCTAATGACCCTGGATTCAAGTTTTTACTTTCATTACCCTACCTTAAAGGGCAGTTCCAGGTACTGATCAGTTTTTGCTTCAAGCACATTTGTCTCCATGTCTTTGGCCAGTTAGCATCTGTGGCCCCTTGTCCTGCAAGTTCTAGGGAGGGTTGACATGAATATGGTAGGTCTTCCTTTATGCATGGAATCCCACTGTTGTAGATGAAAAGCCACATGGAAATTGATGTCTTGTGTCAATGGCAGCCACCTAATCTCTGATATTTCAAATTATTTCAAGTACAAGTTGGAACTGAGAGTTTGAGGATCAGAAATGATTGGAATCCCCTTTCGAGATCACACAAAGGTGTTCACTTCTAAGTACAACACTTCATGGAAGTTTGGATCAACTGAACAGGTAACACAATGAACCCTAGAGGAAATTTACCCATCCACAGAATCGGAGATATTGCATTAATCCCCAGCAGTCAATTATTTATCCTGCATCTTTCGATTTGCAGAAATTAGGATAGGCAGAATGGTGGCTTCAAAGAAGAGGCAAGTTTCTACTCCATCTTCTCTGTTGCTGGTTCAGATCTCGAGATTCTTTGCAACCTAAGGAGCCAATCCAAGAATAATTTTTGAAGTAGAGTTAGTCAGATAGCCCTTCCAAGATCTATTTCATGAGGCCATAATGCAGAAGTACCAAAGGATGCAACAACAGCCAAATCAGTACAAGTAGCAAAACTATTTTGCAGGACACATTAGGCTAAGGATGGAAGATCTTCCAGGTTCAGCTTTAGAACTCAAAAAGATCCCAATATGTAAAGCACCAACAGTAATAGCTGGCTGGCTGAAAAATAAACTGTAGCAAAAGGCATCAATACGATTTGGCAGAGGTCCAAGTTTATATTACTCAATGTTTGATTTGCAAGTGGGTAGTAGCGAAGTTAGTAAAGACTACTGCTGACACTCAGTACCCAAATTTTAGCATCAATCCTTGCCAAAAGAAACTACAGAATTTGGACACCACTATTGGTTGCAGTGCTCAAATCTAGCGTGGAACTGAATGAACATTTGACGCCGTGTGGATCTTGAAATCCCAGAATCAGTAGCACAGGATTACATGAAAAACTAGTTTTAGTCAGAAAAAAGTGTCGTCAATTTCTTGTTCTGTCTTCTTATACACTGCTCTTGGAGGATGGCCTCCTGATATGGTTAAAAACAAACAGAATGCCATGGCTTCTGAATCATACTTTGATGGTCAATAGTGCAAGCATTTGTCATGTCCATTAAAACTTTTTTGCAGAATGCGATGACTGATCACAAACTTAATGTGGAACAATACTAAGGTTTCATGACATCAAACTGCTTTTATCTCAGATGCAAGGTTCCAACGTTGAACTTAACTTCTTTCTTTCAACTATAGAAGATGAAGGCACCTCCAATAATCCAATAAGATTGACATTAAAAAAGCCTGGATAGCTGTGATGAGCAAAGCAAGTCAAGCACGGACTCCATGCATTGCCAGTGAAAGCCAATATATTGATTATTTATGTAGATCATCGACACTAAGAATGGCAATGGTAGTTCAGAGTAAATTGCATGCTTCTCCAGTCAAAGATCAGCATAAAGAGAGGTTTCCAAGGCTTCCAGAGAATAACTCTGCTCTTGGTTTTCGTGTACCACACAGGCTTATGCCACGGTTTGGAGTTGTTTGCTTACAGTTGTGTGAAAGAAACCCAAGTGATTTGATTTGTTTCCCCACCACCCCTAGGCTCTCTGGAAGTGTCCTTCTCTTTTCCTCTGCATTTGCTGTTTACATCTTCATAGTTCACTTAAAGGTCTGAACACAATTCTATAACTTGTAAATTCACGAAACTAGTGGCTTCTAATTGTCATCTTCATAGCTCATCATTTTCGTTCCAATGCTATTAGATAAGGCACAGATTACCACTAACTTCTGGTTAAAAACTACAACTACAAGCAAGGATGTAAGCAAAAGGTACTTCAAAAACTTGCAACAAAGTGGTGGTAGGGTCAATGGTCCGAGTTGGACGAAGAATAATAGGTCTCTTGACCTTAGCATTATTACTGGCTGCAAACAAAAAAATCTGTTTTTCCAAAAATATTTACCAGTGTAAACCATTAAAAACTTGCATTTATATAGCACTTTTCATAACCATGCACGTCTCAAAGCAGTTTAGAGCCAATTAAGTAGTGCAGCCCCGTTGTAACGCGATGGTTGGGGTCCATAAAATGTTATCGCGAATGTTATTGGGGTCGTGCTAAATCACTAAACCGGAAAGAGCAAAAAAAAAGGGTCCAATGATTCATAAGAAATAGGAGCAGGAGTAGGCCATCTAACCCCTCAAGCCTGCTCCACCATCGTGTCATATCCGATTTCGCTCTAAATCGGGGTGTGTAAAATTGGGGTTCCACTGTATTTATTAAAACGTAGCTACTGTTGTAATGCAGGAAACACACGTGGTCAGTAAAAATGCCACAAAGTCCAGCAGTATTCCAGGAAATTCAGTGAAAAAGTTTAACTCTACATTTCACAAGAGCATAAGATGTACTTGGATGGAGGCCTTCTGACCCATCTGATTTTCAACCAAAAATAAAACACCCTATTCTTCCACCAGTACACCTTCTCCAGCCTAAGACTCATTTATTGGTATCAGAAATATGGGAAGTTAAGAATTGAATTTAAAGAAGAATGCCCTCTGTTTTCAAGCCATAGATTTAAATATCGCAGCAGATTTGGATTAGCTGGTTTCATGGATGCAGTCAGATGTTGAAAATGTTGCAATTATTACAAGACCTGTGTTTGCTGGTAGATTTCTAGTAAAGTTGGCTTCCAAACCAGGTATTACACTTTGTTCAGAAGGAGAGAGTAGCAGCTCTCCAATTGTTTTCTCTGCTGAAAATGTTCTTGCAAATGCTTTGCAGTGGCTAGCAGTCTTGCCCCGAAATACTTCACCCATTATGTATTCCAAGGAGTTTTGAATGGGCCTGTCATCTCAACCATTGTTTCAATATCCAGTTTTTGCACATTAGTGTCTCTTCCTTAATGACGAATTTTGATGGGTTGCTGAATTGTAGAAAATGTGCCTCTTCTCACATCCCAAAGGTAATTTTGTTTGCTTTCCACCTTTAACTCGGAAGGTGACCTTGCATTTTTAAGTAGTTTATTTTGTCTCATTTTAAATTGCAAAATTCCCAGTCAGTTGAAAGCTGAAAAATCATAGAAGGGCAAAGCCTCGTGACAACATGGATCCAGAAATTAGGTTTGTTCTGATGAATACATGCTACCGTTGCAATTTTACAATTGGTTTGTAGGTTGAAACTGGAGCTGCAGTAGCAAAAATTAGAAGCCATCCTTTTCAGCCATAGTAAAACCTGTTGTTCTGATGGGCTTCATTTGGTTAAAACCAGAAATTCCACAGACGTAGTAGTATGCTACAAAGCAGGATTTTCACTGGCACAAAACATGGCTATCAAAGTATTATACTTTTAATGTAATTTTTATTCACGCTCAGTCATGGTTCTCCTCTCATCATAAGTATAAAATCAGTAGCAGGAGGCGCAATACTGTAGTATACCACTTGTACAACAGTAAATCATCTCATCCTTTATGTTGAACTGATTTTTTATACAGAGTAATTTGATTTGAAGAGCCTAACAAATGACTAATGGTAATTGTATAATGTGATACTAAGCTGTACAGACCAGAAAGTCTACGATTAATTAGTTAATCGTTACAAGAGAGAAAGGAGTAGAGAGTGGGGAAAATGGTGAGGGAGATGGACAGGGAATGAGAAAGGGAGGCTGAGAAAGAAAGATGGGAGGATGCAATCAGAGAGAGGACGAGGGAGATTAAGTGGGAAAGGGAGTAAGAAAGATAGGCAGAAGGAAATAGTCAAAAGCAGAGAGAAACAGAGATACAGAGAGATACGGGAGCGAAAGGGAAAGAGTGAGAGTGAACGAGAACAATGGACACAACAAGAGCAAAAGACAAGAGTGAGGTAGAGAGAGGGAGAAAGCCAGACAAAGAAGTGAAGGAAGGACAGAAACAGAGAGGGAGAGGGAGATTGAGACGAAGCGGGAGAAGGAGAATTTGGAATATTGTGTGCAGCTCTGGTCACCTCACTATAAGAAGGATGTGGAAGCATTGGAGAGAGTGCAAAGGAGATTTACCGGGATGTTGCCTGGTTTGGAGGGTAGGTCTTATGAGGAAAGGTTGAGGGAGCTAGGGCTTTTCTCTCTGGAGAAGAGGAGGATGAGAGGCGACGTAATAGAGGTTTATAAGATGATGAAGGGGATAGATAGAATGGACGTTCGGAGACTATTTCCTCGGGTGGATGTAGCTGTTACTAGAGGGCATAACTATAAGGTTCATGGTGGGAGATATAGGAGGGATGTCCGAGGTAGGTTCTTTACTCAGAGAGTGGTTGGGGTGTGGAACGGACTGCCTGCTGTGATAGTGGAGTCGGACACTTTAGGAACTTTCAAGCGGTTATTGGATAGGCACATGGAGCACACCAGAATGATAGGGATAGCTTGATCTTGGTTTCGGACAAAGCTCGGCACAACATCGAGGGCCAAAGGGCCTGTACTGTTCTATGTTCTTGCCTCTTATGGAAGTCACAGCATACTTGTGATTGGCATTGTAAAGATTAACTGCCTCTGAAAGAGGGA
This sequence comes from Mustelus asterias, assembly GCF_964213995.1. NCBI lineage: Eukaryota > Metazoa > Chordata > Chondrichthyes > Carcharhiniformes > Triakidae > Mustelus > Mustelus asterias. The sequence continues at coordinate 28,687,345 of NC_135826.1, read as the reverse complement.
ACTTTAAAAATTGATTCTCTCCTCATTACCTCCAAAAGATCAGCATACCATAAATATATTACTCAACCCACAGAATGATAACAAGCTGACCCCAGATATTTATCAGCGTTGTTTTACAACTAGCCTCCAGAACTGTTCAAGGACTTGAATAATTTAAGCAAGGAATCAAACACCACTTCCTCTCACCCTAAAGAATATGCCCTTAGGAAAGGCAAAAGATTACGCACGCACAATTATTTTTACTCCTGTACATGCATAGGAACTGAAAAACAGTGGTATGCCAAATAGACAAAAGTCCAATATTTATTACACAAAATAGATGAAAAATTCTGTGCCCAATAGTGTTTCCTTCCTTTGAATATTTATCCAGGTTTACAGCTGGGAAAATGACGTGTTGATATTTTTGCCACTGGTGATTGAACTGTCAATGAGATAAATATTCAAACAATACTCACAAATCATTGTGTTTGTAAAAGACAAAAATGGATAAATCTCATCACCTTGGAACAGACATGAGTATCCTTTATCATCCAAAAATCTTACTTTTTAACCTCATGAACATTTAGCATGGGTAGTCTGACCCGAGCCGACATGAACCTCACCAACTGCACCTGATCTTTATTATTCAGTAGTACATCCTGCTGTTCTAACCATTTTTACTTTAGATGACATCTAGTCTAGGCTTAGGCCATGGTAATGTAAGCAAGTCAAGGCCTATATGCAGTGTCCAAAATTATCTAAAGTCCGAAACACAATTGGCCACAAGGGTTTCGGATAGAGGATACTCAACCTGTAGCATAAGCACACTCAACAAAAGAAATTGCCAAAAAGGGTGCATGTTGCACTATACTGTATCAATGCGAGAAAGATGGATTTTAGCCCATTTGCAACAGCAACTTGATCATCTGCCAGTTAAAGATTTTTCCTAAATAATTCTGCTAGGCCATGATACTTGGTTTTCTGAATGACTTGCAATATTAAAGGATTACAAAGAAATGAAATTATAATATTTAGACATATGGTCAACACATTTTCTTTGTCCGGCTATTTTCAATAGCAATCAGAATAAATTGCGCAAAAAATTTGGTGCAAAACTCAAAACCAGGTCCCAGTTCTGATCACCAATATTTAGATGTATTACTACTGCTAACATCATAGACATTTTAACTATCTGCACTCTTAGTTTAAAGCCTACATTTTGTTTTGTCACTGAAATAAATATTTTCCCCACAATAAATTCCAACGTTCAAAATAGCCTAAGGTAAACTTGTTTTACTGTAATTACATCCTCCCACAATTGAAAGTGCTACAGCAACTTTGCTTTGCAATTCCCAGCTTCTTAGCCACAACTGCAGAGAAAATCCGATGTCACGAACAAACCTATAGTTCAACATTAACCTCTCTCTCTTCTCCACTGCCCTCCCGCCTTATAGGGGAGGAGGTTAGTTTAAAAGGGATAAATACGTAAATATAAGGAACACATCAATATATTGTGCACTTGATGTATTTTTTCCCCAACAGTGCAATATTGGGGTGTCAAGAGTCCGGCTATGGAGAGATAGAGCGCCACATTAAATCAGGCTCCTGATGCAAGATTCATTGCTACTGCACAAGTTGCCTTGCTGAAATTCATTAATGGCTACTTGAGGCATGATAAGGCTGTCCTGCAACAATAGCTGAAAGAATTAGTCATGCAAGTATGTTTTTAAGTAAGCAATCTTTGGTCTAGTAATGTGCAAATCCGTGCCTGCAGAAAGGCAGAATTCAATGTTCTAGTCTTTTAAGAAACAAAGGACACCAAGAAAAGAAATAATTAGCAAATTACACTTGTACCATAACAAAACCATATAAAATCGACTACAACCAGGGATTCACAAGATGATTCCTATCAGTTTATGGGGTCTTAAAATATATCATACACTGAGAACTGGATATCAACATTGATTATATTGGCTTTTCTGATCTATGAATTCAAATACAACCTATCCTAACGAGATGAAACCTTCCTCTCTACCTGCCAACATCCAACAGAAAATTAATTCAAGTGTTTCAATCCACAGGGACATGAGGTTACTCTGCACAACTGTCCCTCGTTGTGCATAACGTCATAGAAAATTGACTAATAAAGGGAGATGTCTCATGATCACAAGTGTGTTCACTCAAGCACTCAGTTTACCAGACAGTAGATGGCACTCTTCTGAGAGTGTGGCAAATGGTTGCGTCACAGTGGAGGAATTGTTTATGGAATAGTTATGAAATCTTTGAACTGAAAGTATCTTCCTGCCAATCCAAGTACTGTTTACATTTAAATTGATTAAGTTTATTAAACAGGTTAATATTCTGACAAAGCTTTTAGGCTATGAATTTCCTCAAATGCAAGTCCCACTTTCGCGGTGCAGTACCCTGCTTTTAATTGCAGTATACTCTGGCGTACCCATCTCCTGCAGTCTCACCAGCAAGATCAGTAACGGAAAAGCTAGCATGAGTGCAAGAATGTCAACCCAGCACCAGCAGCTGTGACAGGAACCATGTTTGCATCAACTGGTGTCAAGCCAAAGAAAGGCCACCATTCTGTTGGCCACATAATGGAGTTTGAGTTTCCCTGCAATCTCATTGGTTACTGTAATCCTGTGGTAAGTTGACCAGGATAAGAACCTGCAACAGAACGGTGCAATTGCAACTGAAGCGAACATAGTGCTTTCTGAAAAACTGCAGCGAGCATGTTTTTGACCACCCAGTATTCCTCCCAATGGGATTGTGGTCACTTAAATTAAAGGTTTACATTTCCTACTTTCCTTCATGCGACTTGATCATCTTTATATTAAGTAGCACTGCATTTTCTCCATTTTGCCTCCCAAATAATTTACTCCTCCTGCATTTTCTTTACCTTTGACCCCTGACTTGCTCAGCTCATCGCCCTTTGCACCAGTCAACCCATCTGGTTGCTTCTTGTTTGAAGAGAGATTTGAGTCAATACTGGAGTCAGCTTTGTTCCTGGTCAGCTGGTACAGTGCACTGGAATTCAACCCCACCATCTCTGAAGTCTTACGAGCTAAACAAGCACCTTCATTATAATCATGTAAACTGATATCTGCAGATCGTCCAGAACTGTAATTAAAAGTGATAGGTGAGGCTGCATGACAACCATTTTCCTCCACCGAGACTGGGGTGGTGATGTGTTTCCTCTGATGGGATCCCATTTTAGCATCACTGACTGAAAGTTCACCTGTAATAGGCCTGGCGCCAAAAGGAGATGCTTGGCATAAAGCAGATGCGGACTGGGATGTGTTGTCAGAGTTCTTGGTCAAAGTGATATCAGATATTGGAGAGAAAGTGGATTTCCATTTACTGCTGTTGTCTGAAGTGCTGGAACCGAGACCTTGCTTCCGTATTGGTAAACTTCCACCTACAAAGATTTTAAAACACAGTCAATGCAAGAAGAAACTGGGAATGAAAGAAACAATACAAATTTAATTTCACTTTCAAATTAAGAGTTGAATCAGTAACACACAAGAAGTTAATCACTGAAGAATTTGGGGGTGCTTTGGTACTATAATATAATAAAACCATTTCATAATCCAATGCACAAGTCATATTCATAGCATTAAACAGAGCCATGGCAGAAAGAAACTCTCAAAGTAAACAAAGAGCAACACATGTAAAAGGTACATGTGATGGAAATATAAAGATTCTGATTAAATATTGACAGAGTAAGATTGACAAAGCCAGAAATCAGCAAGGATAAAGACATAAAAACCATGGATCACAACATACATGAGTACAGTGAGGCCAGTTAGCCATTTTGAGCTTATTCATTTAGGAGGGAAATAAACACACTTTACTTCTCTTCCGCTCACATGAATTATTGAGCGGCCAAGCAGATTCAAGGGGCTGAGTGGCCTACTCCTGCACTCGTTTCTTCCATTCTTACACCATCCCCCAAAATATTTACTTCCAGCATTTCAAGTGTTGATTAAAGCCCTCCGTTATAAAGATCATAAACTGCCCTATTCTAGTTTAGTATTGGTCTGGTCTCAGTTTATCCTAAATTATCAAGACTTTTTGAGTCTCAGTTTCCCTAGACTTTCCTTGTAACTTAATCCTTTGATCCTAAGGGATCAAAGCTCATCATTCTACCTTCCCAGCTTCTATTCTTGAATGGTTTGCTTGCCTTCAAAAAGTAGTTGAACACTCATGGTAGAGTCACTGCACGTAGTTGACCTTGTACTTTGCTGAATGAGCAATACATTAGAACATTAGATACTGTTGCTGCACAGTAAAATTCAGTCTCAAATCTACTGCAATTGCCCCAGATCCCATTCAAATTAACCTTCAACTTTTAAACAAAACTGTCAAGTGTTCATTTAACCTTCATTTTCCAATGTGTAGTAGCTTTTCACTTGTGCTATTCAATTGCATTTGGCATTGCTCCATCCTGTAATTATGTTTGATCAAATACCTTTGGTCTATCACAATCTACAGCCTCCCACTTATCGCTCCTCCAGAGTTTGAGATCCACAAATGTCAATGATTTTTGGTATTTTTTGAATCGAAGCAATCATTGCAGATTTGTCAGTTCTGGCATGCTCATCCCCGGCATACTCAGCTCTTGCTCCAATCAATATCATCCCATCCGTCTCCCAAAACTACCTTTCTTTTAGCCAAACTTTTACTCTCAGCCAAACATTCCATGGAATTTCCCATACTCAGCAGCAGCAACCTTTTGAGCACAGGCTATTGGAAAGTCTAAGTACAGCAAGTCCTTGCTTAACATTGTTTCAATTTAATGTTGGTATGTTAAGAGAGCCCACGGTCTTGTGGAGTGTCACGAGATTAGTTTCAACATTTCCTGTGACACCGGATTGGCGCATTTTGGAGCAGCCTCTCCCCAACCTGCGAGCTGTGGCCTTTCCAGCAGCACCCGCCCCGAGCCGTGACCTTTCCTGCTTGCCCCCCACCCCCAACAGGATGATATCTGAACTGTTCCCTTTCCCACCCCCCGGCACACCATCTCACCAAACCTCCCGTGCCCCTGCTCACCCTCTTGCCACTTTCCTATCCTGGTCTTGCATTCTCATTCCAGATCTGGACCTGATCCAAAGCCTAAGCCCCAGTGTTGTGGTGGTGAGAGTCTCGATGGTGCAGAAGTGCTGAACCGGCACTGCTACAAATATTTTTTAAAATGACAATCTAACCTGCTTCTTTTGGAGGGCCGAAGGGCCTGTTTCCTGTGCTGTACTGTTCTTTGTTCTACCTTACTGCTGCTCTTCTCCCATGCTCTCGAAGTAGTTGCTCTGATTCAAATGGGGTGGATTGGAGAAGTGGAAGGAAAGGCAAACTTGGCTCAGTGTTAAAAATCAAAAATACATTGTCCCGTGTAGTTCAAAGTCCAGTTCTGCGGTGGGATATGGGGAATTGCTGATAAATTCATTTCTGAAACATCTGAAAAAAATTCAGGCTTATTTCAATTTGATTGCACAACCACAATTTCTTACCTTGGTCATTTTCTCCACAAACAGTTGGAATTTCTTTACTTTCGATTGATACAGTGCACTGATTTTGAGTCATTTTTCTTTCAATCCTAAAAAAAAAAGCATAACAATTAACCAATGCTCTCGATTGTGTGCTGACACCTCAAAGAATGGGTTTGTACGGACCACTCATTGAAGGAAGACTAGTTACGCAAGCCGCAGCTGTTGCGACGAAACCCATAGCATGAAACTCTATTTCAACTAAGAGCAGATCCTTTGATTTGGGAATTTAACCAATAGCTGCAGAAAAATGCCTTAAAAATAGGGTCATTTGACAAAACCCAGAGCCGTCCCCACCGTTATTATACGGCCACTTTACCAAATTGTGATGGTACGTTTTTAAAAATGCAGTTTAAAACAAAACAGCCATTTCATCTGTCAAAGTAGTTTAACATTAGCTGAGGCTACAACATTTTACTATAGATGAAGTCTACATTTGGGTCTGATTTTGGGCCGGTCTATTAGCAGAAAATACTGCAACTTACTAACAGCCCATTTAGTATGTCAGTTATTTTCACTTAAAAAGACCACAAGATCTTTACACTGAGATAATGATAGTCTACTATATATTCCTCAATACACATTGAGGAATCAAAGAATGAAGGCTATTCTACCAAATGTGTTTGTCAAATGTTTACCAGAACAATCAACCCCACTGCCCTTAGCTTGTATATTTCTCTACATTAAATAGTAGTCCAATCGTCCCACAGAAGATGCAATTGGTCCTGACCTCAACCACTCAAGGAAGATATTCCATTCTCCAACAACCTGCCATGTGAAGACCTTTCTTCCAACCTGTCTCCTTCCTCAATGATGATTTTGCATTGAGGCCCCTGAAAGGTGACTCATTATTCACTATCAAGAGTTCTCAACATTTTGAAAAAGTCTTCAGTAAAATTCCCCAACTTTCTTGTTCCAGGGTAAATAATTGCAGTTTTGAGTCTCCACTCACAACTATGGGTTCCCACATCTTGGCTTCATTCTTTAGCACTTCGCGATTTTAACTATCTGCATACATATTTTGAGGCAATTGCGTATTTGGGATTTAGGTCTCATTTACACCCAACAAATGTCCATTAGGAGTCGCATAGGAGACTGTTAAATAAGTTAAGTGCCCATGGTGTTAAGGGTAAGATCCTGGCATGGACAGAGGATTGGCTGACTGGCAGAAGGCGGAGAGTGGGGATAAAGGGGTCTTTTTCAGGATGGCAGCCAGTGACTAGTGATGTGCCTCAGGGGTCAGTGTTGGGACCACAACTTTACACAATATACATGAACGATTTGGAAGGAGGAACTGAAGGCACTGTTGCTAAGTTTGCAGGTGATACAAAGATATGTAGAGGGACAGATAGTATTGAGGAAATATGGAGGCTGCAGAATGACTTGGACAGGTTCGGGGAGTGGGCAAAGTGGCAGATGGAATACAATGTCGAAAAGTGTGAGGTTGTGCACTTTGGAAGGAGGAATGGAGGCATAGACTAAATGGGGAAATGCTTAGGAAATCAGAACCACAAATACTTGGGAGTCATTGTTCAAGATTCTCTTAAGGATAACATGCAGGTTCCGTCGGCAGTTAGGAAGGCAAATGCAATGTTAGCGGTCATGTCGAGGGGGTTAGAATACAAGAGCAGGGATATATTCTAAGGCTGTATCAGGCTCCGGTCAGACCCCATTTGGAGTATTGTGAGCAGTATTGGGCCCCATATCTAAGGAAGCATGTGCTGGCCTTGGAAAGGGTGCACAGGAGGTTCACAAAAATGATCCCTGAAATGACAAGCCTGTCGTGTGAGGAATGGTTGAGGGCTCTGAGTCTGTACTCGTTGGAGTTTAGAAGTATGAAGGGGGATCATATTGAAACTTACAGGATACTTTGAGTCCTGGATCGAGTGGACATGGAGAGGATGTTTCCACTAGTAGGAAAAACGAGAACCAGAGGACACAACCTTAGGCTAAAGGGACGATCCTTTAAAACAGAGATGAGGATGAATTTCTTCAGCCAGAGAGTGGTGAATCTGTGGAACTCTTTGCCACACAAGGCTGGGGAGGCCAGGTCATTGAGTGTCTTTAAGACAGAGATAGATAGGTTCTTGATTAATAAGGGGGTCAGGGGTTATGGGGAAAAGGCAGGAGAATGGGGATGAGAAAAATATCAGCCATGATTGAATGGCGGAGCAGACTCGATGGGCCGAGTGGCCTAACTGCTCCTATGTTTTATGGTCTTATTAAATATGCATTCCTCCTGTGTCTTTCCTTCTAAACTATATTACCTCATACTTACCAAAAATGAATTACATCTGTCATCTGTTTGACTGCTCTGTTAACCTGTGTATAGTTCTGAAATCGACTCGCTGTTTGCCATACCTCCTACCATTGCCTCTTCAACAAATTTAAAAGATGCTGTCAAGTTCAAATCATCTATCCAGATAGACAAGGAAAATAAAACTAGTCCATGCCTTGATCCCTGTGATACACTTCCAACCTTTGCCCAAAGCAACACCCACATGCAAAGGGAAAAGGTTTGATCCATTGTACCACACTTCCTTTTGCAGCATAGACCTGTTTCATTTCATAAAGGGAGGATACTTAGATGTTCAAACTTATGAAGGGTTTTGTTCAGGTAAATAGAGAAACAATATTTCATCTGGTCAATGGGACCTGCTAACTTAGCACATAAATCAGCATCAAAAGAACAAAAATGGGATTGCTTCAAAATTTGAGGTTGTTAGCACATTGACTCCTATCAGAAACAAGGCCAAAAACAAAATACACAAGCTTTCTAAAAGGGAAGAAATAAAGATTTTGTTTTAATTATGAAAGGGTGTAGGAGCAAGATGGAAGAGATAGTTTTGAGAGCCTAGCACAAGCATGGTGAGCTGAAGGGTCTCCCTGTGTGTTGCAAAATTCTCCGACTGTAACACAAGGAGTCATCAGCACGCTTCAAGAATAAGGGCAAATGAACATACACAAATTAAGAGGCAGCCATTTGGCCCCTCGAGCCTGTTTCACCATCTGCTAAAATCTGATTCCTACCACCATATTCTCCAACTCCATTGTCAGGAAGAATCTAACTCAGCCTCAAAAGTCTTCAATGACCCAACCTTAACCACTCCCTGGGGAAGAAAATTCCATAGACCAACAACCCTCAGAAAACAAAAATTCCCCTCATTCAATCATAAATGGGACACCCCTTATTTTTGAACTGTGTTCCCCAATTCCAGTCTCTCCCACAAAGAGAAGCATCCTCTCAGCATCCTGTTACACCCACTCAGGAACTTGTGTTTCAATCAGATCACCTCTGGTCTTTAAAACTCCAATGGATACAGACCCAACCCTTCTTCCAGCTCCACAACAAAACACAACTCCACAACTGCAAGTCAAAAAAAAAGAATTAAATGGTGCACTGGCTGAAGCTACATACACAACTTGAAATTGTTTTTAAAGCTAAGAGCATGGAGTAGATACCACACACAAAACTTGTTCATTCAAATTTAACTGCGTTTTACTGAAGTTGAACCCTGAACTGCAAATGTTTACTGGCAGGCTTGAGGTACTGTTTTGGACCATTAATGTTCCTGTCAACTCAGCATAAAGGCAAGAATACAAACAGTTTCTTTGTAGCTGCTTTACAAATAACTTGAAGAATTCTCTGCAATTAGTCCATGAAATAGTAACTGCCCAATAGTCTGGGCTCAAAGTTTCCTGCCAGAGAACAGAAATAATTAATTCTATTGCTTACTCCAGCAGTTTTCAATTGAAATGTACAAACTAATCTTTTGTTGTTGTGGGGGAATAAAAAATACTGGAAACATCTGCTTCTCACAATGGTTTGGGAGATGGTGGTGCAATGGTATTGTCTTTGGACTGGTAATCCAGAAACCCAGGGTTCAAATCCCACCATGCCAGATGGTGAAACATGAATGTAATAAAACTCTGGAATTAAAGGTGTAATTCACTATTGTGCTTCAGGGAAGGAAATTTGCTAGCCTTACCTGGTCTGGCTTACATGCGACTCCAGATCCACGGTAATGTGGTTGACTCATAAATGTTCTCTGAAATGGCTGAGCAAGCCACTCAGTTCAAGGGCAATTAGGGATGAGCAATAAATGCTGGCCCAGCCAGCAACGCCCACAAGCCATGAATGAATTTTAAGAAGTTCAAGATGAACGTGCTCTGAGCAATAATGACCTGCAAAAATGTGGAGTTGATAGAAAAACCTTGCACAGATTTTCTGCAACAGGGGGATACACAACCGCTGACCTGGTGTGAACAGTTCTTAGATTCTGAATATCTGACAGCTCAATAGGATTCATGCCTCAGAAACAGTAATACTCCTCACAAATTCATTGGTTTAAATTATGGTTATTGGGTTACTCACACCAGCTTCAGTTCCAAGTTGAGATTTACCTTCTGAATAAATGATCCAGTTTCCAAAACAAAGCCTGCTGCCTTTTGCCAGGTGTTCCATGGATCAAACATGACAGCAGTTGAGTTGGTCTTATTATAGAATAACACCCATCTTTGTTATTCAAGCTCCCATTTCACCTCTAGAAATAATATTTCTCTGGACCACGAGTCCAAGTAACACTTTAACAGTCAAGGTGAAAATCTGAGATCCATGTGTACACATGTATGCAAACACACATGCTGTACAATAGCTTATGGCACTCTCTTAATTCATTTATATCAATCTCATAGGCAATTGCCATATCAGCTATTTAAATGTTAACTTTTTCCCAATAAGATGAACCATGTGAATACTCACTTTCAATTTGGGCAGTTTGTGTACAAATATTATTTAGTAAGCTTAATCAAAAGCAATTAATTTTGCAGCACCCTTTGAAAATAATATTTTACTCAAGACTTCATTGTCCCAAAAGAAAAAAGTAACCATCTTTGGTGAGGAATTTCTCTTTTAGCATTCGAGACTATTGGGTCAACAGACTGGGTAAATATTCTTCAGTCACCATGGGAACTCAGTTAACTGAGTGAGCCTGGAGGTCATTAGTACCTTCTAACTCGGATTATTCAAAGTTTCTCTTAGAAGAGAAAGAAGCTCAAACTGCGCATGTAGGTTGGTTTGTAACTATCACTTATTGGTACAAGGTACTACATCCACAAATGGTCACTATACTCAAAAGTAATTGAGCACTCGGGTCTTAAGAATACTGAGATTGTGGCATCTGTTAGTCCAGTTGAAGTCCACTCGACCACAAACAAGGTGGATGCTGACACCAGACTAAAACAGCCGCAGTTGTTAATGGTATTTGTGCTGAGACTGATGTCACAACTGAAGACATTAGCTGCAATCTTAAAGCAAAATATATGTTGCAAAATACAACCATTGCATTTAGGGCAGCCTTCAAAAATCTGGGTGGGACACTGATACCTCAGGGGGTGGAATCAGAATCCCGACAAGCAGAAGAGGCCATTTGACCCATCAAGTTTGCACCAACTCTCTGACAGAGTATCTTACCCAGCCCTCTCCCCTGTCCTATCCCCACACATTTACCATGGCCAATCCATCTAACCTGCACATCTTTGGACTGTGGGAGGAAACCAGAGAACCTGGAGGAAACCCATAGTTCATTTTCCTTTTTCAAACCAGGCATTAAGTGAAGGTTTGACATCTCTAGCTATTTCTCCCTGTCATGCACCAGTGATACAACATTGATAGTAAAATCAAATCAGAGGAAAGTTTAGTTCTCGTCAATTGCTCAAACTAATAATAAACCGGTAATTATGTGGGAGTAGCCTTGCTAAAACATGGGGATTAAATATTGGGAAAACTAAAGCCATTGCCTTTGTCCTCAAACAGTTCCTAGCCATTAATTTGGTGTCATATTTCAAGAAGAATTCAGTATTGTTCCAAGATGAGCTTCTAACCACGCCCCATCTATTCCTAACTCCATATCAGATTCTGCCTCAGCTCTTCTGCTGCAGAAACATTGACCCATGCCTTTGTTGCCTCCAGTCTTGTCTATTCTAACTCACCATAAACTGTTCTCCCATATTCAATCCTCTAAACTGTGGATCATCCAAAACTGTGTTGCGAATGTCTCGTCCAAGTCCCATTCACCTATCACTTGTTCTTGCAGATTTATATTGGTTCCCTGTTTAAACTAGATCTCATCTTTAAAATTCTCATCCTGATTTTCAAGTTCCTTCATGGGCCTCATCTCATGCCATCTCTAATCTCCTCCAGCCCAACCACCACTCAGACCCCCGCATTCTTCCAACTTTGGCCTCGAGGTACCAGAATTAGAAACTTAGCAAACTGTACTGTTTTTACAAAGACTTTTCCGGGCGTCTATAATCAAGTTCGCTGCTTGGCAGAAAAACCAATGCCTTATTTATATCAAGGCCTTACAATTAATTGTTCACCACAGACAAATTTCTTGGAGGGATAGTATTAAATGTTTCTTCCATCTCTCGTGATAGAACAATCTCACAATCTACTCACATGAAGACTGAACCAAAGAAAAACTTAGTTAAGACAAACCTCTTAAGCTTCACAAAACATTGATATTCAAATTCATGCTACTGGTAAAACAATGCTAAGGGTTTCATGTAACACACTTCATAGTGCAGCAATCTCTCAGGTATAGAAAACATCAACAGTAAGATTCCATATATTACTCTCATCGTTGTATCTATAAAGGGGTTGACAACTAAGTGGTCTCCAAGATGTGGCTGTTTTCAATAAGTCCATTAATCTAACTTCTACATAATCTAGGGCACCCAATGCCACACTGCTGCATACATTTCTTGTTAACTCCAAATTGCTATTGTCTGGTTACCATTATTCCAAATTCTCATTCAAGTCAAATCACAACCTACACCACTTTGCCAATCACTGCAACAATTTCTTAAAATATCCCAATAAAATACTCCAGTTAGTTAATTACTAGGACCTTGGTCCAGTTTGAAGTGCACAACAGTTATACAGAATGACAGAGGGCTGACGGATAATAAATTATGAATTAATTTGATTAATTTTCTTCCCTTCACTTGCAACAAACTTGATCATTGTATATTCCTTGGGACTTGAACAATGAGACAGTGATATAATTTTTTTTGTCTTGCACTTTAAATAAATAGGTCACAACTTGCCCATTTTTGAAATATAAATCCTGCAAAGTTATAAAGCATATACACTTCTGTTTGCAAGAGCCCTACCTTCCATTAATCTGCTCAGTTTCCTCCTCCTGCTCTTCATCAGATGTAAGCGGTGAATAATGAACACCATTGGAGGCAAACACCTTTTTCTTTTTTAAACTTGAAGGTCCTTCATTATCCTGATGGGGAACAGGAGAACTCTTCACTGAAGTTTCTGGTGATGAAATTGCTGTTATTTCCAAAGGTTGGTTGATGTTATTGACCTAAAAGGACAAATTTAACACTTACGATTTTGCAACATTTCTATATTTGGAGTGTTCCCTGCATCTTGAAAACAGTTCATATTCCAAGAAGCTTGAGCAGTAAGTGGTGGGATGTAATTAATTATAATGATTATCAATTCAAAGAAGAAAACTATAGTGACCCACTCTTTATTCAGCAACAATATCAAAACAATTCAGAAATAATTTGGCTATTCATGTTAGATTGAATTTTCTTGATTGGACCATGTATAATAAAGAACTGAAAACTGAAGCAGACAACATCAACAGAATAATTATACATTCACTTCAAGCTTCGCATGCAGTGCATCAGATAATTTTCATATTTTGATATAGATAAAAACCATAGCAGATTGAACCGGTTATATCTGAAATATACTGACAAAAAGCAGAGTGCAAATTCTACAAAGTCATGGCCCAATTGAGCAATGTTCTGATCAGTCCATACCCGGAGTATATAATGGAAAAAAAGAGACAGCATCAAGAGCAGAAAGAAATGCAGAGAGGGGCCACAGGACTAGACCTGTTGGAGCTACCAGCTGACAAATCACTGGGTTCTGATGGACTTCATGCTTACAAGAAGTGGCTAGGGAGATAGTTAATGTGCTGGCTTTAATTTTCCAAAAGTCCACAGATTCTGGGAAGGTTCTATTGGATTGGGAAATAATGAAAGCAACCCTCAAGCCTAACCCTAAAGAAAAAGGGAGGGGTTTGGGGGGGGCAGAGAACAGAAGGCAGAAAGCTCTCCAGTTGGCATCACATCTCCCATTGGGAAAATGCTAGCAGCTAGTATTAAAGACATTATAGCAGGACACTTCAATTCAAGCTAATCAGGCAGAGTCAACATGGTTTTGTGCAAGGGAAATTATGTTTAATCAATTTATTGGAGTTATTTGCAGAAGAAAGAAATGCTGTGGATAAAGGGGAGCTGGTGGATGTACCATACTTGGATTTCCAGAAAATATTTCTTAAGGTGTCACGTCAAAGGTTATTGCTGAAAGTAAAAGCTAGAGGGTAACATATTGGCATCAATAGAAGACAGTAACAGGAAGCAGAGTCAGCATAAATGGGTCTTTTTCTAATTAGCAAAATGTAACGAGTGGTGTGCCACCAATCATCAAATGTTGATGGGTCTCAAACCCTTTACAATGTGCTAAGTGAGAACTACATCTGTATACACTTCCACCTCTCGGTTTTGAAGTCCACCCTATGGAGTGTTCTTTTGTCATGGATGAATTAAAAAAAAATGCCTACTGCTTGTCATGGTTCTCAGAACAAGGGAGCATAAGCTAGTCTATCAGCAAGAAACTTAGACGCTATATAAAACTTTACCCAGTTTTTGTACTTCTGCACTGGGTGATGCTAAAGCTGCCCCAGTACTAACTGCAGCCAAAACACAAAACAACAAACTTCGGGGACATGTTTTCATACATGAAATGAGGAACCAGGATCTAGCTAACTGCTATTCAGACATACCACATTTCCAATTAAGTTTTAAAGCTATGCTCTGTTGTGAACCAACATGTGCCCTCCAGGGGTTAACAACTGAGGTTGAGATCAAGGCACACCTGAACAGCCCATGATACGGAATGGCATCCACTGAACTGCAAGAAAATGTCTTTACAACACAAACTAAATTCAAGGAGGTGACTTTTTAAAAAAAAAATGGAACTTCTTCAGTTGATAAGAAAGCGAAGGAAGTTTAGCAACTAACAAAAACACACACTCTCTTTATGGTTTAATGACAGCGATATGATGCAAGAAATATTGCATTAGACTAAGGCACAAATTTTCTTAAACAGGGCAGTGTTCTAAGATAACTTCAATACAGACTAAAGGATGAATGTAAATATATCTACTTTAAAAAAAAAATTAATTGTCTCAATTGCACTGTTTTAATGAAATAGCCATGGTAAGACAACATCCACTGGAGAACATATTATGACATTTTTATTGCAGTACAATACCTAAGGGTCGGTTTGAAATCAAAAGCAAGTGTCACTTTCCAAAACAATGACAAAAATAGGAATAAATCAAATCACATACCATGGAACTTATATTCAAAGGAGATCCTGAAGAAAGTCCTAGTGCAGCAAGCAGGGATTTCCGTTTAGGAGAGCTGCCTGCATTTAAATTGGACGTCAAAGAAGAACGTTTTCTTCTGCCTTTCTTTTTTCCTTCTTGCGACATTGTCTGCCCAGATTCCAACTTGATGGCTGAAGCAATAGGAGCCTGTTTATTTAAAGACGGTTGCTTTGTATTTCCACCATTAGCAGTGGAAAATATTATTCTCCGTTTGGATTCATTCTCCTGATCAGAGGCACCTTGGTCTGACTGTAAATCTTTTTTGATTACCTCCGAGAAGGCCTTTTGGGTGTCCGCATACTGTAAAACCCCACCCATGCTTGGAGAACTGGATGTTGGATTTTGAGAGCTGGATAGCCTCGGACTGGCTGAATGTTGCGTAGTTGGAGAGTTTTGTTCAGAATTCCGAGACTGCATCAGGTGCATTGTTGGATGCTGTGGGTTTATGCTCTGTAAGACAGAACTGTTGGCAAGGATACCTACACTGGTGGAGTCAGAATCTTCTAACAATGTCTTGTCATGACTATTGAGGGCTGACTGGATGGGAGAACCAGAATGGACTCCATTGACCGCCACAGAGCCAGCTGAGTAACAAAAACCTGCAAAATGATAATCACAGTGTAGCAAACTAGCTCTGATAAAACTCTACCATTCAGTTTTTATTATTGCTTGGCATGTTATTAAAATGCAAAACAAAATGAAAATTTTGCCCAAATACCAACAAGGATTGATTTCTTCTCAACTACATGGTATATCCATTTTCATTCATTCACAACCACACAGAAGACCTCAAATCTAGACTTCCACAGATTCTTTACTTTACATTCTAATACTTTTAGCTTCAATTACTTTGAAACATGCCACAAATGATATTTTTGAAAACGTAACGCATTTTACTTTTATGAGATTCCCTTCTGCCAACAATTTATTAGAAGCATTAGCATGCTGGGGTATGACAAAGACGCCATAATAAAAATGGACGATATAACATTCACTAATATTCATTATGTTCAAGATAAATTAAAAATTCTGATCTAACCAATTTGTCAACTACATTCAAATTGTCATTTAATCAACGCAAAGGTAACCTGCTCCACCTCAATAACTCAAAATCAAAACTACAAGTACCTGAGTTAGCCAAAGACTGTGGTTTATTTCCAGCCGCATTTCCATAGGTAGCACCATATTGTTTGTCAAGCATTGGTAAATCACGATTCGAAACGTGAATAGGGCTAGGTGTGCTTCTCTGTAAAAGATATCAAATTAACTGATATTTGTACAAAAACAATGATTTGATTATAAAATATACAAGAAAACTAATGTTTGATAATGCCTCCTGCTGAAAACTTCTCAGAAACCAAGAACAATGAAATGCAAAAAGGAACTGTAGAGTATCACAGAGCTTCAATTCATTTGCAGAATCCTACAGTGCAGAAGGAGGCCGCCATTCGGCCCATCGAGTCTGCATTGACCACAATCCCACCCAGGCCCTATCCCCATGCTTTTCCACTAGCTAGTCCCCCTGACCCAAAGGGTCAATTTAACATGGTCAATCCACCTAACCCGCACATTTTTGGACTGTGGGAGGAAACTGGAGCACCCGGAGGAAACCCACGCAGACACGGGGAGAATGTGCAAACTCTGCACAGACAGTGACCCAAGCCAGGAATCGAACCCGGGTCCCTGGCACTGTGAGGCAGCAGTGCTAACCCACTGTGCTGCCCACCGCGCCCCCCCCCCCCCCCCCCCCCCACCCCAAACAACAAATGAGAAGAGCATATGGGCCTTTTTTGCCATTAACAATTAGGACTATCTGATCAGCAATCTCTGCCACTTCTTTCCTTATCCCATTGGGCCAGACTTCCTCTAATGCTCTCCCTGCTGAGGGCTGAAATTGCATTTTCCCTTGTTTCTCAACCACCCCCAATGCCCTTACCGAATTTATACCGTTCATGAGACATACCTCCTGCCAGCATGTTCTTCGCATTCCCTGATAAACAAGACTCTGCTCCAGGCCCACCAGACCCCCATCCCCCAAAACTTGGAAAACTGGTCTAAAATAGATATATTTAGCTCCTCTAGAAGCAACACTTGGTCATTTTGTTCCAATATAACCTGATTAGGACAAGCAAACTTCAAAAGAGATGGCTAAAGACTAATAACTTACATGGGCAACAATTTGCATTTATTTAGGTTGCAACACACGAGAAGTGGAGAAGATGGGTACTGGCTGTGTTAAGGATTGGACGAGTGCCTAAGAACATACATGCAAACAAGGAGGCGGCCGCCATGCAGCCCCATAAGCTTGCACCACCATTTGTCATGGCTGATCTGATAGTAACCTCAAATCTGCAGACCATTTACCCCGATAAGCCATCACCCCCTTGCTTACCAAGAACCTAGTCACCACCGCCTTAAAAACATTCAAATTTCAAGAAAAGTTCTAAAATCCCTCAACCCTCTAAGAGAAAGGATTCCACCTAATCTCCATTTTAAATAGGCAATCCCTTATTTTAAACACTGACCACTAGTTTGAGATTCTCCCACAACAGGAAATATCCTCTCTGCATCCACCCTGTCAAGATCCCTCACTATCTTGTATGTTTTAGTGAAGTCGCTTCTTACTCTTCTGAACTCCAGCAGATACAAGCCAAGCTTGTCTAACATTTCCCCATAAGACAACCCACCCATGCCAGGTACTGAGCTGGTAAACCTTCTCTGAACTATTTCCAACCCATTTATATCCCTCCTTAAATAAGGTGACCAATACTGTACACAGTACTCCAAATGTGGTCTCACTAGTGCCCTCTACAACTGAAGCATAACTTTGTGCATTCAATTCCCCTCACAATAAACGATAATGTTCCATTGGCTTTCCTAATTACTTGCTGTACCTGCATACCAGTCTTGTGATTCATGCACTCGGACACTCGGATCCCTCTGCAATCTCTCACTATTTAGATCATGTGCTTTTTAAATTTTTCCAACCAAAATTGACGATTTTACATTTGCCCACATTATACTCCATGTGGCAGATCTTTGTCCATTTACTTAACCTCTCTTCCTTTTTGTAGCCTCCTTATGAGCTCTTTATAATTTACTTTCTTATCTATGTCATCAGCAAATTTGGCAAACGTCCCTTCATCCAAGTCATTTATATAAATTGTAAACACTTGTGGTCCCAGCACTGACCACTGTAGCACACCATTCATTACATCCCGCCGACCTGAAAATACTATTTATGCCCACTCTGTTTCCTGTTAGCCAATTAATCTTCTACCCTTGCTTTTATTTTCTGCAAAAACCTTTGACGTAGCACCTTATCAGAGTATGAGGAGGAGAGACAAGGTTAAATAGATACGGTGCAATGAGCTTTCACATAAAGACACAAGTTAAAATAGATTTGAATCAACCTCCAATGATAGAACAAGCGCCTCGGGAAATTTGTGGCATAAGGGTGCAATGAAACTGCAGAGGGATATGAAAAAATGAGAAAGACTTGGAAATCAATATCGCAGGGAGCCAGTATTTTTGGGAACAATTAAAGTAATCGGTACAAAGAACCTTTAGCAGAAGATGGAACTTGGAAGTTCTGTAATAACCGACATTTGTGATAGGTAAAAGAATGGAAAATTAGTGGGGAACATTTGAAAGCTAATTTTCTAAGTAATGGTGCAAATTAGTGTTTTATTCACCATGGGAGAAGGAGGGATTGCCAGAGATGGAAAAAAGCACTCGTTGAAAAACAGGAACACTCAGAATCAAGTTAGTGCACTCGAGGTTTACATCTTTTGGACTAATTATAGCAGATGGAGAATTAACAAGAGCTGGTGCCAGAGGCTTAAGTGAAATAAAGCATCTGGAGTTTTGGTAACATTTAGATAAAGGAAATGTTGTCTCAAAGAGACCAACAGGAAGGATAGCAGTAACAGAAAAGTCAAGAGTAATGGAAGCGAGTTACAGTTTGCATTATAAGCGAATGAAAATAGGTTTGTAGATGACGTAACTAAAAGAGACTGAGTGAGAGAACAGGCAGTCACAGAGGGAAATACAAATTACTCTCTGGAGGTTTGAGGTAGAGAAGGTAAATGTCAGAACTGGAACAGCACAGGTGATGCCCTGACCCAGCAATCCATTCCATATAGAGCTCATCTCAAGACGTCCAAGTCAAGGTGAAGCAAAGCTATAGGCCTATACAAGGGATACAAGAAACTAGCAGTTCAGAAATGTGGAACAGTAGCAGCAATTTAAGTGGGCATCCTACCAGGATGCTGCCTGGTTTGGAGGGTAGGTCTTATGAGGAAAGGTTGAGGGATCTAGGGCTGTTCTCTCTGGAGCGGAGGAGGTTGAGGGGAGACTTAATAGACGTTTATAAAATGATGAAGGGGATAGATAGAGTGAACGTTCAAAGACTATTTCCTCGGGTGGATGGAGCTATTACAAGGGGGCATAACTATAGGGTTCGTGGTGGGAGATACAGGAAGGATATCAGAGGTAGGTTCTTTGCGCAGAGAGTGGTTGGGGTGTGGAATGGACTGCCTGCAGTGATAGTGGAGTCAGACACTTTAGGAACATTTAAGCGGTTATTGGATAGGCACATGGAGCACACCAGGATGATAGGGAGTGGGATAGCTTGATCTTGGTTTCAGATAAAGCTCGGCACAACATCGTGGGCCGAAGGGCCTGTTCTGTGCTGTACTGTTCTATGTTCTATACAATGTGTAGGGGTGGATGGGGGAAATTAAAGTCAAGACGAGTGTCACATCTACTGGAATTATAACCTTGTTCAACTAGCTAGGACACTGAACTACGAAGATGAGACTGGACATGGAAATGTTATTTTAGCCAACTGAAAAATTCTATACTTCAAATTGAGCCAAATATTACTTACCACTTTTTCAGCACGGACTGGCAGAACTACACTGGCCAGAGGAATGCTGACAGGCAACTTGTTTGGTTGAACAGTGCTCAGTGGAATACTGATTGGTAGGCTAGTTATGGTTTCAGAATTATTAACTGGACTTTTGCTGCCATCTTTAGAAAGCTACAGGGGAAAAAAAAAGGCAACATTCACAAAATGGACATACAAGTGCAAAAAAGTCACAATGCAGCCTTTCATTAAACTACAACTGGTTGATGACACTGACCTAGTTCAAGCATACAAATGAATAGCAAATGGAGTAGGTTTTCCAAGACCATTTGAAATGTTTGTAGTTTTGAAGTATAGATATGTCACTGTGTACCTTGAATGTGTAACGGATTAAATTAATACAATAAGCCTCTGGAATTCTCTCACTAACTTCTGGAAAGTACAGCATCTGCCATTAATCAAATAGATAAATCTAAATTTTGCAGCCAATGGACCCTAACTGTATTACAGGGGTGAGAGCACTCTTGCCTCACTTTTTTAGGAAAAGCACAAAGTGATGGACAAGAAGGTCCATTCAGTACAAATTCAACGGTAATCAATACTGAGTGGTGAAGCACCAGGGCTAGCAACACTGAATTGTAACTTCAGATGAGCACACTAAGTCTTGGGGAGTCCAGTCACTCAGTTTTGGCTGGTTGTGGCTCAGCAGTTCTTTTTGGACAAGCATTGCTCATTCAACACGTGGAGGTGCTTGTAAAGACACACTGACTATGACCAACTGTGGCTGGTAACCTGTCCATCCCATATATTCTGGAAGATAAATTATCTTTTCAACAAGGGTCATGGTCAGAGAACGAACAACGATCAGTGAAAGGCAGAACACATTTTACCCTTCAACAACCAGACCCCAGAAAAACAATGCTAGGACCATTTAAAACTCAGTGAATTTTGCATCATAGAGCACGAAAGCAGTCAACAAGAAAATGTCACAGATCTACAAGAGTGACAAATTGCACTGCCATTATTTACTTTCCAACATCAAAAAGTACATCACTTCTGGATGATCTGGAAATACTCCATTGAAAACATCTTTACAAATTGAAAAAACTAGAAGAACTTATTTCTTCAAAAGAGATTTTGGAAGCGACCAGGACATTGAATTATTACTTTACTTATCATAGCTTCTCTTTTTTTGCCAAGCTCCATTAGGATTATTAAATCAGCTTCACAAAAAGAGCAAGGGCATCATCTAGAGATACTGCTCCTCTTGAAACTTTACCATACTCGCAAGAACATTAATCAACTGACAGGAGGAAGAGGCTCCACAAACATTCTCATCCTCAATGATGGGGAGCCCATCTCGTCGGTGCAGAAGACAAGGTTGAAGTATTTGCAAGCTTTCTCAGCCAGAAGTGCTGAGTGGGTGATCCATCTCGGCCTCCTCCCAAGGTCCCTCGGGATCACAGATGCCAGTCATCAGCCAATTTGATTCACTCCACGTGATGTCAAGAAACACAGAATGCACTGGTTACAGCTGATGCAATGGAAACTGACAGCATTCCAAATGCAGCACTGAAGACACGTGCCAGAATTAGCCATGCCTAGAGCCAAGATGTTTCAGTACAAGTAGAGCACTGGCATCACCTTGATGTGTAAAACCTCCCAGGTAAGTCTTGTTCACGAAAAGCAGTACAAATGCAATCTCGCCAATTACTGCCATTCTATCAGTCTGTTCTAAGTCATCAGCCAAATGATGGAAAGTGTTGTCAACAGTGCTATCGATTGGCATGTAGCAAGCAACAACCTGCTCAAATGGTGCTCAGTTTGGTTTCCACCAGGGCCAGTTACAAACTCATTACAAGCTTGGTTCAAACATGGACAAAGAGCTGAACTCCAGACACAACATGAGAGTGACTGCCCTTGATGTCAAAGCAGCCGTTTGATGAAATATGGCACCAAGGCACCCTAGTAAAATTAAAGTCAGTCAATGGGAATCAGGCAAAACTCTCCACCATTTAGGCATACCTAGCACAAAGGAAGATGATTGTGGTTGTTGGAGACCAATCATATCAGCCTTGGAACCTTGCTGCAGGAGTTCCTTAGGGTAGGGTCCTAGGTCCATATTCAGCTGTTTCATCAGTGACTTTCCCTGTATCACAAAGTCAGAAGTGGAGGTGTTCGCAGCTGATTGCATAGTGTTCAGTACCATTCACAGCTCCTCAGATACTGCAGCAGTCCATGCCCACATGCAGCAAGACCTGGACAACATTCAGGCTGCGGCTGATACACGATAAGTGACAGTGACGTGGCAATTGCTAAGCAATGATCATCTGAAGCAAGAATGAATCTAACTATTTCCCCTCGACATTCAAATGGAATTACCATTGCCGAGTTCCTCATCCATCAACATGATAGGTTATCATTGATAAAAAAAGTGAACTGGACCAGCCATGTAAATACTGCATCTACATGAAATCAGCGGCTCGGGATTCTGTGGCAAGCAACTCACTTCCCAACTCCTAAAAGTCTGCCCACAAAACTGAATTTCTACAAATTTGGATAGGTCCAACCAGTCATTTCACTGAAATGTATTCAAGTTGGGAGTTTAAGGGTCAGATGGGAATTCTGAAGGGAACTTACTGCAATCTCAAAGCCAAAAATGTGCAGGTTGCATGAGAAACTCCAAAATTACTTAATCAAGAACCTTAGCTTTAGAAAGTAACTTATAACTTGGGCTTGCATGTGATAGAACACTCTCTACTTGCCCAGATGAATGATGTCTCAAGAACACTCAAGAAGCTTGACACCATCCAAAACAAAGCAGCCATCTTGATCAGCACCCCATCTATCACCTTAAACATTCACTCCCTCCATCAATAGAACCAAGTAGCAGTAGCACGTACCATCTACAAAATACTCTGCAGCAATTCGACAAGGCTCCTTTGACAGCACTTTCCAAACCCACAATCTCTTCCACCAAGAGGGACACGGACAGCAGATGCATGGCAGCACCATCACCTGCAAGTTGCTCTTCAAGGTCATACACCATATTCTTCATGGCGACAGGATCAGGATCCTGAAACTCCCTCCCTAAAAGCGCCATGAATGTACCTACACCACAGACTGCAATGGTGCAAGGTGGCAGCTCAGTACGGCCTTCATAAGGACAATTAGAGATGAGCAACGAGTGTTGGTCTTTCCAGTGACACCCGCCTCACATGAATAAGGTAAAAAATTTAATCCCAATCGCAATACTGCCACAAACCAGAAATCAGTTGAGAAGCTAATGCCAGTTTTGTCGCTAGAAAGTACATTATAATTACACATGGAAATGGCTGTAGGTGGGAGTTTAGCCAATTCAATGCTGGTTCTGGTATTGCACTTGACATTTGCCCTAGAGTGCTGAAAGAATACAGAGATGCATGATACAAATGCCAGTTTGGCAGCTTTTAGAGCCCCATTTGGAGTAGTGGTGGGGGCCTGGAATGCACTGCCAAGCAGGGTGGTGGAGGCAGACACGCTGGCATTGTTTAAGACTTACCTGGATAGTGACATGAGCAGTCTGGGAATGGAGGGATACAACGAATGGTCTAGTTGGACCAATGAGTGGCACAGGCTTGGAGGGCCGAAGGGCCTGTTTCCTGTGCTGTACTGTTCTTTGTTCTTTGTATCCAGTTTTGATTTCTACTTAGCGATATTGTATTCCAAGCGAAAGTAAAAAGGAAGGTAACCAAAATTAAATGTCTGGAGTAGCTCCCTCTTGGAGCTCTTGGTTAACCAGATAGGGTGAGAAAACGAGGATATTCTCATTAGCTAAATATCACCTTAGACGAGTTATGTTTGAAGTATTTAAACTGATAAATTATGTTCAGTGGATAGGGTTTTTTCAGATGAATAAGAATGGGGCAACTAGAAGATATGATTAAACAATATTTTTTATTTATTAGTCACAAGTAAGGCTTACATTAACATTGCAATGAAGTTACTGTGAAATTCCCCTAGTCGCAACACTACGGTGCAAATTCGGGTCAATGCATCTAACCAGCACGTCTTTCGGACTGTGGGAGGAAACCGGAGCATCCGGAGGAAACCCACACAGACACAGGGAAAACGTGCAAACTCCACACAGACAGTGACCCAAGCCGGGAATCGAACCCGGGACCCTGGTGTTGTGAGGCAGCAGTGCTAACCACTATGCCACTATACAAGTGAAGAATTAGATAAGAAGTGACTACTTTTAAAGATTCATTATCCTCTGCAACAGATTCCCAAAGACACTGAGCTTAGATTCACAACAATCCTTCAAAAAAGATGGAAGAATAAATTTCTCAGAGGAGGGCATCTCACCTTAAAAAAGGTGTGGTGAAGTAGCTGGGGTGATGAATATTCATGAGTTAGCACGGGCTTCTAGAACTAGCTTCATTGTCATCAAGAACCGGTGAAGAATTTCCTTAGTGTTTGTTCCTGAACTGCCAAAAGATTTTATTTTGCTTCTCCCAGGAGCAGCAAAGTCCAGAGCGAAAAACAATGATATGCAAAAGGCCACACCATACTTACTTGGAGCAGGTTTGGCATACCACATGATTTTGTGCATGTGCAGATTCTACCTGTGCTCATTTCTTCCTGCTGATTTGCAGCTGGAAAGTCTGTTTCCTAGTTGAACACAAACTCGTGACTTCTGTACAGAGTGATTCTTGCTCGAAAGACTACGGGGGCAATGCTCCCAAAAAAATTCTAAGTGTCGAATTCATGTAAAAACTGGAGTAAATCGCGCAGTTTTCTCAGCGGAAGTTTCAAAATGAATCTCCCATACACTGTGCATCACAGATTATTCTAGCATGATTAATGCTAAAAATCAGTGGGCAGGGCCTATTCCTGCTGGAGAGGTCGACAGCATCGCACTGAGGGGGCCACTGCACATGCACTGATTTGTCAGCACCAAGATTGGCGCATGCGCAGTGGCTCCACGCTACTGGCCTCCCGATCGCTGGCCTCCCTCCCTCTGCTCGTAATCCCCCTGTAGCGTGGCAGCGGAACTCCCATCCCCACCGATCACCCCCCCCAGAGACCCCACCCCCATTAGGCCCTGCCCCCTTCGCACTGCCCAATGAGCAGTGCCAAAGTGCCCCCTGGGCATTGGCACTTGCAGGCATGGAGATTTCAGTCCCAGGTCCACTGATGTGATTTAAAATATATTTAAATGACAATTCACATAATTTATACAGCTCTGCGCCAGAAAATCCAGCTGGCAGGGACACGCGGAGGCCGTGGCGCCCAGCGGGGAGTCTACGAAACGGCCTCTGCTCGAGTCTCCCAGCCCATTGTGCTACAAAAGCGGCACAGTGGGCTGGGAGAATCGCCCCCTGCTTTTCGTGGGGAATTTCACACCAAGTCCATGTGTTTTCACAAAACCAAACAAATGAAAATCAGTTCAAATCAGGCTGGTTCAAAACCAACACCATCAAAATCAATTGAACTTCTTTAGGATGCCAAGAACTGTGTACAGTTCTGACCACCCTATTATAGAAAGGATATTATTAATCTAGAAAGAGTGCAGAAAAGACATGACGGTTTGTGTTATAAGGACAGGCTGGATAGACTGGGACTCTTTTCCCCAGAGCATAGAAGGCTTAGGGGTGATCTTAGAGGTCTATAAAATAATGAGGGGCATGGGTAAGGTAGATAGTCAACATATTTTCCCAAAGGTAGGGAAGTCTAAAACTAGAGTTTAAGGTGAAAGGGGAGATACAGAAAAGGGTCCAGAGAGGCAGTTTTTTCACTCAGAGGGTGGTTTCTGGAACGAGCTGCCAGAGATAGTAGTAGAGGCAGGTACAATTGTCTTTTAAAAAGCATTTAGATGGTTACATGGGTAAGACGGGTATAGGGGGAGAAGGGCCAAATGCAGGCAATTGGGACTAACTTAGTGATATAAACATGGACAAGTTGGGCCGAAGGGCCTGTTTCCATGCTGTAAACCTCTATGACTCTATAACTGCTCCCTTGATAATACTTCAGTGCCTAGAGAGGAACATCATTGTCCATCCAACCTGGATTAGTCAAAGACCTCCGTTTTGAACTATGGCCAATACTCCTTCCTAGGAGGTTTTCTCCATTAAGAACAGATTAAGATTATCACCAAGAAAAACCTCATATTAGAGGCAAAGGTCTTGCATGCTTTTATGCATAGCAATGTACTTTTGTGCTGTAGCTTTTTTATGTTTCTATAACCGAGACCGAATCTGTTTCCACACTTTATGACCGAATTCAGATTTACCAATTTCACCCACTCATGAGAGGATTGTTTACATCCTAATGTAGGCACAAGTGGAAAGAATAGACAACAATCCAGAAACAGATGAAATTCAAAAGTTTAACAACAGAAGACAAAAACAAGAGCTCAGATAGCATGAATCGCACCACAATGAATACACTTTAGAAACCTGCAACAGAGAAACAAAATTGTAAGCACTATACTCATAATACCTTCTCTGCACTTTTCTCAGATGACATCTGCTGGGACATAGGGGACAAAGGTTGCTGTTGTTCACCTGAACCATGCTGGACACCATTTGGAACGCCTGGACTCTGATGTGGGAGGCCAGTTTCTTTTAGGTTTTCCATCCTGCAATTCATCAATTTCACTTTCATGTGACAGAGTTTAAACTGATTGATACATATAAACATACAGGAACAAAATATATTGTATCTGGTATCCTTGGTTAAATCTCTATAATGCAGGATCAGGATTAGGTTATTCAGCCTTTGAGCCTACGCCACCATTCAATGAGATCATGGCTGATCTCTGATCGAGCTTCATACACCCGCTTTTGCCCCACATCCCCCTTAATACCTTCAGTTAACAAAAATATATCAATCTCAGATTTTAAATTATCAATTGGCTTAGCGTAAACTGCAATTTGAGATAGCTGAATTTCCACCACCCTTTGTATGTAGAATGCTTGAGAACAAGAGGTTTCCCCATGGCGGATGCATTCCAAAGCCTGGCAGCAACTCGCTTTGTGGCAAGACGGGTGTTAACTTGGAGCCCAATAAGATGGTCAATAGTCAGCAAGCATTTTTCCTTTGAGTTTCAAATTGAAATTTATTCTATTCCTGGGTTACAATAAATGTATGTGTGTGTTCTGGATTGATTTTGTACACCAAATGTTTCAGGTATGGATTGAACCATGCAGATCTGCCCCGAGCATAACACAGGAAGTCCAGGCCTCCTGCCAGGTCTAAAGTTATTTTTGGATGTTTTTTGTTTGATCATATTCTTGTGGGAGGTTATGCCTCCTTGTCTTGCCCCAAACTTGATGTGTAATGATGTCCCTCAAGCTATATAACCAACTGTCTCCCTCGAATGAAGAGAGATGCCTAAGGTCCTTGTGGATTACAGCGAATCACCACAGTTAGAATTGTGCAAAGTTTCCATTTTAAAATCTTGCATTAAAGTACCAGTTTTGGATACTAGATAACTCGAAAATCCATCCAAACATTTACATTTGCCAATTCAACTCCATGCAAAAACAAAAATGTCTTTAATATCAGTAAGAAGTCTCACAACACCAGATTAAAGTCGAACAGGTTTATTTGGTAGCACGAGATTTCGGAGTGTTGCTCCTTCATCAGGTGAGTGAGGAGCAGCGCTCCGAAAGCTCGTGCTACCAAATAAACCTGTTGGACTTTAACCTGGTGTTGTGAGACTTCTTACTGTGTTCACCCCAGTCCAACGCCGGCAACTCCACATCATCTTTAATATCAGATAATCAATAATTATATCCTCAAGTGGAAGTACTCATCACTCGCTTGATAGGAAAAGTCCAAAACACTTTACTGAACATTACTTGGCCCTTTCATTTCAAAATAGCATGTCACTGACCTCTGAGCACAGGCTGTTTGTATGTCATGTGCAAGCTTTTCACCTCCAGTATGATCTTGGTTCAAATGTCGACGAAGTGCAATTTTGGCAGGAGAAAACCTAGTGTAGTCAGGAAGAGAGTGACTTTGTAATCGGTCTGCTTTATGTTTACTCATAAGGTTTGGGATGCACAGTCCATTCTCCTGGTCTGGGAACACAGTGCTGTATACGTTCTGAGATTTGGAAGGAGGCCGGTTTAACGAACTGTGAATTTCAAAAGGTGTTGCACTTCCATTAATAGAGAGTTCGGGGCTCATGCCATTCATGTTTGCCATTGGGATTTTAGGACAGTCAATTTCAAGCTGATATCTATTTCTTTCTGTGTCCATGTCATAGCTTTTGTTTTTGTGGCGTAGCTGAAGAGAGGCATCATCTGATGGCATATATGATTTAAGTTGTATTAGCTCTTGCTGACGTTGACTCTTCTCCAACTCCACAATGCTTATCTAAATGATGCCCGGGAGGCAAGAAAGAGGGAAAACAGTAATATTCTTAATCCCATCTTTCCAAATTATTACATTAACAGCATATGGTTTAATATCTAAAGTCTGTACAAATACACATGAAGTTTTGTATTAAAAGAAATCAGCTAAATTCCATCAACATCCAGATACCGTTAGCAGCACCAGATTACCAGCTCCATAACCTCTCTCCTGAGATGCAAACTGAAAAAAAAAGCACCTGAATTTCAATTTCAGATTGATCTGAAAATCATTTGATTTAAATAAGGGCCAATTTAATCCCTCCATAGATCAATTATTATAAACTATAAAAGTGCTTTCACATAAAACAACGCAATGGAATAAAATGATCATCGTACGTCCAGAAGATGGTTCTAAGCAAACGATGCAAAACGTAACTTGCTATCAGTGGGGTGCTGATAATGGATTTGATAAAGCCAATATCTATAAATTCCAATAAAAACATGCATTTCTGGATACAATCCTCAGTGAATCCAACTGGTTCACATTGGGATTGCCAGCAGTTGTGCAACAATTGTTTACAGAGTGTGTAAATTCTCCACTGACACTCAAAAGTAGCTGCATTTTATTCTGACAGCTGTACGAATTGTAAGCAAACTGAACTTCAGCATTGTCCAATAAACTTTCATTTGGGTCAAGTGCATAGCATTATTTCACACGGTGTAGTTCTAAACAGCCAGCCTCAACTCGCACAGAAAAATTACACTGATACAGGGTAATAGTATGAAATATAAGATTATCTACTTCCTGGCCAATGCAATGCAATGATTGAGTGATTGATAATGGGCATGGATGTGAAAAGTGGCAAATTTAATATATGCAGGACCGGCAATCATGTCAAATTGGCCAAAAAATTCATTAGATTTTACGTATTTATATTTGGGCTATTTATTCATAGAATAGAATCCCTACAGTGTAGGAGGACGACATTCGGCCCATCGAGATCACACCAACAACAATCCCACCCAGGCCCTATCCCTGTAACCCCACGTATTTACCCTGTTAATCCCCCTGACACCAAGGGGCAATTTAGCATGTCCAATCCACCTAATCTGCACATCTTTGGACAGTGGGAGGAAACCCACGCAGACACGGGGAGAATGTGAAAACCCCACACAGACACTGACCCGAGGCTGGAATTGAACCCAGGTCCCTGGCGCTGTAAGGCAGCTGTGCTAACCACTGTGCCACCGTGCCGTCCTAACCTTATTGCCTGTTAGATTCTAAGTTTTAGTTAGCCGTGGCTATTAGGGAAATAGCTTCACCAACTCTGAACCTACATGCATAAGATTAAAAGGGGAATGACATCAGGTATTTTAATTATAAGGTCAGCACTATCGGAGAGGAAATAAATTCTTCTCCCAATCCTAAAGCTACAAAATCTCAAGTTAAATAATAACATGTTTGTTTGAGAGATCTGCCAATTTCCATGAGCCTGTCAGTGCGTCAGATACAAAAAAAATTATTTAATAAACTAATGCTAAGAAATGCACAAATGTAGAGTTTGTTGTATTACTGAGCATGTAATCTTTCCTTTTAAAGACATGCACTAAACCCAAGGTGCTTCGGCGCAGGTTCAAAACACCCACTGCTTGGAATCCACTGGCATATTCAAGAATATTGTTGCCTTTAACCTAATACAAATCAACTGTACGTGTAACGGTGAAGCTTCTCACTGATTCTCCAACCAGAAGCACCCTTACCAGACACGTCTGAAAAGTATATCAGAGTTGAATGGAAAAAAATCTCAGCTCCTAGCTATTGGTCCACTTTTCCCATTTAATATAATGAGGCAAGCTGACTGATTAATCATCAATGGTATCTTGCAATATTGCAGGTCTGTCTTTCTCATATCTGACTGACAACTTTGCCAAAAAGTGGATTTTATTTCAATTTGCAATCATGTAAGTAATTTTAGATTCATCCAAAGCAGACTCCACCTACACAAGGAAACCAAACTCAAATCTTTGAACTTCTGGTTTTAGAAAATTAGTACAAGTAATAGCTTGTTACTATCCTACCTGAAGTTCTAAGCAGTGCCTTTGTTTTTCTGAGATCTGGCTTTTCAAGGCTTGCTTCTCCTTCAGCAGGTTGTCCAAAGACAGAGAAGACCAATCCAAATTTAGCTCTTCACATCGTGCTTTCAGCTGTAACATTTATGACCCAAGTAAAAAACCTTTTAACTAACCCTCACCCAAATAAAGATGTTCATATTCCAAAATCCCCCCCCCCCCCCCCCCCCAAGTCATTCGTCCCCCCAAGTCATTTGTCCTTAGAAATGCTGCATGTGCAAACCAAATCTTCATTTTTAGCTAAATCACTAACTGGCTTTGAGCAGCTTTGGGAAGAGAACAGCAATTTGACCATTTTCTCCTTCATAGAGAATGCAGCATATCTTGACTCAGCAATTCATAATAAACTGATGACAAACTTAACTGAAGACGTGCAGTTCATTGCATTCCCCAACAACCCTGTAATAAAAGTTCTTTAAAGATCATAATGACAAGGCAAAAACATTAATAAATTCAAGATTTATTTATAAATACTTCATAACCAAGTTTGGCAATAACTTCTATTATAGCATGCCTAATTACGACTGACAAGAGGTCAAGCAGCTCAGACTGCAGCAGGAATCAAAAATGACATGTTTTAATTATATCCCACTTGAAACCTATTAAATAATTACCAGCTGTAGACTGTGTTTCCTGAGGTCACCATTATCTTTTTCCAGCTGCTTCGTCTGTTCTTTTAGCTGCCTGTTATGAGCAATGATCTCTTTCTGTGCTTGGAGTAAATCATTGAATGTCATGGCCTTTATACCCAACTGGAAAAAAAGAGGGGGTAGGCCAAAATATAGTTTTAAAACATTTTGCACAATTGAGAAGGCTAATTGCTAATTCTTTACTATAATTCTTAAACATGCACATTATTGCTGTTTAATAAATTTTCTTAAACAAAAAAAACTTTCCTTACAAATTCTGCATCACATTTTTGACTGAAGTAATTTTGAAAATTAACTTGTTGATTGGTAAATCCAAACACGTCTGAAGAAATGCAGTATACCTGAAGACATCTGGCAAAATATTTATGAATTGAGTTCCTGTCCTCCAATAGTACCTTGTATCATTCAGTAAAGTGAGTGTTTAAAATCTGCAAATATCTGAATTTACACATCACTGATTTCAGTTAATATTCACCAAAAAGACAAGACAATGAAATGTCCTGCATCAACCAAATAGCCTCAAACGTTAGAATTAGTAGCACGTATCACTGAAATCGGTATACACGTGTTATGGTCAATAAACTGGGCAGCACGCTGGCACAGTGGTTAGCACTGCTGCCTCAGTGCCAGGGACCCAGGTTCGATTCCCAGCTTGGGTCAGTGTCTCTGTGGAGTCTGCACGTTCAGTGCCTGCATGGGTTTCCTCCGGTTTCCCTCCCACTGTCTGAAAGACGTGTTGGTTAGGTACATTGGCCATGCTAGATTCTCCCTCAGTGTACCCGAACAGGCGCTGGAGTGTGGCAACTAGGGGATTTTCACAGTAACTTCATTGCAGTGTTAACTTAAGCCAATACTATTAAAACTTAAAAACAATCGAATTAAAAAACTGGCTCATGGGCATGCAGATGGGGCGTGGAGAGATAAAGAACTATGGATATCGAAATCACAGAAAAAGCTGGAAAATCTCAGCAG
Organism: Mustelus asterias; assembly: GCF_964213995.1. NCBI lineage: Eukaryota > Metazoa > Chordata > Chondrichthyes > Carcharhiniformes > Triakidae > Mustelus > Mustelus asterias. The sequence goes on along the minus strand of NC_135826.1, from coordinate 28,655,365 downwards.
GTCTGACAGCATCTGTGGAGAGAGAATGGAGCTCTGACGATGGGTTATCCTGACTTGAAACGTTAACTCTATTCTCAGTCCACAGATGCTGTCAGACCTGCTGAGATTTTCCAGCATTTTCTGTTGGTGTGAAATTTGATTGAGAAAAATAGTTGAGGTTGGCATGATTTTAAAAAATGAATTCTCGGCAAATCACTCTTGTCCCACTCAAATAAAAATTAAGGGAAAGTACATTTTCCTGATTATTTTCTATAAACACCACTTTACGTTGCAAACAGTACTAAAATTGTATTATTTCTTAAATAGTACTCCTTTAGAATTTATATGTCCCAGTCAGGATTCTTTAATCTGATTGGTTGAAGTGACACGCTTTTCTTTGGCTTGCTCACAGATCGTAGTGGAGCGAACTGTGCTGGAACAGACATTAGTTGAAATCCAGCTCGGCAAAAAAATTCCGCAAAAACTCTCTTAAGCAGCTGTGAGCAAGGTGAACAGCAAGGACCATTCCTTCATGGCTCACTGTAAAGTCCAGTCCACTGCTTCCAGCACTGAGTTCCATCACATCAACTATTCAGTTGAGATAGCCATGATAGCGAATGCCTATTACTAAGAATTCACATTTAAAAGTCCGTCTTTATAAAAAGGGAAGTGAATGACAACTGAATTAACCTGGAGGAGTTTAATTGTGACCACTTTTTGAGAGGCTAGAGAATAGGGGCATAAAACCAGAGATAACAGCAATAGAACTTCCTGCGTACAAAGCAAACAAGAACGGAAAATGCCAGCGTTGCATAGCCATGGGTTCTTCCTCAAAACTCCAGGAAGGGTTTCATTTGAAACGCGAATTTCTATTTTACCAATAAAGGGGAAAATAAATTCTATATTCAGAGAAATTCAGCCCTCGGTCAGTAGCTTTATATTTTACAGATGTGGCCACATAGCTTATACCTCTTCAAGTTTTTGCTGAAAAAGAAGGCGGACTTCTTCCTTTTGTGTCTGACAGTGCCGAAACAACTGCTGTGCTGTTCCCGTCAACTGCATGTTCTTCAACTGCAAACAAAGAGGTTACATTTCACTCTCAGCTACCCAATTGGCTTGCATTTTCTTAAATTCAAACATGGAATAATTACATCAATTGGTATCAAAAGAGAAAATGCTGGAAAATCTCAGGTCTGGCAGCATCTGCAAGGAGAGGAAAGACCTGACGTTTCGAGTCCAGACGACCCTTTGTCAAAGCTTTGACAAAGGGTCGTCTGGACTCGAAACATCAGCTCTTTTCTCTCCTTACAGATGCTGCCAGACCTGCTGAGATTTTCCATCATTTTCTCTTTTGGTTACAGATTCCAGCATCCGCAGTAATTTGCTTTTTTTTTACATCAATTGGTACGCCACGTGAAAGATCATGCACAGTGTTTAGTGCTAAACTTCAACTGCTTTTATCTCAAAATAGATCTCAAATGCTTCTCCAGTGATCTAGATTGAAAAATCCTCACTTTTTGCTAATGCCATGATTTTAAAAAAAGAGTGAACTCTAAATTAACAATGCATTTCAAAGTCATTTCTGGTGAACATTCAAATGGAAACCAGGTTCATTGTTCACTCTGCAGCTACTACATCATATTTGATGTCAAGGAGATTTGACTTTTGCAGGAAATACCCGAGAGGAATTGATTCATAAAAAATATTTCATAGAATTGCAGTGTTGGGGGGCAAAGAGAGCAGAGAGAAGGACGGAGCAAGCGGGGGGTAGAAAATACAGGGAGCTGGTGGGTGGGAGGGGGGGGATAAGCATAGAGAGAGAGGAGCAGAGCAGATTCGCTGTTGTGATATAGGAAACACGGCAACCCATTTGTGCACAACTGGCTTCCAGAAACAGCAGTGTGAAAATCACCAGATAGTTTGTTTTAATGATGCTGGCTAATGGAAAAATACTGGCCAGGACACCGGGGATAACTCCCTTGCTCTTTGGTGAAAGTGTCATGTTATTTTTTACATCCACAATAGGGGACAATGTTTAACACCTCATCTGAAAAAAATACCTCAAAAAACTGACAATATTCCATCCTTTTAACCACATTATAAACATTATGATAAGAATGATCCAAATGTTGTACCTTTTCCTGGTCCAGTAACTGCTGTAAGTTTGTCTTGTACTGAGGTGTCTTCATATATGCCATGAACTGCAGATATTGTAACCTGAAAGACTCTGTATTTGATCAAGACTAGTTAATGCATTATTCTGTTTTTAAATAAATGAACACATTCCTATCACCAAAATACATTAAAGTAAAATACGACAATATTTAGAACATCAACTGCATTTTGAACTTTAGTGAATCTAGAACACTTGGCGATGGATTTCTTCAATAAAATTGAAGTTGGTTAAATAAATAACGAATGTAAAGTTGCCCTTCCAAGTACTTAAATGGATGCTTCAGAAGAGACAATAGCTAGGTAACATTCTAGCAATAGAGGACAAGTAAAACAGATCTAAAAGTGGAACAATAGTATTCAAAATCTCATCACATTTTCAGAGTATTGTTAAACACTAACAAGGAAGCTTTTAAGAAATGACAATACAATGTACATGGGCACCGCTACCATTCTACACCAATGTGTGGTATGACAAGAGGCACTTTCCAGACAGGTCACGCTAAAGAGATACAATAAAATAAACTTGGAGGATAAAAATCACTGAGCCATATTCCTAACAGTAGGGTATAGCCAGGCAGTCTAAAATCGAAGGAGCTGATAACCTGACTTTCAGCCATGGATCAATTTTTAGCCACGGATTGGGGAAATGATTTAAAGAAACCTGCTTAGCATCATCAAATTGTAACCATAATTCTCTCACAACCCCTTCAACCACCATGACAGTTCTGCCACATCCATGGCCTAAAATATCACTACTTAAAATTAAATTGCATCCTGTGGAATGCATCCAATGCTCCCCATTCCTCAACTTCTCCACCTATTAATACAAGTACAATACCCTCCTCCAGCATCTTTCCACTGCAATTCATCTTTTACAACCATGACCCATGCTCCACTTTAATCAATAAGAACGTGCCAATTCCTGACAATGGCTTTTCCTCCTCTGCCTGCACATTTATCTCTGGTATAATTAACAATATATCTTCAGCCATCACTTTTCACTCTGAATGACAAACTACACAGCAGTTTCAACATGCACAACGACAATGCTCTACCTGTGTCATTGACCCACAAGGATTGTTGCCATCCTTTATATAATATATATAAATAAATAAAATCAAGATGTGAATGAAGTATAACTTGAGACGTCAAGCCTTCTGTCTTCCATCAACACCTTCAGCTTTAGGTCCATCAACCCAGCCAGTCATCTCAAGCTGCCCACTGGCATCCAGCTCAACCAGTTAATTCCACCTTCGCAATATTTTTCATCTGCACCTCATTTTCTCCTGTTCTGATACCAAAACTCTCACCCATGCCTTCATGACCTCAAAGCTGAATTGCTCCCACGTTCTTACAGCTGGACTCCCAGCATATTCTCTAAGCATTAACCCAGCCCAACAGCATTCTCTATGCTCGTCCATGTCAACTCTTACATTTCCATAATCCACATTCTTACCCAATTCCAGTGGCTAAGTGCTCCAGCATTCCCCTTTCAAAATTTCAATCCTCCCATTTCCAACTCCTGCAGGATCTCAATCCACCCTACCTTTGTGGCTCCCCACCACACTGTTCCTTGTACCCATTTGCTCCTGAATCCCTCCAAACCACCAATCAACAGCAACTCACTTAGCCGCAATATCTTGCGCCATTTTCCACTCTTTCACCAATCTCCTTCAAACCTTGCTTTTGCTCTCCCATTCTGGACTAATTGCACTGTCTTGAAAATAGTTTAAAGTGAAGAGACAGCAATATAAAGTACTCAATCCTAGCCTTATTTAGGTGGAACTAATGGAGTCAAAAATAAACGCAATTTTACCAGCAGCATCCCATGTGGTTGGGTTATACAGAAGGGGGAATACTTTTGCCTTGTAGACTGCAATCTTCAGCCAAGATCAATGAAGGTTGCTCAGCTTCAAGGGTCTATCTGCTGATTTGGCCACAACAAGAGACCTGTCACATTGCATCAGTTTCTAGTTAATAATATGCAAGGAGTCTGATGAGTTTTATATCTACCAGATCTTCCCATATAATTTTTTTTTAAATAGTACAAAAACAGCATGTCTGACTGGTTTAATCTTTGTCTTGATATCATCTGCCAAGGAAGCATTACTACAAATTGCACTCAAACTCACTTTTGCTAAGGTACTGTGAGATAAGCCCTTCCACCAGAGTTTCAAACAACAGACATCCATATAGAAATAGGGGCTTGTGGACCAGCACACTCAATATACAATCTGCACTAAATGAAATCCATTAATTTTGAAAAATATCATGTGAGCTGCCAATCCAACATGCTCACCCAGTGCTTCCCCAACTTTTTCTCAGTGTGACCCCATTTTAATGTCCCAAGCTTTGAGCCTTCAGGGTGAAAATGAGAGAGGTACAAAAGTTGAACAGGTGGACGTTTCATCTGTTGAGCAGGAGGTGGGGAGGGGGGCAGAAAGAGAGAGAGAGACACACACAGACAGACAGAGATGATTGAGCAGAGTAGGGTTTAAACTGCAGGGCTTTCTTAAAAAAAAACTTACCTTTTCACAGGCCCTTCTTAGAGCAGAAATCAGGCCTCAAAAGATTACTAGGTCACATCAACCATTAGAAATAAATGCATGAATTTACAGGGGGTCTTGCAGCTGTTAACATTCAGGCAAGTTCCAGAAGCTATTGCTGCCTCAGAGCTTGTGACCTCAAAATTTAATCTCGTGATCCTAATGTGGGGCTCGACCCACAGCTTAGGAAGCTTTGTACTTATCACTGCATCATTTCACATTGTTTAAAACACTAGATTTCTTGCAATCTGCTGTCAAGGTGGCAAGAGAGTACAATCAGCATCTGTAGGCCATTGTTATTAGTCCTCATAAATGACAGTTGCTCAAATTTTAAGAATTTACTTGGCTAGTGAGAGAATTTTTTACTTTGCAAATCTAATTGCAGCATTATTTCAACTTAATAGATGTTTCTATGTTAAATCTAAATAAGATTCCAGAGTTCAAACAATATTATCCAAGTCACTGGCATTTTTTTCAAACAAGCCAGACCCCAAAGCACTAGTTTTTAAATTTGCATCCATGATCCATGGGCGGCACGGTAGCACAGTGGTTAGCACTGCTGCTTCACAGCTCCAGGGACCTGGGTTCGATTCCCGGCTTGGGTCACTGTCTGCGTGGAGTTTGCACATTCTCCTCGTGTCTGCGTGGGTTTCCTCCGGTTTCCTCACACAGTCCAAAGATGTGCGGGTTAGGTTGATTGGCCATGCTAAAATTGACCTTAGTGTCCAGGGATGTGTAGGTTAGAGGGATTAGTGGGGAAATATGTAGGGATATAGGGGTAGGGCCTGGGTGGGATTGTGGTCGGTGCAGACTCGATGGGCCGAATGGCCTCTTTCTGTGCTTATAGGGTTTCTAAGATTATTTTAAAGTAATTTTCTAGAAACTGAGTAATGATCAAATTCAGCAATTTACACCTACTCGTCAAGATTTTACATTCTTGCTGTACAATAACAAGTCAATCATGCTTTAATTCTACTTTATAACCTTGCTCAGAACAACAGGCATACAGGTATGCTTGCTGGCCTCTCCCTTCTCTGTTAAGCCCTTATTTCTCAGAATGCCAAGTTCTTGTCCCTTGATTTGGCAAAATATGGCTGTCGCGCACGGCTCAAAATCTGAAACCCTGCACCAATGTCTATTAAAACCCAAGTTGCATCATTAAACAACTGCAATCAAACTTGCAAGGAATCCAAGGTGCCCTTTGGAAACATCCAGCCAAATGGACAAGTTACAACAGGTTGAGGTAAGGTAGCCAACAAAGTGAGGAGATGGTGAAGTACTTGGGAGTTCTCCAACAGGTGGGCAAGGTGTAAAATTGATTAATAAATTTCCTCAGACACATCAAGAGCAAAATGGTTACAGTAAACACAAAATTCCAGGGTTACTCATTCAGGTCTATCATTAAATCATGTCCAACTTTCCAGTATTAAAGTGGAAGTAAAAAAGATAGCTTTTCTATTCCCGATCCATAGCAACAATGTTTATAAAAATAGAAAGAATTATTCTCACCACCGAATTGAAGACTCAAATGATCATTTAAGTTGCATGCTAATTACCATTTCAATAACTACGTCAGAAAGATATTTAATCAAGAACTGATTAGAAAATTGTGTCAGGTGAAAAAATAAAGACTTAAGAGTTTGGCAGTTTTGACTACCTTAAACAAAACTTAAATAGCAGTAGGTAGAAAATAGAACACGACAACTGGAACAACAACAAGCAGAAGTTGCACAGAACAGTGCTGCTTACTTACATTAATAGAAAGGTCAGAATAGCCATAAAGTTACATGCAGACAAATGCCAAAACGCAGCTATACTTACCTAGCAGCTTCTGTAGTGCAGGTGGTGTAGGACCCAGTAAAAACTGATTGGGTGAATAGCGTTGCACTTTGGGAGGTAGTTGGTAAAATGGACTATGAGGTGACTTGTATGCATCTGGAAAGACAAAAGCAACACATTTCAGGTTTGGTGAATCATCAGTTTGTAATTATCAGTTTCAATCAACTCACTCAGGTTTCAATACAAAAAATCTCAACCAAAGCATCCAATATTCCGAAACGGTTGCAGTGCTAGAGAAGCAAATCTATGGTACATGCAGGCAATGCCAAATTAGTACTGAACGTTTTCTGTTGCAATTAGAACATTTGGATGATGATTAACATACACAAAATTTAATGGCAATTGTTTCCCATGCCAAATTACTCTTAAGTAGGATACAGCCATGAGTAACGGAATTGCACAATCAATATTTTGTGGTATCTACTATTAAGTACATGTACCAGATTTGCCTTATTCTTATATCCCATAAAACAGCTATTATATTATTCACAAGTAACTGATCAGAAAAGCAAAATAAGTGATCAGTTATCTTTATCAAGAAGCCAACTAAATCCAACATTCTTACAAAGAAACCCTCGCACGTGGGCATCAATAATCTTCACATATTTTTGGGTAGAGAATGTGTGTTTAAACATAAATTGCATGAAATTAGCACTTTCGGAACCACAAAATAAATCAGTGAGTGATCAGGTTAAATTTAGCTCAATGTCTATTTAGTAAATAAAAGAGAAGATCAATTCATTGCTTTTCAAAACCCATGCAATCGGAGACAAACGTCTTCCAAGAATTACTTGAATAAGTTGTGGAACAGCTACTGAGATGATTTGCTCACCTCAACATAGGTACGTTCACTATTTAGAAATTAAGAGGCACATTAAGGGCCTCCACAAATGAAGAATTATAGAACAGTACAGCACAGAACAGGCCCTTTGGCCCACGATGTTGTGCCGAGCTTTATCTGAAACCAAGATCAAGCTATCCCACTCCCTATCATCCTGGTGTGCTCCATGTGCCTATCCAATAACCGCTTAAATGTTCCTAAAGTGTCTGACTCCACTATCACTGCAGGCAGTCCATTCCACACCCCAACCACTCTCTGCGTAAAGAACCTACCTCTGATATCCTTCCTATACCTCCCACCATGAACCCTATAGTTATGCCCCCTTGTAATAGCTCCATCCACCCGAGGAAATAGTCTTTGAACGTTCACTCTATCTATCCCCTTCATCATTTTATAAACCTCTATTAAGTCTCCCCTCAGCCTCCTCCGCTCCAGAGAGAACAGCCCTAGCTCCCTCAACCTTTCCTCATAAACCTACCCTCCAAACCAGGCAGCATCCTGGTAAATCTCCTCTGCACTCTTTCCAGCGCTTCCACATCCTTCTTATAGTGAGGTGACCAGAACTGCACACAATATTCCAAATGTGCTCTCACCAAGGTCCTGTACAGTTGCAGCATAACCCCACGGCTCTTAAACTCCAATAAAAATTAATAAAAAGTTAATAAAAGCTAACACACTAAAGGCCTTCTTCACAGCTCTATCCACTTGAGTGGCAACCTTTAGCGATCTGTGGATATGGACCCCAAGATCTCTCTGTTCCTCCAGTCTTCAGAACCCTACCTTTGACCCTGTAATCCACATTTAAATTAGTCCTACCAAAATGAATCACCTCACATTTATCAGGGTTAAACTCCATTTGCCATTTTTCAGCCCAGCTTTGCATCCTATCTATGTCTCTTTGCAGCCTACAACAGCCCTCCACCTCATCCACTACTCCACCAATCTTGGTGTCATCAGCAAATTTACTGATCCACCCTTCAGCCCCCTCCTCCAAGTCATTAATAAAAATCACAAAGAGCAGAGAACCAAGCACTGATCCCTGTGGCACTCAGCTAGCAACCTGCCTCCAATCCAAAAATTTTCCATCCACCACCACCCTCTGTCTTCGATCAGACAGCCAGTTACCTATCCAATCGGCCAACTTTCCCTCTATCCCACACCTCCTCACTTTCATCATAAGCCGACCATGGGGGACCTTATCAAACGCCATACTAAAATCCATGTATATGACATCAACTGCCCTACCTTCATCAACACACTTAGTTACCTCCTCAAAAAATTCTATCAAATTTGTGAGGCACGACTTACCCTTCACAAATCCGTGCTGACTATCCCGGATTAATCCGCATCTTTCTAAATGGTCGTAAATCCCATCCCTAAGGACCTTTTCCATCAATTTACCAACCACCGAAGTAAGACTAACCGGTTCATTTCCCAGTACCAAATCCAATGTGGCCTCACCTCGTCAGCCTATCCACATATTGTGTCAGGAAACCCTCCTGCACACACTGCACAAAAACTGCCCCATCCGAACTATTTGACCTACAAAGGTTCCAATCAATATTTGGAAAGTTAAAGTCCCCCATGACAACTACCCTGTGACCCCCACACATATCCATAATCTGCTTATCATAACACTCAACTCAAAATAATTACCTCCGACTTGCCAACAACATTTCAAATCAATCACAAATTTTGTAATGTATTTGGTTTAAAGAATACCGAGCTAATATTGTCAAAACATTTTTGGTGAACGCAGAAGCCTTTTTATGGTGACAGTTTAAATTAAACCAGTCAGTGTGCGAGCCAACTCAAGTAAAACAAGGTTTTTATTTACTATAAAAACAGAAAAAGGCTGGAAATACTCAGCACAGGTTTTTATTTGCCTACAGTTATGAAGTATGACAAACTGTAGCTGATGTTAGACTTACCCTGAGGTGAGGATGCAGACAGAGTCTGAGCGTGTAAAAGATCCAGTGCAGATTGGCTTTTCTTGGTATTCCTTTTTGAAATTGCAGTGCTCATTTTCTTGGGGCGGCCTCGTTTTCTAACTGCAATCCTCTTGCTTTTGTTAATTATCTTACTCTTACGTGGTTTAGCAGGTGAAGATGCTTTTTTAATTCCGGTTACCCCAGTCTTTTCCTCCTCAGGACCAGAATCCTGCCAATGACAAGTCACAATCATTAGACTAAAGAAAATGCAGTATCCAATTTATTGGAACCGCAGGAAACTAAAATCATGACATGCTTTCGTTTCTGAGTAAAATAGATATTCTTTGTCCCTTCCATATTCCACATTTTCTATTATTCTAATAATTATGATTCAGCCTGCGGTTTAAACGGACACTTCAGGAAAAGCTGAAAATCTATTATTTCATTTACTCCAGTACAGCAAAATTCAGCTAGTTTGATCTGTAAATCAAGTATTCAGTCAGTCACGATGCACATATCAACAACAGCTCTCGGCATCAGACAGACAAAATATGAAAGTTGCAACTTGTAATAAAATCAGAAAGGGACAATTATACCCCCAATGACACAAATTACAAGTTACAATTCCAAAAGCGTTTGCTGCAGTGGCTTGAGCATCAGATAGGCTGCTAAAACTTATTTCATTCAAACTGAACACTGCACCGTACCTTGGTTGGAGTTGTTGAACTACTCTTATTTTCTTTATTTTCCTTTTGTTGTCTACGTCTAGCTGCCTCTTGTTCCTCCTGTAACAAATGTTAAACAACTATTATTCATAATGTAAAGGAAGGGTGGGGGTGGAAAGAGGAAGAAATTAGAATAGCGATACATTTGTAGATGATTATACTTCTAGCATCCAGGAGATAGAAACAAACATGTTAGATCAAGAATAATCTTCTTTGATCTCAAATTCATGAGCTTGTCGTAGTGACAGAAATAATTTCAAGAAGCTAGCAAAAACGACTTACCCTGAGTTTTGGATTTTTGAGACTAGAAAAGTAGTTTTCAAGCTGAAATGAAACAACAAGTTTTGCTTTCTTATTGTTATGTCTTGAAAATAATATACTATTTGATTGCCAACAACATCTGGCAAGGCAGCAAGATATTTCTCCCTGTTGTGACATCATTTACATCTTCTTAAACATGTCACCTATGCATCTGATAGATATTCCAGAGTTAATATTGTACAGGATGTGCCTGAAGCTGAAGAAACATTGGGAGAAATGGGACCCCGTGCAGTAGGCCAGCACCTTACCCACCCAAATCTCCCATAACCAGCCCAGCCAGTGCTACCAACATGTGTAGGTGCTGGAACACTCAACAGAAACAAGGACTTGTCATTGACCCAACCCAACAAAGTCCCTCAGTCTAAATGAGATGAGACAATTAACTCCATTAGAGTTAACAAACATAAGAATTACAATTAAGCATAAACCTAATATGGCATACAATGAAAGGGCATCTTTGTGGGAAAAGTAAATCAATTATAGATACAGAAACTCGCAGTGAAAGTAAATTGCAACTTTAAAAATAAGGCCACCTTTCAAGTTTCACTTTCTTCAGCTTATTTTTCACTGACATTTCGTAAAACCTTCTGTTACAACTCATCACAAAAACCATTAAAACTATGGCAAAGGTCACTAATAATGCCACCCACCCCACCACGATCAATAACTACACATTCCGAACAACTTAAAAACAACATACTTACTATGGTCCGATCAATTGTATGCAGGTAATAGGAGACTGGTTTACCAGTCCATGAAACTGAGCCTCGCAGTGGTGATAACTCCACAACTCTCATGATAGTGCCAATATCTTTGAAAAGCAACACAGAAAACATACTAGTCATACACAATTCCAATATTACATGAGCATTTTACCAGCTTCAGTGTTGACTGGAAAGCATTTCACTGAATCCCTACAGTGCAGAAGGAGGCCATGCGATCCATCAAGCCTGCACCAATAACAATCCCACCAAGGCCCCCCCTGTAATTACAGTGCTAATCCCCCTGACACAAAAGGGGCAATTTAATATGGCCAATTAATCTAACCTGCACATCTTTGGAATCATGATGTGGAGATGCCGGCGTTGGACTGGGGTAAGCACAGTAAGAAGTCTCAACACCAGGTTAAAGTCTAACGGGTTTATTTGGTAGCACAAGCCACTAGCTTTCGGAGCACTGCCCCTTCCATCAGGTGAGTGGGAGTTCTGTTCACAAACAGGGCATATATAGATACAAACTCAATTTACAAGATAATGGGTTGGAATGCGAGTCTTTACAGATAATCAAGTCTTAAAGGTACAGACAATGTGAGTGGAGAGAGGGTTAAGCACAGGTTAAAGAGATGTGTATTGTCTCCAGACAGGACAGTTAGTGAGATTTTGCAAGCCCAGGCAAGTCGTGGGGGTTACAGATAGTGTGACATGAACCCAAGAACCCGGTTGAGGCTGTCCTCTTGTGTGCAGAACTTGGCTATCAGTTTCTGCTCAGCGATTCTGCGTTGTCGTGAAGGCATTCTTGGAGGACGCTTACCCGAAGATCAGAGGCTGAATGCCTGTGACTGCTGAAATGTTCCCCAACAGGAAGAGAACACTCCTGCCTGGTGATTTTTGAGCGGTGTTCATGCATCCATTGTCGTAGCGTCTGCATGGTCTCCCCAATGTACCATGCCTCGGGACATCCTTTCCTGCAGCGAATCAGGTCGACAACGTTGGCCGAGTTGCAAGAGTATGTACCATGTACCTGGTGGATGGTGTTCTCATGCGAGATGATGGTATCCGTGTCGATGATCCGGCACGTCCTGCAGAGGTTGCTGTGGCAGGGTTGTGTGGTGTCGTGGTCACTGTTCTCCTGAAGGCTGGGTAGTTTGCTGCGGACAATGGTCTGTTTGAGGTTGTGCGGTTGTTTGAAGGCAAGAAGTGGGGGTGGGGATGGCCTTGGCGAGATGTTCTTTTCGTCAATGACATGTTGAAGGCTCCGGTGAAGATGTCGTAGCTTCTCCGCTCCAGAGAGGTACTGGACGACGAAGGATACTCTGTCCGCCGTGTCCCGTGTTTGTCTTCTGAGGAGGTCGGTGCGGTTTTTCGCTGTGGCACGTCGGAACTGTCGATTGATGAGTCAAGCGCCATTTCCTGTTCTTATGAGGGCATCTTTCAGTGTCTGGAGGCGTCTGTTATGATCCTCCTCATCTGAGCAGATCCTGTGTATACGGAGGGCTTGTCCATAGGGAATGGCTTCTTTAACGTGTTTAGAACAACAAACAAAGAATACAGCACAGGAACAGGCCCTTCGGCCCTCCAAGCCCGCGCCGCTCCCCGGTCCAGGATTGAATCCTGAATCCAGGATCCCCGCCCAATTTTCCAGCCTATCTACATACTAATATCCTATCCACCGAGCTGTCCCTCACAGCTACGATGCTTTGTTCATCACAACCTATTAACTCACCCCCACCCTCCCATTCCAGACCATGTGATCTCCAGGGAGAGGCGAAAACCCAGAGTGAAAACCCCAGGGCCAATATGGGGGAAAAAAAATCTGGGAAATTCCTCTCCGACCCCCTGAGGCGATCGAAACGAGTCCAGGAGATCACTCTGGCCCTGATCGGAAAATGCTTCCCAACCCTAGTCATTTCCACTTCCACGAACACCATATGAATTCCCTGCCCCCGAGACAGGTTCCCAACTATCCGCAGTCTCGCTCTGTACTGGCACCAGCAAGATGATCATAGAATGAAGCCTTGAAACGAGAAACAAAGAACAATTAGCCCGCGCCGCTCCCTGGTCCAAACTAGACCACTCTTTTGTATCCCTCCATTCCCACTCCGTTCATATAGCTGTCTAGATAAGTCTTAAACGTTCCCAGTGTGTCCGCCTCCACCACCTTGCCCAGCAGCGCATTCCAGGCCCCCACCACCCTCTGTGTAAAATATGTCCTTCTGATATCTGTGTTGAACCTCCCCCCCTTCACCTTGAACCTATGACCCCTCATGAACGTCACCACCGACCCGGGGAAAAGCTTCCCACCGTTCACTCTATCTATGCCTTTCATAATTTTATACACCTCTATTAAGTCTCCCCTCATCCTCCGTCTTTCCAAGGAGAACAACCCCAGTTTCCCCAATCTCTCCTCATAACCAAGCCCCTCCATACCAGGCAACATCCTGGTAAACCTCCTCTGTACTCTCTCCAAAGCCTCCACGTCCTTCTGGTAGTGTGGCGACCAGAACTGGACGCAGTATTCCAAATGCGGCCGAACCAACGTTCTATACATCTGCAACATCAGACCCCAACTTTTATACTCTATGCCCCGTCCTATAAAGGCAAGCATGCCATATGTTTAGGATAGAAGCTGGAGAAGTGGAGCATCCCGAGGTTATCCATGGGCTTGCGGTACAGTGAAGTGCTGAGGTGACCGTCCTTGATGGAGATGCGTGTGTCCAAGAATGCAACCGATTCCGGAGAGTAGTCCATGGTGAGTCTGATGGTGGGATGGAACTTGATGATGTCATCATATAGCTGTTTCAGTGATTGTTTGCCATGAGTCCAAAGGAAGAAAATGTCATCGATGTATCTGGTGTATAGCATCGGTTGAAGGTCCCATGCGGTGAAGAAGTCTTGTTTGAACCTGTGCGTGAAGATGTTGGCATATTGAGGTGCGAATTTGGTCCCCATGGCTGTTCCGTGTGTCTGGATGAAGAACTGGTTGTTGAAGGTGAAGACATTGTGGATGAAGCAGATGAGTTGTAAAATTGCACTTGGAGATTGGCAGTTGGCGGCGTTGAGTACTGAGGCAATTGCTGCAATGCTGTCGTCGTGGGGGATGCTGGTGTATCAATTTTGGAGTCTGAGAGGAAACCATAGCACCCGGAGGAAACCCAGTGTCACGGGAAGAACACGCAAACTCCACAGAGTGACCCGAGGCCAGAATTGAACCTGGGTCCCTGGTTGCTGTGAGACAACAGTGCTAACCACTGTGCCAACGTGCCATCTACTGATATTTCCAAATATCAGTACATGATTGTCATCAATGAACAGGTTTTCCTGCGTGAAGCTTTAGAATACATAGAATCCCTACAGTGCAGGAGGCCATTCAGCCCATCAAGTCTGTACCGACAACAATCCCACCGAGGCCATATACCCAAAACCCCAAGTATTTACCCTGCTAAACTCCGACACTAGGGGCAATTTGACATGGCCAATCAACCTAACCCACTCATCTTTGGACTGCGGGCGGAAACTGGAGCACATAGAAATGTGAAAACCAGAAGGAGTAGTAGGCCATTCTGCCCTTCAAGCTTACTTCACTATTCATTTTGATCATGGCTGATCATTGAATTCAATATCCTGATTCCCCTCTTCTTCAAACTATGACCCCCAGTTCTGAAATTATAATATTTTGAAACAGATGCCATTTTGGATGTCATATCTTTTAAACTGGAGGCCATTTTAAGAATACTTTGAGATCTAGTTTTTTTTCCCCCAGTACACTTATAAAGGTTGTAAATGTAAATTTTTACCTGATTCTGAAGAAACTATGCAGACTATTATATTTGATCAGATTGATCCAGTGCAATTGGGATTTGTTGTATTGAAGGTCTATGTGGAGTTTGCACATTCTCCTCATGATTTCCCTTCTGTAAATCCATACTGACTTTGTCTGATATTACCACTGCCTTCCAAATGCCTAGTTATGAAATCCTTGATAATAGACTCTAGCAACTTCACCAGTATCGACGAGGGGCTCACTGGTCTATAGTTCCCCGTTTTCATTCCACCTCCATTTTTAAATAGCGGGTTTACACTAGCTAACCTCCAATCTGTCGGAACTATTCCAGAGTCCAAAGAATTTTGGAAAATAACCACCAATGGATCTACTATTTCCAGGGTCACTTCCTTAAGTGCAGACATGAGGAGAATGTGCAAACTCCACACAGACCTTCAATACAACAAATCTCAATTGTACTGGATCAATCTGATCAAATATAATAGTCTGCATAGTTTCTTCAGAATCAGGTAAAAATTTACATCTACAACCTTTGTAAGTGGACTGGGGGAAAAAAACTAGATCTCAAAGTATTCTTAAAATGGCCTCCAGTTTAAAAGATATGACATCCAAAATGGCATCTGTTTCAAAATATGATTATAATTTCAGTGTGCAGTGGACTTTTTCCATTTAATTGCAATTTGAATTTTTATTTATAAAGACAAGAGATTGATGCTTCAAAGAGATAACTTTTTTATACATTTAGAATTTACAATGTTTTACACCCATACACTCAAAAAAAAACCCTACAAACTATCTAGAACCCACCATAAACCACACTGTCTGCTTTCGGTCCCATATCAAATTTTATCTGTTCATCCCTATTATTGTTGACCTCCATTAACTTCCTGACCTCAGTGTATGTGAAAATCTTCTCTTGTATAAATTCCTCCATGAATTAACATGACCTCCCCCAGCCATGTTGCAGCCTTGCCCCTCCAAGCTCCAAATTGGAGCCAAGCTTTCAAATACCATGGCCCTTTTCTCCACAGCCTGCTTTCCTAAACCCCTTGGCTATACCGTTAATTTTCATGCCTTAAAAACCTTTGTACCAAAATTTATGACTGAGTTTTCAAGTTACCTCTCTCAACTCCTCCCATCAATTTCTGCTTTCTAAATACCCTATGAAAAAAGGCATCTTACAAATACCGGATATTGCTGTCAATTATACTAAAACATAGTAATAAATGCTTCTCCATAACTTCGGCAACTTCCTGTTCAAGTGTTACTTAATTTCCTGCAGTAATGCACCATGTTGTAGCAGGACTGGCACCATCTGAGCAGCAATGTGAGCATGCAGTTAACTTCTGCTGACAATTTGGGAAAGAGCTGTGTCGCTAATAAAATGACATGGGCACAGTGCACAAACGGCATTGAAGTAATGATAAATTTGATGAGCCATAACAATAAAATCTCAACTTGGATTCCACTGAACTATCATTTGATTCACTACTAAATCAATGCCAGTGGGAACAAGTGCTATAGTGTAAAATGGAACAGCATAGAAATCTCACAATTAGCAAATATAATGTTTGTACTATTTTTGGGAATAAAGATTCAAGTACCCAGCTTAGTACAGAATCTCAGCAGACATAAACATCAAAATTCCTAATGTACTACCTCCAATTTAATATTAAAAACTTTCAGAGCCATGTTTTCACAAAATCTGTCATGAAGTTCACAATTGAATTCATCATAAATTTATAAATTTTGCAAAAACTGGTTAAGGGATGATGGGCTGGGACACTACAGCCATATTGAGCCAAGTTAATAAACCCAAGATTAATAAAAACTTACCACTCAAGTTCCGGCTATTTATTCTGAAATTCAATGGTGCAAAGGGTTTGGAAGAGACAATTTTGCCACCTGCAATAATGATAATCAATTAAAAATTCCTCCAAGTGTAGTCCCAAGTACTTTCAAATCATTTTTATAAACTTGTCAAGAATGAAATCTATATGGATTGATCTTAATTTGAATGCAAAATGTTTGCACAGATCAAATACACAACTAAGGAGGCTTCCATAAAATTGCACATTTTGCATAAAGCCTTATTTATGCATGGGTTGCTAATTCTAGTTTATACTTTTAAGTGGTCTATGTCCTCACACTCCCAGCAAGGAGAGCTTCATGCCCCAAGTACAAAGACAGATAGTTATATAATTTACCTATTCCAACTGGAGCTGTTTTTAATCAAAAAGAGATATGATTTGATAGATGTTTTTAAATTATAATGGGATTGTAAAGAGTGGACAGAAATGGACAGCTTCCAGTGATTGCAACTGTGGAATAGGGGAACATAAATTTAAATCTCTAGTTGAGTACAAGATAAACCTTGGACAGCATTGTCAGTAAAGTCGCCATAGTCCCAGTTAACCAGGAGATGCTCTTCTCCTTTGGGAGAGCTGACTGGTGGTGATCTAATCTGAGGCAAGGGACAAGGTTGAGATGGATAACCTCAGTCAGTGCGGGAATTGAACCCACGCTGTTCACTCTACATCACAAACCAACCGTCCGGCCACCTGTGGCCCAGACACAACACGCTCCCCCCAGTCAAATAGCTCTGATTTGGTACTACCATCATGCCCATGGTCAACCATCCAACTATCCAGCTAGAATGTGCAAGTAGAGGCAAGTAAAGTAATTTGGAAAAAATATGGCATAATATACTTCCAATTTTAATTGACTTGTGACAATCTGGACAGGTCGCAAACTAGAAACATAATGCCAATTATGTTTATAGATGTAAATGTAATGCCAATTTAAGTAACCCCATCCCACTTAGCCCAACAAAATAGGCCGTGTTCGCAGCTAAATGCAGTTCAATTAAGACATTTTAAACTGAAAATCCATGTCCACCCATGGTATCATCCTGACTGCAAATTATGAAGCACCAACTTACACAGTTTTAAACGCTGATTATTACTTGACAACAGTTGTAATGTAACAATACAGAATATCAATTTGATAATGTAAATTCAATCCAGGCTCAACCAAAGTTTCACTACTTTGCAAAGTCACATGTTAATCATGTTACATTTTGAACAAGGGTAGGAACAATTGAGATGGCTAATTTCTGGTGCTAATAAAAACATGGATAAAGTCAAATATTCTTACCTTCCTTCATGTTTGCAAATCGTTCCTTCAGCTGGTGATCCACCTCGGGACCAAAGGCAAAATTATTCACAAACACAACACTGTAAAGAAATACTGAAAATATAATCTCTCATCATCAATAACCACACAATAATACAAGGTGAATTAATAATTGCGACAAAATTCATTTTTATCATGAAACATTGACAAAATATACATTTTATCATAATGAAGCATGAAAAATATTTCTGACTTAAAAAAAGAATAGTCATTAGAAACACTTCTATTACTGATGTATATTGTGCCATAAAAATTGAGAATGCAATTCTACAATTAACTGATAAGCTAAAATTATGCAAGAAGATAAATACTAAAACACAATTAAAAGACAATGTATGCTGGAAATTTGAAATAAAAGCAGATAAATGCTGGAAGTGGTCAGCCGATCAGGTTGTCTCTGAAGTAAACCTGAAATGTTAACACCATGTCTCTCCACAGATCGATATAGCTGACGGAATATTTCCAGCATTTTCTCTTTTTATTTCAAAATAATGCACATTTACATAGTAAAATAATGAAGGCAGCCACATTACACGACTTGCTTATGAACTTCTATCCTAATATTACCTTCAGACTGGAAAAATACTGCAAGGTCTTCACTTTCAAATTATGCCATCCAACATTGCTTTTAAGATTTAATGAAAATTATGTTGCATATGGTCCCTGAAAAGTTTTTTGTGCAACTTTGCACCCTTATCACTCATCATGTAATAAGGCCTGTGCAGTATCTTCCAGGCTGCTGTAAGGCCACCACCCAAACAGCTTAGCGGGATCACTGAAGACATACATCAAACCCTGTCGCAACAAATCCAATATGGACGAGTTCTAGGGAAATGACCTCCAATAGCTCATAAATTAGTGCTAATTCTTTTAACTTCTAATTTTCCAAGCAGAAATTGACATTCCTCGAGTCATAACAGGAAAAGCACAGTTTTAAGAAGCTAAGGAAAAAGGCTCGAACAGTGTAAAAGGTGATGTTCACGACACAACTTGACTTCATTATTTAATCTAGCCAGGCAAATTTAACTTGCAGAAATTGAGTTGCACTCAGCAAAAATGATCTCAACATACCTGTAGTACATAAACTAAAGCACACGTTCACACAATCCAGTTGTTCTGACCTTGAGTTATTCTATACCTTGCAGTTCTCTTTCCCCTAACCCTACCATCAACAGAATTCAAAGCCAGCGGTCAGAAAGAAAACAGCTTGGATCTAGTGTCTGATAACCTCCAAGGACCATGCAATAAGCCACTGCTTAAATTACATTGTTAAAAATATAGCCAGAAAATTTTTGGAATCTCAGCTTAAAGATCAAGAAAAACCAGCATGGAAAAGCCAGAGAACCAAGGGCAAGTATTTGTGTAAAAATAAGCAAAGTAAAAATAAAATTGGGAAACAAATCAACTACTTTAGGAGAGGATGTCATGGCTTCTATAGAAACAAGGCTTTGACGGTGACATGATTGGAATGAGAAGTTAATTTATAAGCCTTACATACAGCAATGAGATAGTGCAGAGATTATTACATCAAAATTCAAATATACAACAGCTCAAGTAATGATGTTTCTACTGAGTATCTGAAATTGCAAAATAATGACTTGGCATCATCATTGGGCTTTTATTATGCAACAAATTTTGAGAAATACAGGAGGAGATTTGTACACAATTCCAAGGAGGTTTCCGAATAGAGCGGTGATAACAAGGCACTTAAACTACATAGATATGTTATCTCACAGTACAACAGTTCAAAATAGGGAAGGGCTCACAGAATGCATTCAATACTTCGGAATTATGTTACAGTTATAGCTAGCATAATTGTTGTTCAGCCTGGCTTTAGAAAGCGTTCTGGAACAAAAAAAAAGGCATGAAGGTAGAATATCTAGGCCCAGGAATAATAACAATTGTGTTTAAAGGCACAGAGGTGAAGGGGGAAAAAAATGAATTTCGATAGAATGCTAAACTGGAAAGGAAAAATTTTGAATGGAAGGAAACCATCGACAAATTTAGTGAACAATAAACCAGCAGTGGAAATCATCCAAATTCAAGATGGGTGGAGTAGAAATTATTTCTCCCAGAAGGAAAAGGAAAAGGTAGTGACTGTGATGAGGCCGAACACAAGACTTTAAGATGGGTCATGATAAAAGGAAGGCTGATATTACAGGAAACAACTTATGTTTACACAAAATGGCCCAAGGCGCTTCTCAGGAGCATTATAAAACAAAGATAACACAAAATCACATTAGGAGATATGAAAGAGATACAAAGCTTGGTCAAAAAGGGAAGTCTTAAAAGCTGAAAGTGAGGTAGAGAGGCAGAGATACGTAGGAAGGAAATTTCAGAATTTGGGGGTTGGGCAACTGCAGACACAGATCAGTGGTGCACCAATTATAATTGGTATGCACAAGCAGTCAAAATTAAACCAGCGCAGACATTTGATTGGAGGAACTGAGAGATATCGGGAGGAGCAAAGCATGGAGGGATCTGAAAACAAGGGTGAGATTATGAGCTAAGACATTGCTTGATCAGGAGACAATATGGGTCAGCAAGCACAGGAGAGACAGGTAATAGGACTTGCTATAAGGTGTGGGTGGCAGAGTTTTGGATGACCTCAAGTTTATGGAGGTAGAAAGTAAAAGACTAGCCTGGAAGGTGTTGGGATAGTCATGTCCAGAGGTAACAACATGAACAAGAGTTTCAGTGGCAGGTAAGCTGAGATAGGGAAATAGTAGGCAGTCAATCTTAGGTGAAAATACGTAGTCTGAGTGATGGCATTAGGAGGTTGGAACCTCATTTTAGGATTAACTATGATACCTAGGTTGCAAACAGCCTGTCTTAACCTCAATCTATTACTGGGGATGTGGGCAGTTTCCAGGGCAATGTAGCTTTCAAAAATAGGATCAGAAATTCTAGAAACTATTTGCAGTTGAAATATTTCAATCTTTTACACTCGTTTGACCTATAATCTGCTGAAGCCCAGCAGAAACTCTACCTCGATATTTCTACTGATACAATAAGGACTGTACCCATAACTACTGAAATTTGTCCTGTTACTTTTCCAAACAAAGAAATGGTAGGCACTATAAGGAGGTGTTACAAACCACAGCTGGACTCGGCAAGGATGTGCACTCATGAAACTGACTATACCCCATTTTTGCACGATTGATACTGAAATAGTCAAGGTTCACTTGTAAAATTATCAATTCTACTAAAGGGTTAAATGCACAGCTTCTCAACAGCCATTAGAAAAATAATATTGACTGAATTATGTTTTATCCCAAACTGGTCACCTTGTACTTGCAATTTTTTCTTTCCATTCTTCGGATAGGAAGTCACCTCTTTCCAGCTGAAAGAAACAGAAATTTCTCAAAATCACAATATAAAATTCTCTTACATTTGTGCACAAGTTGCAGATCAAGAATAATAAAATGTTTAGCATCAAAATTACCCAATTTGCTGCACATTATTTTGCAACATCAATCATAAAGTACGAACTGGTCTCTACCATGGCTCTTCAGTAACTTTCAAAACTCTTAATTCACACCACAGTTCAATGATTTCTTTTCTCTGTATTTCAACTCATCGGAAATGTCAGTATTATGAAATATAAAAATCTTTTATTGAGACTTGCACAGAAACTATTGATGCACAAGGTTCATGTTCCTACCTTCAGCAATTATAAAATCGACTGGTCATCATGTTTACCTACAGAGTGCACCTCAAAAGCAATCTTTTATTTATCAAATCTTTTGGGATGTTCTGATAAAGCGTTAGTCAAGTGCACATTCTTTTACACTTTCACAAAGACAGGTAAGCAAAGGAAGCTGATGCCAAGCTGAGAGGGTAAGATTAGAAAAGGTGCCCAAAGGGCAAGTGGAAAGTATCAAAAATACAAATACTGCATTTAAAATTTGAGAGGGGCATAAGACTCAGAGTTAGGGTTCCAAAGACACGATAACTCATGGCTGTTGCACATCATCCATAATCTAATTGAATAGTGGAACAGAATCAAATGGCTGAATGGCCTATTCCTGTTTCTATGTTCCCAAGACGGTGCCACCAGTGATTAGACAATGGTGTGGGATGTTCATACAAGGACAGAATCAGAGGAAATAGTATGTTGAAACATGGATAGAGCTCTGAATGATCCCAGACAATGTGGTAAAGGAGGAACTTGTAGATAAAGAATTTAAATTTAATCCATGTAAGACAGGGAACCAGGGATTACCAAATATAGGTGAAGTTGGAGATTTCTAACCAGTTAATAAGGTTTTTAGACAGCATATCTTAAGGCACTGAAGGACTACCAGTAAAGAGTTGAATGGTTCTTGAAACAAGTCAATAAATTAACGCGAGAATAGTTTACAAATGAGAATACAGTAAGAGAATTTAAAAAGTAATTATTTTAAAACGTATATGCTGATATTTTAATGCATTTTAAGTATTGTATGAATCATTGTTCACTTTAGTCCAAGGTAAGTTATCGCAAGGCGTGGTGGTAAAGTTGAATAGTTCAGAACCAAAGGCCTGGGAACCCTGTAGTTAGCAAAATTCATATCAAAAAGTTTCTTATGTGGGAACACATAGTGCAATGTATTCATTGTCTAGACCCAGGATAGATATGTGCTCAGACGCAGGATCACATGTCTATGCAGTTTGGCAATGATCCAGTGGGAACATTCACTTTGACCTCTATAGTGAGCATCAGGTATAACCTGGCAACAGGGAAGTGACTTTAGCCAAGATGGGAGTTAGCGTGTATATACTAAAGGTAATTGATTTTGAGCTTATGTAAGGTGGGAATGATTGATAAGAAAAACTTTGATCTGTTTTTGATTGTATGCATCAGATTCATCGGAGAGATTCTGTCGCGCTCAGAGCTACTTAACCCTTTTGGTGACCTCCTTGCAGCTGCTTGTTTTCTTTAAATAAATGTTACGTCTTAATACAAAGATATCTGCCTCGTGAGTTTTGTATTGTCTAAAGTTAAGACAGGTCATCTCGATTTACCCCACAACAGTAAGAAAGAGTACAGAATATAACATAGCTTATGGGGAGGAGGTTCGGAAGCCTTAAAATGGATAATTACAGCAGTTAGATAGAGGAAAATAGAGAAAAGGGGATAGTGGAAGGGCACAAGGAAAGGAGAAATTGGGTAGCAACAAAAGAGGAAGCGATGGAGGTCAAGCAAAATAGTACATATAGAAGCAGAAGGAAAGGAATAATGAAGAATGACAAGGAAGGTCAAGACAGACAGAGGCCAAGTTAGGATGAGAGCAACCAAGACCTTATTTTCCACACATATGCCACCTGGAAATGCAATCTCGTCCCACACAGTTCCCTTCTCTGCACAACAGCTGACCAAAAAGATTTTAAAAAGAGAAAAAATGAGAGCAGATAAACAAAAACACACAGACAAGGATCATGAAACAGACAATACTTGGCAGAGCACAAGGAAGTCTGAGCGACAAAGAAAAAGAGATATCTCACAGCCATGTTGCTGTAAATGAGGAATCAAAGCCAAATGTAGACATCAGGTGAAATGGGATGAGAGAGCAGATGATAACTAGACTGGAGCCTACAAATGTAATGCATTTACCATGGGATAAATTTGACAGCGACAACTATGCAACATGTTTGAGAGATAGAAAATGCACAAGAATTTAAAAATGAGAAAACATTTTTAATCATTTAATTCTATGAAAAGATTGTTTTGAAATGTGGCGTCCGAAGCTTTGCATAAAACTTACTGTGTACTCTCCATATTTCTTCCCATACCATCGCATCCATTTTCTGAACTCTGTGTCCATTGTCTGCATAGGTCAAAAAACAATTATACTGTGTTTTTTTTCTTAATTGGGAATTTTTCACAATATTTGGCACTTACTTCTGCATATTTGGCTGGAATCTCTGCTTTTTCTACACCATAGTAATGCTTGCACTGTGTCGCTGCAGCTACTTGCAACACGACTTGACCCACTCCTTGGGAAAGGGAAGAAAGTTTTCAATACAACTGGCACCCAATACAAACAATTTGCACTACCACAATATAACCCAGAATACGCTAGTTTCAAATAAATTACTCTATTGCCTTATAAAAATATTACAAAAACACAACTGTTATACTGGCTAAATGTCACCTGACATTCAAATTATAAGGTTAGCCTTGTTTTCATAAGTATTTTTCAATCAATAGTTCAGTAAAATTTGCTAAAAAGTGGAGTTTCTTACCACTTCCTAAATCAACAAATGTATCATCTTCAGTCATCTTGATTTCATCAATCATTTGAGCGACTAAATCGAAGGACGTTTCTCCATAAACTTCAGGGGAAAAGGGTTCATAGTTGTTCAGTTTCTCTGGATCAGTTACTGAGTGGTTGTAGACCTGTTGCAGAATATGTCGTAGCAGGCCATTGCAAGGCCGAGTGTTCAGTTTCATAGGCTGTGTCGTTCCTTTCCACTGCATTAAATTGGAGACATTTTTCAATTAGGCAAAGTCCAACAGCATCCGCTCGGCAATTTAGTTCACTAACAAAACCACCACTTAAGTGGTAGCATAATGCAGGGAAATCATAACTAACTTAACAAAAAAACCATGCAAGTTAAGAATGTCAGAAATTGACACTTCACCTAATCCCACCCATCCACGATTGCAGTGGCCAACATATTTTGGTAATTAACAATGATTGCTCATGAGATTTCATTCCTAATTTACTCTATTCTTCAGAGGATATATTTCTCGAGCTGGTTAGAATTGGGAAAACGAAGCAGAATGTCATTAAAAGTTGGGAGAAAAATTTGGTTTTGATTCTACATGGAGCTGTGAAATATCCAGAAAAACCATATGACATATGCATCATGAAAATTATGGACAATATCCAAACAAGTTCAGTTTCATAGGCTGTGTCGTTCCTTTCCACTGCATTAAATTGGAGACATTTTTCAATTAGGGACACTGTTCCTAACATCACTCTCAAATAGTGATAACTACATTGCCTGGATTTTGCAGTCCGCTGACAAAGAAAGCGGCCCACAAAAATATGTAGTGAACTTTGCGACGTGTATTTCAGTTTGCGCAATGTCAATTGAATTCTGGCGCTCGTTATAGAGAATCTCTGGTGCCCAGCAAAGGATGACACAACCCAGCAGCCTATGCAGTCAATCATATGGAAATTTCGCAGACAGCAAACCCAGATGGAACAATCAGGATTCATCATTCACTTTTTATAACTTTACGGAAAGTGAAATGAGGTTTGGGACATACAAAAGATGGAGGTAAAAGCTGAAAATAAAACCACAACTTTTTTTTTTTAAATCTATGGAATCTTTTAATAAGCTAGAAGAAATTTGCCACTCCACAAACATGACATTAATTTTCAGAGCATGAGAGTTTGCTTGAAAAAAAATGATGAACTTGGTACAGTATTAAAAGTCCACTGACAACGCAACAAGGGTTTTACAATGAGACAAACTGCATTACATGTCAAAGTTGACTAAAATCAGTGATTTCAAATTGATTTCCATCTCCAGGGACTTGAACATCCCCATCAAGCAGAAGAGTAGAGAATCAGTGACAGCAGCTTCTGAATTTCTGCATACGTCATCGCCATAAGTTGTCAGTTGCACACAGTAACAACAACTAACAGCTTCACCGTCATTACAATTGCAAAATAGAGGTTATTTTATTTATAAACAACTTGGGGAAAACTGAATACCTTGCCTGTCAAAAAGATACCAAAATCCAATTAAAACACTCACTTCATTGGCATTTAAACGGTTTATTGGTCTGATGTGGGATGCCAAAATAAAAAATACTACAGAAGAATTCAAATAATCCTGCCAACAACCAAGAATTTATTCTCAAATTTAAAACATGCAAATTTTGCATTAATAATTGTTTCTCTTTCTCTGGAAAGCATAATGAACATGCACAGGAGAATTACCAGTCAGAAGAACTCATAAAATTTTAGCTTCAAAGGGAAAACTTATTGAGCAGCACTGTTTTGTACTCATTATAATGGAAGCAATGACATTAATGACCAACTTTATTTCTTTATCAGTGGCCAGAAACCAAGTTACTTTCTAACATGTTTTAATGGATTTCAATGACACATTAACAACACCACAAATTGCAATCAACTCTTTAGGATCCCACCCCTCCCTTTCATTCCCAAATGAAAAAGGTAAGCCACTTGTTGAAAGCATTCGAAGTAAGGAAATAAGTCATACAATGCTAATACTCAATCAGAAATGAACATCCTATCTTCTCACCTCCACCACCAGCTAGCTCAGGCAAAATTTGACCTTCACTATGAAGAATCTGTTGCTATCTGTGCGGCAAAGACAGCTAATGCAAAAACATACTGAATCATAGATCGTTTCATAATTTGGCTTGTTAATGTTAGGGTACTGATCAGAAGCCAGACTATACCCCCGACAGTTTTTTCCTATTTCAGCATTAGTGTGAGGATAAGGTATTTCACTCCATGTGTGATTCTATTGACAAACCAGGGAGCTTTTATCAAAAGAAACCTTACTTAACTATTTAACTATAACAAATGAATGACTTCAACATTTATCATTTGAACAATTGAGAAGATACAATTCTTAGCAAGCGAGCACCAAACAGCAGCCTACAGCGAGAACGAGAGCCATCATGCTTCAGAAACAGGCAGTCACTGCTTTAAAGAGAATCTGTGTATCTTCCCTGCAAGCTTAGCTCCTCCCATTAGCACATGACTCTATCAATGAACATAGTTGAAACCCTACTCTGAAACCCCACCAAGGAAACTTAAGTAAACACAAATGCATTAACTCTGTTTAGACAAACACACCATTAACTACAGTCAGTCATTATCCTGCATTCTCATCATTTGACCTGCCTGTTGCCCAAACAAATCGGCATCTTATAAAGCAGAACTGAATTTGAAGCATACCCCTTACAAGAAACAAAATATAAATACATTTCTTAAAGGCACAGTATCAACACAATAAAGCAAGCTACTGAAGTCTTCCTTCCTCCCACACAAAGATGCCTCTATTTTGGAACAGCAGAAGATTTTCAGCCTGCCAAACATATACCCAATCAGATCTTTTGTTTTCTTTCCCATACTCAACATAGGTACATCCTTAGCCATCTATTAGACCTGTTTCCTTCTCCCCATTTCCTAATCAAACCATTAATAAAAAGGGTACATTTGTCCACAGTTGCATAATCAATGCAAGACCAGAAAAGAAAGGCACCTGGCCCAAGGGATATCACAGGCCAAGTCCAAAGCTCAAGGCAAAACATCACATTCAAAAACTGGATCCCGGCCTTAGTGGAGTGAAATAAACATCATACAATAAATGTGGAGATGTATACTGAAGAGAAAAGAAGTTTAAAAAAGGGACAAAGGCAGAGACAGCATGAGAATACATGTGAAAACTGTAAAGTAGAATGAGGACAATTAGTACCTTTAAAACATTTTTCTAACACCTAATTGAAAAACATTATGTAATCAACATTACAATACATACCAATTGCTGAATGCTATCCATTGCCCGGTTGTACTTCTCACATAGCTTCTGCATACTCTCAAAGCTATAAGAGATCACATTACCAAATAAGAAAAGCAATTAAAAATAAAAACTTAAGAAATTTCTTAAATTAATTCTAGGTTATACCTAGTATTCACAAGTAGCAAATGAAAATGCTATATGCCAATGCTGTCAAAGTGGAGATCCCCATAGTATTGCTAATACAAAAACACGCTAGGTGCAGAAAATATTTACAGTTGACTAAATTTATATGTACATGGAATGTATATGGAACTGCATTTTCTAATTCAAGGTCTTTCCATAAACAAATATTTATTTACAAGTTAAAAAATTTATCAAGCTGAAGGCAAAATAGAATGTTGAGCTATTGACACATTCCCAACAATATTGGATTGCTTAAAAATTAAGTACTGGATACTAAAACCAAAAGCTCCAAGTCACAAATTCACATATCACCCATTTTTGCAGATAATTGAGCATCTCATTCAAGATATAAAGAACAAACTTATCTCGACATCTCAGGATTCACCAGAGCATTTCAGTCCATTAAGTACTTTTGAAGTCTTTTTTTGAATGCATTCAAGGGACATGGGCATTGATGGCATATATTGCCCATTTCCAATTGCCGTCAAGAAGATAGTGATGCACTGCCTTCTTGAAACACTGCAGTCCACGTCACCATCAGAACACTGTCTACAGACCCATGGAATGATTAGCAATTAGATTCCAAACTCAACATGATTAGGGTGAAAATTAAAGATGCAAATACATGGACAAACCTAGGAAGACGACAGGTGAGCAGTTTTGTGCAAAGAGGAAATTGGTCCACTAATTCATTAACGCCCTTTCATGAAGAAAATCTATTGCCCTTTACCCAGTCTGTCCTACATGTGATTCTACTCTACATAGTTAAAGGCAAACTATCTCCCAAGCCTCTCAATTGTATTAAATGGCTATCAGTGGATCAAACAGTTGCTCATCATCTTCAGAAGCATTTAGGGATGGCTAATAATTACCAACCTTGCCAGTGATGACTACATTGCACAAATGATTTTTTTTAAATAATCAGTTTGATAAGATAACCTAATCTTTTCAGCTTTGATGGTGTCTAAAATGTCACCAGTGTTTATATATAGCCTGCTCAGTGGTAGGTTAGTTATACATACACCATTCACGATTACGGAAGTGTATTGTTGGAACATCCATAAATGTGTAGGTGTACATTCTCCAAGCTCCTGAACACACTGTTCCCATCCTCAATTTTAAAAAAAGACTTGCACAAGTTACAGTTTAATGTTATTCAGCACTTCAAAATTATTCCACATCACCCCACTTTTTCTTGTTAAGAGTCCCTTGACATTTACAAATGATTACATGGAGCTTCAATGATTCAAAGATGCCACAGTATATAACCATGCCCTCACCTAAATGCAGACAAAGTAAACTATTAGAACATTACAAAATTCATTTCACATCTAGCATAGAATCAAACCTGGATTCTAATTAGATGGCTCATTTGTACATTCCTAATAACATTGATGTTTCTTCCCCCACCCAATACATCCAATGTGGACCCACAGTCTTATAAACCAAAGGTATATTTTAGTATAATAGTTTACATTCTCTTCATCTGCTTCTACGCAATTGCCTTCACTCGATACAAATACCTAACACAGCTGAAATGCCACCTCAAAAAAAATGTCACTGCACAATAATGAAATATAGCCTCAACACCAATTTTAGTTGTCAGCTTGGATGTTTCAAATTAGAGAACTTGCTCAATTTTCATCAAGCAGTACAGTTCAACAAGGATGCAATAAGCTCAAACCTTCAACTCTCTATGTTCCCTCAATTTATGGCTTTAAATAGTCCTCCCTCACATTTAGTAAATCAAACTTTTTGAATGCCTTACGACATAGGTATTTAATTTGTTCAAGGGCTTTCTTCATTTCTCTAATCTTCCCAGTGCTCCTGAAATAAGAATCACTGTTTATTCTTTCAATGCAAGCATGATTTCCAAATGAAAGTGCTTTTTGTGTTTGTGAAACTCAACACAATTATTAAGAAACATCATGTATCTTACCATTTGGTATCATAGTCCACTAGCACATAGTTTTCCATTGCAAGTTTAAGATCAGGGACCTCCTCACAAACCCATCTGAAATAAATTCAAAATGTAGTCACTCAATTTTAATGAAAATCCATCATTCCTACATTTTCATAAAGTGCATCTCACCAGTGCCAATATCTTCCTTAAACCAAGAAAATGAATTCCTTCGCAAACAGCCAAGATAAAATGCAAAGCAAAATCATACATAATCTGTAAAATCTCAAAGCATCATTGTAGATTATCGAGCATTGAATGCTCAATTCATACTGTATCCAACAACTAATATTTTCTCAGATGGATACTGCAAACACACCCTGCTAAAAAGCATTCAAATCAGATGTTACACGAAGTGAAAGACAGGAAAAGACAAACATTCAATTGCTTTTATATAGCGCCTCATCACATCACTAGCATGCATCAAAGCACTTCCGATCCAATTATTCTTATTTAAGTGCGCTGGTCATAACTTAGGCAAAGACAGCATTCCAACCTGTGACCAGTTCTGGTCACCTCACTATAAGAAGGATGTGGAAGCGCTGGAAAGAGTACAGAGGAGATTTACCAGGATGCTGCCTGGTTTGGAGGGTAGGTCTTATGAGGAAAGGTTGAGGGAGCTAGGGCTGTTCTCTCTGGAGCGGAGGAGGCTGAGGGGAGACTTAATAGAGGTTTATAAAATGCTGAAGGGGATAGATAGAGTGAACGTTCAAAGACTATTTCCTCGGGTGGATGGAGCTATTACAAGGGGGCATAACTATAGGGTTCGTGGTGGGAGATACAGGAAGGATATCAGAGGTCGGTTCTTTACGCAGAGAGTGGTTGGGGTGTGGAATGGACTGCCTGCAGTGATAGTGGAGTCAGACACTTTAGGAACATTTAAGCGGTTATTGGATAGGCACATGGAGCACACCAGGATGATAGGGAGTGGGATAGCTTGATCTTGGTTTCAGATAAAGCTCGGCACAACATCGTGGGCCGAAGGGCCTGTTCTGTGCTGTACTGTTCTATGTTGTAACCTACAATCTGCAGATGAAATTAAATGCCCAGTTAAATCTGATTTTGGTGGAGCTGGTTAAAGGAAGGATTGCAGGCCAGGACACAGAGAACATCTTACTTTTTTAAAAAACAGTGCTTGGATCATTTATCCACCTAGAGATTGAAGCTCAAAATCTTGTCTTAAAGAAAACATCCTTTGATATTGCAGTACTCCAATTCACGAATTAGGCTCGATTAGTGTTCAACCTCTGGATTCAAATCTTATAGCTAATAGCAACCCAGCATCTCAAGCTATGATAGCACTTAAATGCTCATCTCAATTAACATTCTGGATGAACTATCTGCAAAAATGCTCTCAAGACAATTTGAATATTTCACTATTAAATTGGAGTCTTGGTTCAGATGCCTGGAAAGAAGGCGTGTTTCAGGAGGTGAAATTGTAGAAGACTACAAGGTAGAAAACTAGGGGGAAGTACTAAATCTGGAATACTACTATAAATTAGTCTGAGAGATTAGGACATAGAGACAGGTCAAATGAGTGAATGGTTTCTTTAAGACTGATAAGTAGTAGTTCCTACTACAAATCAATACCTAGAATGGACTTGCAGGTGAAGTGGATAAAGTGAAAACATTTTGAAACAAAAATCATGTAGGTCCTTTCACGATGAATTCAAGTGGACCGAATGTTTCCTCATCTGTGTGGATCTTAAGAAATGGCCATGAGGACCAAGTGCCTACATCAAAGACAGCATGCAAGCAAGCATTCTGCAACCAGAGCTCTCAATGTCTGTAACTCTTCAGGAGAAGGTAGTTATAAATCAAAAGTTTAGATATGGCTTCGTCATAATAGGAACAATCCAAATGGAAGTAAACAAATAACTTGCATTTATAAAGCACCTTTTCTAACTGCAGGACCTCAAAAGTATAGCCACTGCAATAATGTAGGAGCAAATCTTGAAAGGAAAACCACAGCCCACTAACTCTGGCCCACCTCAATAGATTCGTCTACTGGATGGACACATTAAATTAAGGCAGTACAAGTTATCAAAGGGATTATTTAAGGGAAGTGTTAATCAGACTAGCATTCTCAAACTGAATTAGCGTAATTACCTTTAAGGTACGATCTTTATGTAGTTACGTCTTAACTAATTGAAGCTACCATTGTACAGCAGTTGTAAAACAGTGACCACTGAACCGAGAACTGACCCTTAAACAACAGTTTTAATATGTCTGTGTGAAGTAGTCACCTGATAGAGAATGTGCCCTAAAGGAAGAGGTTTATTGAAGATTTGCAGTACGTATTGATTCTTCAGTTTATGGCAACCATAGGCAAGGATCGGTGACTGAAAAGACACGAATTAGCCCAGAAGAAAACATTTGTGAAAATGTTATCTTCTAAGTTGAAGTTGTCGGTCAAGAGGACCTTGGTCGGAATGTGGGGTGCAGAGCCAGGGCAATAAATTTATGTGGTTGAACAGCAATTATGTGCAACAGGAAAGAAATGTATGTTAAGATAAGAAAAATAAGGAGTTATGCCAATCTCATTAGCTCAACACAAAAAAGGAGCTCGAGGAACTCTGCTTATTAACAGCGTTGTTGACATGGTATTGGTTTCTTTTTAATTACTTATGTAGAACTATTTTAAACTTTTGGCATATTCATGCAACATAGCTACATGCCAACTGTCATGGAGCAAGTATCTGAGAAAGGTATAAAAACGCGGCAAATATAATCATTTAGATTTTAAGGTTTGATCAACTGGAATACTGGAGCTCAGAAATAGAATGAGTCCCCCATATCAGTGTCCGATACGATTGGATATATTAGTTACACATTTAAATACAACCGCATTTACAAGGTATAGGTGAATCTGAGCAGCTGACTTTGAACATTGTTATTCTGACTACGAAAGAAATTAATAGAACTGAACTTCTGTTCTTACCGGATGGTTTCAATAATTTCATGAGCAGCATCATGGTGTTTGTCCTGAAAAAACAAAAAGTGTAGCATCTTCAAAACAGTGTAGCAAATTAAAGTCCTCCAGAGAGTAAATGGCACTTTATATACATCTATTTAATAGAAACAGATGCTCACATGGTGAATTGGATATGGACTGAATGACAGGTATACACATCACTGAGCGGTTTTAACTCAAGGTAGCCAAGTCTAAATCTGCCTCAAAAACTCCAAGCACCTACCAATTGTTTGTACAAATTACACTATTAAACCAGTTAGATATTGACGACTAATGGAAACATAGGAACAGGAGGCGGCTATTCAACTTCTCAAGCCTGTGCCAGAATTCAATTAGATGATTTCATTGCCAACTTGTAATTCAGCTCCATGTTTTTAATTAAGTCCATAGAACCCCTACATTGCAGAGAGACCAGTCTATCAAGTCTGCACTGACTCTCCAAAGGAGCATCCCAGGTCCTCCCCTCTGCCCTATCTCTGTAACCTCGCGTATTTACCGTGACCAATCCACCAACCTGCACATCTTTGGACTGTGGGAGGAAAGCCACGCGGATACGGGGACAATGGGCAAAAACTCCACACAGACAGTGCCCAAGGCTGGAACTGAACCAGGTCCATGGCACTTCAGGCAACAGTGCTAACCACTGTGCTGCCGCCATTCAAGGGATGTGGGCTTCACTGGCTGGGCCAGCATTTATCTCCACATCATGACCAGCATTTATTGCCCAGCCTTCATTGCCTCTGAGAAGGTGATGATGAGCTGCTTTCTTGAACCATCGCAGTCCATCTGGTGAAGGGACAATCATAATGCTGTTAGGGAGTGTGTTCCAGGATTTTGACCCAGCAAGTGAAGGAACAGCAATATGTTTTCAAGGATGGGGAGTGGTGTTCCCATATATCTGTTGCTCGTGTCCTTCAAGATTGGAGTGACTGTGGGTTTGGAAGGTGCCATCAGAGCCTTGGTGAGTTTCTGCATGGCACCCTGTAGATGGGACACACGGCTTCTACTGTGCATTTGTGGTGGAGGGAGTGAATGTTAGTGGATGGAGTGCCAATTAAGCAGGCTGCCTTGTTCTGGATGGTGTCGAGCTTGAGTATTTCTGGAGCTATATTAAACCAGACAAGTGGAAAGTGTTCCATCACATTTGTGACTTGTAGATTGTGGCCAGGCTTTGGGGTGTCAGGTGATGAGTTACACGCCACAGAAGTCCTAGACTTATTAACCTAATTTTAAAATTTGCTTATTCCAGTGGTATCCTTTCCTCTTTCACCACTGTGAAAATCAGCACAAAGTACTCAATTAATAGGTCTGCTATTTCTCTATTATCCATTATAGGTCCACATCCATCCATTAATAAAATATTTAGGAATAGCCTCCAATTGTTGACTTTGAAATCCGTAGGAATATAAGAAACAAAGGCAGACCATATAACCTTTTGAGCTTGCACCACCACTCAATATCATGGAGAATCTTCTCCCTCAACTCTATTTTTCCACCCACCCCCATATCCCTCAATTCCTGGTGACTGAAAATTTATCCTGGTCAATGGCAGTGCATCCACAACCCTTTAGGATAGAAAATTCCTAGGATTCATAACCCATTGAGTGTGTCTTAAATGGCCTCCCTCTTATTCTGAAAGTGACTCTTGTGTTCTAGATTCCCAAGCCAGGGAAACATTTTCTCAGCATCTACCCTGCCAATCCACTTAAGCAATTCTGTTCTGATTAGTTCACTTCTCATTCATCTAAATTCTAAGCAATATCAACCTAATCTCTCCTCATAGAAAAATCCCCTCATTCCAGGGACCTGCCCAATGAACCCTCATTGAACTCTCTCTCAGGAGCGGCATGGTAGCACAATGGTAAGCACTGCTGCTTCATAGCTCCAGGGACCTGGATTTGATTCCCAGCTTGGGTCAGTGTGTGGAGTTTGCACATTCTCCCCATGTCTGCATGGGTTTCTTCCGGGTGCTCTGGCTTCCTCCGACACTCCAAAGATGTGCGGCTTGGGTTGACTGGCCAAGCTAAAGGGATGCGTAGGTTAGCGGGATTAGTGGGGATAGGGCCTGGGGGGGGATTGTTGTCGGTGCAGACTCAACGGGCCGAATGGCCTCCTTCTCCACTGTCGGGTTTCTATGATTTCTAGGTATATCTTTCCTTAGGTAAGGAGACCAAAAAACTGCCCTCATCAATGCCCTGTATAATCATGGTATGGCTTCTTTGCTCTTCCACTGCAATCCCTTGGAACACAAGGTCTCCAATTTTGCCAATAATGTTTTTGCACATTAACTTCAAACCATTAATACAAATATTTTCCACTCACCATTCAAAAAATATTTTTTATTTTCCTAAAATGGTTAACTTCACCACATTGTATATCATCTGCTACCTTTTTGACCACTCAGCTAACCTGTCTATATTTCTCAGCAGGCAGTGCGTCCCATATAATTAACAAACTTATGTTAGATACTTCAAAGTCAGCAATACAAGGTATAAATAGCTATGGCCCAAGTACTGATCTTTGAGGTACCCCACTTATTACAGCCTTTGAAGCCCTCAGGTTAATGTACCATCTGAAAGATTGCGCCTCCCAGTGGTTTACAGACATAATTAAGAACTACCGTTTGGACTGATACACCTTCTAGCCAGATGAATCCATGAATTAGCGGCTTAAGGAATACAAAGTTTAAACTCTACAAAACAACACGTCAATCATTAAGGAGGGTTACAGCCTCAAAGTTCATTCATTCAATTTTAAGTCTTTAACAGTATTATAAGGGAGGAACAGTAACTCCCTTCAGTCCAAATGCACAGCTTCTGAACAATGGCAATTATTCAATGCATTTATTCCAGATTGTTTACAGTGATTGGGGGCCTGAATTGTTTAAATGGCTGCAGACATTCAATAATTGAAATTGGGCAGAAATTGACTAACATGTCCCCTGGTGTGGCACATGGAGAATCAAGACCAAGTGTAATCTTCAAGGTGAAGCACTGTGGCGAGTAGAAGGTACATCAACACAATTCAGTTCCCATGAAGTAACATTCAGTGCTTGGTTTAAACATAATCTGACACCAATTGATACATTAGAAATTCATGGCTGTATGAACTTTATGACATTTTCTTCTGGGGAGCATGTACTGACTTAGAACATTTTAGAGGCAGTTGCCATTCTAAGTATGGACATATGAATTTGACAAGTGCACAGAAACTTAAGGTTCTTAATTATACATTGATGGAAATTCCAAGTTGCTCACTCAGTCCAACTTTGCTAAATTTCAGGAAATTGGAAATTCTGCTGGCAATCACACATTTTACAGCTCCAATCACATGTTATGGTGCCAGAATCCGATATTTCATAACTAAGGAAGATCTCAAAAACGTTTGAAGCATTCATAATATAATCCAACTCATTTCAATGGTATTTACAAGTATTTTAATGGAAGAATTAGGTCAGCTTATAAAGCCTAGTCTAACTTTCACTACCACATTAAATAGTTTGGTGAGCGCAATAGCTGGATTCAGATGATTTAGACAATGTCATTGACTCTACTTAGCTCTCCTTCACCTTCAAAGACCCAAAATTGCTTAAAATACAACTGAAACATGTAGCAGACATTTTGTACAATGATGCAACTTCATCAAAATAGACATTTGACAAAATTCCTGAAATGCCCAAAAGAATAGAAAGCAACATGAAGACTCAAAAAAATGATCCAAATACCTCGAGGGGAAGAAACTAGCTATGACCACAAACTGCACAACAAATCTTTGAACCAGATTGCATATTGTAACATCAAGACTATTGCACTTTTTCCAACTATTACAATGGGTGATCATGTTTGCCTGCTCTTGGAATTTTTCGATTACTGCTCCATCAAAAAGAATATTCTAATCTTGGAGTATAGTTCCATGATACCAAAAACCTAATCATTCCTTAGGCACAAATCCAGCAAGCGTTGTTACATATTTGATGTAGCTGCGTAATGAGTTTGTGTGTTGGGTCCAATAGAAGCCAATAAATATCCCTCAGTACAATTGCAGGTCTCCAAACTTAGTTCCAGATTAAGATTAAATTGA
Organism: Mustelus asterias; assembly: GCF_964213995.1. Classification (NCBI taxonomy): domain Eukaryota; kingdom Metazoa; phylum Chordata; class Chondrichthyes; order Carcharhiniformes; family Triakidae; genus Mustelus; species Mustelus asterias. The sequence continues at coordinate 28,618,618 of NC_135826.1, read as the reverse complement.
GTCCCTCAAATAGATTGCGAAAATGGATAAGAGGAAATGAAGCAAACATTGAAAGCTATGACAAAGCACTGTGGCAAAATATCGTTACAAAAATTAATATACTCATTGTTATAGGTGGTAAAAATGGTACGAAATGGCAAGAATGGCTGAAGTATAGAAAACACAGGTGAACCATCAGGAATAATATTGCTCTGCATCTCCAGTCATTAATTTTGTAGTAATTCACATGCCTCACATGATTAAAATTATTTGGATAGCTACAAAGACAAAATATCACAAGCTTCTGACAATATTCGGGTTAGGAGACAAATAAACTGAGGAATAACAAAGGACTGGAATTAAGTTAATAAACTAGAGGACAGGATGCACACACACAAGTTGGTGGGAACAGGACAGCTGTTGAAGACTAAGCGTGGGATGGATAGAAAACAGCAAAATTAAACCTTATGCCAGATATGGGTCGGAAAGGTCATTGGTGTTAAAGCTTGGCTTGCAGTCAACAACAGCGTGGACATGGATCTCAGCAGCAGTGGGCTGAAGTATTGGATTTGACATATGTGATGCTAGCGTATCTTTAAGAGAGTATTTTTAATTAATTCTCACAGCCTTAGGTGATGTCATTCTTGGGAGGAGAAAGAACTGCGCAGCTCAGGTGACAGGGATTTCATTTTCAGTTTGCAGCTGCAGGTTTTGAGTTTTAGAAGGTACAGCAAGCTAAAAAGAAGCATTTTCCCTTTCTCCCTGTTGGTTAGCTGAGAACAAGTTCTTGTTTTCCTAAAAGATGAAAACCTGCTGTTGTTGCGGGCTGGACCAAAGTCTTGCTGGCATTTTGGGATGCTATCTTTTCTTCAAACTGTTCGAGTCTCAAGAACATTTGACTGCAGAATTCAACTAACAGCTTTGATCCCAGTATCACGTGAGAATTAGTCTGTGCTGTGAGAAAAGAGTCTTTTGCATGCTAATTTGTTTTACTATACATGTAACTATATTGTTAAATAAACTTTGTTTGATAAAAGTTGGTCACTCGAATCATACCTGAAGTAAAACATTTCATGCTTATCCTAACCAAATGCAAAACTTATGATTGAGACGGGCTTCATAAAATACTTTGTCGAATTTCTAACCTGAACACAAATCAGATGAATATTTTGTAATTGTTTCAAATTTCAAAATTTTCAAATAATGATTACTCTCCTTTCCTGGATGAGTGCAACTTCAACTACATTCAAGAAGTTTGACACCATCTAGGACAATGTCGCCTGCTTGATTGACATCCCATCCAAACATTCATTCCTCCACCATCGCCGCATGCACCAGCTGCAAGATGCAAGATGCAAGAGAGGAGCTAAGTAAGGCCCCTTGGACAGCATGACTACTACAATCTAGATTGAAGGACAAAGGCAGCAGATACATAGGAACACCACAACCTGGAAGTTGCCCTCCAAGTCACTCACCATCTGACTTTTGATTTGATGTCACATATACTATACAGTGAAAATTATTGTTTCTTGTGCGCTATTCAGACAAAGCATACTATTTATAGAGAAGGAAAGGACAGAGTGCAGAATGTAGTGTTACAGTCATAGCTAGGGTGTTGAGAAAGATCAACTTAATGCAAGGTAAGTCCATTCAAAAGTCTGATGGCAGCAGGGAAGAAGCTGTTCTCGAGTCGGTTGGTACGTGACCTTAGACTTTTCTATTTCCCGATGGAAGGTGGAGGAAGAGAGAATGTCCCGGGTGCATGGGGTCCTTAATTATGCGGCTGCTTTGCCAAGGCAGCGGGAAGTGTAGACAGAGTCAATGGATTGGAGGCTGGTTTGCGTGATGGATTGGGCTACATTCACGACCTTTTGTAGTTTCTTGCGGTCTTGGGCACAGCTGGAGCCTTTCCAAGCTGTGATACAACCAGAAAGAATGTTTTCTATGGTGCATCTGTAAAAGTTGGAGAGTCGTAGCTGACATGCCAAATTTCCTTAGTCTTCTGAGAAAGTAGAGGCATTGGTGGGCTTTCTTAACTATAGTGTCGGCATGGGGGACCAGGAGAGGTTGTTGGTGATCTGGACACCTAAAAATCTGAAGCTTTCAACCATTTCTATTTCGTCCCTGTTGATGTAGGCAGGGGCATGTTCTCCACTACGTTTCCTGAAGTCGATGACAATCCCCTTGACATTGAGAGATAGAGAAACTGGTGCGGTGACAATAATATCTCTCATTCCTGCACTGTCTCGTCATTGTTTGAGATCTGACCCACTACAGTGGTGTCGTCAACAGACTTAAAAATTGAATTGGAGGGGAATTTGGCCACACAGTCATAGGTGTATAAGGAGTATAATAGGGGCTATATACTACTATATATAGCCCGCTACTATATATAGTGTTGAGGATGATGGTGGAGGAGGTGACTTTTGGTCTGCCGGTTAGGAAGTTCAGAATCCAGTCACAGAGGAAGGAGCCGAAGCCCAGGCCATGGAGTTTGGAGACGAGTTTCGTAGGAATAATGGTACTGAAGGCTATATTGCCGTTTCTTCAGTTTCTGGATTAAAATTCTCTAACTCCTCCGTAACAGCACTGTGGGTGTACCTACATCACATGGACTGCGGCAGTTCAAGAAGGCAGCTCATCACCACCTTCTCAAGTGCAATAAGGGATGGGCAATAAACGCTGGCCTAGCCAGCGAATGAATTAAAAACCAAATCGAACAATTGAAAGTAGGGAAGCATTGGCAGGAAATAATAATAGGAGAAAGTATGCACATCAAGGAGAATGAGGAGAGGTGGAGAAGAAAGAGAACAAATGGGAGATAATTAGTGGGCAGAGATTTTTTTTTAAAATCAGAAAGTTACCCTAAAAAACTTCCAAATTGAAACTAAATTAAGTATCCTTTCCATGATTTACAAAGTAACATGCTGATCATTTTCCAGGGTCACCATTTCAGAGTTGAGCAAGATCCAATATCCATTGATCTCCTACCTGGTTTCGTCTTAGGACGAAGCCTTCCTGCAGAGAAGGCAGTATAACCAAGATTAAATTTTAATCAACATTTGGCTGAGAAGTGAACTGGAAACCCAACACACCTGAACACTATAGTTTATTGCACTACTGTGGGAAAACGCAATAGCCAAAACTACTCTATCTTCCCAATTCAAATAATGAAACACTTAAGAACTGTATGAACCTTGCAAAGTATTCCTTCAAGTGTAACCGATGAAATATCTTTTTGGTTAATGCACAACATGAACTCCAAATCAGACTCTTTAAAATTCAAAATTCCTTTTCAAAAGAACCAATCCTTCTTTCAAACAGAAGCCAATCAATCTTTCCGACATACTAAGTAGGAAGGTGGAATGTCATGGACAAGATTCTTTTTAGGACATACAGTAACATCAATATACTGTGCATCTCAGTATGTTATTTTTACAACTAGGTTAATTCAAGAACCTGATAATCACAATCTTGACAGGTAAACAGAACAGCAGGACCAGCATATTTAAACAAAATAAGCTCAAGATTGGCATTACCAAGTGTCTCGCAACATACGCCTTAGCTCCAAGTCGATTTCTCAACACTATCCCTGGTTTGCCTTTGTACACAAATATGCAGACTGACAAACTCAACAGCCTCCAACACAAGGCTCATGTGATGCAGGTCACTGCTGCTTGACTGCAATTTTGACCTTTTAACATGATTAATGGCAGTACAGCTCAGATACACTGTGCAAATGAAGCAAATGTTACAAACCCAGCTAACGTTACTACTACTGGACGGGAAGATGCCAGAATGGAACACTGGCTCAAAAGACCATAACTTGTACCTTTTTTAGAAAATGTGGATGAACAGTCAGTCACAGGGCTCCAAATTAGGTTTTAACAACAAAAATATTAAACATGAAAAGTTTGACTATCATACAATACTCCTTCACTCACACTTGTCTTCACAAACGTTCACAGATTTTAAGAATAACACAGGTTACAAAATATGTCTTATGCCATAGCGTTCTCGATAAATACACAGTCCCTTTGAAGCTATAGGCTGTGGTAAGACACACACTACTCTAAAACCAAGTGGCTACCGTTACCCAAGTGAACTTCTGTGGATTTCTCCTCAAAAACCGCCCAGATGATTATTATACCATTATACCATACCTCATTGGACTCCGGCTTCCTCACAAGCGATACCAAACTCCACCCTCAAGAAGACACACTTCAGAATCTTCTTTCAAACACTGCTTTGTCTCAACTGTTCCCAAAGATGCGCTTCCAGGTTTTACAACTCTCAGCATTCCTTTGCCTTGAATGCTTTTAAGCTTTTCACAAACTCCTGTGATTCAGCGACCAATTGCTCCAACTATCACTTTGCAGGCTACAGCAAGATGTTACAAATCTTAGAATCACTTCAAACTGCTTAGCACTCAGTTGCCTTGTCTTTAACTTCAACAAACAGTACCTTATTCTAATGTTTGTTTGTTTCTTCGACTTCAGACTTCTCAAAACTTCACTTCCTCCTTTAGTTCTCTTAACTAGCTGTTCTTTAGATTTCTGGCACTTGCTGCCTCGCCCCTTTACTCAATTTTATGGCTTTTCTTCGAACAAAGCCGAGAGATTTCCCCTATCTCCCTGCAAAGCTTTTTTTTCTTGTAGAACTGAGAGCTGTTCTCTCTCTAGTTTCATCTGCTATGAATTCAGCTAAAACAATCAGAAGGTCTATCTTGCTTAAAGTGGCCACTGGTTGCTGAGCAACATATCATTCTTTCCCCAAACTCATGTTTACTTTTCCCATCGTAAACTCAGCACAATACAGCCACAGTTTAAACCGAAACCAAAAACCCCCAAACATGCAAACACTTTTGTTTAATGAGAGTTGTAACCTTTCTGACATCAAAACACTAAATTGAACCCACTTAAATCAATACCTTCTCTAAAATCCCACAACACAAATAGAGATCACTTGAAATGACCTCTGCTTCCTGACATAAATAATTGTTCATGGTAGGAGATTTGAAGGGTAGGACTGAGTACTTGAGGATGGGTCGGCTATTTCAAATCTTTACAAGTGGTACTGACATCTGCTATTGATGGAGATACTATGGCAGAAGTGAAATAAAGTGACATCAATATTTACAATAGTCACAAGAGGAAACTAGGAATGTTGTTTGGATAAAAGAATAATTTTAGCTCTAAAAATACCAAGATGCTAATGAAGGGTAGCAGGGATTCCAGCTCAACAGTGCTGTAACTTCAAAGTTATTTAACTGAATCACTTCTGGAAGTGGTGAATTAAGTGAAATCTGATGTAGAAAATGCTTGTACAATCAAAAATAAAATACACAGAGGTAACAACTACAATTATCCTACCTCAGCATAATACAAAATTGTCAATGACAAACAACAAATGGGGTGAACTTGTGAAAGGATTTTTAATCGTTGTTGTGGGTAATAGTTTATTCTGTTAAAGAACAACAGTTTTATTTTACATTTTGGCTGCATTAAATTCTGAAAGGTTGTGGCTTAAGTGCCCAAATATGAACATCATTGCCTTCATCTGATTTGTGTTCGATTCCACTTGTGTGCAAATCTCTGTCTTCCAACATACTGGTATGGGTCTGTTCCAACAGCTGCTCATGTTTTAGAACTACCACACTTTTCACACACAATTACAAACCAGATTTCCAAAGAAATGTCATACTGTATGCTCAACTGCATATTGTACAATACAACCATATTTTTGTGATTACAATACAATTAGAATTATTACTGTGGTGGCAGTCTTTGTCAACATTTGATAATTTGGTTCCCTTTGGTTGCTGGATTAACGTACTAAAAATTGTTTCCAAATATCTAAGAAGTGATTCAATAGTCACAATTCAGTTCAAGAAAAACAGGGTTAAATTGGCACTGAAAAATGTTGAGTATATTGTAATTTAAGTTGCATTACGACATTGGATTATCAAGCAAGTTAGTGTGATCTTCAATGATATGGATGACCTAATGAAAATATTCAAAGCATTTGACTTTACTAATTGGGTCGAGTGTGAGTCAGCTCTGCGAAGTCCAAACATAGAAGGGCCTGACCAGTTGTGCCAGATAAAATGCTCCTTTTGCAGTTCATACATTTTAAAAAACAGTGATATCAGAAACTCCCCATGTTCATTTCAACAGTAAGATTGCCTTTTTCCATCTGCCGAAGATAATGTGTCTTTGTTCCTACCAATGCATTATTGCCATCAAGTCTAATTCTTGCACTTTTAGCTGTATTCTATCCAAAAAATGCCAGTGTTCATATACTAACCATGAAAGCATTACACTTCCATTACTACAGGCTATGCCAGACTTGTTAAAAATTCAAAGGATGTGGCCGTTGCTGGCTGGGCCAGCATTTATTGCCTATCCCCAATTTCCCTTGTGGTGGCGAACTACCTTCTGCTACAGCCCATGTGGTATAGATACACCCATTGTGCTGTTAGAGAGTTCAAGGATTTTCACCCAGCTACTGTGAAAGAACGGCGAAATATTTCCAAGTCAGGATGGCGAGTGGCTTGTAGGGGAACTTCGAGGTAGTGGTGTTCTTATGTTTCTGCTACCCTTGTCCTTCCAGATGGAGTGCTTGTGGGTTTGAAGGTGCTGTTTAAGGAGCCTCAGTGAATTCCTGTAGCGCATCTTGTAGATGGTACACACTGCTGCCACTGTTCACCAGTGCTAGAGGAAGTGAATTTGTATGGATGGGGTGCCAATCAAGCGGGCTGCTTTGTCCTGGATGGTGTCAAGCTTCTAATGTTGTTGAAGCTGCATTAATCCAGGCAAGGGGAGAATATTCCATCACATTCCTGACTCTCTCATTGCAGATTGTGATCAGGCCTTGGGGAGTCAGGTGGTGAGTAACTCGCTGCAGGATTCCTAGCCTCTGACCTGCTCTTGTGGCCACAGTATTTATATGACTAGTCCCGTTAAGTTTCTGGTCAATGGTAACCTCCAGGATTTGATACTTGACCAATATCGTGCTCCCACAAATATAATGGATTTCCACACATTTAACTGATTTAAGGGAAATTTGTGTCTGGCTGATATGATTAAAGGTTGAGATGTAACAAAAATGGCCAATGAGGATGGTGCATTTGATGCAATCCATATGGATATTAGTAAGGCTTTTGATAAGCATTGTAGGCCAGTCACAAAAACAACAGTCCATGGGATCAAGGAAAAGTAACAAATTGGATCCAAAATTGGCTCAGAGCCAGGAAGGGAGAATTTTAAGTATGAGCACAGATTGGATAGATTAGGATTATTTTCTTTGGAACAAAGGAGATTGATGGGCAGACCTAACTGACGCAAGTGTGTAAAATTTTGAGGGGTCGAAGTAGAGTGGAAAGGCCTTATTTATCTTGCTTAAGGGGTCCATAAACAGGGGGGCATAGATTTGGAATAAGGAGGTTTAAGAGGAGATGCAAAGGGAAGTTTTGCAAATCTGGAACTGTCTGATTGCAAGGATATAATGGCAGAAACTCTCATAACATTGAGGTAGTATGTAGATATGCACTTCAAGTGTCATACCCATATAGTTACTGACTAAAAGTTGGAAAGTGGGAATAAGCCACAGATGGGTACTAGTTTATGATCTTCACTCTTGCACGTGTTCATACTTTACATCTAAGTGGTTCATGCTCATACTTTACACCCAGTGGTGTACCATGTTTCCCTCCTTTAATTTACTCCCTCATTGGCAGCCACTATTTTAGCCATTTTGCCTTCATCTTCTGTAACTCTCCCCAAAGTCCTACAGCCACATCTTCTCCATTCCTGCTTTCAAAAGCATGTGCAAGACTTGTAATTGTAATTACATTTTCATCCCTTAACTCATTTTTTCCCCCATGTGCATTTATCTAATCTGTAAAGTTCTCTGGGATTTATATTAAATGATTTGGATGAGAATTTAGGAGGCATGGTTAGTAAGTTTGCAGATGATTGTGACATAGTGGACAGTGAAGGTTACTAGGATTGCAACAGGATCTTGATCAACTGGCAAGATTTGAGAGTAGAGTAAGGAGTCTAACAACACCAGGTTAAAGTCCAACAGGTTTATTTGGTAGCAAACGCCACTAGCTTTCGGAGCGCAGCTCCTTCGTCAGGTGAGTGGGAGATCTGCTCATAAACAGCAAACAGGGCATATAAAGACACAAGGAGCAGCGCTCCGAAAGCTAGTGGCGTTTGCTGCCAAATAAACCTGTTGGACTTTAACGTGGCGTTGTTAGACTCCTTACTGTGTTTACCCCAGTCCAACGCCGACATCTCCACATCAAGATTTGAGATTCCATTATTAAAGATGAGATTGCGGGGTACTTGGAAATGCATGATAAAATAGGACTGAGTCAGCACGGCTTCATCAAGGGGAGGTCTTGTCTGACAAATCTGTTAGAATTCTTTGAGGTAACAAGGAGGTTAGATAAAGGAGAACCAGTGGACGTGATTTATTTAGATTTCCAGAAGGCCTTTGACAAGGTGCCGCATAGGAGACTGTTAAATAGTCTAAAAGCCCATGGTGTTATGGGCAAGGTCATGACATGGATAGAGGATTGGCCGACTGGCAGAAGGCAGAGAGTGGGGATAAAGGGGTCTTTTTCAGGGTGGCAGCGGTGACTAATGATGTGCCTCAGGGGTCAGTGCTGGGACCACAACTTTTCACAATATATATTAACGATTTGGAAGGAGGAACTGAAGGCACTGTTGCTAAGTTTGCAGGTGATACAAAGATATGGAGAGGGACAGGTAGTATTGAGGAAGCGGGGGGCTGCAGAAGGACTTGGACATGTTAGGAGAGTGGGCAAAGAAGTGGCAGATGGAATGCAATGTGGAAAAGTGTGAGGTTATGCACTTTGTTCAAAATTCTCTTACGGTTATGTCGGCAGTTAGGAAGGCAAATGCAATGTTAGCATTCATGTCAAGAGGGTTAGAATACAAGAGCAGGGATGTATTCTGAGGCTGCATAAGGCTTTGGTCAGACCCTATTTGGAGTACTGAGAGCAGTTTTGGGCCCCATAGCCAAGGATGGATGTGCTGGCCTTGGAAAGGGTCTAGAGGAGGTTCACAAGAATGATCCCTGAAATGAAGTGCTTGTCGTATGAGGAACGATTGAGGACTCTGGGTCTGTACTCGTTGGAGTTTAGAAGGACGAGGGGGGTTCTTATTGAAACTTACAGGATACTTCGAGGCCTGGATCGAGTGGACACGGAGAGGATGTTTCCACTAGTAGGAAAAACTAGAACCAGAGGGCACGACCTCAGCTAAAGGGACGATCTTTTAAAACAGAGGATGAGGAATTTCTTCAGCCAGAGTGAGTGGTGAATCAGTGGAATTCTTTGCTGCAGAAGGCTGTGGAGGCCAGGTCTTTGCGACAGAGATAGATGGGTCCTTAATTAATAAGGGGATCAGGGGTTATGGGGAAAAGGCAGGAGAATGGGGATGAGAAAAATATCAGCCATGATTGAATGGCGGAGCAGACTCGATGGGCTGAGTGGCCTAATTCTGCTCCTATGTCTTATGGTCTGATGAATGGCAGATGGAGTTTAATTTAGATAAATGTGAGGTGATGCATTTTGGTAGAACGAACAAGGGCAGCACTTACTCAGTTAATGGTAGGGCATTGGGGAGAGTTAAAGAACAAAGATCGAGGGTACAGGTTCATAACCCCTTGAAAGTGGAGTCACAGGTGGACAGGGTGGTGAAGAGGTCAGTCGGCATGCTTGGTTTCATTGGTCAGAACATTGAACACAGGAGTTGGGACGTCTTCTTGAAGTTGTACAGGACATTGGCAAGGCCACACTTGGAATACTGTGTACAGTTCTGGTCACTATTTTAGAAAGGATATTATTAAACTAGAAAGACTGCATAAAAGATTTACTGGGATGCTACCGGGACTTGGGTTTGAGTTATCAGGAGAGACTGGGACTTCCCCCCCGGAGCTTAGAAGGCTTAGGGGTGATAGCGGTACTGAGGTTTATAAAAATGAGGGGCACAGATCAGGTAGATAGTCAACATCTTTTCCCAAAGATAGGGGAGTCTAAAACTAGAGGGCATAGGTTTAAAGGAGAGAGGGGAGAGATACAAAAGGGTTCAGAGGGGCAATTCCCCCCCATCCCACAGTGGGTGGTGAGTACCTGGAATGAGCTGCCAGAGGTAATCGAGGCAGGTACAATTTTGTCTTTTAAAAAGCACTTTGTTACATGGGTAAAATTGGTATAGAGGGATAGGGGCCAAACATGGGTAATTGGAACTACCTTAATAGTAAAAACTGGGCGCGTGGACAAGTTGGGCTGAAGGGCCTGTTTCCATGCTGTCAACCTCGATGATTCTACAAATTGCATCTTCCTTCAATTTCTAATAATGGCACCCAAGAAATATGTACAAATGCTGTACAAACTACTTTACCACTATGAATAGCAACAACATGATAAAATTCTAAACTACACTACTTCCAACACCTAAACAGATAGAAATATCTCTGGTAACAATGTTAGTCATTTCCAACATCTAATCATTGACTTCATGTCAAATGAAAGCCAATGGTGTAGTTTCCACTCACTGGCTGGTACAGACTTTCCCAAAACAAATGAGGAATCCGTTGCATATGCAACCATAGACGTAAAAACCGCTACAACATACAAGATTTCACAACTACTGTGAATCCTACAGCAATGAAAGCCTCAAGCCATATTGAGGAACAGTTCGTTGAAGTAGATTTGAGGTATAAATTGGCCAGAAGTCATCACACTCCTGTTTTAAATTTTTAAACATGCAGTGCTTCATAGAGAGCATAGAAGGTCAAATTCCCTTTTCATTCAATGCCTGAATTGAATATCACAGATGGGGAGGGGAAAAAATGATGGAGTTGATCGAACTCTAAAGGCAGGCCACCCATTTAGCAGTATCATAGGACTTTCAAATGTCATGGGAAAAATGAAAGTTTGCGTATTCAAATATGTTAAGCAACTAAGTTTAAACGGAAAACTGCTAGTTAATAAAGTTCAACATTACATAACGTTCATGGCATATACCACCAGCCACGGTAGGCTAGGAAAGAATGTAAACAAATGAAAAAAATCCAACCAAGTAATAAGCAGTATTTATTTTGGAAGTGTAGATCAGCAGTTACTGAGGTAAAAACCCCAATTAGCCTGCATGACAACTCATAATTTTGGTGTAGTTATTAGTTTATTAAGGCAGCTCCACCTAATGGTTGAATGAGTAAAAGCATAACTTGGTGTGTTTCACAGATGAGAAGGTCTCCAGTTCAAGTTCCCTGTGGACATCTGCTGATATCAGCCAAAGCAACCATTACAAAATTCCAAATGGCCTCAGAGCCCTAGATTTTGCAGAGGTGTGTGTATGTGTGTATGTATATATGTATCAGGGGTGGGGGGGTAGTATATGATCTAGTGTCAAATTTTGTCTGAATCCCTCCTGTGAAGCACCTTGGGACATTTTAATATGTTATCGGCAATATCGAAATCCAAGCCGCTGTTTGCATCTCTTGCAAAAATGCTCTCCTGGCCAGCTTTAGCTTGTGTGGTGTCAATGCAAGTGCTGTTGTTTCAGCATTAAAATTTTATGCTAATTTGGAATATTGCAGATCATAGAATCCTACAGTGCAGAAAGAGGCCATTCGGCCCATTGAGTCTGCACCAACCACAATCCCACCCATGTTCCACCCTCCTGATAGTAACCACAAGTGTTCGATAAAAATACATTGTTATCATTCACAGCAAGACCTCAATTATTTCCACTTGTGGCGTTACAATTCACTTGACCTTACAGTTTACTTTTTCTGGCAAGCCGTGCTATATTTATCACATTCACATCATTCCATGTCATGAGAAAATCTATATGAACTGTAATTTGGTTACAGGGTATAGAATTCAACATACATTACAACATTGGTAAACAATGACAGCAACATGAAAAAATCCTTTAACTTATTATTCTGATAGATGACCATAGCTGAGAGTTTTATGTCGAATGTTTAAGTAGGAGATAGATTAACTGAAGTATTCCATTTTAAGCATTAAATTCTCACGAGGCAAAAAATAAACGTGATATTCTGTGATTCAAAAGTTAATAATGTGTTATTTGGAATCAAAAGTGTACGTTTTAAACCCAATTAGTTTTCTGCTTGAATAACTAACCAGGTACTATTAGCCCTTCCAATTTTTTCCCCAAAACATGTATAAATAGGACAATTATTTGCCGTTAATAAAGCATTTTCCACACGCGAAGAGTTGTTTAAAGACAAAATGAGGAATACTCAACTCAATACTTTTAGAACTTATTTTAATGTGAAATCGTAACTTTTATTAGGATACTATGGTTTGAAATATTCTATTTGACCACATTTCCTTCAGTGGCAATACAGATGAATGCACACAGTTTCAAAATCGTGTGTAGAAAAAAAAACTTAATTTGTTGCTTTAACGTACTGGTGAGTGACTCATAGCCGAATCATAGATTGCTACACAGTACAGAAGTTTCTGAACTTTACAGCAAACATAACTGTTACAAACGAATTAGTCAATAAGTTTGTAACATTATGTGGCACTTCTGGTAACAAGTCACGCAGCTGAAGGCTAGTACTCGACCTCTTCAGGGAAGAACACCCCGTATTTTCCCTTGGCTAATCTATCACGGTATCGTTTTGAGCCAACAGCTGTTTGATGCTGATCTGCCAAAATGAGTCTCCCCTCCCACAGCTCAGAGGAACGTCAGCACGGGGCCGTACACTATCAAACCATAACAACACAGTCATCATATCAGAAACACACCGGCAACGTCCACGCCTAGCCTACCATCGCCCGATCGGCGACATTTCGCCGATTTTAAAATTAATTGTCTAAAAATATATATACACTTCTCTACTTCTGGGTCCCTTGAAGGCAGGGGTATAACGCACAGTCGTTATAGACACACGTCCATAAAAAGCAGTGGCTCCTCATGAATTCCAGTCATTCCGAAGTCAGACAGCGACAGTCATTTTCCACACACACACACGCTTTTTTTCCCCCTTCCACCTCTCTTCCTCCTGATTCCAACTCAAACCCAACAACAACAAAGAAATAACCATGGACAGACACAGAGGAAATCCAACACGTGGTAACGGTTACAAACTGAAAGTAGACTTACAGCAAACCCCCCAAAAAACACACACACACACACGCTTGTGTGGAATCAACCGAACAAAATTTGGCACACATGTCCTTGCCAAACATGTATTTATTTAGACTTCCTCGTCATGAGGGGGGGTCACCTCCAACTATACTAGGGTGGGAAAGAATGGAAAGCCGAGCAATGACTAAAAGTCATTCTGTAATATAATTGAATGGGGATTTGGAGATGGCGCCCGGGGGGGGGGGGGGGAAGAGAGAGAGAGAAGAGAGAGAGAGAAGGGAGATCAAAAGGATTCAAAATAATCCTCACAATTATTGTTTTGGACAACAGCCTCACATACAGGTCTAAATACAATTGAAAAAAGGAAGGCTCCCGGCGCTGGAGGACGTTTGGACACTCTGATTAATGCCCAGCCCACAATGAATGTAAGGGGGGCCTGAGAGACAAAGGGAATAAATATCTCCCCGTCCGCCGACACCGGCTCGACACCAATCGAGAGAGCACAAGACACATAAAACCAAACCGGTCAATCCTCTCAAAAATATCTCTCCCCACCCCCCAATGGATCGACGTTTCTATTTATATAGATATTAAACATAAATTAAGTTTGGATAAAAGTAATCCCCCTCTGAGAAACACAGGCAGAGAGAGAGAGAGGAGAATGGGTTTTTGCTCTCGGCGGCGGCGGCGGCGGCTGCTGCTGCTTGGGGCCCACCGAAGCCGCGCTTCTCTCTCTCCCCCCCCCCGCCCCCCCCGGCCGCCGGCTTGCCGCCCGACAAGAGCCCGCGAACAGCCTCCCCTTCCCCGCCCAATCTCTCCCTCCATCCATCCACTACTCACATAGACTGGCAACGGCCAGGGGTACACAGCGGGCTCCGCGCCCACCGGGCTTTTAAGACGCAGTTCGTGCTTCTCGCCCATTTTCTTCCTGGTACTATCATGCTATGTCTTTGACGGATTGGAAAAGATTTGGCCAGAAAAAAAATGTTTTAAAAAAACGGGGGGGGGGGGGATTAAGAGCCGTGGAGGAGGAGAAAAAAAGGGGGCGTTGATTCATGAGTCAAAAAAAAAGTTCAAAGGTAATTTGTCATCATCTCCTTTTCATGACTCCCTGTCACCAGAGCCCCAAAGCCCGGCCATCTTGGGGCCGGCGTGAACTGAGCGACCGAGAGCGGCTATACCGCAGACTGCACCAACTCGCGTATACAGGGGTGTACCAGCACCTCCCAACCCAATCATCTCTCACTCTACGTCCCTAATCCACCTTATTTCGCCAACCTGACGCATCGTCAAGTGTTTAAAATCCATTCCCGTATCTTTGCCCCAGAAAGGTTTTTAATCCACCCGGAAACTTCCACTGAATTACCCCCCCTACTGAGTTGAATATTATGAATTGGCGATTCTACCAACTCTGGGATGCGGGGGGAGTTTGTTTTGACACCCATGCTGATTGGCTGGGGTTTGCGAGGGCAGCACGTGATGCAGGGAAGCACAAGGAGAGACAACTTCCAAGGGTGTGTTCCCTTTGCCGGGTTCTCTGGAATGTGTTCTGGGCTGAGAGAGTTCTGGTGTCTGCAACAGCTTAAAAGCCCACCTAATTTTTACTTATTAGTGTCACAAATAGGCTTACATTAACACCGCAGTGAAGTTACTGTGAAAATCCCCCAGTCGTCACACTCCTGCGCCTGTTCGGGTACGCTGAGGGAGAATTTAGCGTGGCCAATGCACTTAACCAGCACGTCTTTCGGACTGTGGGACCACCCGAAGGAAACCCACGCAGACGCCAGGTGACTCCGCACAGGCGGTGACCCACACCGGGAATCGAACCCGGGTCCCTGGTGCTGTGAGGCAGCAGTGCTAACCACTGTGCCACCCTGCACCACCACAACGTTCATCGATCAGAGTGAAACTCTTTAAAAAGAGTTGTGAGCTGTGTATTATCGTCAGACATTTACTCAAGCCAATCTCTTCTGCATTGAAGGTCATTTCTTACTGGTGCAACCAAACTGGCAACTCTGCACTGACACTAACCCCATTTCGGGGTTTCCAAATATACAGTGGTCGTTGAAATAAGAACAAAAAAAAACCTGACACCACATGTTGCTGGAAAAAAAACAGCTTATTTCAATTTGGACGCAGACCCTTTTTCAAAACCAATTCAGTGTAGGTTTGGGTTTTCTTAAAGCCCTCAGCAGAATTCACACTGATGTAATTTTTTTTCCATTCTGCAGGTCTGACAAAGGGTCATAAAGCATGAAATGTGAACCATCTCGTCCTCTCTCCATATCCTGTCCTGCTGAGTGTTTCCAACAATTTTCTGTTTTTATTACATGATTTCTCATGGGATCTTTTAAGGGAAGAATGAGCGGATTTTCCCCTGGAAGCCACAGAACGCCCCATGATCGGAATTTAAACAGCCTGTATATTAAAGCAAAATTCCTGACAAAGGCAGACTCCATCCCAAATTCCTGATCCCACCAGGTACAAACATCATTTTTCATTCTTCCCTCAAAATCTTGAGATATTACACTGCAATGGGCGGCCAATGGTTAAAAAGATGTGAAATCTGATTTAGGACATCTTGAGAGTCATCCCAGTGGCACCTTGAAAGAAACTCTATGTCAGTTATAAAGGGGGAATTTGTGCATTGAGTTCACCCTTAAAGCCTAACAATCACACAAAAATCATCTTAAATTATAGTTCTGTTATGTAATGTATTGTTGTCAATCCAGATTGAAAAGGGGATAGGAAAATGTCAAAGGGAGTAAATGGCAACTGTCTTTTTACCTTGCCATCTAAGGTTAACCAAAATCTTGGTATCTGCATATGATCTGGATCAGTCTGGCATCAAGCGGTTATGAACTGCTTGAAGCATCAAGCTCAGTATCAGTAGAAAACATTGCATCTTGGCCCTCATAACAAGGAATGACCACCAAGTTAAAGTGGCTGATGGCATTCGTGCTGCAAGTGATCATGTCAAGGCACTCAACTACAGACAAATATTTCTGTTCATGAATCATAGAATCATAGAAACCCTACAGTGCAGAAAGAGGCCATTCGGCCCATCGAGTCTGCACCGACCACAATCCCACCCAGGCCCTACCCCCATATCAACCCACTAATCCCTCAACCTACGAAGTTTGAACTGGATTATTGTGACAGCTGAAAAAGTGGATTCAATAGTAGGTGATGTAACAAGTGATTTTCTTCCCTTTGCTGCTGAAATTAAAACTTTAACCTATAAGCCCCGAATTGTTCATTTACTTGGAGGCAAGTTAGGGGAGGTTGGGGTTGTTTTTCTTGGAACAGAGAAGGTTGAGGGGTGACATGATTGAGATTTACAAAATTGTGAGGGTAGAGATAGAGTGGACAGAAGGGAATCTGTTTCCCTTGGCAGAGAGTTCAAAGACCAGGGGTCATAGATTCAAGCTAAGTGGCAAAAGGATTAGAGGGGACACAAGGAAAACCCTTTTTTATGCAGAGGGTGGTAGGGGTCTGGAATTTGTTGCCTCAGTTGGTGGTGGAGGCAGAGACCCGAAACTCATTAAAAAGTATGTGAATCTGCACCTTAAGTGCTGTAAGTTGCAGGGCTATGGACCGGGTGCAGGAAGATGGGATTAGAAAGGGCACCTGGGTATCTTCGGATCAGCATGGACAAGATGGGCTCAATGGCCCTCTTCTGTGCTGTATCATTTCTATGGTTCTATGAGGGCTGCAGAAGGTGATAGATTGAAAGTTTGAAAATGGATGGAAGTAAGCAGGCTTCTTTTCAGTCTTAAGAACTTTATGATCGCAAATAAAATCATAACTACCTCTTGAGTTCCTTGACAGTCTTCACTTGGATCTTTCTTCTTCTTAGTTAAAAAACAATTACATTCTGGAATACCAAGGGAAGTGACATCTGAAACTAAACATTACATACTGACATCCGAAAAGCAGCTTCAAGATGAGACAGCTATTCCATGCACTGATCGCTAAGACTATTACCAACTCCCCATCATACTCCAAAAGTAAATGTCATTTAGAACTTGGGAACAAATACGGCTCACAATTCACCATGTGTGGCACGGTGGCACAATAATTAGCACTGCTGCCTCACATCGCCAGGGACCTGGGTTTGATTCCCGGCTTGGGTCACTGTTTGTGTGTAGTTTGCACATTCTCCCCGTGTCTGCGTGGGTTTCTCTGGATCCTTCGGTTTCCGTCTAAAGATGTGTGGGTTAGGTGGATTAGCCAAGCTAAATTGCCCCTTAGTGTCAAGGGGTCTAGCTAGGGTAAATGCATGGTGTTAGGGGAATAGGGCCTGGGTGGGTTTGTGGTCGGTGCAGACTATGTTGGTTAACAAAAAATAATTAAAGCCTATTGAGAGCAAACAAGAACACCAGTTGGGGTGAATTATAGCATGTCATGAGGGTCATTATGGAGAAGAATCAATGGTTAAGTTCATCCAAAGTTATTCCAAAAGCATTCCTTTGGCCAAAAATAATCAGACATGGTTAAGAGAGTTCTTATGAGAAAGTGTTACAATGAATGTGTACCCTCGTCTTCGAAAAAACTCACAGAACAGAGAGTGCTGCACAGACAGGAAATTTTAATGAACCATTTCACTTCAAGAAGTGAACTCCATACTGTGTTGCCTCAGTAATGATAGCATGCAATTATCATAGAGTCATACTGTGCAGAAGGAGGCGATTCGGTCTATCGAGTCTGCACCGACCACAAACCCACCCAGGCCCTATTCCCCTAACACCATGCATTGACCCTAGCTAGACCCCTTGACACTAAGGGGCAATTTAGCTTGGCTAATCCACTGAACCCACACATCTTTAGACGGAAACCGAAGGATCCAGAGAAACCCACGCAGACACGGGGAGAATGTGCAAACTCCACACAAACAGTGACCTAAGCCGGGAATCAAACCCAGGTCCCTGGCGATGTGAGGCAGCAGTGCTAATTATTGTGCCACCGTGCCACACATGGTGAATTGTGAGCCGTATTTGTTCCCAAGTTCTAAATGACATTTACTTTTGGAGTATGATGGGGAGTTGGTAATAGTCTTAGCGATCAGTGCATGGAATAGCTGTCTCATCTTGAAGCTGCTTTTCGGATGTCAGTATGTAATGTTTAGTTTCAGATGTCACTTCCCTTGGTATTCCAGAATGTAATTGTTTTTTAACTAAGAAGAAGAAAGATCCAAGTGAAGACTGTCAAGGAACTCAAGAGGTAGTTATGATTTTATTTGCGATCATAAAGTTCTTAAGACTGAAAAGAAGCCTGCTTACTTCCA
Source organism: Mustelus asterias (assembly GCF_964213995.1). Classification (NCBI taxonomy): domain Eukaryota; kingdom Metazoa; phylum Chordata; class Chondrichthyes; order Carcharhiniformes; family Triakidae; genus Mustelus; species Mustelus asterias. Next base: position 28,600,186 of record NC_135826.1, on the reverse strand, counting down.
TCCATTTTCAAACTTTCAATCTATCACCTTCTGCAGCCCTCATAGAACCATAGAAATGATACAGCACAGAAGAGGGCCATTGAGCCCATCTTGTCCATGCTGATCCGAAGATACCCAGGTGCCCTTTCTAATCCCATCTTCCTGCACCCGGTCCATAGCCCTGCAACTTACAGCACTTAAGGTGCAGATTCACATACTTTTTAATGAGTTTCGGGTCTCTGCCTCCACCACCAACTGAGGCAACAAATTCCAGACCCCTACCACCCTCTGCATAAAAAAGGTTTTTCCTTGTGTCCCCTCTAATCCTTTTGCCACTTAGCTTGAATCTATGACCCCTGGTCTTTGAACTCTCTGCCAAGGGAAACAGGTTCCCTTCTGTCCACTCTATCTCTACCCTCATAATTTTGTAAATCTCAATCATGTCACCCCTCAACCTTCTCTGTTCCAAGAAAAACAACCCCAACCTCCCCTAACTCTCCTCGTAGCTACAATTCTCCAGCCCTGGCAATGTTTTAGTAAATCTTCTCTGCACTCTCTCCAGAGCAATTATGTCCTTCTTGTAATGTGGTGACCAGAACTGCACATAATACTCCAGTTGTGGCCTCACCAGTGTCTTATACTGTTTCATTATTATATCCTTACTTTTGTATTCTATACCTCTGCCAGCGAAGGAGAGCATTCCATATGCCTTCTTTACAACATTATCTACTGGTACTGCTACTTTTAGGGAATGGTGGACTTGCACACCAAGATCTCTCACTTCATTTGCCCCTCTCAGTATATTTCCATTGTGTATTCCCTTTGACTATTTGACCTCCCTAAATGCATTACCTCACACTTATCAGAGTTGAACTCCACCTGCCACTTTCCTGCCCACTCCACAACAATCTATATAATTTCGGAGCTTACAACTATCCTCTGCACTACCCACTACATGGCCAATGTTTGTATCATCTGCAAATTTCCCCTTCCTCCCCCAGCAAGTTCAAGTCCAAATTATTAATATAGAAAACAAACAATAAGGGTCCCAACACTGAGCCCTGCAGATCAACACTTGAAACAGCTTTCCATTCGCAAGGACAGCCATTGACCGTTACCCTTTGCGGTTACTAAGCCAACTTTGGATCCAATTTGTCACATTACCCTGTATCCCATGGGCTTTTACTTTTTTGACCAGTCTACCATGTGGGACCTTGTCAAATGCCTTAGTAAAACCCATGAAGACAATATCCATTGCACTACCCTCATCGATCCACCTTGTCACATCATCAAAGAATTCAATCAAATTTGTATGGTGTGACCTTCCCTTACGATGCTGGCCATCCCTGACTAGTCCATGCCTTTCTCAGTGAGAGTTTATCAAATCTCTCAGGATTCAATCTAACAATTTGCCCACCATCGAAGTAAGACTAACTGGTCTGGCATTTCCTTTGTACCCTTTTTAAACAATGGAACCACATTTGCGTTCCTTCAGTCCTCCAGCACCTCAGTTGTGTCTAATGAAGATAGGAAAATAATCCTCAGAGCATCTGCTATTTCCTTCCTGACCTCCTTCAACATCCTAGGGAACAGTCCTTCCAGCCCTGATGCCTTGTCCACTTTTAAGGATTCCAGCTCCTCTGACACTTCCTCGCTTGGTATAATTATTTTATCCAATATTTCACATTGCTCCTCTTGGATTACTATATCCACATCATCCCTTTCCTTTGTGAATACGGAGACAAAAATCTCATTTAAAACTCTTCCCGCATCCTCTGAATAGTCACACAAGTTCCCTTCTTCATCTCTGATAGGTCCCACGTTTCCTTAACTATACTTTTGCTCTTTAGATAGCTTATATATCATAGATTCATAGAACCCTACAGTGCAGAAAGAGGCCATTCGGCCCATCGGGTCTGCACTGACCACAATCCCATCCAGGCCCTACCCCGATATCCCTACATATTTTACCCGCTAATCCCTCTAACCTACTCATCTCAGGACACTAAGGGGCAATTTTTTTAGCATGGCCAATCAACCTAACCCGCACATCTTTGGACTGTGGGAGGAAACCGGAGCGCCCGGAGGAAACCCACGCAGAGAATGTGCAAACTCCACACAGACAGTGACCGAGCCAGGAATCGAACCCAGGTCCCTGGAGCTGTGAAGCAGCAGTGCTAACCACTGTGCTACCGTGCCGCCCATCATTAGGAAGTATGAAAGTTTGAGAGGATTGTGGTTGAATCCTGAATTTTAGCTCTGTAAGGATAGAGAGCCTATTAAAAGTTGAATGTGCCAAAATTGTCCAGTCACCTTACATGCTTTTGTGAATTATATCATAAAGAACAACATTAGAGTCTCCATTTCAGGAATTTCTGTTGCCGTGGTATTCATAGAATTACTTGGGCATCTTGAATCCTCTGTACCTCATCCAAACAATGAGTTACCCAATGTGATATATATGTTGGTTGCTTCCAAGTGTATTTCTATTGTTCTTCATGGGTCACAGGGATCTTGACAGTATTGATTAAAGGGAAGGGAATGTTGATCACAAATGTTTTATCCGGTGGTTTCTGGTATCCTTCTGCCAATGTATAAGATCTAGATTTATGCTTTGAGATAACGTTATGGAAAGAAAGTAGGTTGTGAGTATCTTGTGTCCGCATATTGCTTTATAACATTAAATACCTGATCTTTGTAAGCATTGGGAAGATGAGATGGTCAGTGAACTTGGTCTCGACTGTACAGAAAGTAATCAGATGTGAAGTGCATACAATCTGCAATCAGATGTTAATTATATATATTCTACATCATTGCAACCATTCTATTTTAAATTGTGTAGGCTGCTGCAATTTGGAGAAGAAAGAAAGCAAAAGCACAAATATTGTAATGTTTCATTTATTCTGTAAATAATATATTTGGCAGAATCTCATTTGTACTTCCTATTATTATCAATATGCCAAATGCCAATTGTATCTATTTGCGAGGTAGGAATTCTTGCCTTAACAGCAATCGAGTATATTTGCTTGCAGATTAATTTTAGGCTTTCCTACTAATGTGCTGATATTTATGACAGCTCAATAAAAAAGGACTTGAATGCACTTAGCACTTTTCACATCCTTAGGACATGTCCCAAAGTACTTCACAGCCAATAAAGTATTTCTTTAAATTGTAGTGAATGTTGGTAATGTAGCCAATTTGCCATAGGAAAGTCCAACAATGTTTTTAATAACCAGTTGAGGATTAAATATTGGCCAAGAGACCTGCTCTTTCTTAAATAGTACCATGGGATTTTGTAGACCCTTCTTAGAGAGCAGACGGGACTCCAGTTTAATGTCTCATCTGAAAGGGACAGAATGGTCTACTCCTGCATTCCTTTGTACTTCTGACAGTGCAGCATTCTCTCAGTACAATATGAAAGTGTCAATCTAGATCATTTGCTTATCTCTGGGATGGAACACGAATCTGTGATCTGCTGACTTAAAGCAAGAGTGCTTCTTCTGAACAGGTTGACAGCTGAAATGTGATAGAAATCTTTGGTGAAATGAACAACTGAGTTGTTGAGTTGCATCTATTCCTTTTGAAGGGTACAAAGCCTTTGTATTTTTCTCATTCAAACACTGAATGCAGCTGAAGAGACTGGTGAACACCTTGATCCTAAATCTGCCACCAACACTGCCCTGAATGAGTTAATTGGAATTGTATTCGAATGGGCTTATGATGACTCTCATTTTTACTGTGATAAATGCAAAATACTGCAGATGCTGGAATCTGAAACAAAAACAGAAAAATGCTGGAAAATCTCAGCAGGTCCGACAGCACCTGTGGAGAGAGAGTGCAGCCAACATTTCAAGAGCTCTGACGACTAGTCATCTAGACTCGAAATGTTGGCTCTACTCTCTCCACAGATGCTGTCAGACCTGCTGAGATTTTCCAGCACTTCTTTCATTTTTACTGTACTGTGGCAATGCTCAACACTGCCTTCCAATGAGCAGCTGAAATCATAGATATTTAAAGGACAGAAGCAGGCCATTTGGCTAATCATCCACACTTGCCAAAAAGTAGCCATCCAGCCATGTTACACTGTCTATCTCTTTGTTCACAGCCTTGTAGGCCACAGGCATCAATTGCATATCTACATACTTCTTAAATGTCATATGGTTTCTGCCTCTACTGGTCTTTTAGACAGTGAGCACCAGATCCAGATCACACTCTGGATGAAAACAAATCCCCTCGAAGCATTTTACCTCTTATTCTAATTGTACGTCCTTGGTTATGGACCATGGGAATAGGCCTTCCCATCCACTCAATCTATACCCTTCCTAATTTTACGCACTACAATCAAAGTTTTAAAGTTTATTTATTAGTGTCACAAATGGGCCTACATTATCACTACAATCAAGTTACTATGAACATCCCCTAGTCGCCACACTCCGGCGCCTGTTCGGGAACACTGAGGGAGAATTTAGCATCACCAATACACCTAACCAGCACACCTTTCGGACTGCGGGAGGTAACCAGAGCACCCGGAGGAAACCCACACAGAAACCGGGAAAACATGAAGACTCCACACAGACAGTCACCCAATCCAGGAATTGAACCTGGGTCTCTGGCACTGCAAGGCAGCAGTGCTAACCACTGTGCCACCTTCCCTGAGCCTCCTCTGTTCTACAAGAGACAACCTTAGACGATCCAATCTTTGCTCTTAACTAAAGTTCTCCAATCTACGCAACATCCTCATAAATCTCCTTTGCACCCTGTCTAGCTCAACCACATGTTTCCGATTGTGCAATGACCAGAACTGCATGCAGCACTCCAGCTGTCATCAACTAGTGTTTTATACAGTTCCAGAATAATCTCCAAGCTCTTATGTTCTATGACTCTTCAACAGATCTGAAAAATTAACTCTGTTTTTCTCTCCATAGACACTGTCTGATCAGTTGAGTATTTTAGCATTTTCTGTCATTGTTTCAGATTTCCTGCATACACAGTATTTTGTTTTTGTATATTTGTTAAACACATACCAGCATGCTTAAACTTTATATACAAACATTACCTGCCAATTATTCGATAACTTCAATAACATAAAAATTATAGGTCCGCTTAACCAACAAAATCTTGAGATTGTCAAATGTTAAACATATTTTTACAGATAAGCTAGTGCATAACTGGAAAACACCGCAAAAGGGGTTCAGGTTTTGAAAAAGTGATTACAAGCGATTTGGTAGCAGGCATAGATATTAAATGTTGTTTTATCCATCGAATTATAAAGAGTTTTTTTTAGCTCCAATTACTAAGTGTAAAATAGCAAATAAGGTCATATTGGACCCGATTTCTTTCTGGTTGTGTCACAGCTTGGTATGGCTCCTGCTCTGCCCAAGAATCTACAAAAGGTCGTGAGTGTAGCCCAATCCATCACGCAAATCAGCCTCCCATCCATTGATTCTGTCTACACTTCCCGCTGGCTCAGCAAAGCAACCAGCATAACAAAGGACCCCACGCACCCCGGACATTCTCCCTTCCGCCTTCTTCCATCAGGAAAAAGATACAAAAGTCTGCGGTCATGTACCAACCGACTCAAGGACAGTTTCTTCCCTGCTGCCAACAGACTTTTGAATGGACCTACCTCGCAATAAGTTGATCTTTCTCTACACCCTAGCTACGACTGCAACACTACATTCTGCACTCTGTCATTTCCTTCTCTTTGAACGGTATGCTTTGTCTGTATAGCACGCAAGAAACAATACTTTTCACTGTATACTAATACATGTGACAATAATAAATCAAATCGATTTCACTGTTCAAGTTAAAGGATTTTGGGTGGGTTAAAATCAGCTTAATTCTGCACATGTAGTTCCATTGATTAAAAATACTCAACCTTGCTAGTGTGGCAAAATAAGACAGACATTTAAAAAGTTACTGATGCACAACGTCAACAATTCCGTTTTCCACCTCCCGTTTAGAATTTCTTTTGCTCCATTCTCAGAAAGGAAAGATAGTTCCATTGTTCAAAGGAAGTAAGAACCACTGCTGGAAGCAGCACAGACAGAAAAAGTATCATTTCATACTAAGTGCATGATTTAAACAAAGATCACCAAAAATTCCAATGGAGTGTGTGGTGTATGGTTGCGAGACATGTTGTATGTGGTCTAACCTGCCAACGTCATGGGTACGAAAACCACATCCACCTTGAAGAACCAGTATGTACCTTCTTGCTGAACTAATTTTAAAACGTACCATTTATTCTCGGATTATGAAGAAACATTTGCCAGTCAAAGGACGAATATTTAACATGTGAGAAGTGAAAGTGAAAATAGATGCACGTAAGATAAGGATTATTGGTTAGCAGCAACATGAAGGATTTTTTTGAGAGGTTTCTCTGAAGATTATATCAAGGGCAAAGTGGTCATAAAATAACTAGAACATCTCATCAATGAAGCTAGACCCAGACATGTTCCCATTCATACGAGAAAAAGACCCAATATAACTAACATGCCTCTATTGTTCATGAATAAGTAACAAAAAAAAATCAGAAACTTTCAACCCGTTCGGGTAACCAGATTATAGTAAAATAATTTCAAAACTTTCACACTTGTAAGGTTATTTACTATCGTTTATGACAGTTTGTCAGTTCAAACAGATGACACAAAGATGCATCACTTTGATATTTGCAGAATGGTATCGTTTTGACTAAGATGAGTCAAATGTTTGTTTTATCACTGATTCATTTGTCTTTCAGAAAAATATATTTTTCAGCAATTACTGTGATTCAAAGGTGTGGGAGTTTTGATGCTAACGTTAGCATGACAAAGTGATTCTTCGTAACGTGAATCATCATTTTGCTAACTACCCACGCAGAAAGTTTTGCTTGTGACATCACCATCTCTATGAATATCACGAAAATCTTCCATTCAGCGAGTTCATTTTTTCCACACAGAGTTCTTGATCATCTGAGATTGTACATAAACGCAATACAGCAGTGATACTCCTCAACATATGGACAAAGCTCTCATTACATCAATATGACTGCAACTTATGCTCAGTTTAAGGACATAAGACATAGGAGCAGGAGTAAGCCGTTTGGCTCGAAACTAGTTTCATCATTCGTAAAGACCATGGCTGATCTACACAAATTCATCTTCCCGCACCACCTCTATATCACTTGATCCTCAGAGTATCCGAAACTCCCTGTTTTGAATGTACTCAATGGCTGAGCATCCACAGCTATCTGGAGCAGAGAATTTCAAAGATTCACAACCTCTTGAGTGAAGAAACTTCTCCTAATTTCAGTTCTAAATAGCGAACCCTTATTCTTCAATTATAACCCTTAGTTTTAGATTCACCAGACAGGAGAAACATCCTCCTAGCATCTACCCTGTCAAACTGTTCCAGATGTGGAGATGCCGGCGTTGGACTGGGGTAAACACAGTAAGAAGTTTAACAACACCAGGTTAAAGTCCAACAGGTTTATTTGGTAGCAAAAGCCACACAAGCTTTTGGAGCTGCAAGCCCCTTCCACCTGAAGAAGGGGCTTGCAGCTCCGAAAGCTTGTGTGGCTTTTGCTACCAAATAAACCTGTTGGACTTTAACCTGGTGTTGTTAAACTTCTTACTGTTCCAGTATAGCGCCAACACTGGCATCGATCAACAACATGGAAAATTGCCTGGATATGTCCAAAAGCAAGAAAAATCCAACCCAGCTAATTACCGCCCCATCAGACTTACTGTCAATCATCAACAAAGTGATGGAGGATTCCATCAACAGTGCTATAAAGCAGCACTTACTCAACAATGATCTGCTCAATGACACTCAGTTTGGGTTTCGCCAGGGTCACTTGGTCCCTGACCTCATTACAGCCGTGGTCCAAACTTGGCTTGACTTCCCTTGACATAAAGGCAGCCTCTGACCGAATGTAACATCTAGCAAAATTGAAGTCAATGGGATTCGGGGGCGGGGGGGGGGGGCGGGGGGGGGGGGGGGGGGAGGGGGGGACCTGTGGTTTTAGGAGGTCAATCATCTCAACCCCAGGATATTGCAGTAGGAATTGGGGCGGCACAGTGGTTAGCACTAATGACTCACAGCGCAAGAGATGGGGTTCAATTCCAGCCTTGGGTGACTGTGTGTGTGGAGTTTGCACATTTTTTCCATGTCTGCGTGGGTTTCCTCAGAGTGCCCCAGTTTCCTCCCTCAGTCCAAAAATGGGCAGGTTAGGTTGATTGGCCATGCTAATTTGCCCCTTAGTGTCAGAGGGATTAGCAGGGTAAATAAGTGGGATTACAATGGGATTGTTTAGGGTGCTCGATGGGCTGAATGGCCTCCTTCAGCATTGCAGGGATTCTATGAGTTCCTCAGGGTAGTGTCCTGGGGGTGCGATCATCATCAGCTGTTTTATCAATGACCTTCCTCCCACCATAAGGTCAGAAATGGGAATGTTTGCAAATGATTCAGCATGCTTCGCACCTCCACCGATACTGACACAGTCCATGTCCATTTGCAGCAAGACGTGGACAATATTCAGACTTGAGCTGATAAGTGGCAAGTAACATTCAAGTGCCAGGCAATAAGCATAGAATCCCTACAATGCAGAAGGAGGCCATTTGGCCCACTGAGTCTGCACCGACCACTATCCCAGGCCCTATTCCCGTAACCCCATGTATTTACCCTAGCTAGCCCCCCTGACACTAAGGGGCAATTTAGCATGGTCAATCCACTTAACCCACACAAGTTTGGACTGTGGGAGGACACCGGAGCACCCGGAGGAAACCCACGCAGACATGGGGAGAATGTGCAAACTCCACACAGACAATGACCCAAGCCGGCATTCGAACCCGGGACCCTGGCGCTGTGAGGCAGCAGTGCTAACCACTGCATCACCATGCATCTCCAACAAGAGAGAATATAACCATTCCCCCACTGACATTCAATGATAATGCCGTTGCTGAACCCCCCACTATCAACATCCTTAGAGTTACCATTGACCAGAAACTGAACTGGACTAGCCATATAAATACTATGGCTAAAAGAGCAGGTTAGAAGCCGGGATTCTGTAGAGAGTAATTCACCTCCTGAATCCCCAAAACCTCTTCTACAAGGCAAAAGTCAGGAGTGTGATTAAACTAGATAGGTTGGGGGGAGGGGAGCTAGAAGAGTTGACTAGGATCAAGGAACTAATTGATGGGGGGGAGGATGCAGGGGTAAGGGGAATTACAAAATTAATGGTAGAGGAGAGGGTGCAAGTGAATGAAGGCGGTAATTTAGATAAGGGAGTAGAGGGAGAGGGTGTTCACGACTCATCAAAGCGGGTCCAGATAAAAGCTGGAATAAGGACACTTTGCCTGAATGCACGAAGCATTCGGAACAAGGTGAATGAGTTGATGGTGCAAATGAGCACAAGTGGGTACGATCTAGTGGCCATTACAGAAACGTGGCTGAAAGGTGACCAGGACTGGGAGATGAATATCCAGGGGTATCAGGTGTTTAGGAAGAATAGACAGGAAGGAAAAGGTGGTGGGGTCACGCTATTAATAAGAGATAATATCAGGGTAGTACTGAGGGATGACATAGGCTCTGAGGAACAAAACGTGGAATCATTATGGGTAGAGATGAGGAATAGTAGAGGGAGAAAGACACTAGTAGGTGTGGTATATAGGCCCCCAAATAATAATGTTGAGGTAGGGAGGGCTATAAACAAGCAGATAAGGGATGCGTGTAAAAACGGAACGGCAATAATCATGGGGGACTTCAACATGCACATTGACTGGCAGACTCAAGTCGGTAAGGGTGGAATGGAGGAAGAGTTCTTAGAATGCTGTCGGGATAGTTTCCTTGAACAGCATGTTACGGAACCGACGAGGGAACGAGCTATTTTGGATCTGGTATTGTGTAACGAGGTAGGTAGAATTAAGGATCTTATTGTGAAGGACCCTCTTGGGTCTAGTGACCACAATATGGTCGAATTTCTGATTCAGATGGAAGAGGAGAAAGTTTGGTCTCAAACCAGTGTCCTCTGTTTGAACAGAGGGAAATATGATAGGATGAGGGATGAATTGGCTAAGGTAGACTGGGAGAGCAGGCTGGCAGGTAGGATAGCTGAGGAACAGTGGAGGATTTTTAAGGAGATCCTTTTCAGTTCTCAGCAAAAATATATTCCAGCAAAAAACAAGGATTGTAAGAAAAGGGAGAACCAGCCGTGGATAACGAAGGAAATAAAGGAGAGTATTAAAATAAAAACAGCTGCGTACAGAGTGGCCAAAAATAGTGGAGAAACAAGTGATTGGGAAAAATTTAAGAAACAACAAAGAGAGACTAAGAAAGCGATAAAGAAAGGAAGGATAGACTATGAAGCTAGGCTAGCAATTAATATAAAAAAGGATAGTAAAAGTTTTTATAAATATATAAAAAGGAATAGAGTGGCTAGAGTGAATGTTGGACCCTTGGAGGACGAGAGGGGGGAGTTAATAGTGGGAAATGAGGATATGGCTGAGTCTTTAAATAAGTTTTTTGTGTCGGTCTTCACGGTGGAGGACACAAATAGTTTGCCAAATATTAACGATAGAGGGTTGGCAGCAGGAGAAATACTTAATACAATTAATGTTACCAGAGAGGCAGTGCTGGGTAGACTAATGGGACTGAAGGTGGACAAGTCCCCGGGTCCAGATGGAATGCATCCCAGGGTATTGAAAGAAATGTCAGAGGTAATAGTGGATGCGTTAGTGATTATTTATCAAAACTCGTTGCATTCTGGGGTAGTGCCGGTTGATTGGAAAACGGCTAATGTTACGCCGCTGTTTAAAAAAGGAAGGAGACAAAAGGCGGGTAACTATAGGCCGGTCAGCTTAACGTCTGTAGTAGGGAAAATGCTGGAATCCATTATTAAAGAGGAGATAGCAGGGCATCTGGATAGAAATGGTTCGATCAATCAGACGCAGCATGGATTCATGAGGGGAAAGTCGTGCTTGACGAACATGTTGGATTTTTATGAAGATGTGACTAGGGCGGTTGATGGAGGAGAACCGGTGGATGCGGTGTTTTTGGATTTCCAAAAGGCGTTTGATAAGGTGCCCCATAAAAGGCTGCTGAAGAAGATTAGGGCACACGGAGTTGGGGGTAGTGTGTTAAAGTGGATTGGGGACTGGCTATCCGACAGGAAGCAAAGAATCGGAATAAATGGGTGTTTTTCCGGTTGGAGGAAGGTAACTAGTGGCGTGCCGCAGGGATCGGTACTCGGGCCGCAACTATTTACCATTTATATAGATGATCTGGAGGAGGGGACGGAGTGTAGGGTAACGAAGTTTGCAGACGACACAAAGATAAGTGGAAAAGTGAATCGTGTGGAGGACGGAGAAGATCTGCAGAGAGATTTGGACAGGCTGAGTGAGTGGGCGAGGATATGGCAAATGGAGTATAACGTTGAGAAATGCGAGGTTATACACTTTGGAGGAAATAATAACAAATGGGATTACTATCTCAATGGAAACAAATTAAAACATGCTACCGTGCAAAGGGACCTGGGGGTCCTTGTGCATGAGACGCAAAAGCCCAGTCTGCAGGTACAACAGGTGATCAAGAAGGCAAATGGGATGTTGGCCTATATTGCGAGGGGGATAGAATATAAAAGCAGGGATGTCTTGATGCACCTGTACAGGGCATTGGTGAGGCCGCAGCTGGAATACGGTGTGCAGTATTGGTCCCCTTATATGAGGAAGGATATATTGGCATTGGAGGGAGTGCAGAGAAGGTTCACCAGGTTGATACCGGAGATGAGGGGTTTGGATTATGAGGAGAGGCTGAGGAGATTGGGTTTGTACTTATTGGAGTTTAGAAGGATGAGGGGGGATCTTATGGAGACTTATAAGATAATGCGGGGGCTGGATAGGGTGGAGGCGGAGAGATTCTTTCCACTTAGTAAGGAAGTTAAAACTAGAGGACACAGCCTCAAAATAAAGGGGGGGTCGGTTTAAGACAGAGTTGAGGAGGAACTTCTTCTCCCAGAGGGTGGTGAATTTCTGGAATTCTCTGCCCACTGAGGTGGTGGAGGCTACCTCGCTGAATATGTTTAAAGCGCGGATGGATGGATTCCTGATCGGTAAGGGAATTAAGGGTTATGGGGATCAGGCGGGTAAGTGGTACTGATCCACGTCAGATCAGCCATGATCTTATTGAATGGCGGGGCAGGCTCGAGGGGCTAGATGGCCTACTCCTGCTCCTATTTCTTATGTTCTTATGTTCTAATACTCTCTGGAAGTGCACAACTCCAACAACACTCAAGAAGCTCAACACCATCCAGGACAAAGCAACCCCATCCACTACCTTAAATGTCCACTCCCTCCACCATCAATGCACAGTGGCAACAATATGTACCATCTACAAGGTTAGTTGCAGTTACTTATTGCGGGTCCTTAGACAGCACTTTCCAAACCCACGACCTCCACCACCTAGAAGGACGATGGCAGCAGATGGAAGTTCCACTCCAAGCCACTCACCATTCAGATGTGGAAATATTTTGCCATTTTTTTCACTGTTGCTGGGTCAAAATACTGGAACTTCCTTACTAACAGTATTGTGGGTGTTCCTATAACACATATTGTAGTGGTTCAGGAAGGCAGCTTACCACCTTCTCAAGGGCAATCTGGGCATCATGGTGGATGGAGGTGGGATGGGAAAATTCAGGGGAAGAAATTTGTTGCGCGCTGGTGTGAAATCACAGTGAGATCATTCGATGGTGTCTGCCATGAAAAGTCATGAATCCTACTGGAGGCCAGCATGAAATTGATTTGCATCCCGCTAATAATATGCAAAATAAGGCCCGACTGGAATCGTCCCCCTCACACCTGATTTGCCGCGACACTGTCGAGAAAACATGTTGAAGCAGAACACGTGCAAAAGTCAGGATTTAACTTTAGGGCTTTGCTCATATTGCAGACGTCGAGGAGAAGAAGATGCTGGAGGCCTGCATCAACCTGGCCCTGGAAGAATACATGGTGAATGAATCTTCATGTAGGAGTCTTTGCTGTGAATCAGCCCTGGGAAGGTGAGAGGACTCCACTCAGCAGCTTTACCTTCGCTGAGGCATCAGATTTTTATGGATGTTGCTGATGCTTTGGACCTTCTGGGACTTTGCCATCGGCTGTCAGCATCTTCCAGGGACTTCCACATAGGCTGGTACAGATGAGCGACAAAGTGGGGTGGAGGAGGGTTTGTGTGGGGGAGAGGTTGAAAGGGGAGGGTGGGGGTGGGTAAGGTTTTAAGTGGGTGAATTTGGGAGGGTAAAAGTATTGGGGGATAAGGTTGGGGGGATTGAATTTGGGTTGGCAAAGGTGTTGGGGCTGAAGTTGTGGGGGGGGAGCAAAGGTGTAAGAGGTGAGAAAGGTGAGGAAAGTGTAAATGGGGAGGAAGGTATGAGGGAGGAGGCATGTGTAAGATGGGAAGAAGGTTAAGGGAGGATATGAGCCTGATGGAGATGTGGGGGTGAGTGTGAAAGTTAGTCATTTTGTCCCCTGAGACGTGAGATCCCTGTGGATGTGTGATGGGTTTAGAAGCATGTGTTAAGATGGTTGAATTACCCTGGCGGAACGGGTGAGATCATTCATTTTCCTGAACTGGATGGCTGACCTGGTCTGTGTTCTGAAGGCGCTGGCCACTGCTGCCATCACCTCCCAGGCTGGATTGGTGACTCTGGTGGACCTCTTGCAGCCAGAGCCAGGGTAGAGGACACCGTGGCAGGCTTCAGTGGTTTCCAAAACACGCTCCAGTCAGGCGACTGTAAATTTCGGGTCTGCCGTCTTATAAGATAAGACCATGAGTCGTAACAGCAGAAGTAGGTCACTTGGCCATACAGAGTCTGCTCTGCCATTTAATGAGATCATGACTGATCTGATATAATCCTCAACTCCACTTTCCTGACTTATCCCCATAACCCTTGCTTCCCTTGCTGATTAAAAATCTGTCTATCTCAGAGACATGAACATATTTAACAACCCAGCCTCTACAGCTCTCTGCGATAAAGAATTCCACAGATTCACTCCCCTTTGAGAGAAGAAATTCCTCCTCATCTCTGCCTTAAACAGGCAACCCCTTACCCTGGGATTATGCCCTCTGGCCCTAGACTCTCCCATAAGGAGAAACAACCTCTCAGCATCTAACCTGTCAAGCCCTCTGAGAATCCTTTTTGTCTCAATAAGGTCACTTCCCATTCTCCTAACTCCAATGAGCACAGGCCCAACCTACTTAACCTCATCTCATAGGAAGATCCCTCTATACCTGAGATTAACCTAGTGAACCTTCTCTGGACTTACCTCCTGACTCCCCAAAGCCTGCCCACAACCTACAAGGCACAAGTCAGGAGTGTGAAGGAATACTCCCCACTTGCCTGGATGGGTGCAGCTCCAACAACACTCAAGAAGCTTGACACCATCCAGGACAAAGCAGCCTATTTGATTGGCACCCCATCCACAAACATCCCCTCCCTCCACCACCGACACTCAGTCGCAGCAGTGTGTACTATCGACAAGATGCACAGCAGCAATTCATCAAAGATCCTTTAGGCAGCACCTTCCAAACCCACTACCACTTCCATCGAGAAGGACGAGGGCAGCAGATACATGGGAACACCACCACCTGGAGGTTCCCCTCCAAGCCATTCCCCATCTGACTTGGAAATATATCGCCATTCCTTCACAGTCGCGAGGTCAAAATCCTGGAATTCCCTCCCTAACAGCACGTGGACTGCAGCATTTCAAGAAGGCGGCTCACCACCACTTTCTGAAGGGCAACTAGGGATGGGAGATAAATGCTGGCCAGCCAGCAACTCCCATGTCCCACAAATGAATAAAAAAAGTCCTTGCTCAGGTAAGGAGACCAAAACTGCTTATAATATTTCTCACCAAATGCAATAAGGCTCCCTCACTTTTGTACTCCAATCCCTTCACAATTTAAGCAAACATATAATTTGCCTTCCTAATTGCTTGCTAAAACGACACGCTAAATTTCTGTAATTTAAACACAAGGTCCCCCTGTTGCCAACGTTCTCCAGCTTCTCACCATTAAAAAAAAAATTCTGCTTCTCTTTGTTTTCCTCACCAAACTTGATAACTTTACATAAAAACAGAAAATTCTGGGAAAACTTAGCAGGTCTGGCAGAATCTCTGGAGAGATTTCAGATTTCCAGCATCAGCAGTATTTTGCATGTGTTGGTAACTTCGCACCTCTTCGCATGATATTTTTATTTGTGGAAACAGGTTTTTGAAACCGCAAAAAATTAATTGGTGATAGAATAGAAACATATTGGCAATGTAAAATATTGCTGACAAATAAAGCTTTATCTTAAAATAGACCATTCACATAGCTTGGTACTTACTGTCCAATGAGAAGAAAAACCTGCAAATATTTAAAGTTTAAAGTTTAAAAAGTTTATTGAGGTTTATTTATTACTGTCACAAGTAGGCTTACATTAACACTGCAATCAAGTTACTGTGAAAATCCCCGAGTCGCCACACTCCGGTGTCTCTCCTTAGATAAAAAGAGAAAATTGTGGAATTATATCAGTCTCTTGGTCCGCATAGAGATGATGGGTACCTTAATGCTTCAGGGGTACATTGATGAGAACTGGAACTTGGAAGATAGGAGGGACCCTTAAAAGGTCCAAAGAAAAAATGGATGCAAAGAGTACAGCAAGTAAAAGACGAAACAGAAAATGCTGGTTAAACTCAGCAGGTCTGGCAGCATCTGTGGAGAGAGAAACAGAGGTAATGGCATGTATTTTACTGCCCCAGGAATTGGAACGGGCTAAGAGTGGAACACGGAAAGGTCCGTTGACCTTGGGCGGGATTTTACGGTTTCGGGCCAAGCGAGGCCATAAAATCCCACCCATCGTTTCGCGTCCCGTATGACTCTGCTTCAGAGCTTTTCAGTCATGCAGGACTCGAAATGTTAACTCTTTTATAAGTTCATAAAACAAAGGAGCAGAATTAGGCCATTCGGCCCATTGAATATGCTCTGCCATTCGCTCATTGCTGATGTGCTCCTCATCCCCATCTTCCTGCCTTCTCCCCATAACCCTTCAACCCATTACCAATTAAAAATCTGTTTCACCCTCCACAGATGCTGCCAAACCTGAGTGGATCCAGCATTTTCTGTTTTTATTTCAGACTTCCAGCATCTGCAATATTTTGCTTTTATTGCAACAAGTAAAAGTCGCCTGTCAGGAATGCAGATTTCTCCATGGAGAGGAATTCATGGGCTAATTCGCCAGCCAACACTTATTTTTGAAGAAATGGATAGAGGTGAAATCTGGCGGTTTCTCAGCAAGCCGTGAAAAGCCATTCAAAGAAAGAAGGACATGAAAATAGATACTGGGTAGGGTTCAAAATGGCAGAATGTGGTAACTGAGCAAAAAGCAGTAAAAGATAAGGGCACGTGAAGGTTATAAATCAGTAGAATTAAATCATTTAGGGGAGGCAATGGCCTAGTGGTATTATTATATTATATTGTATTAGACTATTAATCCAGAAACTCAACTAATGCACTGGGGGACCCGGTTCGAATCCTGCCACAGCAGATGGTGGAATTTGAGTTCAAGGAAAAATAGCTGGAATTAAGAATCTACTGATGATCATGAATCCATTGTCGATTGTCGGAAAAACGGTTCACTAATGTCCTTTCGGGAAAGAAATCTGCTGTCCTTACCTGGTCTGACCTACACCTGACTCCAGACCCACAGCAATGTGATTGACTCTTATCTGCCCGCCAAAATGGCCAAGCAAGCCACTCAGTTACATAAACTGCTATACTTCAGAATAATATCTGACTGGCTATCTAGCATCAACCAAGGCAGCAGACACAACAAATGCACACTCAGCTCAGTCAGTCCTGCAAAGTTTTTCACATTAACAGCTGGGGACTTGTGCCAAGATTGGGAGAGCTGTCCCACGCCCTAGTCAAGTAAGAGACTGATGTAAGCATACGCAACAAATCAGACCTTATATCCGACGTCCCAGGCACCATCATCATCATTATGTTTGTCCACTTCAACTGGCAGGACAGAACAATCAGAGGTGGCAGCACAGTGGTATACAGGGTGGAGGGAGTGGACCTGGGAATCCTCAACATTGACTCTGGGCCCATGAAGCCTCTTGGTATCAGGTCAAACATGGAAACATCCTGCTGTTTACCACCTACTATCCTCCCTCAACTGATGAATAAAACCATGTTGAAGAAGGAGTGAGGGTCGTGAGTGCACAAAATGTACTCTGGGTAGGGGACCTTGATGCTCAATGAGAGTAATTCAGTAGCACCACCACTGACTGATCTGGCAAAATTCTGAAAGATATAGGTGCAAGATTTGGCCCACAGAAATAACCAATATGAAGGGAAAAGCTACTTAAGCTTGTCCTCACCAATTTACCAGTTGCAGATGCATCTACCCACCACAATATTGGTAGGAGTGCCAACCCCACAGTTATTGTGGAGACAAAATCCCACCTTCACACTAACGACACCCTCCAGTGAGTTGTGTGGAACTACTTTGGTTCTAATAGGATAGAGTCAGCTCAAAATTGGGCAACCACGAATATCTGTGCGCCATCAGAATCAACAGAATTGTATGTCATCACAATCTGTATCATAGAATCATTGAATCCCTACAGTGCAGAAGGAGGCCATTTGGCCCATCTTCTCTCTCCACAGAGCATTTTATTTCCATAACCCCACACATTTACCCTGTTCGCTAACCCACCTAACCTGCACATCTTGCAACATTAAGGGACAATATAGCATGGCCAATCCACTCAACCCGTATATCTTTGGAGTGTGGGAGGAAACCAGAGCACCCGGAGGAAACCCACACAGACAACAGGGAGAATGTACAAACTCCACTTAGTTACCTAAGGCCGGAATTGAACCCGGGTCCCCGGCACTGTGAGGCAATAGTGCTAACCACTGTGCCATCATGCTACCCTGGATGCTCGTGGCCCGACATATCCCTCACTCTGCCATTACCATCAAGCCAATTCACGAACTCCGGTTGAATGAGAAATGTAGAATAGCATGCCAGGAGCAACACTAGACGCATCTAAAAAATGAACGTCAACCTAGTTTAGCTACAGCACACACTCCATGCATGATAAACACCAGAAACACCATGCTGTGGACAGAGTAAAGTGATTCCACAATCAACAGATCAGATCAAAGCTCTGCCATACTGTCACATCCAGTTGCGAATGGAGGTGAACAATTGAACAACTAACTCCGCAAACATCCCCGTCTTCTGTGACGACAGAGCTCAGGGCTTAAGTGCAAAAGACAAAACTGAAGTGTTAACTATCACTTTAACACAATGTGTTGGATGATTCATCTCGACCTCCTCTTGAGGGTCAACCATCACAGAAGCCACTATTGAGCCAATTGAATTCACTGCAAAGGATATGAAGAAATGGTTGTGCGTATTGGACACAGCAAAGGCCTTGGGACACAAGAGCAGCCTGGTTGTAGTGCTGGAATTGTGCTCTAGAACCTGCGCTGTCACAAATATGACCCACTTGGGTCCTTACTTATTTCAATTGCAGAGGCAGGCAGCCAAGCCAGTTCCTGCCCTCCCCTGGGAAAGCTCCGCGACAGTGCCAATGTGTCAGGGAGCCATTCCCGAAGCAGCACCTATTTTGTCAGCCACTCCCTCTGTCTCCAATCCTGTCTCCAAGGGACTGGAATAATTCAGTCCTTTGTGTAACTGGGCATTCAAAAGAAAAGGAACTCTGTATGTACAAGCAGTTCAAAGCTAACAATCACCTTCTTTATCAGATTTACTGCAGAATTCTTAAGATTGTGAGAAGTTAATTGATCTTGTTGTGCTATCTTTCACTATTGGGTCAATTCTGGTGGCAGTTATCCTTGGAAGAATAGAATTTCATAGAATCCCCACAGTGCAGCAGGAGGCCATTCGGCCCATCAAGCAAGCACTGACAACAATCCCACCCAGCCCTATCCTCGTAACCCCACATATTTACCCTGTTAATCCCTCTGATACTAAAGGCAATTTAGCATTAGTCAATCTAACCCACACATCTTTGGACTGTGGGAGGAAACTGGAGCATCCGGAGGAAACCCACGCAGACACAGGGAGAACATGCAGACTCCGCACAGACAGTCAGCCGAGGCTGGAATTGAAACTGGGCCCCTGGTGCTGTACGGCAGCTGTGTGCTAAACACTGTGCCACCGTGGCGCCCCCTTATCATTACCCCCATTGCATTATTATCCCACAGAAAAACAGAAAGCATATTTTGGGGTTCTTAAGTTAACTGTGAGCACTCATTCACTGCGAAGAAAAGATGACTTACCCTTCAGTAAATTAGCATAATTAAACTGTTTCCATGTATTTTTGAGGCTAGGTTTGGTCTTTGAATGCACAGGATAAGGTAGCTTAAGTCAGGAGCTGAGAGCCTGGTTAGCTGAGGATGTTGTCAGGAACAGTGATTGTGTTTGCTACATGTTGGGACCACACTTCCTTGGGGAATCATTCTTCACTGAACATGTTGTGGTAGATTTAATATTGACGTTTATATGGGAGGTCTGCATCTTCAGCATAGAGGTTCGCAAACATTTTTCATGCCAGATTACACCTAATTAAATGTATTGAAATTTATAAAATAGTGCACATTCACTGCTGTATATTTTTATACGCTTTCCTGAAAGCGTTGCTGACAAATTGGCAATTTAAACTGAAAAGTTTTCAAACAAATTAGCAAGACTTCTACTTCGAACTCAAAGCCATTATTGTTCAATTTCCTACATTAATTTATATTTATTGGCATCTTGGAAACTTGTAGAATGGCTTTTTTTGTACAATAATAGCCTTGTTAGTAATAGCTCTTATGGTTCCTAACTGAGGGCAAAAAATGTACTTTGAATTTACTCAGTACACAGGAACTATTGATATCTTTGAGGTTTCTATGTTTTTCACGAGAGTGTACAAACTGAATTATGTACAGTTGACAGAGAAAATCTAAAGCCCTGCTCAGTTCTGAAGTTTATTTTCAGATATTCTCAAGATACTGCAAGATTGTTTATATTCCTGTCGAAACTAATTCGCAGGCATACGTTCTTTAATCCTGTGTGAAATAAATTCAACCCAAGTAACACAAATTCTACAATCAACAATGTGCGGCCTGACTGCTGATCATGATCCACAAAGCAATCTGTTCAGTTTCTAGTGTTAGAGGTTAGCGTTCAGCAGGACAATTAATTTGACTGAGAAAGAACAAGTGACGTGAAAGAAAGTAATTTAAGCCATCTATTTTAAACATCAGTGGCTTTAACAAACCTATATTTGATTTGATTTGATTTATTATTGTCACATGTATTGGTTTACAGTGAAAAATATTGTGCACTATACAATCAAAGCATACTGTTCATAGAGAAGGAAAGGTGAGGGTGCAGAATGTAGTGTTACAGTCATAGTTAGAGTGTAGAAAAAGATCAGCTTAGTGCGAGGTAGGTCCATTCAAAAGTCTGACGGGAAGAAACCATTCTTGAGCCAGGCACCCGGATTCAATTCCAGCCTCGGCTGACTGTCTGTGTGGAGTCTGCACGTTCTCCCCGTGTCTACGTGGGTTTCATCCTCGTGTTCCAGTTTCCTCCCACAGTCCAAAGATGTGTGGGTTAGATTGACTGGTCGTGCTAAATTGCCTTTAGTGTCAGGGGGATTAACAGGGTAAATACATGGGGTTACGGGGATAGGGCTGGGTGCCAGTGCAGGCTTGATGGGCCGAATGGCCTCCTTCTGCACTGTAGGGATTCTATGAAATTCTATTCTTTGGATAGCTGCCACCAGAATTGACCCAATAGTGAAAGACCTCAGACTTTTGTATCTTTTTCCAGACGGAAGAAGGTGGAAGAGAGAATGTCCGGGGTGCGTGGGGTCCTTGATTTTGCTGGCTGCTTTTCTGAGGCAGCGGGAGGTGTAGACAATAGCCGGAATTTTACCAGCACATCCACCCCGGGGCGAGGCTCGCAGAACAGAACTCTCCGTTGGCCTCGGGCGGGATTTCACGAGCCTCACTTGTGTGAGGTCGTAAAATACCGACTAGAGTCAAAGAATGGGAGGCTCGTTTGCATGAAGTCAGCATTTTAAAGAAGTCTTATTTGGAAAATGCTTTAGTAAATTAAATTGAAATGATGAATTTAATGAAATAACTTCCTTATCTAATATGGGCAATACAACATACAGAAAACTCAATGAAGGCAGCTGGTTGCAAGATTAACCTCAATCTGATAAATCTCCCCGTATCACATTTGTTTCATGGTGTAACTTTAAAAAATGAATGGTTAACTATTGTGCATTAATTTTCATATTTTTTCATTTTGAAAATGAGATCTTGTTTTGCTCTGTCTTTTGCATCTAAATTTGGCGAGTAGACATTTAATGGCATTAAAATGATGAATGGCAGTTCTTGCATGATTTTAATTGCTTGGATTAAACAGGCTGCCTATCGAGGGGCTAATCATTATCCCAACTCTGATTAGTGCTACTGTCTTGGAACACGTTCCATATTTTAAAAAAATGAAACAAGTATGTTGGAGGCTGCTTTCTGTTTACAATTGTGCCGGGGAGATATGCAAAAAGCTTGTTACCATGTGCCTTAATAAACATTCGCACTTATGTGTTTTATTTAACTGCACTGGGGAAGATCATTGCTTGTTTTCCTTCAACGTTTTAAGAATCATGGAGTCCCTACACTACAGAAGGAGGCCATTCGGCCCATCGAGTCTGCACCGACTACAGTCCCACCCAGGTCCTATCCCCGTAACCCCACATATTCACCCTGCTAATCCCCTCGACATGAAGGGTGGCATGGCCAATCCACCTATCCCGCACATCTTTGGAGTGTGGGAGGAAACCGGAGCACCCGGAGGAAACCCATGCAGACACAGGGAGAATGTGCAAACGCCACACAGACAGTGGCCTGAGGCCAAAATTGAACCTAGCTCCCTGGTGCTGTGAGGCAACAGTACTAATCACTGTGCCACCATGCCGCCATTCAACGTTTTACTATTTGCTTTCATAAGAACCTATAGGTCAGCACTGCATCCTTTCAACTCAGAATGGATGCCACCTTATGACAAAGGACAAAGTGATTACTTTGGGTGTGTCCATTTTTCAGCATTTGGAAGGGTATTTATAATCAGGTAAGGTAAAGTCACCATAGTCCCAGATGACCAGAGGCTGCTCTCCTCTTTGAGGCACTGTGCTGACTGGTGAACATTTAACTTGAGGATCACCACACCTCAGACGAGGGGCAAGGTTAAAAGGGCGAGGCCTTCATGAATTAAACCAGCGCTGTTGGCTTCGCTCTGCATTGCTAACCAGCTGTCCAACCAACTGAGTTAAACCGACCCCCTAATGAAGGCCCCACCTTCTCGACCTTTCCCCCTCACCTGCAGTGTGTTAATCCTCAGGTTAAAATCACCACCAATCAGCTCTCCCCCTTCAAAGGGGAGAGCAGCCTATAGTCACCTGGGTCTACGGCATCTTTACTTTTACTTTTATTTATAATGCGTAGTGTTAAAAACCCAGCTGATATTAGATGCAAGAGTGTCCTAAAACCCAGAAGGGTAACTTGGAATGCCAGTTCTTAAGTGTTCATTTTGCAGTTTGGTGTAATGTGAAGAAAGATTTGAAAACCGGTGAGAAATGGTTCAGTCTTGTTGTAATCATTCAAAGAAAAGAATGTTTATTAAACTGTAATACATAGGAAGCAAGGTCACAATACAAAACATAATTAACAGCAGTAATGGCCACACACACGCGATATACTTGAATTAACCCCATTCAACATCTATCTGCATTCCTAAACTCCGAGAATATCCCTTTACCTAAAACAACATCCCTTTGATTTGATTTGATTTATTATTGTCACGTGTATTAGTATACAATGAAAAGTATTGTTTCTTGCACGCTATACAGACAAAGCATACCATTCATAGAGAAGGAAAGGAGAGAGTGCAGAATGTAGTGTTACAGTCATAGCTAGGATGTGCAGAAAGATCAACTTATTGTGAGGTAGGTCCATTCAAAAGTCTGATGGCAGCAGGGAAGAAGCTGTTCTTGAGTCAGTTGGTACTTGACCTCAGACTTTTGTATCTTTTTCCTGGGGTGAGAAGGTGGAAGATAGTGGACCCAATTTTACCATCACATTGCGCCCGTTTTCGGGCATGCAAACTTGGTAAAGTTGGGTGTGAGATGACTGGCGCGATCTGCACCCGCCTCCACGTCGGTTCCCCCTTTACTAAGGCCCAAAAATGGCCGCGATCGGGACTGTGCCTGAAACGGGCGCGACGGCCATTTAAATGTATTTGCATGCATTTAAATTCACTTAATGGGCTGCACTCCCATCTTTACCAGCACTTCCCCCTTTACCACCACATTCCCCCATCCGGAATCGGCGTGAAACAGACATGCTCCATAAAAGTCCGATTCGGGTTCTCCAGTTAGTAAGGAGATAAGCGTCCAAAAGCTCTCTGCTTGAGATCAGTGGGGGAGGGGGGAGGTCTGCTGCCATTTTGCCTGAGATCAGTGGAGGGAAAGGGGGGTCCATTGCCACGCTGCTTGAGATCGGTGGGGGGGAAGGGGGTTCCGCTGCCACTCTGTCTGAAATCAGTGGGGGGAAGGGGGGTCTGCTGCCACTCTGCCTGAGATCAGTAGGGGGGGAGGGGGGGTCCGTTTCCACGCTGCCTGAGATTGCTGGGGGAAGAGGAGGGGCCCACAATCGGTCTGGGTGGCGGGATGTGGGGGGATAAGGGGGTCAGTAATGTAGTGGGGGTGGGGCAATGTCTGTGGGGGCCAGGGGGAGGCATTATCCGGCCCAGGAAGGATGTGGCAGGGGAGCCGCATTCTATCATTTATTTCTGCGCATGCGCAGTTGGAGGCGCCGATCAGAGCTGCAGGGTTCCAGGTGAGTTAAGCCCCGCCCATAGGCTTGTGCAGCACAATTTGAATCGCTAATATTTTTTCAGGCAAAGTGCATATGGGAGTGCCTCAGAACGGATCTAAAAGTCGGATCTGAAACACTCCCAGTTTCCAGTCTGCCCAGCACTGAGAATCAAAATGGTAAAATAGGGCCCAGTATGTCCTTGATTATGCTGGCTGCTTTTCCAAGGCAGCAGGAAGTGTAGACAGAGTCAATGGATGGGAGGCTGGTTTACGTGATGGACTGGTCTTCGTTCACGACTCTTTGTAGTTTCTTGCAGTCTTGGACAGAGCAGGAGCCATTCCAAGCTGTGATACAACTAGCAGGAATGCTTTCTATGGTGCATCTGTAGAAGTTGGTGAGAATGGTAGCGGACATGCCAAATTTCCTTCGCTTCCTGAGTAAGTAGAGACGTTGGTGGGCTTTCTTATCTATAGCATCGGTGAGGAGGGACCAGGAGAGGTTGTTGGTGATCTGGACACCTAGAAACTTGAAGATCTCGAACATTTCCACTTCACCCCCATTGAAGTAGACAGGAGCATGTTCTCCACTACACTTCCTGAAATCGATTACTATCTCTTTTGTTTCATTGGCACAAGAAAATATTGTCACTGCACCAGTTCACCAGATTCTCTATCTCTTTCCTGTACTCCGTCTCATCATTGTTTGAGATCTGACCCACGACGGTGATGTCATCAGCAAACATGAAAATCGAGTTGGAGGGGAATTTGGCCACACAGTCATATGGAATATAGTAAGGGGCTGAGGACAAAGCCTTGTGGGGCACTGGTGGTGAGGATGGTGGAGGAGGTGTCAGTCTAGGAGCTTGCTTTCAAGAGAGCTTCCATTTCCAGTTGAGTTTGGCTACAATCTTAACTGCTCAGCAGATGTGTTCATTGCCCTCCAGTATAGAGCTAACCCTGCCACTGATACATCTTTTATTTCCTTTTGATCTTATCCTGTTCAAGCAACTCATTTCAGAAGTCAGGCTTTTAGCATGTAAGTGCAACATGCATTCTTATGCCTCCACTTTGAACTCCCACCTTCTGTAGTTTTAACACCTACGATTCTATACTTTATTATTCACCATGTTACTTAAAGAAATATCTGTTTACCCTGCTGCATAATTTGCATATCAAAAAAGCCTCAGAGCAGCGGAACCCGAATCAATTCCCCTTTTCCAATTCTTCTATCTTTGATTCAAGCTCTTGACAGTCAACAGGCAAACTCTCAACAATTTTTCATCTCGTTCTCTGCCCGTCCTTAACATTCTTTGTTAAGTTTTTGCCAACATTTTTAGGACCTGCTAATAAAAATACAGTAAGAAGTCTCACAACACCAGGTTAAAGTCCAACAGTTTATCTGGTAGCAAATACCATAAGCTTTCGGAGCACTGCTCCTTCGTCAGATGGAGTGGATATCTGCTCTCAAACAGTGCACAGACACAGAAATCAAGTTACAGAATACTAATTAGAATGCAAATCTCTACAACGCATGCAAATCGCTCGACAATCACCAGGCAAGACTGTTCTCTTCCTGTGGGGGAGCACTTCAGCAGTCATGGGCATTCAGCCTTGGATCTTCAGGTAAGCGTTCTCCAAGGCGGCCTTCATGACACACGACAGCGCAGAGTCGCTGAGCAGAAACTGATAGCCAAGTTCCGCACACATGAGGACGGCCTAAACCGGGATGTTGGATTTATGTCACATTATCAGTAACCCCCACAGCTTGCCTCCTGGGCTTGTAGAATCTCACTAGCTGTTCTGTCTGGAGACAATACACATCTCTTTAACCTGTGTTGAATGCTCCCTCCACCCACATTGTCTGTACCTTTAAGACCTGGCTGGTTGTAGAGATTCGCATTCTAATTAGTATTCTGTAACTTGATTTCTGTGTCCGTGCACTGTTTGAGAGCAGATGTCCACTCCATCTGACGAAGGAGCAGTGCTCTGAAAGCTTATGGTATTTGCTACCAAATAAACCTGTTGGACTTTAACTTGGTGTTGTGAGACTTCTTACTGTGCTTACCCCAGTCCAACGCCGGCATCTCCACATAATAAAAATACAAACAGACCAAGAACAGAGAAACAAATGACAGGCATTCTGTTTGTCAACATTGCAGAGGACTTAATCCAGCATTAAACTTCCTCATTAAATTTCTCAAATTACATTCAAAGCTCACATCCGATTTTATTTTAACGACAAGATTGTGCAGCCACTGCTCCTAAACCAATATCTATGGATTGAGATGTGCCTTGTGCAAAGTTAAACTACTGACTGTACATCATTGCAGGTTGCACTTTGACAATGAATCACCATCATTTCACGGTTGGAGTTCTGTGCGTGTTAAAGTAAGTGGATGGGAGTGACAGACCACAGCTGGCATTAAAATTCTTAAAGAGCAAGTTCTTGTATTTTGCAATTGATCCATTTGGGAGATTTCAAAATGCATCTTCAACCATAGAATCCCGACAGTGTAGAAGGAGGCCATTTGGCCCATCGAGCCTGCACCGGCAACAATCCCACCCAGGCCCTATCCCAGTAACCCTGCACATTTACCCCACTGATCCCCTTGACACTGACAATTTAGCGCAGCCAATCAACCTAACTCACACATCTTTGGAGTGTGGGAGGAAACTGGAGCACCACACAGACATGGGGAGAACGTGCAAACTCCACACAGTCACCTGAGGCAGGAATTGAACCTGGGTCCCTGGTGCTGTGAGGCAGCAGTGCCAGTCACTGTGCCACCGTGCCGCCAGAATGGGAGATATGACAATGAGTCAAATTCAAACAACTGTAAATTGCCTTTTGGCGGCTGTACTGTATAGATTGGTTTTAGTCTATTCAAGAGTCAGGTCAGGGCCTGATCCTGCTACTTTCCTATTATTGCTTTCCAAAAATCATTTCTCAACTGTTAAAAAGTGACAATAACTGGATCATGAAATTGTGCAAAGCACACAGTAGCAAACAGTGACAATTTATATAATGAATTTAGAAAAAGCTTCTTTCAAGTAAGATGAGTGACAAAATGAAACCTTTTCCCCTTGATGTACTGTAACTGGATCCTGAGGTTATCTCGTCCAAAAACTGGAACTAGTCTAGGCTATGGTAGCATAGCGGTTACATCCCTAGACAATAATTTAGCAAGACTGGACTAATAATCCTATGACACGAGTTCAAATCTCACCATAGTGGGAGGGCATTTTAATTTTAATTAATGAATAAAATCTGGAATAAAAAGGTAGTTTCAGTTATGGTGACCTGAAATTACGGGATTGTCAAAAAAACCACCTGGTTTGCAATGTCCCTTCGGGAAGATATTCTGTGGCCCATACCTACTCTAAATGTGACTCCACACAGGAGTGGCATGGTGACACAGTGGTTAGTACTGCTGCCTCACAGCACCAGGGACCTGGGTTTGATTCCCGGCTTGGGTCAGTGTCTCTGCGGAGTTTGCACATTCTCTCCGTGTCTGCGCGGGTTTCCTTCGGGTGCTCCAAAGATGTGCAGGTTAGTAGATTGGCCGAGCTAAATTGACCCTCGTGTCATGGGATTAGCAGGGTAAATATGTGGGGTTATGGGAATAGGGTCTGGGTGGTATTGTGGTAGGTGCAGACTTGATGGGCCGAATAGCCTCCTTCTGCACTGTGGGGATTCTAGGACATCCAAAACAATGTGGTTGGGTCAAAGTTACTCTCCGGAATTTTAAGCTAACCACTTATATCCAAGAAGGTATCTTACCCCTATCTTCAGAAAGGTAAATACAGATAGATAATACATTCCAGGAGCAGAATTTGAGTGTAATTTATGCTGAAGACCAACAGGTTTATTTGGTAGCACGAGCTTTCAGAGCACCGCTCCTTCATCAGATGAGTGCCTGATGAAGGAGCAGCACTTCGAAAGATCATGCTACCAAATAAGCCTGTTGGAGTTTAACCTGGTGTTGTGAGACTTCTTACCGTGCCCACCCCAGACCAAAGCCAGCAACTCCACATCTTATGCTGAAGAAGTCGGGAAAGGTTAAAATCAAGCACTCAGGCTGAAGAGAACAAGTGATTAGTCATAAACCTGTTTAAACATTGACTTGGCAATCTGGAACAATTTTAAGCTAACAACTAATCACTGAACCATCCCCAGTCACCTAACTCAGTGTAGGATCATAGAACATTACAGCATCGAAGGAGGATATTCATTTCATTGTAGCTCTGCTGGCTCTTTGTTAATGTTA
Source organism: Mustelus asterias (assembly GCF_964213995.1). NCBI lineage: Eukaryota > Metazoa > Chordata > Chondrichthyes > Carcharhiniformes > Triakidae > Mustelus > Mustelus asterias. The sequence goes on along the minus strand of NC_135826.1, from coordinate 28,572,018 downwards.
ACCAATTTTTCCCAATCCCCAACCTTTTCCCCATCAAGCCTGTATATTTTCCTTTGCAAGTATATATCCAATTCCCTTTTGAAAGCTACCATTAAACCACCAGCCGACATCCTTTCGGATACTGCATTCCAGCATCACCGTGTCTAGGTAACAATGTTAACAGTATTCCTTCTGAAAACAACTGAGGCTATGTATCACAGAGCCCATAGTTGGGGTCAGCAGGGTGGGTGTGGTAGAGTGAGAGATGTCTTAATCTTCATTCTTCTGGGTGAGACCAGAGGTTTCACAAATTTAGTGATAAAATGTCCCATCCTAAGAGATCTCAAATAGATCCCAAGTGTGCAAGGGGCCCAATTCCCATACTGCCCCTATATAACCCACCCGTAGCATGTTGTGGTTGCAGGGTGGGCTGGCATGGAGTGGGTCAGCTCAATGCCAACTTTGCATCTGGGCATCGAGGCAGAGACTGGGTTGTGGAGGATGGGCCATTAATCATACTGCCGCCGCCCTCCCCCCACCCCGCCCTTGACCCCATAGAGCAATAGAATCCCTACAGCGCAGAAGGAGGCCATTTGGCCCACCGAGTCTGCATTGAGCATCTTACCCAAGCACATCCCCCCGGCCCTATCCCTGCATCTTATCATGACTAATCCACCTAACCTAAACACTTTTGGACAATAAGGGGAAAGCTAACATGGTCAGTCCACCTAACCCACACATCTTTGGAGTGTGGGAGGAAACCGGAGCCTCCGGAGGAAACGCACGCGGACACGGGGAGAACGTGCAAACTCCACACAGACAGTGACCTAAGGCCGGAATCGAACTTGGGTGCCTGGCGCTGTGCGGCAGTCGTGCTAACCACCGTGTCACCCTAATATTCTGCCCAAGGTCTGTTAGACTGCATTTACAACTGTGCTGCCAATGCAAAACCATTCCACTTTGCACCGACCTGCTGAATTTCAAACATATTTTCAACTTCTTCCCCAGGAAGTGCTGTGCCACTTTGCTTCAGAGTCAGATCTACTCTCATACACCAAATTTACACAGCGGGACTCATTTCCTAGCGCTCTCCTGATGACATGTGAAGCTTCACTGATTAGGAAACAGGCCATGAACTGTGAACATCCCTTTGAATTTAATCTGGGCCAGAATTTGGGAATCCTCCATCAGTTTGGTTGCCAATGCCAGGCCAAAACTCTGCACGGAGTTTAACATACTCTCTTCCACCTTCTTCCATCAGGAAAAAGATACAAAAGTCTGAGATCACGTACTAACCAACTCAAGACCAGCTTCTTCCCTGCTGCCATCAGACTTTTGAATGGACCTACCTCATGTTAAGGTGATCCTTCTCTACACCCCAGCTATGACTATAACACTACATTCTGCACTCTCTCCCTTCCTTCCCTATGTACGGTATGCTTTTCCTATACAGTGCGCAAGAAACAATACTTTTCACTGTGTACTCATACATGTGACAATAATAAATCAATCAAATCAAATAATTGTTTATATGAACTGATCTCACTAATCTGGGCATCGTCACTCCAGTGTTCATAGAATAGAATAGAATCATACAATCCCGACAGTACAGAAGGAGTCAATTCGGCCCATTGAGTCTGCACCGACCACATCCCACCGCCCAGGCCCTATTCCCCTAACCCCATACATTTACCCTGCTAATCCCTCTGACACTAGGCTCAATTTAGCATGGCCAATCAACCCAACCCTCACATCTTTGGACTGTGGGAGGAAACCGGAGGAAACCCACGCAGACACGGGGAGAAAGTGCAAACTTCACACAGACAGTGACCCGAGGCCGGAATTGAACCCGGGTCCCTGGGTCCGAGAGCCAGCTTTGTCTGACCACGCAATATGGATTTTGCCAGTCAAACAAAAATTGGAATTAAAACTTTAGCAACGATGTAAACTTAGCATCAGCAGAAGTAAAACCCTCTATCCACAATAGATTCAAAGTCAAGTTGTTGAGGTGAACAGAAAATCTTCTAACTCACTGTATCTTCAGTTTCTATAGTGGTTTATGTGATAAAACCCGATAAAATTTGCTTCAATTAGTATTGGCATGTGTGAAAGAATACACAGGCAAAGTTTTATGGCCCATTACCCCGCCACCACCAACCCCCCCCCACCCACCCCCACCCCTCCCCCCCACCCCACCTCACCCCCGCTCTGGGGGCAAAGACAGCTCGCCATTGGCCGCCGGTGGGGTCTTACGGTCCTGCCACGGTCCTGCCCTCTGAAGAAGAAATTGACCTGGTGCCACTCACCCATCTTTTCTCCATAGACCTGCACATTCTGTCTTTCAGATAATAATTCAATGCCCTCTTGAATGCCTCCCGTGAACCAGCCTCTGCCACACTCTCAACTGCGCATTCCAAATCCTAACCGCTTGCCACATGAAAAATGTTTTCCTCAAGTCACCATTGCTTCTTATGCCCTAAATCTGTGCCCTCTGATTCTTGATCCTCTCACCAGTGAGGATCAGTCTTTTCCCTATCCACTCTGTCCAGACCCCTCATGATTTTGGAAATCTTTATCAAATCACCTCATGGTGGCACAGTGGTTAGTACTGCTGCCGCACAGCATCAGGGACATGGGTCCGATTCCCGACTTGGGTCACAGTCTGTGCGGAGTCTGCACGTTCTCCCCATGTCTGCATGGGTTTCCTCCGGGTGCTCCGGTTTCCTAACGTGCTGGATAAGTGCATTGTCCATGCTAAATTCTCCCTCAGTGTACCCGAACAGGCGTCAGAGCATCTCAACTAGGGGATTTTCACAGTAACTTCATTGCAGTGTTAACGTAAACCAATTTATTACATTAATAAATAAATAGATAGATAATAAACTCTCAACATTCTCCAAGGAAAACATCCTAGCTTATCTTTGTAACTGAAGTTCCTCATCCCTGGAACCAATCTCGTGCATTAATTCATCTGAATTGGACTTTTGGGAGCTGAAGAGGTGGGAAACTAATTTGTCTGGGTGGGTGGGGAGAGGGTTCCTCTGCCAGCCCAGCAGGTAGTAACAGGCACTGGGTGTCCAGGCTCTGTGGGCTTGGGCGCACTTGGACTGCATCTGTGGTAGCCACCTGCAATGGGTTGTCCTCACATTAACCCTGAATACTCTTCTGGGATCAGCACTGGATGGCATCGCAGGGTGCAATGGCAGCACAACTATAAGGATGTCTGCCCATGCAGATCCAGCATCGAGTCCTGTCACAGAACAGGTAAGCAAAACGCAAAAGCTGCTCCAGTACAAAAACAAACTAATTGATGTTCCACCAGAACAAGTAATGATGTGGAGATGTCGGTTTTGGACTGGGGTGGGCACAGTAAGAAGTCTCACAACACCAGGTTAAAGTCCAACAGGTCTATTTGGTATCATGAGCTTTCGAAGCGCTGCTCCTTCATCAGGTGAGTGGAGTGTGACTCCACTCACCTGATGAAGGAGCAGCACTCCGAAAGCTCATGATACCAAATAAACCTGTTGGACCTTAACCTGGTGTTGTGAGACTTCTTACCAAACAAGTAAATTAAATATGTGTCATGAAAATGTTGGATTTGGCTAGAATGCACCGCCTGTAATATTTATTTGCTGTTTACATGATGAAGTTATGATTCGGTTATCAAGAAAATTGGCCAAGTGGACACAATGACATGACAGGAAGCAAAGTACAATCTTTCAGATGGGTAACTTTAACCTTCAACTCTCTCTGGTCTGATCGCCAGAAAGCATTCATATGCTTTGCTTTGTTTCAGTTTTGTGGGGTTTTGGGTGTGTCAGACTTTTTGTTTTGTAGACATGAAAATATGGTGTGATAAGTCTTTTTGGCTGAGATTTTAACCACCCTCCTCCCATTGATAATAGTTTGTTGGAGATTGCAGGGAGGGGGGGAAGGGGAGATTGGGGGGGAGTGGGGCATGGGGAGGCGGCGGTGGGGGGTTGTCGGTTAAAGTTAGAAAGTTCCCGCTGCTGGCTGCAAGCACTGTGCTCCTGGATTTTATGATGATGAATCGAGATACAGACACAAGGCTCCCGCAGAGACAGGCAGGGGCCGACTTAACTTGCAGAAATCGCAGTCTAATGACATCAGCAGCCTTCCAACATGATATTAACAAGAATCCAAGTGGAGTCCTGGACGGTCTGTAGCCTTTATGACAGCAGAACCTCAGTAGAAGGAACTGACTGGCCAGAAGAGGCGAGTGTAAGTTGAAGCAATTTGCTTCTGTTTGTACTTTTTTGGGTGGAATTTTCCATTCTGGAGACTAAGTGCACCGGTGGGCGGGAAAGTAGAGGTGATTTGCTCCGGGTGCCTTTCCCAGTTTCCGCTTTTGAGCTCATTAATAGGGAGCTCATGGAATCTCATGGCGGGGCAGTCAGTGAGTTGTCCACCCCAACGTTGGTCGGAATTTTACCAGCACACCCACCCTGAATCCGGGGGCGGGCGAGGCTCGGAGAAAGGCATTCTCCACTGGCCTCGGGCGGGATCGTACAGACCTTGGGCGGACGTGCCGGTAAAATTTCGCCCGTTATCTCATGGAGTCGAATGTCCTGACGCCATATATAAACGGCGCCTACACAGACACTGACTCACTACAGGCGAGCTGTAGGCTGAATGCCTGATTTGATTTGATTTATTATTGTCACATGTATTAACATACAGTGAAAAGTATTGTTTCTTGCACGCTATACAGACAAAGCATACCGTTCATAGAGAAGGAAACTGGAGAGTGCAGAATGTAGTGTTACAGTCATAGCTAGGGTGTAGAGAAAGATCAACTTAATGCAAGGTAAGTCCATTCAAAAGTCTGATGGCAGCAGGGAAGAAACTGTCCTTGAGTCGGTTGGTACGTGAACTCAGACTTTTGTATCTTTTTCCCAACGGAAGAAGCTGGAAGAGGGAATGTCCGAGATGCGTGGGGTCCTTAATTATGCTGGCTACTTTGCCAAGGCAGCAGGAAATGTAGACAGACTCATTGGATGGGAAGCTGGTTTGCGTGATGGATTGGGCTACATTCACGACTTTTTGTATTTTCTTGCGGTCTTGGGCAGAGCAGGAGACATACCAAGCTGTGATACAACCAGAAAGAATGCTTTCTATGGTGCATCTGTAAAATTTGGTGAGAATCGTAGTGGACATGCCAAATTTCCTTAGTCTTCTGAGAAAGTAGAGGTGTTGGTGGGCTTTCTTAACTATAGTGTCGCAATGGGAGGCCAGGACAGGTTGCTGGTGATCTGGACATCTAAAAAACTGAAGCTCTTGACCATTTCTACTTCATCCCCATCGATGTAGACAGGGGCATGTTCTCCATTACGCTTCCTGAAGTCGATGGCAATCTCCCTCATTTTGTTGACATTGAGGGAAAGATTATTGTCACCGCACCAGTTCACCAGATTCTCTATCTCATTCCTGTACTCTGTCTCATCATTGTTTAAGGTCCGACCCACTACGGTGGTGTCATCAGCAAACTTGAAAATTGAGTTGGAGGGGAATTTGGCCACACAGTCATATGTTTATAAGGAATATAGTAGGGGGCTGAGAACACAGCCTTGTGGGGCACCGGTGTTGAGGATGATCGTGGAGGAGGTGCTGTTGCCTATCCTTACTGTTGTGATCTGTGGGTTAGGAGGTTCAGGAGGAGCCAAGGCTCAGGCTGCGGAGCTTGGGGATGAGTTTTGTAGGAATAATAATGTTGAAGGCTGAGCTGTAGTCAATAAATAGGAGTCTGACATCGATGTCTTTGTTATCTAGGTCTTCCAGGATTGAGTGCAGGGTCAGGCAGAAGGTGTCTGCTGTGGACCTGTTGCGGTGGTAGGCAAACTGTAGTGGATCCAGGTAGTCCGCATTACCATGGTGACCAGGTGCACCAAATCTTTGGCTCTATCGTTTAGCAAGACCCACCTGAGGGACCTCCTCCAGGCAGGCTAGGCAGAGGAGGTCCTCTTGCCAAGCGATGGGAGTAGGAGGTCCTCCCAGCTGACCATGCTGCTCTGGGAGGAAGTCGCCTGGGAGGTCAACAGCCATGCCAATCAAAAAAGGGCCTCCCTGCAGTGCAGGATACAAATGAATAATCTTATGCACTCTGCCAGTGTAGGTGAAACTTCGACTCACTCCAAACTCACACTCTCATTCGAACATCAGACAGTCTAAGGGTTAAAGTTCACTGAGAGATCATACACTACCAGGCCCAAGCAAAGTCTGAGGCCAGTGATGAGCCACTGCAATCAGCCCTGAGTGAAATGGTGGAGATGCAGAGACAGGCAGGGGAACATCAGGCACAGTCGTCAGAAACCAGGCCGGAATAAAAGATGGAGAAGTCGGTCTGCATTCTACCTGGTTCCAGCATGTCATCAAGTCAAAGTCTCCACAGGGAGGGTGGTGGCTGCCTTGAAGACCCAGGACCAGCAGTTTCTGCCTAATTTGTGCTCAGACCTGCACACCATCACTCCAGCCACATGTACATTCCAGCAATGATTAAGCGAGAGGGAGATGGGGCACCTCGACCCACCCTCCAGTTGACCCTTCTCCTCAAGGGGTCAGAGATTGGCCCCCAGGCATCCAAAGGGAGGAGAAGCGCCAGCCAGGCAACCCGTGAGCATTCACCCAGGACATTCTGACAATGCTGTCCTGATGCACCAAATTCCTCCTCCGCCTGTGACTCCATAAACTCCAGCAGGTCAGGCCAAGGAGGGTGCACCTGTCTCAGAGCAGGAGACTCTCAAGGCCTTGGGTTTCCAGAGTTTGCTAGCCAAAGCCAGCTCAAACGACAGGGCATAGTAGTCAGCAGGCTGCCTCCACAGCTGTTGCAGATGTTGGTGCTGTACCTAGACATAGCGGTAAAAGTTCATAGAATCCTACAATGCAGAAGGAGGTGATTAAGCCCATCGAGTCTGCACGGACCACAATCCCAGCCAGGCCCTATCTCTATCACAATTACCCTAGCTAGTCCCTCTGACGCTCAGGGCCAATTTAGCATGGCCAATCCACCAAAACTGCACATCTTTGGACTGCGGGAGGAAACCGGAGCACCCGGAGGAAACCCACGCAGACGGGGGGAGAATGTGCAAACTCCACACAGATCCGAGCCGGGAATCGAATCTGGGTCCCTGGCGCTGTGAGGCAGCAGTGCTAACCTCTGTGCCGCCGTTTTGAATGCACAATGGTGGCATAGGTGTGTACTCATCCAGATGAACCCATCCGCTTACCTGTAAGGATCCCCGTTTTCTCCTGAATGGAGCCAAGGTTCTTCGCAGAATCCCTCTAAAGTCACAGATTGCAAATCAATGTGTAATTGATCCTCAGACTGTGCACTCAATGACTTCGGCCTCTGAGAAATGATTGGCCTTTGTGAGGTGGGCAATAATCGGAATTTTCCCATCTTGCCCGCTGCGGGAATTGTAGTGGACCAAACAGAAAATTCGACGGACCATTTAAAGTTCCGTTGAGCTCGGGTGCAAATTTCCAGTCTTGAGGCACTCATGGCTGGAAAATCCCACCCAATGTCAAGGAATGTCATGACGTGAAACCAGTGCTCTGGCATATATCCTGAGTGTTCAGCAGTATTGACGAAGGGATAAGTTATCATTGACTGCTGTGTAGAAACTGTCTGGGTCACCTCTCTCTCAGACACCGAGGCAATGCAGGACTTGGCCTGCTTCTGAGGAATGCAAAGTTACTAAGTATATGTTGATAATCGTACAATGGTCCTGTTGACCCACTTCCCAAGAGGACAATGCTAACTTAACTCACAGCTTTGGGTGCGTGCTGTCGTGTTACAGATCACTGATCACAGATCACGATGAAGGATCTTGCGGCTGAATGTGCAGCATTGTGTCTTTCCTCAGATGCTCACTGTGGATGAAGAAAGGTGACATTATCCCTTATCCCCGAAGGGCCACTCTTCCAAATAACGAGTTCCCTCAGATATCTCTGGCACCTGGGAGTGACTCAGAATATACAAGTAATGTCAGCTTCCTGGGTACCTGGCACAAACACACATTGATCTGATTTCTGCTATCACAAATTAACTGGATGTTTAGAGCATGAAATCCTTTGCGATGAATGAATCCCACAGGCTGCTGCCAGGGAGCTTTCAAGGCCACATGTGTGCAGTCGATGGCACCCTGCACTTGCAGAAAGCCTATTATCGTCCCATAGTTCTGGCAGCCTGACTTCCTTAATCCATGCGGAACTTCACGTAATGGTGGGCTGTATTAAAAAGAGCATTCATAGAATCCCTACAGTACAGAAGGAGGCCATTCGGCCCATCAAGTCTGTACTAATCACAATCACACCCAGGCCCTATATTTGTCACCTCCCTCATGCATTAGTGTGTCCATAAGCCTACCCCTAATCACACTGGAACCGCTGCCCGCAGCTACCCCTAGGGGTGGCACAGTGGTTAGCACTGCTGCCTCACAGTGCCAGGAATCTGTGTTCGATTCTTGGCTTGGCTCACTGTCTTTGCGCATTCTCCTCGTGTCTGCGTGGGTTTCCTCCGGGTACTCCAGTTTCCTCCCACAGTCCGAAAGACGTGCTGGTTAGGTGCATTGGCCGTGCTAAATTCTCCCTCAGGTGTACCCGAACAGGTGCTGGAGGGTGGCAATTAGGGGAATTTCACAGTAACTTAATTGCAGTGTTAATGTAAGCCTTACTTGTGACTAATAAATTAACTTTAACTTTTACTTTACTGAGCCTCCAGACCCGACTGCCTCAAACCATTCCCTTCTCAGCTTCCTACCATTCAATTTCTGCTCCTGCCCACCAATCGGGTGGCAAGTCTGGCAGGGTGTCGGGTAGGACTCCAAGATCTTTTATTTGAATGGAGGACCTGCCTTCAAAATCAGCGCAGCTGCCTGAACATTCCGAATGCGCCCAACAGACGGGCTGACACGCAACATTGCTTCCCACAGTAAAGAAAAATCAAGGCTGTTATTTATATCTGCTAATTGTACATGTTGACTGGAAGAGGGGGAAAAAAAAGTTAAAAATTGAAAAGTTTTGGCAGCCCGTAGGTTTGAAAACCAATTTAGAATAGTAACGCAGTGCCCTTTATAGTGGCAGCTCGTTATTGTTCAATGATGTTGTCATGAGATTATAGAGTACATGAATTAAAGACTGTATTTAAAATAGATCCTGTTTCATTTCTATTTGTTTCTTGTTTTGCGTTCCCTGTATTTACACCAGCTGAGAAGCTGGCAGAATCGGAGACGCAGATGCATGAGGCAGCATTCACTACTGGGTGTGGCCACAGCGTTTTGGGATGCTGCCAAATCATTACAAATAACAGTCAGACGTAGGTTGTAGAGAATGGTGACATGAGCCGCATTGGCTGTGAACCATCTTGTTTCCTATTTTGTATTTAATAGCTCAGAGAGAACATACTGATAAAAGGGTCCATTTATAAAAGCCTCTGGGGCATTTATAGCTCTCGGTTTTGTGTCAAACTTGGTGAGATCCTCATGAGCAAATAAACGCTGAGGCAAACTTGTTACTATTTATAGACTTTAATAGGATCACAGAAGGTAAACTCTAAACCATCTCAGCCCAGATTTGGAAAGAAATTTGTTGATTGAGGATGGGAGTGGGAGGGGGAATGGTGAGGGGAAGGGGAGTATGGGGGGGGGGGGGGATGGTGGGGGGGTGGGTACGGCGTGGGAACAGGGGGGGAACTGAGGGGGTGCCTGACAGCACCAGAAAATGCATGTCGCTGGCACTCATGGAGCAACTAATGAGCCTTCTCTCTGAATTTCATGGACTGCAAGTTAAGCGGCACGCTGGCACAGTGGGTAGCACTGCTGCCTCACAGAGCCAGGGACCCAGCTTCAATTCCAGCCTCGGGTAACTCTGTGAGGAGTTTGTACGTTCTCCCCGTGTCTGCGTGGGTTTCGTCCGAATGCTCCAGTTTCCTGCCACATTCCAAAGATGTGTGGGTGAGGTAGATTGAATCATAAAATCCCTACAGTGCAGAAGGAGGTCATTCGGCCCATCGAGCCTGCACCGACCACAATCCTACACAGGCCCTATCCCCGTAACCCCATGTATTTACCCTGCTTGTGCCTCTGGCACTAAAGGGGAAATTTAGTAGGGCCGATCCACCTAACCTGCGCATCACTATCTTTGTGGGGTCACGGGAAGGGGATAGGGCCTGGGTAGGAAAGCCATCGGTGAAGCTTGTTGGACCGAATGGCCTCTTGCTGCACTGCAGGGATTCGATGATTCTACGAAGTAGCTGCTGCTGGTGCTGGGATGGCAGCCCCACGCCCAAGGGGCCGCCAGTCCAATCAGAGGGCCACCAGCCTCAACAGCGCTACCAGGAGCGGTGGTCATTCTTGAGGCAGGCAGGGGTCCTGCAGCCTATGGACATCAGGCAAAAGAGTTCAACAAAAAATTCTCGGGCTGAGTACTGGAGGGGTATCCGATCTGGGGACCACAGCAGCTCCCTCTTTGCTTTCCAAAACCATCCCCTCCACCGGCTGCCATGTGGAGGCTCCCTCCATAGAGCCAGTGGCCTCCTCGCAAGGCCGGGGGTTCAATCTGCTGTTGGAAAAATAACAATGGCTCCGTCAAATAGCAATTAATCGGACTTTTATTTATGGAAATTAACTATCCGCTTCCTTGGGCTGAGCAGCCTATCCGATTCTGGTCCCATCATAGGTAAAATTCATGGGTAAACCTCAGTCAGAAACGCTGGTAAATTCCAGTCCAAGTCCATGGTATCTGAGTTGTTCACACTGTTATTAATGCACGAATCAGCTAGCAATTTCTAGTGAGGAAGGGTTAATCCACGAATTATGAACCACCAAACGTGGATGGCTGATTTGTGCTACTTCACCATTGGCTGCACGGAACCAACATTTCGCTTTTAGCTTGCCTATGATTTTGGTGAAATTTCTGTTGAACTTGCTGGAGAGAGTTAAGGCTAGCAATTTACAGCATTGAGTAACCTTTTAGTGACAGGACAACTGTTAATGACTGCTGATCAACCCCTCTTGCCCGGAAAATGATCATTTATGATGTGAATTCCACCTCTTCAGGTTGTGAACTGTTGTTGGAGATTGAGATGATGGGCAGGATTTTCCCGCTGCGCTCACCCCCAACACTGGAAAATCCTGTCCGAGGTCAACAGACATTTGTACTGTCCTGTCCTGTCCGTTACGTCCCGTATGGTCCTGTCCCACCCTTACAATTCCTGTGGCGGATGAGAAAATTCCTGTGAGCGAGCCATACACACACACACACACTTCCTTCACTCACTCACATTCTGTCCCACACTCCCTCATTCACTCTTTCTCGTCACTCACTCGCTAATGCACTCCCTCACATTTACTCACTCACCGATTCTCTCTCACTCGCTCATTCTCTCTCACTCACTCAGTCATTCTCTCACTCTCACTCATTCTCTCTCCCACACTCATTAACACATCGAGGGTGGCACAATGGTTAGCTCTGTTGCCTCACAGTGCCAGGGACCTGGGTGCAGGTGACTGTGTGCAGTTTGCATGTTCTCCCTGTGTCTGCATGGGTTTCCTCCGGATGCTCCAGTTTCCTCCCACACTCCAAAAATGTGCAGGTTAGATCGATTGGCCATGATAAATTGCCCCTTAGTGTCAGAGGGATTAGCAGGCTAAATACGGGACAAGGGCCTGAGTGGGATTGTGGTTGGTGCAGGCTCAATGGGCCAAATGGCCTCCTGCACTGTATGGATTCTATAATAACACATCCTCTCTCCCACACACACTCACTCATTCTTTCTCACTCATACATCCTGTCTCACATGCTCCCTCACTCACTGACACATCCTCTCTCCCACACACACTCACTCATTCACTTACTCATTCACTCTTTCCCTCTCCCACAAACACTCACTCAATCTCCAACACCCCTAGACAGTGTATCTTTTCAGTCTGACCACACAACCCTGGTTGCACTATCTCCTGATGTGGAGATGCTGGCGTTGGACTGGGGTAAACACAGTAAGAAGTCTAACAACACCAGGTTAAAGTCCAACAGGTAAAGCCCAACAGTCCAACCTGTTGGACTTTAACCTGGTGTTGTCAGTCTTCTTACTGTGCACTATCTCATCCAGCAACAGGTCTTTCACTCCCAACCCAGCCCAGCACGAATCGGGTTTCTCCCTCTCCAACCCAGCATGGCACGGCACAGAACGGAACGGCAGCCTCTCTCTCTCTCTGTCTCTCTTCTCTCTCCTTCCCTTTTCCAGAGCCCATTTGCTGCTGCGGGTATTGCTGCTCTTCCAATCACAGGCTACTTCTCTCCCACATTTGCTGCTGATTGGCGCACTTGAGAGGAATGGCCTGTGATTGAAGGAGTCTTCCGCTGCATTTGGAAAAATACACCCAGGGCTCACCGAGGGGGGCTTTGTGGGCCCCACCCAGCCCACAGGCCACACATTGGACAAACCAGATCTAATCTTTCTTTCTCTCTCTTTATTTCTCTTTCTGCATTTAACATCACATTGAAATCACCCACTCTAATTCACCATCTCGCGCAATACATTTATCAATACTCTAATCACCTTGATTAAGGAGAGAGTGGAAGGGATAAGAAGTACAGGAGGCCACCTTGACTGAATTGTATTAATTTTGTTTTGGAAATCCTGGGCTAGCTTTTTAACCTCCGCTGGGAATGGAATCGGAAGCACAGGTGCTAAAATGGTGCTACTGACCTGCGTGCTGGTTTCCTGCTTCCATTCCTCCCTCAGGACATTTTCATAGAGACAGGATGGTGGGGCAGGTGGTGGCAGGGGTGTCTATCCAAGTAATTAAGAGCCATTTAAGGCCAATTAAAGGGAATTGGGATTTTACAGTTAGCCTCCAGATTTTTGTAGTCGACAGCAGCCAGTTTAGTTGCTTGGGAAGTGGGGGGGCCTCCTGGCAACAGACTGGGGTTGGGGGTAGGATAGTGGTGGCATTACTCTAAGGAGGCCTTGAGGCTTGAATTTCCTCCATTTAAAGCCATCAGCACTAACCGTACAGATTTATTCCCGGATCAAAATCATGCCACATCAAAACAAACATGACATTTACCCGTTAAGCAAATCATTTTCACTGCATCAGAAAGCACTGTAAGAAGTTTAACGACACCAGGTTAAAGTCCAACAGGTTTATTTGGTAGCAAAAGCCACACAAGCTTTTGGGGACCCAAGTCCCTTCTTCAGGTGAGTGGAGGGGCTTGGGGCTCTGAAAGCTTGTGTGGCTTTTGCTACCAAATAAACCTGTTGGACTTTAACCTGGTGTTGTTCAACTTCTTACTGTGTTTACCCCAGTCCAACGCCGGCATCTCCACATCAGAAAGCACTGCCAGTGGCTTTCCTCATGTTCCGATCCCTCAGCACGTACAGAGCAGATGGTTACACTCTCAATGCTCCCCTTAAAATGGCAATGTTCAACTTGTCGATTGCTCTTAAGGTACTTCATTTTCAGGTTGTTGTTGCCAAGTTTCATCCAGTAAATCTCCAGGTATTAAAATTATTCCCAAATCTTGTCTGGAAATTGAGAGATTCAGTGATCCAATAACTTCCCATATCACATTTTTGTGAGTTTGAAAAGATTTGCTTTTATGCATCGCTTTCTCTTAAGCCTATTATTTTCTGGAATATTTCTCCTGCTTCACCAGAACACCATCAACAGTAGAAAATAAATAATTAAAGATATGTTGGATATATAAGTTTTTTTTCCATTAATTTATTGGATGTGGTCGCTGCTGTCTAGGCCAGCATTTACTCCCCATCCCTTATTGCCCTTAAGAAGGTGGTGGTGAGCCACCTTCAAGATGTATTCATGTATTCAAGAGGCAGCTGGATGTAGCACTTGGGGCGAATGGGATCAAAGGTCGGGGGGAAAAAGCAGGATTAGGCTATTGAGTTGGGTGACCAGCCATGATCGTTATGAATGGTGGATCAGGCTCGAAGGGCCAAATGGCCTCCTCCTGCTCCTATCTTCTATGTTTTTTGAACCACTGCGGTCCATGTGATGAAGGCACACCCACAACCCTGTTAGGGAGGGATTTCCAGGATTTTGACTCATTGACAATGAAGGTGATACATTTCCATGTCAGGATGGTGTGTGACTTGGAGGGACACTTGTCAGTGATGTTGTACCCAGGTGCCCGCTGCTCTATGGGTGGCAGAGAAGGCAGGTTTTGGAGGTGCTGTTGAAGAAAATTTTCAATGTACCAAAATCTTGCCTCAGAAATTTGTTCACGTCCACCTGCCAGTGAGAACTTTTTTTCCCAAAAATATACTTTATTCATTAATCTGTGAGAACATTACAATCGTTCCAAAATGACCACCACACAAAAAGTAATAATATTCAGGCTCTTTACATGCATCATGTAACATTCTGAGATGCATCAGTACAGTAAAGGAAATGTTTCAGACATTTTACAATGGTCTTACAAATGTCGGTAAGTTATTTTAAAGGTTGTCTACATAGAACAAGTTGCACTCTGAGGTGCTTCAGTACAACCGAGATACATCTAATATTCACTGTATGCATTCAGTGAGTCATTCCGCCAGAGGAGGTTCTGCTGTCCTTGGTTCACTGTGATTGAAAGGTCTTCATCAGCGAATTTCCCCATTGTGCCTCTGAGGCAGCTGCCCCAAGCTGTCCCTCAGCACATAGTCCTGGGCTTTGGAATGTGCCAGTGAGAACCAGACACAGAGACCAGTCGCTGCACTGGGATAGGTAGGCCTGAGGCGAGGCCTTTAGAGGTGGAGTGGCAGGGTCCTTGAAATGAGACTGGTGAGCTGTGGAAGCATTCTGGACCCTCCCATCCTCTTTGCCAATGGAACAGCTTTGGATTTTAGACTGCTGCATTCCTGTCAGTAAGTCCTAGGTATGACATACAATCATACAATCCCGACAGCGCAAAGGGAGGCCATTTAGCCCATTGAACCTGCACCAACAAGAATCTAACACAGGTCCTATCCCCATAACACCAGCTATTTACTCTGCTAATCCCCCTGACACTAAGGGTCAATTTAGCATGGCCAATTAACCTAACCCGAACATCTTGGAACTGTGGGAGGAAACCGGGCGATGTGATTGCAATCTCAATGAGATCTTGTGAGTGCTGCCTCCTTAAATTAGATCCAGTGTGCTATGACGTGACTGTAAATCCCAAGGTTATCACTTTAAGACCCAGGTTGGTAATAACTTTTCTTCTTTATTATTTTAGTCAAAATAGGTTTCTGTCAATTTTTATCAAACAGCGTCCTTAAACAAAATTCTCCTCATTATATGTTGTGACTCTCATTTACTGAAATTTCCTGATTATATAGCTCCATCAATTCCTGAATCGTTAGAAACTTGTAACAGTTGCTAAATGATAGGTGAACTAGACCCAAGAACTTTTAATTGGTTTTGGACTGCACAGACTTAAATATGGGTAACTTGAACTTTATTGTTAGTCTGTGTCAAGTCAACTTGTTTGTTTTAATGCAGATGGCTCGCACTTTGACACTGCAACTGCGCATATGCAGAAAGTGCTGTCCCTGGTGTTGCAGGCACAAGTAAACACAGCCAAATGCAATAATGAAAGCTAATAACTGCGGACACTAATGATCTGAAATAAAAACAGAAAGTGCGAGAAAAGCTCAGCCGGCCTGGCAGCTGTGGAAACAGAAAGACAGTTAACATTTTGAGTCCAGTACGATTCATATTGAACTCGAAACATCAGCAGCCAAATGCAAAATAACTTGCCTATAAATATGTATGTACCATATTACATGTAAATTCATGCCTGGTCACTTGCTGTCTGTAGTTAGCTTTTCTGCTTTATTTTGCAGTAAAGAGAACCATTAGGATTTTATGGACATTATGTACAGGTGAGAGGGGAAAAGTTTAAGGGAGATATGCGGGGGAAATTTTTCACGCAGAGAGTGGTGGATGCCTGGAACGCGCTGCCAGAGGAGGTGGTGGAAGCTAGCACATTAGTAACATTTAAGAGGCATCTGGTTGGGTTCCTCTGGGAGCGGACCTGCGGGGTGGAGACTGTGAGCGGTGAGAGAGAGAGCGCGGACTGTGAGTAAATTCTGGGTTTTTTTTTTTGTCTAATTTTCGGGAGGTTTTTTGTAATTAACGGAAACCGGAAGGCCGCATCGCGAAGCCTGCCGGTAGCTGTAGTTTTTTTTTTCTCTCGGGCCCCGAGCCCTATAAATTGGTGCAGAGGAGATACCCGATCCTCTACACTGGTAGAGGATCCCACCCTTCCATCCTCCTCTAACCTAATTATAAGTGTGGGGAAGTTTTTTGTTTTCTTTTTTTCTTGCTGGTAATGGCTTCAGGGATGGCAGTTCAGGCAGTATGCTGCATCTCCTGTGGGATGTATGTGGTGAGGAAATCCAGTAGTGTTTCAGGAGATTTTAGTTGTAAGAAGTGCATTAGATTGCAGCTTCTGGAGGAGCGTGTAAAGGAGATGGAGGGGGAGTTAGAGGAACTCCGCATAATTCGGGAGGCGGAGGTGGAAGTTGATAGGAGTTATAGAGAAATAGTAACTCCTAGAAATGAGGCTTGGGTCAATGCCAGGAGGAGGGGTAAGAAGCAATCGGGAAGACAATCCCCTGGGGCGGTTCCCCTCCATAATAGGTTTTCGGTGCTGGAGGCTACAGTTGAGGAGGAATCAACTGAGCATAGAGAGCAGATCTCTGGGGGTGAGCCGAGTGAGAAAGCTCAGGTGGTTAGGGGCTGTAAAAGACTGGGCCTTGTGATTGGGGACTCCACAATTAAGGGGACAGATAGGAGGGTCGGAACTAAAGGTAGGGACTCAGGGTTGGTGTGTTGCCTACCAGGGGCTGGGGTCCGGGATGTGTCTGACAGGGTATTCAGGACTCTTAGGGGGGAGGGAGATAAACCACAAGTTATTGTACATGTGGGGACACACGACATAGGGAGGATAGGGGAAGGGGATATTAGGCAGGGATTTATGGAGTTGGGGTGGAAACTAAAGGCCAAGACTGACAGAGTGGTTATCTCTGGACTCTTGCCTGTACCACGGGATAGTTTAGAGAGGAATAGGGAGAGGGAAGGTTTGAATTCATGGCTGAGGGGATGGTGCAGGAGGGAGGGGTTCAGGTACTTAAGCAATTGGGGCTCGTACTGGGGAAGGTGTGACCTCTATGAGAAGGATGGTCTACACCTTAATCAGAAGGGGACCAATATCCTGGGGGGTAAATTTGCTAAGGCCATGCAGGGAGGTTTAAACTGATTCGGGGGGGGGGAGGGATCCTGAGTAGTGGGGCTGAAAGTGAGGGATGCATGGATGGGGACTGCAATGCACGGCATTGCAGAGGTGGGGTGGAGCAGGGTTTGAAATGTGTATACTTCAATGCCAGGAGTATTCGCAATAAAGTGGGTGAACTTGCAGCGTGGATCAGTACCTGGGACTTCGATGTTGTGGCTATTTCAGAGACATGGATAGAGCAGGGGCAGGAATGGATGCTGCAGGTCCCGGGGTTCAAATGTTTTAGTCGAAGTAGGGAAGGAGGTAGAAGAGGGGGAGGGGTAGCATTATTGGTCAGAGATTGTATCACAGTGTCAGAGAGGAGGTTTGATGAGGACTTATCTGTTGAGGTAGTATGGGCGGAGATTAGAAATAGGAGAGGAGAGGTCACCCTGTTGGGAGTCTTTTATAGACCTCCTAAAAGTTCTAGAGAGGTTGAGGAAAGGATTGCGGAGTCAATCCTGCTTAGGAGTGAAAGTAATAGGGCAATTGTTATGGGGGATTTTAACTTGACTAATATTGACTGGAATTGTTATAGCTCTAGCTCGTTAGAGGGGTCAGTTTTTGTTCAAAGCGTGCAGGAAGGTTTTTTGACTCAGTATGTAGACAGGCCAACTAGAGGTGAGGCTATATTGGATCTGGTGCTGGGAAATGAGCCAGACCAGGTGCTAGACTTGGAAGTTGGTGTGCATTTTGGTGATAGTGACCACAATTCGGTTACGTTCACCTTAGTGATGGAAAGGGATAGGCATGAACCTCGGGCCAGTGGTTTTAGCTGGGGGAAGGGTAATTATGAGGCTATTAGGAGAGAATTAGGAAACATAGGTTGGACTAGGAGATTACAGGGACTGGGAACGTCCGACATGTGGAGTTTTTTCAAGGAGCAGCTACTGCGAGTCTGTGATAGGTATGTCCCTGTCAGGCAAGGAGGAATTGGTAGGGCTAGGGAACCGTGGTGCACCAAAAAAGTTTCTTTGTTGGTTAAAAAGAAAAAGGAGGCTTATGTTCGGATGAGACGTGAGCACTCGGGTAGTGCACTAGAAAGCTTTAGATTGGCTAAGAGGGAGTTGAAGAGCGAGCTTAGAAGGGCTAAAAGGGGACATGAGAAGACTTTGGCGGATAGGGTTAAAGAGAATCCTAAGGCGTTCTATAGGTATGTCAAGAACAGAAGGTTGGTTAGGGCAAGTTTAGGGCCAGTTATAGATGGCAGAGGGAAGTTATGTGTGGAACCGGAGGAGATTGGTGAAGCATTGAACCAATATTTCTCTTCGGTGTTCACGCAAGGGGACATGAATATAGCTGAGGAGGACACTGGGTTGCAGGGGAGTAGAATAGACAGTATTACAGTTGATAAGGAGGATGTGCAGGATATTCTGGAGGGTCTGAAAATAGATAAATCCCCTGGTCCGGATGGGATTTATCCAAGGATTCTCTGGGAGGCAAGAGAAGTGATTGCAGAGCCTCTGGCTCTGATCTTCAGGTCGTCGTTGGCCTCTGGTATAGTACCAGAAGATTGGAGGTTAGCGAATGTTGTCCCATTGTTTAAGAAGGGGAACAGAGACTTCCCCGGGAATTATAGACCGGTGAGTCTCACTTCTGTTGTCGGCAAGATGTTGGAAAAAATTATAAGGGATAGGATTTATAGTTATTTGGAGAGTAATGAATTGATAGGTGATAGTCAGCATGGTTTTGTGGCAGGTAGGTCGTGCCTTACTAACCTTATTGAGTTTTTTGAGAAAGTGACCAAGGAGGTGGATGGGGGCAAGGCAGTGGACGTGGTATATATGGATTTTAGTAAGGCGTTTGATAAGGTTCACCATGGTAGGCTTCTGCAGAAAATGCAGATGTATGGGATTGGGGGTGATCTAGGAAATTGGATCAGGAATTGGCTAGCGGATAGGAAACAGAGGGTGGTGGTTGATAGTAAATATTCATCATGGAGTGCGGTTACAAGTGGTGTACCTCAGGGATCTGTTTTGGGGCCACTGCTGTTTGTAATATTTATTAATGATCTGGATGAGGGTATAGTTGGGTGGATTAGCAAATTTGCTGATGACACCAAAGTCGGTGGTGTGGTTGACAGTGAGGAAGGGTGTCGTAGTTTGCAGGAAGACTTAGACAGGTTGCAAAGTTGGGCCGAGAGGTGGCGGATGGAGTTTAATGCGGAGAAGTGTGAGGTAATTCACTTTGGTAGGAATAACAGATGTGTTGAGTATAGGGCTAACGGGAGGACTTTGAATAGTGTGGAGGAGCAGAGGGATCTAGGTGTATGTGTGCATAGATCCCTGAAAGTTGGGAATCAAGTAGATAAGGTTGTTAAGAAGGCATATGGTGTCTTGGCGTTTATTGGTAGGGGGATTGAATTTAGGAGTCGTAGCGTTATGTTGCAACTGTACACAACTCTGGTGCGGCCGCACTTGGAGTACTGTGTGCAGTTCTGGTCCCCACATTACAGGAAGGATGTGGAGGCTTTGGAGAGGGTGCAGAGGAGGTTTACCAGGATGTTGCCTGGTATGGAGGGGAGATCCTATGAGGAGAGGCTGAGGGATTTGGGATTGTTTTCGCTGGAAAGGCGGCGGCTAAGAGGGGATCTTATTGAAACATATAAGATGATTAGAGGTTTAGATAGGGTGGATAGTGATAGCCTTTTTCCTCTGATGGAGAAATCCAGCACGAGGGGGCATGGCTTTAAATTGAGGGGGGGTAGTTATAGAACCGATGTCAGGGGTAGGTTCTTTACCCAGAGGGTGGTGAGGGATTGGAATGCCCTGCCAGCATCAGTTGTAAATGCGCCTAGTTTGGGGGCGTTTAAGAGATCCGTAGATAGGTTCATGGACGAAAAGAAATTGGTTTAGGTTGGAGGGTCACAGTTTTTTTTTTATCTGGTCGGTGCAACATCGTGGGCCGAAGGGCCTGTTCTGCGCTGTAATGTTCTATGTTCTATGTACATGAAGAGGGAGGGAATAGAGAGATATGGACCGAGTATGGGCTGAAGGTTGTTTTTAGCTTAGATAGGGCATCATGATTGGCACAGGCTTGGAGGGTTGAAGGACCTGTTCCAGTGCTGTACTTTTCTTAGTTCTTCTTTGTTTTAAAAGTTGCAGGTAAATCTCATCCATCAACTTGTTGCCTCAGTAAATAATGAAGTAAATATTTTCCTTCAAGCATTTCTATCCCGTTGGCCTGGCCTTTTGTCCCCGTCTCTTCAACAGTCTTAACTGACTCCTGCACTCTGTCGGCCTGACAGCTTGCTCAGAAAGCCACTTTCCACACAATCCACAAATACTGTTTATCTCGACAGGAGATCTGAAACATTCCCATCTAACAACCAATGGCAGACACATGTCAATGTGCAAGTTAGGTTAATTGGCCATGCTAAATTGCCCCTTAGTGTCCCGGCATGCGTAGATAGAGGGATTAGCGGGTAAATATGTCGGGATATAGCGGTAGGGCTGGGTGGGATTGTGGTCGGTGCAGACTCGATGGGCCGAATGGCCTCTTTCTGCATTGTAGGGTTTCTATGACTTGTCAATTGGCTGAAATATATATATTTTTCTAACAGCGATTATAGGGTGGGATTTTTAATGGGATTTCACTCACCCCGAAACGGTAAAATCCCACGCGAGGTCACCAGACCTTCCCATTGTCTGCCCCTCACCCGCTCCGATTCCCCTGGCGGGCGGGGTGGTAAAATTCCAGCTGATAAATCAGGCAATTACATTTCATTATGACAAAGTGAATAGAATCCTAAACTTAATTTTGGCTTCCCAATTTTAAAACCTTCCCTCCATCAGTGCTTCATGGGTGAATCTCCTTGCATAATTTTATGGTACGCGAGTTCAGAAAGTAGTTCCATTTTCCGGTTATGCGCTGTTTTTGATCCAGAAAGAACTCTTCCCAGTGTAGACAATAAAAATAGAACAAAACTTACTCCAACTTATAAATCAAAGAACAGGTTTAATAAAGAAACTTCATTACTCCAAACTTGAGGCCTCACCCTGGGCCGTTCCAAGTTCCCCACAATTCCCAACATGTTCTAATTTATACTGAGTCAGCTGGTCAGCTGATCATCACATCATTCTGTCATTGGTTACATGGTTTACTGGGTCAGCTGACCCTTACAGCTTGTTACCATTGGTCACATTACAACAGATCCAATGTTATCATCAGTTACATTCTTGAAATGCCAAAGCTGAGTCATCAAGTTGAGTACTGCACGTGCTGAGAATTGGAACTTCCTCCACTTCAGAGTTTCATCTCCCAGTGGAGTTGCAAATCAGCTTGTGAAAGGCCGTCCTTCGTTTCCCTTTTTTTGCTGGCGAAACAATGTTCCTCTGCCTGCCAGACATTGTCATGTAGTCTTTCCACAGGTTGGGATGGCCTTGGCTACACAACTTCTGAGCTTGGGATCCTATTTTTATAATTTTTAATAATTTTTAAAATTCATTCCTAGGACATGCTGGCTGGCTAGCATTTATTTCTCATCCCTAGTTGCCCTTGAAACTGAGTGGTTTCCATTTCAGAGGGCAGTTGAGAGTCAACCACATTGCTGTGGCTCTGGAGTCACATGTAGGCCAGACCAGGTAAGGACAGCAGATTTCCTTCCCTAAAGGACATTAGTGAACCGGATAGATTTTTCCAACAATCAACAATGGCTTCATGGGCACCAGAATATTCTTAATTCCAGGTATTATTTACTGAATTCAAATTCCACCATCTACCATGGCGGGATTCGAATCCGGGTCCCCAGAACATTAGCTAAACCCTATGTGAAAAAACCCAAAAATCTCAGCCAAAGTCACACATGGCACAGTGGTTAGCACTGCTGCCTCACAGCGCCAGGGACCTGGGTTCAATTCCAGCCTTGGGTCACTGTCTGTGTGGAGTTTGCACGTTCTCCCCGTGTCTGCGTGGGTTTTCTCTGGGTGCACTGGTTTCCTCCCACAATCCAAAAATGTGCAGGTTAGGTTGATTGGCCATGCTAAACTAACCCTAGTGTCAGGGGGATTAAATATGAGGGGTTACGGGAATAGGGCCTGGGTGGGATTGTGGTCGGTGCAGACCTGATGGGCCGAATGGCCTCCTTCTGCACTGTAGGGATTCAATGTATGCGTTTCAGAAGACACAAAAGGTGTAAGTCACATTTTTCTGAGACCTGCACATGAAAATCTAGGCCCGGTGTCATTATTAACACGCAGGTCAGATATAACACAGCCACTTGCATTCTACTGCAACAATCAGTCTCCTCACAAGAAAGCTATCTTGTGTTCCCGTGCAATACTTTCCATTCCCTCACAGGCGTTATGCCTCGTAAGGGGCAGACTTAGGGTCGGGACGGTAAGGATTAATATGGGTCTTGGGAAACAGTAAGGTCCACATTATCATGTAGAGAGTCAAATCAGCCTGGTAGAAGTTGACGTGAAGATAATACCTGGTCAGGACTGTATCCTGTATCAATGTGTATAGTTACTGTTATTAATAAACAGTTATTGTTCAACCATTCAAGCTTTTTTATGCAATAACATACGACCTTGCAAGACAAGTCATTGTATATTTGGGGCTGATGTTGTAACTTGTTATATGAAATCTTCTCCTACAGCACTCTAATATGAGCTGGTCCCAGTCCACACTCTTGCTGCTAATTTTAAATCTCTTAGCTCTGTAACCTGACTCCGGTTTTAAATCACTTGCAGGAGTGGAGTTTGAAGTTAAGAGCCAGAAGTGAGAATTGCCACTTAAATCCCACTGTGCTGGGGGAGTGGTATTGGCTCTTCTTGCACTGTAATGTCTACATGCGAAATCTCCTTTCCCATTTGCAACTCGAGACCGACCGAGTTCCACTGCTAATTTCAAGTCAGATTCAAGTCAGCAGCAGGGAACATTTCAGAACAATGGTCAGGAGAGAAGAGGAAAAAGATTGTATGGGGCGGGGGGGGGGGGGGGGGGAGGGGAGGGGGGGGATGGGCGGGGGGGGGTGGAGTGGGGGGGGGGGGGGGTGGTGGAGTGGGCGGGGGGGGGGGGGGGGATTCTCCAGTCTCCCCACAGGGTGCTTATCGCAGTGGGAGGCACTGCACCATTTGCCATTGGTTGCACTACTGCGAGTGGGAGTTCCCATTGGCTGCACTGCATGCCACTAGGAAACCTGTGGCAGGGTACACCGTCGGTAAGACCAGAAGGTCCCACGGCATGAACAGTCGGTAAATTCTGGCCAGAGTGCTTTTCATAGTCACAGAGTATCTCAAAATGCTTTACAACCAATGAAGTACTTTCTGAAGTATAATCACCGTTGTTAATGTCGGAAAAGTGGCAGCAAAGTCACGCAGAGCAAGCTCCCACAAACAGCAATGTGAGAATGATCAGACCATCTGTTTTTGTGATGTTGATGGTGGGATAAATATTTGGCCAGGCCACTGGTGATAACTCTCCCACTCTTCTTTGGAATTGTGCCATGCGATCTTTTACATCCACTCGAGTTGGCTGATGGAGGCCTTGGTTTAACGTGTCAGCTGAAAGATGGCACCTCCGCCTGTGCAGCACTCTCTCAGTGCCTCACTGGAACGTCAGCCTTGATTTTTGTACCTTCTGAGCCCTGGAGTGGAAGTTGAACCTGGAACTGTGACATAGAGAAGTGGGGGAAGGAGAGTGGACGTTTGAATATGAAGGAGTGGAGAAATAGCTGACAGTAAGATCTGATAAGGTTGCACTGCGAGAAACATACATTTCAGAAGAACGCAATATCAGGGGGATTCTCCAGGGCCACGAGCTTCAATCGCAAATCGTGATAGCCAAACAATTGGGCGTTGGCACAAAAACTGGTTTGCGCCCTCTTGACCCATTCTACCACCCATAACGGGTGGGAACCTGATAATAAATATTCAAATTGGCCAGTTAACATATAATTAGTGGGCTTGAAGCCCGATTCAGATACCTCCTGCTACTCACCAGTCTCCCCAGCAGGATGTCAATTTCACCTGCGGGGGTAAGCTTCCATTCTGCACAGCCGTCCACTCAGCCTCTGTGTATGCACACAACTTTGATTTGAAGTTGCTGAGGCTTCCCAGCAAGCTGAAATTGTTGAAACACTCTCCATTGCACTTGAAGCTTTTGATCTGTAACAAATTCAATGTGCAGTCCTGGTAAAAGATTCAACTGATACCTCAACGGGTTTCTATCATCCTCCAGCCACCTGTGTTTACTTTTATTTCCCTTGGCGGTTGACTGCACCTGCGTGGTGTTGGGGAGTGGGGAAGGGGGAGGGGATAATCCTTTATTTGTGGGTAAGGGGGGGTGGTTTGCCTCTCTGTGGTGAGGGATTGATGATCCTCCACTGGTCAGTTGGGGTGGGGGGGGGCACTGTTCAATTTTTTTGTGGGGGTGGCCTGTTTCCAAGCCCTTTAAAAAGGACGGCCTGATCTTGGAACAGCTGGACTCGAGTTCCTCGTAATTACCTCATTGGCACTTTTCAGGTGGGGGAATCGCAGCCATCATTTTTCTGTTCCAGTTCATCTTGTTTTGTGCAGAGGTCTATCTGAAGTCCAGATATATTCTTGCCTCCAAACCAAGAATTTGGCACCAGTGGTTAGCACTGCTGCCTCATAGTGCCAGAAACCCAGGTTCGATTCCCGGCTTGGGCCACTGTCTGTTTGGAGTCTACACCGTTCTTCCCCGTGTCTGTGTGGGTTTCCTCCGAGTGCTCCGGTTTCCTCCCACAACCCGAAAGACCTGCTGATTAGGTGCATAGGCCATGCTAAATTCTCCCTCAGTGTATCCAAACAGGCGCTGGAGTGTGGCAACTAGGCGATTTTCACAGTAACTTCATTGCAGTGTGAATGTAAGCCGACTTGTGACTAATAAATAGAAAAAAAAGAATTATGTGGCTTCTCTGATTAATAATCACAATTAACATTGGTGTTGTGTGTACAGTTAAGGAGGATTGAGATTCACAAGCATATTGTAGGTTTATGTCAAAGCACAGTCCAGATGTTCTCGATCTGGGCTGGGTTGAAACATAGATCCCAGAGGTGAAAAACAAGTTGTGATGTAGCACTGCACCACCCAATCCCCTTTGCCTTGTGTGAAAGAAAACAATTATGTTCAGACAAACCTTCTGTCCCACAGAGATGGCACTCAAGTTGTGTCAGGAGCTGAAATGAATATTGTCCTTTGGGATTTACGAGTGGAGCTACACCCATACAATTCTTCAACAGAAGATACTCATTTACCTGCCTAGCACATTCACATCTTTTCCCAAGGGACAGTTGCTATTTTATACAATCCGAGTTGAACGCTCTGCTTCTTAACTCCAGCCATCCGTGTTGTCAAGCGGATGAGCTAGCATCAGAATAGATACTGCAGCATGATTTATAATTCATTTGTTTCTGCAATTAATTCAAAAATTAGTCACAAAAGAATTACTTGCTTTTCAGGCAAAAACCTGTGTTAAAAATCGTAAATGCACAATACACATAAAACCCCTGATACTGGCTCTTCAAAAACCTCGATACCATTTTGATTCAGAATTCTGGTATTATAAACCCAAAAAAACACAAGCAGCATAATCACAGCAGTTTCATGGGATGGGGACGGCATGGTGGCACAGTGGTTAGCACTGCTGCCTCACAGCATCCTCACTGCTGCCTCACTGATAGCCAAGTTCCGCACACATAAGGACGGCCTCAACCGGGATCTTGGGTTCATGTCACACTATCTGTAACCCCCACAACTTGCCTGGGCTTGCAAAATCTCACTAACTGTCCTGGCTGGAGACAACACACATCTCTTTAACCTGTGCTTAACCCTCTCTCCACTCGCATTGTCTGTACCTGTAAAGACTTGATTACCTGTAAAGACTCACATTCCAACCATTATCTTGTAAATTGAGTCTGTGTCTATATATGCCCTGTTTGTGAACACAACTCTTCACTCACCTGAAGAAGGAGCGACACCCCGCAAGCTTGTGCTACCAAATAAACCTGTTGGACTTTCACCTGGTATTGTGAGACTTCTTACTGTGCTTACCCCAGTCCAACGCCGGCATCTCCCCATCATGGCCTCACAGCGCCAGGGAACCAGGTTCGATTCCCGGATTGGGTCTGTGCAGACTCTGCACATTCTCCCCGTGTCTGCGAGGGTTTCCTCCGGGTGCTCTGGTTTCCTCCCACAGTTTGAAAGACATGCTGGTTAGGTGCGTTGGCCATGCTCAGTGTACCTGAACAGGCACCGGAGCGTGGCGACAGGGGGTTTTCACAGTAATTTCATTGCAATGTTCATGCAAACCTACTTGTGACTAATAAATAAACTTTTAAAAAATCAATAAACTTTAACCTTTAAACTGAAGTTTTCCTTTCGTAGCTCCTCAACTCATTTATAGCAACTCCCACCAAAAGACTCCAGGGTGGTAGGGGGGCCGAGGAGGTGGGGAATGTCTGGGAGGTGGGGAATGTCGGGGAAGCGGGGAATGTCGGGGAGGTGGGGAACGTCGGGGAGGTGGGAAATGTCGGGGAGGTGGGGAACGTCGGGGAGGTGGGGAATGTCAGGGAGGTGGGGAATATCGGGGAGGTGGGAAATGTGGGGGAGGTGGGGAATGTCAGGGAGGTGGGGAATATCGGGGAGGTGGGGAATGTGGGGGAGGTGGGGAATGTCGGGGAGGTGGGGAATGTTGGGGAGGTGGGGAATGTCGGGGAGGTGGGGAATGTCGGGGAGGTGGGGAATGTCGGGGAGGTGGGGAACGTCGGGGAGGTGGGGAATGTCGTGGAGGTGGGGAATGTCGGGGAGGTGGGGAACGTCGGGGAGGTGGGGAATATCGGGGAGGTGGGAAATGTGGGGGAGGTGGGGAATGTCGGGGAGGTGGGGAATGTGGGGGAGGTGGGGAATGTCGGGGAGGTGGGGAATGTTGGGGAGGTGGGGAACGTCGGGGAGGTGGGGAATGTCGGGGAGTGGGGAATGTCGGGGAGGTGGGGATTGTCGGGGAGGTGGGGAATGTCAGGGAGTGGGGAATGTCGGGGAGGTGGGGAATGTCGGGGAGGTGGGGAATGTCTGGGAGGTGGGGAATGTCGGGGAAGCGGGGAAAGTCGGGGAGGTGGGGAATGTCGGGGAGGTGGGGAATGTCGGGGAGGTGGGGAATGTTGGGGAGGTGGGGAATGTCGGGCCACACACCGAAAGTAGCCGCTCATTTCACCAATCGCTCCTGTATGAAAAATATTTCCCTCAACCATGACCTTCAGGGATCCAGACTACCTGGGAGAAGACCCAAAGAAGGGTTCCACATGCATCGGTTTCCACGAGGTACAGCTGGATAGAACAATCAAAGCTATGCTGGTGTTACAAAAGTCCCCAACTGAGGGCTGGGGAGCAGGAATCCCCAACTTTGGCTAAAAAGTCTTATTCCTACTTACTTCCAACCACTGTGAGAAATGCTTTCAATTTCAGCTCTCTGTTTCCTCCCATCTATGATGTGGAGATGCCGGCGTTGGACTGGGGTAAGCACAGTGAGAAGTCTCAGAACACCAGGTTAAAGTCCTCCCATCTAAACAGTTGTTAATTCAATCTGCGACCTTTCTCCGAAGAAGTAAACACAGAGAAAAGGAGCAGGAGTAGACCATTCGGCCCATTGTGCCTGCTCCGCCATTCAACATGATCATGACTGATCCTGTATCTCAACACTATACTCCCACTCTCTCGCCATACCCCTTGATTCCTTTATTGCCTAGAAGATTATCTATTTCTTTCTTAAATACCTTCAATGGCTTGGCCATTATCTGTCGATAGTTCCACAGGTTCACCGTCCTCTGAGTGAAGAAACCTCTTCATCTTCTCCAATAGCCAGTTTTACAGTGCCTTGTCTAACGAAGGGCGGCACGGTGGCACAGTGGTTAGCATTGATGCCTCACAGCGCCAGGGACCTGGATTCGATTCCCGGCTTGGATCACTGTCTGTGTGGAGTTTGCACATTCTCCCTGTGTCTGTGTGGGTTTCCTCCGGGTGCTCCGGTTTCCTCACACAGTCCAAAGTGTGTGGGTTAGGTGGATTAGCCATGCTAAGTTGCCCTTTAGTGTCAGGGCGACTGGCTAGGGTAAATGCATGGGGTTATGGGGATTGGGCCTGAGTGGGATTGTGATTGGTGCAGGCTCAATGGACCAAATGGCCTCCTTCTGCACTGCAGGGATTCTATGATTCTATGACTCCTGAAAGTTCCTGTACATCACATCCACTGTATATCCTCCATCCACTAAATCTGTCAGCCTTAAAACCCAGATCAGTTTTGTTAGGCACTTGCCTTTTCCTTGCTCTCTGTCTTTAATTGACACATGTCAGTTTTATCCCCTACTTTTTTAATGTTAAGCCATTACTGATGTTTAGTTCTCTGTCTTGTCATTGTCTGATCTGTCTCTTACACCCTGCTTAAACAGAAATTCTACTCTGGTAACTTTTCAGTTTTCTGACATAACTTACATTTCTAAGAATGTTTGAAAGACTGTGGTTAGAGCAGATTTTGGCTCAGTTTAAGACAATACATTTATTTTAAAAAACATTCATGCTAATAAATTCATGATGGTCGCAAAGTGACACGATTAATTTAGTGATGATCTTCTTTGGCTAACCACTCAGCCTTAAAGGTGAAAAGTCAACTCTCACTTGTCCTTAAGGACAATAGGGCTGAGATCTCCGGGGAGAAAAGTAGAGAACAAGAAACAAGTGATCAGCGTGATCAGACATTTTCTGGGATGGGCAATGAAATGACTCCTCAGAGGTTGGTATCCCCTCACTAGACTCCCATTATTTACACTCCTAAGAGTGCTTCAAGTACAAAGTCATAATCCAGACTGTCAGTAGCCCTGACACTCCTCAATATTTACACAGATGAGACTCCCTGATTGGGCAGGCAATCAAATCCTCAATCAGGGAGCTCATACTCCAAAAGGCAAACCATGTGGGCCTCGTTGCAGTCATTACAGTTGGCCAGTGTGCTGTAGAGTGCTGAAAAACAGGTCACTCATCTGTTGCATCTTCAATTTAAGATGAATCTTCTGAGGGGGACCATCATGTTAAAAGAAAGTTTGTTTTTCTGAACACAGATTTATCACTCCCTTTGAAATAAATCAAAAGTTTGGTACGGTGCTGATTTCCAATGCGTGTGATTAAATAATGATTTGTACATACTTAGCTTTGCCACAGTAGTATTTCACATCTGAGATATTGTTCAACCCAAGACAAGTGAATTTTAACTTAAATTCTGGACTGGATTGCAATGAATTTACATGGCTAAAGTCTAAAAGAGCCCTACAATGTGACGTACCTTGACATCAAAAGGCACAAGATAAATTTGCATGCAAAAAGCCAGTATTTAGGTTTACAGCAATGAGGATCCAAGATAAAACCAGAGGGGATATAATATAAAAAATATATATATGTAAAATATGTATACATATATATTATAATATATATATATATATGTGTAAAAAAGCTGACACACACAAGCAGGAACTTGTAAAAATAGTTATGTCCGCATGTTAAGGGAAGAAGTGTTGAGTGATCCATGTTGGGAGCTTTAGATTAACGACACTAGCTGCATTGGTTCTGGTGTCAATGAGCTGCTTGCAGTCTGGTTCCCAGAGCACAGGTCGCTGCCAGAAGCCTGGCAGAAGTGTTGATCTGTTGGATTGGTACAGATGAACAAGCAGGAAGACTCAGTCAAAAGAGAACACCAGCCTTCAAACCATCTGGCTAACTTGTATTGAAGTTGCTGCTGTTGTTGGAAACTGGAAGCAAATAGACCCCTGATACCAATATAGAAGCAGTTTTGGATTTAGAAATTCAATGCAAACTAGTCAATTAGAACCATGGAAAAGTTACAGCATGGAAGGAGGCCATTTGGCCCATCTTATCCATGCCAGCCTGAGGACACGCAGGTGCCCTTTCTAATCCTATCTTCCTGTACCCGGCCTATATTTCTCTAGCATACACTTAAGGTGCAGATCCAGGTCCTTTTCAAAAGTGTTTAGGGTCTCTGCCTCCACCACCAACTCAGGGAGCGAATTCCAGACACCCACCACTCTTTG
This sequence comes from Mustelus asterias, assembly GCF_964213995.1. Classification (NCBI taxonomy): domain Eukaryota; kingdom Metazoa; phylum Chordata; class Chondrichthyes; order Carcharhiniformes; family Triakidae; genus Mustelus; species Mustelus asterias. The sequence goes on along the minus strand of NC_135826.1, from coordinate 28,541,698 downwards.
CGTTAGAACGTTCTTCCTCATGTCCTGTAATGACTTTAATCAGACAATTGAGGTGGGCCTGTTAGAATATGAACTCCCAGATTAAGGGCCAAATTGATGGGCCATTCAGGGAGCCTCTTGCTTTGTACTTAACCAGGCATGTCAGTTCCTCTGGGACTCCATTGGCCAGCAGGATTAAGGAAAATCCCAAGGCTTTTTATACATATATAAAGAGCAAGAGGGTAGCCAGGGAAAGGGTTGGCCCACTCAAGGACAAGGGAGGGAATCTATGCGTGGAGCCAGAGGAAAAGGGCGAGGTATTAAATGAGTACTTTGCGTCAATATTCACCAAAGAGAAGGACTTGGTGGATGATGAGTCTGGGAAAGGATGTGTAGATAGTTTGAGTCATGTTGAGATCAAAAAGGAGGAGGTATTGGGGTTCTTGAGAAACATTAAGATAGACAAGTCCCCACGGCCTGATGGGATATACCCCAGAATACTGAGAAAGGCAAGGGAGGAAATTGCTGGGGCCTTGAGAGAAATCTTTGTATCCTCACTGGCTACAGGGGAGGTCCCTGAGGATTGGAGAATAGCCAATGTTGTTCCTTTGTTTAAGAAGGGTAGCAAGAATAATCCAGGTAATTACAGGCCGGTGAGCCTTACATCAGTGGTAGAGAAATTATTGGAGAGGATTCTTCGAGACAGGATTTATTCCCACTTGGAAATAAGTGGACGTATTAGTGAGAGGCAACATGTTTTTGTGAAGGGGAGGTTGTGTCTCATGAACTTGATCGAGTTTTTCGAGGAAGTGACAAAGATGATTGATGAGGGTAGGGCAGTGGATGTTGTTTCACATGGACTTCAGTGAGGCCTTTGACAAGGTCCCTCATGGCAAACTGGTGCAGAAGGTGAAGTTGCATGAGATCAGAGGTGAGCTGGCAAGGTGGATACAAAACTGGCTCGTTCAAAGAAGACAGAGGGTAGCAGTGGAAGGGTGTGTTTCTGAATGGAGGGCTGTGACAAGTGGTGTTCCTCAGGGATCAGTGCTGGGACCTTTACTGTTTGTAATATATATAAATGATTTGGAGAAAAATGTAACTGGATTGATTAGTAAGTTTGCAGACGACACAAAGGTTGGTGGATTTGTGGTTGGCAATGAGGACAATCAGAGGATACAGCAGGATATAGATCAGTTGGAGACTTGGGCAGAGAGATGGCAGATGGAGTTTAATCCGGACAAATGTGAGGTAATGCATTTTGGAAGGTCTAATACAGATAGGAAGTATACAGTAAATGGCAGAACCCTTAAGAGTATTGATAGGCAAAGGGATCTGGTTGTACAGGTACACAGATCACTGAAAGTGGCAATGCAGGTGAAGAAGGTAGACAAGAGGCATACGGCATGCTTGCCTTCATCAGCCGGGGTATTGAGTTTAAAAATTGGCAAGTTATGTTGCAGCTTTATAGAACCTTAGTTAGGCCGCACTTAGAATATAGTGTTCAGTTCTGGTCGCCACACTACCAGAAGGATGTAGAGGCTTTGGAGAGGGTACAGAAAAGATTTACCAGGATGTTGCCTGGTATGGAGGGCATTAGCTATGAAGAGAAGTTGGAGAAACTTGGTTTGTTCTTACTGGAGCGACGGAGGTTGAGGGGAGACCTGATAGAAGTCGACAAGATTATGAGAGGCATGGACAGAGTGGATAGTCAAAAGCTTTTTCCCAGGGTGGAAAAGTCAATTACTAGGGGGCATAGATTTAAGGTGCGAGGGGCAAGGTTTAAAGGAGATGTATGAGGCAGATTTTTTACACAGAGAGTAGCGGGTGCCTGGAACTCGTTGCCGGGAGAGGTAGTGGAAGCGGATACGGTAGTGACTATTAAGGGGCGTCTTGACAAGTACATGAATAGGATGGGAATAGAGGGATATGGTCCCCGGAAGGGTAGGGGGTTTTATTTAAGTCAGGCAGCATGGTTGGTGCAGGCTTGGAGTGCCGAAGAGCCTGTTCCTGTGCTGTAATTTTCTTTGTTCTTTCTTTGTTCTTTGTTCCTAGTGTAGACTGCTAACTGAAAGCACTCTGTATGCTGGTGTCAGACTTGTAAATAAAGGAATTTCGGTGAAGGGACTTCTGCTTCTGAGGACTTATTACATGTCCTTTCGACACCTATTGCCACTTAACTTGAATCAATGTCCCCTGGTTCTGAGATAAGTTGGTGAATTATACCAGAGTAGCAGGGGCAGTTGACTCTGAGGAAGCAATGTGGGAATTACAAGATCAGATGCAAAAACATAGGAATGGAAAATGAGATGATGAATTTAATAAGGACAGATGTAAATTCTACATGGAAGAGGAAGCAGTGAGCAATGTGAATGATGAATTAGCTAAAGGTGAAGTTGAAACAGCTCTATCAGCTCTGACATTTAATATGTCCAAGCAATAGTGATCAACGAAGCAAAGAAAAGCTGAATTATATAGCAGGTGTTGCCAAACCACAGTTTGTGAGTCACATATGATTCTTTAGCACGTAGAGTGTGGCACATGAAAAAATGTGGGTGTAACTTATCCTCACGCTCTGTGCACTGTCTCCCTCCATGAGCTATACAGGTACTGGACGGGACAGGCCTACTAACTTGTCTCATTCTGGGAAATATGTGTGTGCTTAAAGTTACAGTTCTCCAGATTTTCCCATCCTGCTTGCGGCCATGCCCGCCAGTGATGCATTGGAAAGTCCCAGACTTAGTTTAACATTTCCCCATTATAGGTTGTTTTGCTTTAACATTGATCAGTTAATGGGGACCTGTGTTCGTGTCTAGCATCACAAAATTCCCTTTTTCTCATTATTGTAACAAGTAGGCTTACATTAACACTGCAATGAAGTTACTGTGAAAATCCCCGAGTTGCCACACTCTGGCGCCTCTTTGAATACACTGAGGGTGAATTTAGCATGGCTAATGCACCTAACCAGCATGCCTTTTGGACTGTGGGAGGAAATCAGAGCACCCGGGGTAGAATGTGCAGACTATGCATAGACAGTGACTCAAACCGGGAATCAAACCTGGGTCCCCGATGCTGTGAGGCAGCAGTGCAAAACCACTGTGCCACCACGCCACCACATTTTAACATTGTTTCCCATCACTCTGACATAGATCAGCCCCATTTTGGAACGGTCTCTCCATCTCCCAAACCCATCCTCTTGCCGCTGACTCTCCGACTTGCGGCCTCTATCGCTCCCAGATTCACCCACTTGCTAAACCTTGCTCTCGCCCAACTTCCTGCACCCTGCCCTCCCTCGACTCCCCTGTCTGCCGCTTCCTCCTAAACCCGTTGCTGTAAGCGAGGGCTTTGGAGATGAGAGGCGAGAGAGCAGCTTCGACTTTCAAACAGTGAGTTCTCTTCCAGGGAGTTTGTGATCTTCCTCACCCCTTCATGATCAGGAATCTCCTGGTAAGAGATTCCTGATCCTGACAATGCGACAATGGGTGAGATGTGCCTGGGACACCAGGCTGGGACACAACTCTTCTCTGACCCGGTAAAACAACAGGGCTACAGCCTCGCTTACGCCACTTCCAGCCTTACTGTGGATATGTGAGCTGCTCCCAGTGGCATCAAAACCTGGGAGGGCGGAATGGGAGATTTCTGATCAAAGTATAACTTGAATGGGCAGCCCGGTGGCACAGTGGTTAGCACTGCTGCCTCACAACGCCAGGGACCTGAGTTTGATTCCCAGCTTGGGTCACTGTCTGTGTGGAGTTTGCACGTCCTCCCCGTGTCTGCATGGGTTTCCTCCGGGTGCTCTGGTTTCCTCCCACAGTCCAAAGATGTGCAGGTAAGGTGGATTGGCCATGCTAAATTGCCCCTTAGTATCAGGGGGACTAGCTAGGGTAAGCACATGGGGTTGTGCGGATGGGGCCTGGGTGTGATTGTGGTCAGTGCAGACTCAATGGGCCGAATGGCCTCCTTCTGCACTGTAGTGATTCTATGATTCTATGAATTTAAACCTTTTGTGGATGAAAATGGCAACGTCAAATTGTAAGAAATGGAAGCATGAAGAAAACGTTCAAAGCTTTAAACAAGAATGGGAGGAAGGTTTTGCCACCACTGTTTAAAGCGAGAAACCCATGTGCCTTATCGGCAATGTTTCGCTCACTCACAACAAAGTTCGTAATTTGTAACTTCACCACAAAATGAACCACAAGAACCGTGCATCTGAATATCCTCCCCAGTCAGAATTGTGGTAAAACAAGCGTAGCCATGTTAAAATCTTGCCTAAACAGTCAGCATTCTGTACTTTCACTGTACAGGCTGAATCATAGAATCCCTACAGTGCAGAAGGAAGCCATTCAACCCATCGGGCCTGCACCAACCACAGACCCTATCCCCGAAACCCCACGCATTTACCCAAGCTAGTCCCCCTGACACCAAGGGGCAATTTACCATGGCCAATCCACCTAACCCACACACCTTTGGACTGTGGGAGTGTGGTAAACCACTATTAGCTTATTGCCTGTGTGTGTGTGACATGCCTGGACACATCCCTGCCGGCCCTGCCTGGGACTCCTCCCCCCCCGGGTCCAGGTATAAAGGTGACTGCTCCCCACCCCCTGCTCAGTCTCTGGACCAGTTCATCGGCATGGGTGTGCTCCAAGTCTTTTGCTAATAAAAGCCTATTTGTTCTTGCATTCAAACTAGTCTTTGCTTGATTGATGGTGCATCAGGGAGGAAACCCGAGCACTTGCAGGAAGCCAACACAGACACGGGGAGAATGTGCAAACTCCACACAGACAGTGACCCGAGGTTGAATTGAACCCGGGTCCCTGGCGCTGTGAGGCAGCGATACTAACTATTGTGCCACTGGCTGACTCAATGACTGAAGCTAGTTTTGCTATGTGATGGAATATTGTTCATGCTAAGCATTCATAGTCTGATGGAGAATTCATAAAGAAGAATACAGCAATTTTAGATCCAAATAACACAAGACTTCAGTGACCAATATCAAATATTCCAATTTTACACGATACTACAGAGAGATGTATTTCCCAGATCAGCGCTGATGCTGCAAGCAAGATGCAAAATGATCTGAAGAATTCTCTAGCATTCACCTTAGCACTTGACGAATTCCACAAACATACGTGGTTGTCCACACAATCTGTTTGTCATATTTCTACGGATGTAACTGTTAAAGAAGAAATATTGGACATATACTGCTAAAAGAGATTGATGTAAAGAATGCGCTTGACAAAAGCATTGACAGATGTTATGCTCCGGTGAATAGTGCCGCAATGGATGGAGCGCCAGGTGGAAAGATTAGTGGGCCTTCTCAAACTCCAAACAAACTTCAAATTCCCAGGGTTTCTCCCCCTTCATTGCATCATTCTCCTTGATCAGATAGCAAGCAGGTACTTCGGAAAGAGAAATGTTATGAAAACTGTTCGAGAAATTGTCGATTTAATCCGTTCAGATGGAAAAACATGCTGACAGTTCAGAAATTTCACCAAGGAGCGAGACCTTGAAGACAAATTTAATTAAGTTTCCTTCCCCTGCATTGTGAGGTGGTTATCAAGCAGCAATATCTTTAATAGGTTTGTTGATTTATTTGAGCCTATCGTTGCTTTCGTGAAAGAAAAGAAAAGGTCATATCCACAACTGAAAGATGGCAAACGTGGGTCAGATCCGAGGTTTTGTACTGATATACTACAACACCTGCAAACTCCCGACTTGCCACTCTAGGGGAAGGATTTCTGACCTTACACAGGCAGTTTCCATTTTCAGAATAAGGTCAAGCTTCTAATAAACCCACTGTCAAGAAAGTCCAGCCACTTTCTCCATCTCAAGACTAGGTTTATCACATTTGCTAAAATTTAAGTAAAAGATTAGAAACTGGAGGAATACAAAGATAAATTGCAACGCTTTCTTGATGACTTCCAGAAGCTTATGTGCAGAAGCTGAGATCCTGCTTCCCTTTACTTATAATCCATCTTAAAGGTAAAGTCCCAGATGACCACAGGCTGCTCTTCCCTTTGAGCGAGAGAGCTCAAAGAGAGCTGGTGGTGTTTTAACCTGAGGATCACCACACCTCAGGCCAGGGTGAGAAGGCAGATCTTTGTGAATAACCTCAGCTGGTACAGGAATTGAATCTGCACAGTTGGTGTCACTCTGCATTACTAAATAGCCATCCAGCCAACCGAGCTAACTGACTGACTCGGGTGCTGTGATAGAATCTACTCTCGCCAAATTTGCAAATGTCACTGAAATAGGTGGGAAAGCAAGTTGCAATGAGGAAATAAGAAATTTACAAATGGATATGGAAAGGTTACGTGTGAGTAGGCCAAAGTTTGACAGATGGAATTTAATGTGGTAATGCGTGAGGTTATCCATTTTTGTCAGAGGAATAAAAAGCTAACTTATTATATAAATGAAGTGAAACTTCAAAATGCTTCAGTGCAGAGGGATCTGGGTGTCCTCGTGCATGAATTGTTAGTATGCGGGTTAGGTGGATTGGCCATGCTAAATTGCCCCACGATGCTAAGCTCAGGGGGATTTCTATGATTCTATGATTCTCGTGGGGTACATGCGTGTGGTTATGGGGATAGGGCGGGGTGGGGGTGGGCTGGGGTAAGATGAGTCAGTGCAGATTCGATGGGCTGAATGGCCTCCTTCTGCACTGTAGGATTCTATGAGGCGAAGCAGGTAATAAGGAAGGCAAATGGAATTTTGGCATTCGCTGTGAATGGAATATAGTATAAAAATAGGGAAATGCTTTTGCAGCTGTGTCGGGCATGGCTGAGATCACATCTGGAGTACTGCGCACAGTTTTGGTCCTCTTACTTGAGGAAGGATGTAAATACATTAGAGGCAGTTCAAAGAAGTTTCAGTAGATTGATTCCAGGGATGAAGCTCTTGAGATTAAGCAGTTTAGACAATACTGAAGTCGAGAAGAATGAGAGGAGATCTAATTGAGGTATGTAAGATGCTGAAAGGAATTAACAAGGTAGACATAGGGCAGATGTTTCCCCGTGTTGGATATTCTAGAATGAGAAGCTCGAGTTTCAGGCTAAGATTTAAAACAGAAATGAGGAAGAATTACTTCCCTTAAATGGTTGTGAATCTGTGGAATTCTCTATCCCAGAATGCAGTGGACACCGGAGCACTAAACACATTTAAGGAGGAGATATGTAGGTTTTTTCATGAGTAGCAGGATGAAGGGTTATGGGCAGTGGGCAGGAAGGTGGAGATGAGGCCAAGATAAGGTCAGCCGTGATCGTATTGCATAGCAGAGCAGGTTCGAGGAGCTGAATTGCCTACTCCTGCTGCTAGTTCTTATGTTCTTATGCATTTGGTTAATGTTTTCAATGACGGTTGTCAGAAACTGAGGAAATGGAACTGTTGGAATTACAGAAGGACCAGGGTTTAAAAAAGATGCATGGATCCCAATCTACAATAGCAGGCAAGGGCCAGAAGCAAAGTACCCTCAACTCAAACCAGTGTGCAACTTCTTTCCAATTTCTTTTCAAGATTAAAAAAATGCACACATTAGTAAACATTCTTGCAAACATCTTGCCACCAAGGGGGATTCGGTGGTCCAGCCAAAGAGCATTGACTTTCAGCGGGACTGGATGACCCTGGCAGCAGGTGAGACTGGAAAATCCCAGCCTTAGTCTCCAGAATGGAAAATTCCACCCAGTAGATGCGATCCAACCGGCTGTTCACAACCCGCTGTCGCTACAAGCGAGGAGCAGAAACTGGCGCTCAGCCAAATCTCCGTTCACCGCAGCAGGACCAAAAAATCCTGCCAGCATGAACAGCCGGAAGATTCCGTCCAATGTGTCTATAAAGATTGTCCATGTTTTGCAGTTTCCATATGTTTGAAATCTCTCGTATAGAGTCATAGAGGTTTACAGCATGAAAACAGGCCCTTCGGCCCAACTTGTCCATGCCGCTTTTTTTTTAACCCTTAAGCTAGTCCCAATTGCCTGCATTTGGCCCATATCCCTCTCTACCCATCTTACCCATGTAACTGTCCGAGCTTTCTAAAATACAAAACTGTACCCGCCTCTACTACTACCTCTGGCAGCTTGTTCCAGACACTCACCACCCTCGGAGTGAAAAAATTGCCCCTCTGGACCCTTTTGTATCTCTCCCCTCTCACCTTAAACCTATGCCCTCTAGTTTTAGACTCCCCTACATTTGGAAAAAGATATTGACTATCTAGCTGATCTGTGCCCCTCATTATTTTATAGACCTCTATAAGATCCGCCCTCAGCCTCCTACATTCCAGAGAAAAACGTCCCAGTCTATCCAGCCTCTCCTTATAACTCAAACCATCAAGTCCCGGTAGCATCCTAGTAAAAATCTTTTCTGCACTCTTTGCAGTTTAATAATATCTTTCCTATAACAGAACTGTGCATATGTGATTCTAAAGTTCAGGAAGTTTGGTCATTCCTGCCTATAGCCAAAGCAGTAGAATACCCACTAGAAGAAGTCATACTTGAACCATTCAGTGTTCTGGTGAGACCACAGCCAGGATTTTACCGGCTCTCCGGTGAGAGGCTGAATTATTTATTTAAATTTATTTAAATGTTAATATGCACATGTTTAGCGAGCACGGGACACAATCGTCCAGGCTGAATTGCCTTTGTGGCCTCGCCAGGAGGAAAACACCAGCTACCCATGAACGGGGAAGTCAGGTTGCCCTTGCCTGTAGAACTGGAGGCCGTTGAGGACCCCTGGGGTGGGGTCTGAAGGGTGTGGGACCTGAAGGGGCAGTGCCTTCAGGTGGTGGGACCAGGCTGGGGCGGCCTGATCAGGGAGGGAGGGAGGGGCCCCCACTGGCACTCTGCAAGTGATCGGAGGGGGTGGGTGATTCTTTGAGGCTGGCTGCAGCAGCAGAGGCCTGACAGCATTCTCGCTCCCTGTCAGGCCTCTGCTGTTGCAATTGCGCATGTGCAGCCACAGAGGTCTGCACATGGGCAATAGCTACTGTTGCTGCTTGATCAAGCTGGTTGGCAAGTTAAGCCCCGCCCACTGCCTCCAGTGGCTGGAGACAGTCTAGCCCATTTTTCATGCACAAAATGCATAAGATTGGGAGTAAGGACTAGCCCAAAAAACGGACCTGAATCTCTCCTGGTTTCACATTATCTGGACACTTAGAATTTTTCTCATAAAATATATCAAAATCCCAGAATTCCATCCCTAACAACGCTGTGGATGCACCTACATCTCAGGGACGGCAACATTTCAAGAAGGCAGCTCACCACCACCTTCTCAAAGGCAACCAGGGATGGGCAATAAATGCTGGCCCAGCCAACGACGCCCATATCCCATTAATAATTTTTTTTTCAAATTTCACATCAGGCAATAACGAGTCTATTTGCATTGTCAGAAGACAAAGTAATGAAATGAGTGGCTGCTCCTTATAGAAGCAGATAAGACTTTAAAAGGGATTGAAAATGGAGATCTGGAATGCTACTTTAATGTAAATAATGGCAGCAAAACAAGACTTCCAGTGAGGAAAGTTGCCTCATTTAACTGTGACGTGGGATTAAAAATCAGGGTTGAAATTTTTCATGATTATGGATGCTTGGAAGGGTCATAGAAATCATAGAAACCCTACAGTGCAGAAGGAGGCCATTCGGCCCATCAAGTCTGCACCGACCACAATCCCACCCAGGCCCCACCCCCACATACCTTACCCACTAATCCCTCTAACCTACACATCCCAGGACTCTAAGGGGCAATTTTTTTTAACCTGGCCAATCAACCTAACCCGCACATCTTTGGACTGTGGGAGGAAACCGGAGCACCCGGAGGAAACCCACGCAGACACGAGGAGAATGTGCAAACTCCACACAGACAGTGACCCGAGCCGGGAATCGAACCCGGGACCCTGGAGCTGTGAAGCAGCAGTGCTAACCACTGTGCTACCGTGCCGCCCCTTGGAATCATAAAATCCCTACAGTGCAGGAGGATGCCATTCGGCCCATCGAGCCTGCACCAACAACAATCCCACCCAGGCCCAGTCCCTGTAACCTCACATATTTACCCTGTTAATCCCCTTGACACTAAGGGCAATTTAGCATGGCCAATCTACCTAGCCCACACATCTTTGGACTGTGGGAGGAAACCGGAGCACCCGGAGGAAACCCACACAGACGCGGGGAGAATGTGCAAACTCCACACAGATAGTGACCGAGGCCAGAATTGAACCCCTGTCCCTGACGCTGTGAGGCGTGGTGCTAACCACTGTGCAGCAGGGTTCCAGGAAAGTATAGTCAGAACCAATGCATACCAGCCCTGCAGTTGTAATATTGTTAGGTTGCGGGAGAGCAGGTTTTGACCCAACCTGGTGCAAGCAGGAACTGTAGGTGTAGTTTGCACTGCTGCCGACGGGTGTGCTAGGTGAAGAGTTGACATTGCGCAACCAAGTGAGGAGTGCTTCTTCAGAAGGAACTCTTCAAATGCAGACAATAAAAATATAACAAAATTTACTCCAACTTATAAATCAAAGAAAGGGTTTAATAAAGAAATTTCATTACTCCAAATTTGGGGCCTCGCCCTGAGCCACTCCAAGCTCTCCACAACTCCAAACAGGTTCTTATTTATAGTGAGTCAGCTGGTCAGCTGACCATTACATCATTCTGTAATTGGTTCCATGGTTTACTGGGTCAGCTGACCCCTACAGTATGTTACCATTGGTCACATTACATCCAATACAAAGTTGTCACCGGTTACATTCTAACAAGGAGGATGTGATCATTAAGTGACAATCGACAAACACTTTGTTATGGCCGGGAAGGGGGTGGGGGGGTGGCGGGGGAGGTGTGGCAGAGAGGTGGTAGGGGAACGTGGCATATTTGTGAGATTAAGCCAAGTTGGTTCAAGAGTCCTGGGCACAGGTCAACTGAGCCCCATCCCACCACACACAAGACCCAGCCCCACCCCCAACACCCCCAGTCAGGAAACGCTGCATGGGGGCTTGAAGTGTCAAATGAGATCAGAGGAAGGAAACTATAAGATGGAACGCAAAAGAAATGGACGGCACGGTAGCACAGTGGTTAGCACTGCTGCTTCACAGCTCCAGGGACCTGGGTTCGATTCCCGGCTTGGGTCACTGTCTGTGTGGAGTCTGCACGTTCTCCTCGTGTCTGCGTGGGTTTCCTCCGGGTGCTCCGGTTTCCTCCCACATTCCAAAGATGTGCGGGTTAGGTTGATTGGCCATGCTTAAATTGCCCCTTCGTGTCCTGAGATGTGTAGGTGAGAAGGATCAGTGGGTAAAATATGTGGGGATATGGGGGTAGGGCCTGGGTGGGATTGTGGTCGATGGGCCGAATGGCCTCTTTCTGTACTGTAGGGTTTCTATAATAATAATTCTATAATTAAAATTCAGCAATAAGCATAAATGTTGATTTAGATCAATATAAAAGAAACTTGCTTGATGGAAACCTAAATTAAAAATGTAAAATGCTTGAAATACCAAGCGGGATGGAGAGCCCTCATCCAAATGCAAATATTAAATATTGCCAAAGTAATAAAAATGAAATTCCCTACATGAGAAATATTGCCATTACTGCACCATCACAGTGTAATGTGTTTATAATGAATCTCCTGGAGGCCAAAGAAACACAATATAATACCACTAAATCTTCCAGATATTCTCTCTCCGTTGCAAGTTATACGTGTGGAATGTTCCTAGAAACCCATTTTGTTCCTGAGGACAGAAAGTGAAAGCACAGTTGTCAGTCCGCGCCGCTGCTTTGCAGTTTTGGATGGGAGCCCAATTGCTGCAACGGCTGACATCAGCCTGTCGCCCTCCATTTTAAAATCACTGGAACATCTGTCTGACTGTCTTTTATCAAATGGTTTGTCTTGGTCGTCAGATCCAGTCCCCTCTTGCACACATGTGAGACTTGAAATAAATAGCAAGGTCAGCCTCGGTTCACAGCGTGATATTACCAAGAATAAGAAACATGCTGATCCCAGTTTAGAGGACATGAGATTATGTATTTGCCAAGAAAGCCAATCTAGGTAGAAAGACTCAATCCAGTGTGACAAAATGATTCATTGGTCTCTGGGGATTAATCATATCAGTGACTTGCATCATTAAGCAAACATTGCATCATCATGGGGCGGCACGGTAGCACAGTGGTTAGCACTGCTGCTTCACAGCTCTAGGGTCCTGGGTTCGATTCCCGGCTCGGGTCACTGTCTGTGTGGAGTTTGCACATTCTCCTCGTGTCTGCGTGGGTTTTCTCCGGGTGCTCCGGTTTCCTCCCACAGTCCAAAGATGTGCGGGTTAGGTTGATTGGCCGGGTTAAAAATTGCCCCTGAGAGTCCTGAGATGCGTAGGTTAGAGGGATTAGCGGGTAAAATATGTGGGGGTAGGGCCTGGGTGGGATTGTGGTCGGTGCAGACTCGATGGGCCGAATGGCCTCCTTCTGCACTGTAGGGATTCTATGAAGCACCTAATCCCAACAGGCAATTTTCAGACAGTCACGCAAATGAAAGTTTGCAACTTCTTTCTTTGAATTTTTAAATTAAATATTGCAACCATGTGATTTGCATGTCCTCTCGAACTACCGCTCCATCTTTTCCTCACTTAAGATGCTTGAACATTTTGTTGCTTCCCGGTTTCGCACTTGCCTCCTCTAGAAGTAACCATGGCAGCACAGTGGTTAGCACTGCTGCCCTCACAGCGCCAGGGACCCGGGTTCGATTCCCGGCTTGGGTCACTGTCTGTGTGGAGTTTGCACATTCTCCTCGTGTCTGTGTGGGTTTCCTCCGGGTGCTCCGGTTTCATCCCACATCCAAAAATGTGTGGAATCGGTGGATTGGCCATGCAAAATTGACCCTTAGTGTCAGGGGGACTAGCTCGGGTAAAATGCATCGGGTTGTGGGGATAGGGCCTGGGTGGAATTGTAGTCGGTGCAGACTCAGTGGGCCGAATGGCCTCCTTCTGCACTGTAGGATTCTATGGGTGGAATTTTACCGGCACGTCTGCCCGAGGTTTGTACGATCCCACCCGAGGCCAACGGAGAATGCCGTTCTCCAAGCCTCGCCCGCCCCCGGAATTGGGACGGGCGTGCCGGTAAAATTCCAGCCAATGATTCTGTGACTCTGTCTTCGTTAAGTCCCGTCAGCTGACCTCTCACCCACCCCCAGCACAGAGGTTGCCAGTGATATTCTCGGTGTCTGCAACTGTGGCACTTTGTCTATATTTGTCCAATGACTTGACAGCATTCAACGCGGTCAGCCATGCTATCCGAGCTAACCACGATATCTGGACCTCTGAACCTGCCATGGAACCATCCTCAATTGATGATGGATGTTACAAATCTCTGCTTTGTGATATCAGCAACAGCTGGCTTCGTGGTCCTTGAGTGTGCCAAGACGTACAGATATTGTTGACGGGTATTGTCAATTCAAGTAGGATATTGATCGCCCTGGCAGGGCTCATTTCATGAAGTGACATTCATAGAATTATAGAATCCTGACAGTGCAGAAGGAGACCATTTGGCCCATCGAGTCTGCACCAATCACAATCAGACCCAGACCCTGTCCCCGCAAACTCCACCTATTCATCTTGCTAGTTCCCCTGACACTAAGGGACAATTTAGCATGGTCCATCAACCTAACCCACACATCTTTAGAATGTGGGAGAAAACCACGCAGATACGGAGAGAACGTGCAAACTCCACACAGACAGTGACCCAAGGCCGAAATTGGACCTGGGTTCCTGGCACTGTGAGGCAGCAGTGCTAACCACTGTGCCACCATGCCACCATGAAAGCATGGCACACTGCAATCAGAGTGCTTCTCAGGGACGATATAATTGTCTGGTTGGTTGGCCTTCACATAATACAATGGTACAAATGGGTCTGCTACCTTAGTTTGTGTTGACAGGAGGAGCCTCTGTATGTCTGTCAAAGAATGGTACGCTTACATCAGTCTGAGATATCGGGATGTAAGTACTGACAGGCTGTATGAAACACCTGCCAGTATTCCTTTGGTTCTCACCTTCTGAGATTGGACTGGGGAGTCACAGTGAGAAACCATCATTTTCCTGGGAGACCATTTTATTTGACAATAATTATCACAAAGGCTCATGAGACCTAATGTCCTAGGAGACAAAAGGCAAAGAGGCTGAAATAAACGTATTAGAACTTAATGAGTACTCTCCTTGCATATATTAATTCCCGCCTAACAACCACAAAGCCATTTTCAGATGGGTGTGATTTGCATGCAACGTGTAGCAATGATAGAACATTAAGCAATGATGTGGGGGATGTCTCCAATAACCAAATTTAACATTTAAATAAAACATCCACATGTTTGAGGTGGGTGCAGTCAATAGCTCTGACTCAAAAGCTTGAGTATGGTGCAAAGTGGGTGTTGTTTCGACAGAGTTGAACTGCTGCCTATTTTCTCAGGGAAAGGCCACTGTGTAAGGCCTCCCAACCATAACACACCAAGGGGTTGGTAACCATGTAGAACTCCTCAGGCTTTTTGCTTGTCATTGAGTGTAGCACGGTGGCACAGTGGTCAGCATTGCTGCCTCATAGCTGCAGTGACCTGGGTTCAATTCTGGCCTTGGATGACTGTGTGGAGTTTGTACATTCTCCCCGTGTCTGTGTGGGTTTTCTCCGGGTGCTCGAGTTTCCTCCCACAATCCAAAGATGTGCAGGTTAGGTGGATTGGCCATGCTAAATTGCCCCTTAGTGTCTCAAAATGTGTAGGTTAGGGTGGATTAGCGGGGTATTAAGTGGGGTTATGGGAACAGAACCTGGGTAAGGTGCTCTGTCGGAGAGTCAGTGCAGACTCGATGGGCTGAATGGCCTCTTTCCACACTGTAGGAATTATATTCTATAGTCAATGCAATTGTAGTGAAGCACTTCAAAATGCAACGTAATGCAACAGGAGAAAAGGTGAGTATTATTGCTCTTTCTGGACTGACCATTTTGACATATTTTGGAATGTTCTTGTAGATATTTTATGAATAATATATATTTTGAGGAGGAAAAAACTGCTGCCTACTTTCTGCTCCCAGCCACTTCATTGCTGCTGACAGATTGGGAGGTTGGGGGTGGAAAATCCAGGTGAGTGAATGAGAATGCAAAGTAAACAGGAACATTATAGGTAATGAGCTACGTCAGGAACTCTGAGGGTGGGAGTTTTCTGGCCCTTCCTGTCCCCCGCCGCAGGGTCCCCGGCAGCGGCACGGGATGAGCCATGCAAATTCCCATGGGTTTCGGCGGGACAGGAAGATCCCGCCAGGTGGCCAATGGTGAGTCGCTTCTGCTGTTGGAGAACCCGTGAGTTGGAAAATTCCGGCCTCAGAGTTTTAGTAGAAAACATCCTCAAGTTACCACCACGGTGTTCAGCAGTAATAAAATAAAAGATAAAATATGATCGAGGGTTTCCAGCTTGAGAGATAGAGCACAGGTGGCAGGAATTGGCAGCTAATTTTCAAAAGTTCTGCACAACCCCCACTACGAGTGTTGTGTACTGTTCCCAGCATTGCTGCACCTGAGGACTCCCTAGCTTTGGAAAGGGTACAAGGAAGGGTAACAAGGTTGATAAATGTCATTGAGCTTCTGAGCTACGAGGGGAGACTCAGAGTATTGCAAATGTTTGTCCACACTGACAAGAAATGTTATATAGATTGGATAAAGACCTCCAAAAGTGCAGGTCCCTGCAATGCAGAACTTGCACGCACGATAACCTCAACTCAATGTTTTATTTATATCCCGGCAATTCAACATGCAAGATGTATCATGATTGAATCATTGCAAAATTATTGTTTTGTAGTCGTGGTGTCCCTACGTGGCATCCTGAGTCAGCCCTGTGAGTTTATCAGACAACCCAGCCCATAAATGCAAACATGTTTTATAGCCTGAAATAGGGAATGATCCTGTTCAATTCTGACACGTTCTCCAATGGGATTATGAACTCTCTTGAGTCCTTACATTGCAAACTATATAAACTGCGGGAATTAGGCCCTGGAGCTCCTTGCCCTCAACAGTTACCATGATAAACAACCTGAGCAATTTCATTTCAAGTCTGTGGTGTGGGCGGAAAGTGGGATCATTATAATCACAGTAGGAGGGTTTAACTTAATCAGATCTAATAAAATCTGCAGTTAAGAAAAGCAAAAGGTTCAGATTTAGCCTGAACTTTAACTCTTGGAAAGCCAGAACAGTTTTAAAAATCATCTTTTTTATTATTCATTCATTGGACATGACCATTGCTGGCTGGCCAGCATTTATTGCCCATCCCTAGTTGCCCTTGAACTGAGTGGCTTGCTAGGCCATTTTAGAGGGCAGTTGAGACTCAACCACACTGCTGTGGCTCTGGAGTCATAAGTAGGTAAGACCAGGTAAGGATGGCAGATTTCCTTCCCGAAAGGACATTAGTAACCAGATGGGTTTTTCCGACAATGGTTTCATGGTCATCTCTAGATTCTTAATATCAGATGTATTCTGTTGAATTCAAATTCCACCATTTGCTGTGGCAGATTGCCTTCCCTAAAGGACATTAGTGAACCAGATGAGTTTTTCTCACAATCGACAATGGTTTCACGGTCATCAGTAGATTCTTAATTCCAGATATTTTTTATTGAATTCAAATTCCACCATCTGCCATGGCCGGATTCGAACCCAGGTCCCCGGAGAATTAGCTGAGTTTCTGGATTAATAGTCTAGCGATTATACTATTAGGCCATCGCCTCCCCATGATTTCAGTTACAAGATCTTTACTACATTGATTTACATTGGCTGAAGGAAGATTAGTGGTTTGCATTTTTTAGTCATTTGCTTTTCAATTGTCCAGTGATGGCAATCATTCTCAATGGGTAACATTCTCTCCTCTGAGTAAGAAGGTTTGGGTTCAGGTTCCAGCTCATCGAATTGAACATAAAATCTAGGCTGAAACTTCAGTGCAGTACTGAAGGAGTTCTGCACTGTCTGAGGTGCAGTTTTTCTTTGAGAGAGAAAATACATTAATGTGAGTCCTCGCCTTCCCCATCAGGTAAATGTAAAAGATTCTCTACCACTAGTTTGAATAAGAACAGGAGAGTTCTCATGATGTCCTGCAACGACATCATCACAGACAGATTATCTGGTCAATGTCTGGTTGCTTGCAGGATCTTTCATTGTACAAATAGTTAACAATGACTGCACTTCAAAAGTGAAAGACACAATATAAATGCAAATCTTTCTGTTAATATAAAATTAAGGCTATTTCTTTCAACATTTTTGATATTTTCAAACACTTGACCACACTGAGATTCAAAAACATTAGTTTATTAGGATTAAAGAGAGGCGGTGGCGTAGTGATATTGTCGCTGGACGAGTAATGCAGTGACCCAGGGCAATGATCTGGGGGCCTGGGTTTGAATCCCACCACAATCTGGAATTAAAAGTCTAATCATGACTATGAAACCATTGTCAATCGTCGTAAAAACCCATTAGGTTCACCTATACCCTTTCAGGGAAGGAAATCTGCTGTCCTTACCTGATCTGGCCTATGCAAGACTTCTGACCCATAACAGTGCGGTTGACTCTTAATTGTCCTCTGAAATGGCCGAGCAAGCCATTCAGTTTGAGGGGCAATTAGGGATGAGCAACAAATGCTGGCCTTGCCAGTGGCACAGTAGCCCAGTGGTTAGCACATCTGCCTCACAGCGCCAGGGACCCGGGTTCAATTCCAGCCTTGGGTCACTGTCTGTGTGGAGTTTGCACATTCTTCCCATATCTGCCTGGGTCTCCTCCGAGTGCTCCAGTTTCCTCCCACAGTCCAAAGAAGTGCAGGTTAGGTTGATTGGCCATGCTAAATTTACCCCTTAGTGTCAGGGGGATTAGCAGGGTAAAAATGTGGGGTTATGGAGATAGGGCTTGGGTGGGATTGCTGTCAGTGCAGGTTTGAAGGGCCAAATGGCCTCCTTCTGTACTGTAGGGATTCTATGATTCTATTCTATGACACTCACACCCCATGAAAGAATAAGGAATAAAAATCCAATACATGCCAATACATAAGTTAAAGAAAGATACTTTGGGACATTTTATGTTAAAGGCACTCTATAAATGCAGTTATTATTATCATGGCTGGCCGATTTGTTTCCTATGTCCCTACGTTTCATCCCATCTTTTCTGCCTTCACACAGGTGTTTTTCAGCTAGGAAGATGGGATATCCTGAGGACTTTTAACCAAAACGGTAAAAATCAAATTAATTCTGGTTCAATTTATGCAAGAAATGTCCAATGTGGATTGGTAGCAATTTTCTGACTGAGTTTTCCTCCCCCTGAGATCTCACACTTTGCTCATGTGTGGCACTCCCGTCAACAGCCTCAAGGCATAACTTGCTGGCTTGAAACCATTTTGAAGGAAGGTAATGGTGAGATTCAAAGCTGAGCTGCCAACAAAGCTTGGGTACGCAGCTGTAATTTGCATAGAAGATAAACATTGTGCAATAATTGAGGAAAATTAAATAGACCTTTATCAAATCCTGTGATAACTGGCCCACGAGCATCTGGTTTTGATTCTGAAATATTCAATTTTCCAGCATCAACATCTCTTGCCTTGATGAACACAGAAATTGCAATATATTTCTTAATGTCCAGATTTAACCAGTGGCTGCTTATCAACTTTGGTGATCTTGAGTAGTCATGATGTGGAGATGCCGGCGTTGGACTGGGGTAAACACAGTAAGAGTTTTAACAACACCAGGTTAAAATCCAACAGGTTTATTTGGTAGCAAATGCCATTAGCTTTCGGAGCCCTGCTCCTTCGTCAGATGGAGTGGATCCACTCCATCTGACGAAGGAGCAGGGCTCTGAAAGCTCATGGCATTTGCGACCAAATAAACCTGTTGGACTTTAACCTGGTGTTGTTAAAACTCTTACGATCTTGAGTAGGACAGTGGTGAGGTATATCCATGCTTCTAGGTTGCGGTTGGTTAGCACAGCGCCAGGAACCCGGGTTCGATTCCCGGCTTGGGTCACCTTCTGTGCAGAGTTTGCACGTTCTCCCCGTGTCTGCGTGGGTTTCCTCCGGGTGCTCCAGTTTCCTTCCAGTCCGAAAGACATGCTGGTTAGGTGAATTGGCCATGCTAAATTCTCCCTCAGTGTACCCGAACAGGCGCTGAAGTGTGGCAACTGGGGGATTTCCACAGAAACTTAATGTAAGCCGACTTGTGACACTAATAAATAAACTTTTAAATAAAAGCAAAATATTGCAGATGCTGGAATCTGAAACAAAAACAGAAAGTGCTGGAAAATCTCAGCAGGTCTGATAGCATCTGTGGGGAGAGAATAGAGCCAATGTTTCGAGTCTGGATGACCCTTTTAAACTTGGTTACCAGAGGGCAAAATCAGCTGCAATTCCTACCCTTATTTGCTAACCAGTGAACTGTGTTGGTACGTGAATGCTGATGATTGAATGGGTTCAATTGTGATGTTAAAATCAGCTTTCTATGGTCATTGTCCTATGTGAGGGCTACAGTCCCCATTACTCAGCGGGATCTGCATATGCCATCTGTCAACCATGATTCAGCTGGTTGCTCACTCACCTCTGAGTCAGAACATTGTGTGTTCATATCCCACCCCAGGATTTCAGCACAAAACACGACACTGACACCCCTGAGGGAGGGCTGCACAATCTTTATGATGAGATGCTATCCCTCTGGTGGGTGTAAAAGATCATGCGGCACTATTTTGAAGAAGGGCTAACGAGTTAAAACTTGTGTCTTAATCAATGTTGATCCCTCAATCACATCACAAAAATTACAGATTATTTATTATACAGATAATGCGTTGTCAGCACTGCTGCCTCACAGCGCCAGGGACCCGGGCTCAATTCGGGCCTTGGCTGACTGTCTGTTCTGGAGTTTACATGTTCCCCCCGTGTCTGAATGCGTTTCCTCCCACACTCCAAAGATGTGCAGAGTAGGTTGAATGGCCTTGCTAAATTGCCTTAGTGTTAACGGAACAAGCAAGGTAAATATGTGGGGTTATGGTGAGAGGGCCTAGGTGGGATTATTGTCGGTGCAGGCTCGATGGGCTGAATGGCTTCCCTCTGCACTGTAGGGATTCTATGATTCTATGATGTGGGTTAGTCTGCCAGGGTCCAGGAGAGAGAGGAGCCTGAGGCCACAAGTTTCTATGGTTCGTTGTGCCAGAATGTGGGTGGATTAAGTTCAGACTCAGATTGAAAAAGCCAAATTCATAAGGAGTTAAAATAAGGTCGGAAGGATAGAGTCATAGAGGTTTACAGCATGGAAACAGGCCCTTCGGCCCAACTTGTCTATGTCGCCCTTTTTTTAAAAAACCCCTAAGCTAATCCCAATTGCCCGCATTTGGCCCATATCCCTCTATACCCATCGTACCCATGTGACCATCTAAATGCTTTTTAAAAGACAAAATTGTACCCGCCTCTACTACTACCTCTGGCAGCTTGTTCCAGATACTCACCACCCTCTGTGTGAAACAATTGCCCCTCTGGACACTTTTGCATCTCTCCCCTCTCACCTTAAACCTATGCCCTCTAGTTTTAGACTCACCTACCTTTGGGAAAAGATATTGACTATCTAGCTGATCTGTGCCCCTCATTATTTTATAGACCTCTATAAGATCACCTCTCAGCCTCCGACATTCCAGGGAAAAAAGTCCCAGTCTAAACAGCCTCTCCTTATAACTCAATCCATCAAGTCCCGGTAGCATCCTAGTAAATCTTTTCTGCACTCTTTCTAGTTTAATAATATCCTTTCTATAATAGGGTGACCAGAATTTCACACAGTATTCCAAGTGTGGCCTTGCCAATGTCTTGTACAACTTCAACAAGACATTCCAACTCCTGTATTCAATGTTCTGACCGATGAAACCAAGCATGCTGAATGCCTTCTTCACCACTCTGTCCACCTGTGACTCCACTTTCAAGGAGCTATGAACATGTACCCCTAGATCTCTTTATTCTGTAATTCTCCCCAATGCCCTACCATTAACTGAGTTAGTCCTGTCCTGGTTCAATCTACCAAAATGCATTATCTCACATTTGTCTAAATTAAACTCCATCTGCCATTTGTCAGCCCACTGGCCCAATTGATCAAGATCCCGCTGCAATTGGAGATAACTTTCTTCACTGTCCACTATATGCCACCAATCTTGGTGTCATCTGCAAACTTACTAACCATGCCTCCTATATTCTCATCCAAATCATTGATATAAATGACAAATAACAGTGGACCCAGCACTGATCCCTGAGGCACACCGCTGGTCACAGGCCTCCAGTTTGAAAAACAACCCTCTACAACCACCCTCTGGTTTGTGTCAAGAAGCCAATTTTGTATCCATTTAGATACCTCATCCTGGATCCCGTGAGATTTAACCTTATGCAACAACCTACCATGCGGTACCTTGTCAAAGGCCTTGCTAAAGTCCATGTAGACAACATCACCTGCACTGCCCTCATCTACCTTCTTGGTTACCCCTTCAAAAAACTCAATCTAATTTGTGAGACGTGATTTTCCACTCACAAAGCCATGCTGACTGTCCCTAATCAGTCCTTGCATCTCTAAATGCCTGTAGATCCTGTCTCTCAAAATACCTTCCAACAATTTACCGACCACAGATGTGAGGCTCACTGGCCTGTAGTTCCCAGGCTTTTCCCTGCAGCCCTTTTTAAACAAAGGCACAACATTTGCCACTCTCACCTGTGACTATCGATGATTCAAATATCTCGGCTAAGGGACCCGCAATTTCCTCCCTAGCCTCCCACAATCTCCTGGGATACACTTCATCAGGTCCCGGGGATTTATCTACCTTGATGCGCTTTAAGACTTCCAGCACCTCCTTCTCTGTAATATGTACACTCCTCAAGACATCACTATTTATTTCCCCAAGTTCCCTAACATCCATGCTTTTCTCAACAGTAAATACTGATGAGAAATATTCATTTAGGATCTCACCCATCTCTTGTGGATCCACACATAGATGACTTTGTTGATCCTTAAGAGGCCCTACTCTCTCCCTTGTTACTCTTTTGCCCTTTATGTATTTGTAGAAGCTCTTTGGATTCTCCTTTGCCTTATCTGCTAAAACAATCTCGTGTCCCCTTTTTGCCCTCCTGATTTCTCTTTTAACTCTACTCCTACACCCCCTATACTCTTCAAGGGATTCACTTGATCCCAGCTGCCTATGCATGTCATGTGTCTTGAGGTTGTAGACTTGTCTCTGCAGCTGCGATAGCTTCCACAGTTGAAGTGCCAGTTGTTGCTATAACAGATGAGCTTATTAGGTGAAATCAGAGTTTACAAGGAAATCTCTTGACTAAATTTCTGGCTAAAAGATGAAAATCCAGACCTATATGTTAAACCTGAGGTGAAGTGAACAGTTATTTTCTTGCTTATTGGGTTTGCTATAGAATCATAGAATTGAATCATAGAATCCCTACATTGCAGAAGGAGGCCATTCGTCCCATCAAGTGTGCACCAACAACAATCGCATCCAGACCCTATCCCTGTAACCCATGTATTTACCCTGCTAATCCCCCTGACACTAAAGGTCAATGTAGCACAGCCAATCCACCTAACCCCACACAAGTCTTTGGAGTGTGGGAGGAAACCGGAGCACCCGGAGGAAACCCATGCAGACACTGGCAGAAAGTGCAAACTCCACACAGTCACTCCAGGCTGGAATCGAACCCGGGTCCGTAATGTTGTGAGGCAGCAGTGCTAACCACTGTGCCATCGTGCCATACATTCTGTCTCAATTGCCAGGATTTAATGGAGTCTGCCTGTGGTGAACCATAGATGGTTACCACTATGGGTACTGAACCATAGATGGTTATCACTATGGGTACTTGTACATATGTTACTCTTGTTACTGTTGGGGTTAGGGTTGGGGTGTTCCACCTGTTGGTATTGTTCTGTGGTACACTCTGGTTGGCTCCGCCTTCCTATAGGAGTATAAAGGTCACTGCACTTCCTAGTGACCCTTTAGTCTGGGATTGTATTGTTAAGCAGTATGCTCTATTCTTGTTGCTAATAAAAGCCTTTATTTCCCGGGTACGATCCAGCATCCCGAGTGAATTAATCGTGCATCACTGCCAGACTGGGCTAGGCGGTGGGAAGGCCGTACATTTGTGGGGAGATTGCCATTCCTGTCAGCAGGAAAGCTGACTGCCATTTTGTCAAGAGGGGAAATGGGCCGATCTGGGAAACCTACTGCTGGCTAATTAGTCTCAATATTGAACCACTTAAAGACCATTATTCCTAAGCCGACCAGCATTTCGTGGTTGTTCAGGGATTCATAGAACATAGAACAGTACAGCACAGAACAGTCCCTTCGGCCCACGATGTTGTGCCGAGCTTTATCTGAAACCAAGATCAAGCTATCCCACTCCCTATCATCCTGGTGTGCTCCATGTGCCTATCCAATAACCGCTTAAATGTTCCTAAAGTGTCTGACTCCACTATCACTGCAAGCAGTCCATTCCACACCCCAACCACTCTCTGCGTAAAGAACCTACCTCTGATATCCTTCCTTTATCTCCCACCATGAACCCTATAGTTATGCCCCCTTATAATAGCTCCATCCACTCGAGGAAATAGTCTTTGAATGTTCACTCTATATATCCCCTTCATCATTTTATAAACTTCTATTAAGTCTCCCCTCAGCCTCCTCCGCTCCAGAGAGAACAGCCCTAGCTCCCTCAACCTTTCCTCATAAGACCTACCCTCCAAACCAGGCAGCATCCTGGTAAATCTCCTCTGCACTCTTTCCAGTGCTTCCACATCCTTCTTATGGTGAGGTGACCAGAACTGCACACAATATTCCAAATGTGGTCTCACCAAGGTCCTGAACAGTTGCAGCATAACCCCACGGCTCTTAAACTCCAACCCCCTGTTAATAAAAGCTAACACACTATAGGCCTTCTTCACAGCTCTATCCACTTGAGTGGCAACCTTTAGAGATCTGTGGATATGGACCCCAAGATCTCTCTGTTCCTCCACAGTCTTCAGAACCCTACCTTTGACCCTGTAATCCACATTTAAATTAGTCCTACCAAAATGAATCACCTCACATTTATCAGGGTTAAACTCCATTTGCCATTTTTCAGCCCAGCTTTGCATCCTATCTATGTCTCTTTGCAGCCTACAACAGCCCTCCACCTCATCCACTACTCCACCAATCTTGGTGTCATCAGCAAATTTACTGATCTACCCTTCAGCCCCCTCCTCTAAGTCATTAATAAAAATCACAAAGAGCAGAGGACCAAGCACTGATCCCTGTGACACTCTGCTAGCAACCTGCCTCCAGTCCGAAAATTTTCCATCCACCACCACCCTCTGTCTTCGATCAGATAGCCAGTTACCTATCCAATCGGCCAACTTTCCCTCTATCCCACACCTCCTCACTTTCATCATAAGCCGATCATGGGGGACCTTATCAAACGCCTTATTAAAATCCATGTATATCACATCAACTGCCCTACCTTCATCAACATACTTAGTTACCTCCTCAAAAAATTCAATCAAATTTGTGAGGCACGACTTGCCCTTCACAAATCCGTGCTGACTATCCCGGATTAATCCGCATCTTTCTAAATGGTCGTAAATCCCATCCCTAAGGACCTTTTCCATCAATTTACCAACCACCGAAGTAAGACTAACCGGTCTATAATTACCAGGGTGATTTCTATTCCCTTTCTTAAACAGAGGAACAACATTCGCCACTCTCCAGTCCTCTGGCACCATCCCTGTGGACAGTGAAGACCCAAAGATCAAATCCAAAGGCTCTGCAATCTCATCCCTTGCCTCCCAAAGAATCCTAGGATATATTTCATCAGGCCCAGGGGACTTATCGACCTTCAATTTGTTCAAAACTGCCAGTACATCCTCCCTCCGAACATCTATTTCCTCCAGCCTATTAGCCTGTAACATCTTCTCTTCCTCAAAAACATGGCCCCTCTCCTTGGTGAACACTGAAGAAAAGTATTCATTCATCACCTCGCCCGAACTTACGCATCTTCTGAATGCTGTCCAATAAACCCTGTTGGGATTTTCCAGTGGCCTTTGAGAGGGTCTTTCTTTCAAAGGCATTTAGTGTTGAGGAACCCGGCACTGGAAAGGGGCTGCCTGCTGGCAGCCCTCTGCATCTGACCCCACCGTATCCCCCCTTCCCACCTTGCCAGCAACCCCCAATTCACCCACACTGGCCTGTCCCCAGGGATCTGGCAATGATCCTGAATGTAGGCCGGACCAAGTTGCCAGCAGCAGCCACTCTCCCGGGGGCACCGCTATCACGGAGAGCTGCTGACCTCTGATTGGCTGGCAGCTCTGGGTGTGGGGGGGGGGGGGGGAGTTGTATTTTCGGGACTTAGTTCTGTGGGATGCCCAAGGCTGCCCACTGAAGTGCCTGATTTTGTTTCAATGGCAACAGATGTCCCTTGGGGAAGCAACACTTCTCACATCGATGGGCCAAACCTGCATCATCTGCACTAAATTCTGCCCAATGTCGTAAATTAAACAGGCATCGGTCTGGTTCATGGTTGTTTAAGCAGTCACCTGATCCTTCAGTATTGTGGCATGCAAGCTAGTTAAATAAGTGAGTCCTTTATGTCCCTTCCATGGTTTATGTTATTGTTTATAATTAGGCATTTTGGAGTGAAACAAAGATATTAATGTTCTATTATATTTGATTAGACAGATAGCTTCATTGTTAGCCAATGCATAATTGGCATTCAGCTCCTGGACTGGAACCAGGCTTCTTGTGACCCAAGCTCTGATTTCTGTAGAGAATAGATTTCCTTTCCATATTCCCAATAATAATTAACGCCGAATTAAATATTTTCACCACTGGTATGTGCCTTTTGGGCACAAATTCCTTGGTTTGGATGTTAAATTCTATCAGAGCCACCTGCTGTTATCTAATCAGAATATTGGGGAGAAAAGAGGGGGCAAATCCAGTTTGAAACCCCCATCCAAAGCAAGAACTCAGCATTAAAGTGACTGAAACCACCCTCACTAACTGGAGATCCTTGACTACTTCTTTGTGGTTTTTTTTGATTTGCATAATGATTGTCACTGTGCCTGCCTTAGCTTCAGTTCGTCACGCTGCTGTGTGTTCTCATGCCAGTGGACAATGGGATGTCTCTGAGTCACAGCAGTGGAAGTTGGCACACTGCATTCAGAGGGATCTTTCCACATCACGATGCTGCTTCAGCGTGAATCATCTTGCTTGGGAGAGGCGAGAAGAAAATTGGATGAAAGAACACCGTGGGTAGTGTACCATGTTGGTTCAGCACTGTGTTGTATTCCTGGCCTGCAGCTTTGTGTGAGTCACCATGTACTGAGTCTTGCCTGGAAGGTGAGTGTGCTGAGTAACTGCCTCGAGGTTACTCGTGTGTACTTCCTCGCAGCTGCTCACAAAGCATTGATGTGAGAGTAGCTGTCTGTCACTCTCACCGCAGTGTGGTGGGACCCAGAAGAGAAAAGAATAAACAGTCTGTACAAGGTGGAACTTTGTCAATCGAAGCACAAGTTGGTGCTAACACTTCAACTGAAATAACCCTTCAGAGGCTGGTGTCTCTTCACCAGATTCCCTTTATTTACAAACTTATCTCCACTCCTACAAGTACTTCAGGTACAAAGTCAGAATCCACAAGACCTGACACTCCTCAATATATACACAGGTGAGACTCCCTGATTGGACAGCCAATCATTACCAATCTTTTTGGCCAACTAAATCAAATTAACAAGGGGACAAATTAAAAGGGGGAAGCTCCCAAAAGGAGGGGAACTGCCCAAAAACAAAAGACAAAGCAGAAAGGAAACTTAAAACATCAAATCTTCATGCCCGGATGCCAGGGTCAGTGACGTCTCGGACCGTGTTTTCCGGATTCTTAAGGGGGAGGGGAAACAGTCACAAGTCATGGTACACATTGGTACCAACGACATAGGTAAGAGAAGGGATGGGGATTTAAAACAGAAATTTCGGGAGCTGGGCTGGAAGCTGAGAGCCAAGACAAAACATGTGGTCATCTCTGGTACGTTACCGGTGCCACGTGATAGCGAGTTGAGGAACAGGGAGAGAGTGCAGTTAAACATGTGGTTGCAGGGATGGTGTAGGAGGGAGGGTTTCAGATACGTGGATAATTGGAACACATTCTGGGGAAGGTGGGACCTGTACAAACAGGACAAGGTGCACCTGAACCAGAGGGGCACCAATATCCTGGGAGGGAAATTTGATACGGCTCTTCAGTGGGGTTTAAACTAATTTGTCAGGGGAGTGGGAAAAGGAGTTGTAGTCCAGAAGTCAGTGTTGAGGGTGCTGAGGTATTGGGGAAGGTATCAAGGTCAAGGGTGGGTACCGGTCGACAGGAAGGTGGGTTGAAGTGCGTCTACTTCAATGTAAGGAGCATCTGGAACAAGGTAGATGAACTTGGGGCGTGGATTGGTACTTGGGACTACGATGTTGTGGCCATTACGGAGATGTGGGTAGAACAAGGACAGGAATGGTTGTTGGACATTCCGGGGTATAGATGTTTCAGTAAGTGTAGGGAAGCTGGTAAAAGAGGTGGAGGAGTAGCATTGCTAATCAAGGATAGTTCAACGGCTGCGGAAAGGCACTTCGAGGGGGATCTGCACATTGAGGTAATATGGGCTGAGGTTAGAAATAGGAAAGGAGCGGTCACGTTGTTAGGAGTTTACTATAGGCCCCCAAGTAGTAATAGAGATGTGGAGGAAGAAATTGCTAATCAGATTATGAATATGTGTGGGGGTCACAGGGTAGTTGTCATGGGGGACTTTAACTTTCCAAATATTGATTGGAACCTTTGTAGGTCAAATAGTTCGGATGGGGCAGTTTTTGTGCAGTGTGTGCAGGAGGGTTTCCTAACACAATATGTGGATAGGCCGACAAGAGGTGAGGCCACATTGGATTTGGTACTGAGAAATGAACCGGGCCAAGTGTTAGATTTGGTTGTGGGAGAGCACTTTGGAGATAGTGACCACAATTCGGTGTCTTTTGTTATTGCAATGGAGAGGGATAGGGCCGTACGGCAGGGCAAGGTTTACAATTGGGGGAGAGGTAATTATGATGCGATTAGGCAAGAATTAGGGGGCATAAGATGGGAACAGGAACTGTCAGGGAAAGGCACTAATGAAAAGTGGAACTTTTTCAAGGAACAAATATTGGGTGTCCTTGATAGGTATGTCCCTGTCAGGCAGGGAGGAAATGACCGAGTGAGGGAACCATGGTTCACAAAAGAGGTGGAATGTCTTGTGAAAAGGAAGAGGGAAGCTTATGTAGGGATGAGGAAACAAGGTTCAGATGGCTCGATTGAGGGTTACAAGTTAGCAAGGAATGAGCTGAAAAAGGGGCTTAGGAGAGCTAAGAGGGGGCATGAGAGGTCCTTGGCGGGTCGGATCAAGGAAAACCCCAAGGCTTTTTACTCTTATGTGAGGAATAAAAGAATGACCAGGGTGAGGTTAGGGCCGGTCAAGGACAGTAGTGGGAACTTGTGTATGGAGTCAGTAGAGATAGGCGAGGTGATGAATGAATACTTTTCTTCAGTGTTCACCAAGGAGAGGGGCCATGTTTTTGAGGAAGAGAAGGTGTTACAGGCAAATAGGCTAGAGGAAATAGATGTCCGGAGGGAGGATGTACTGGCAGTTTTGAATAAACTGAAAGTCGATAAGTCCCCTGGGCCTGATGAAATATATCCTAGGATTCTTTGGGAGGCAAGGGATGAGATTGCAGAGCCTTTGGCTTTGATCTTTGGGTCCTCGCTGTCCACGGGGATGGTGCCAGAGGACTGGAGAGTGGCGAATGTTGTTCCTCTGTTTAAGAAAGGGAATAGAAATGACCCCGGTAATTATAGACCGGTTAGTCTTACTTCGATGGTTGGCAAATTGATGGAAAAGGTCCTTAGGGATGGGATTTACGACCATTTAGAAAGATGCGGATTAATCCGGGATAGTCAGCACGGATTTGTGAAGGGCAAGTCGTGCCTCACAAATTTGATTGAATTTTTTGAGGAGGTAACTAAGTGTGTTGATGAAGGTAGAGCATTTGATGTGATATACATGGATTTTAGTAAGGCGTTTGATAAGGTCCCCCATGATCGGCTTATGATGAAAGTAAGGAGGTGTGGGATAGAGGGAAAGTTGGCCGATTGGATAAGTAACTGGCTATCTGATCGAAGACAGAGGGTGGTGGTGGATGGAAAATTTTCGGACTGGAGGCAGGTTGCTAGCGGAGTGCCACAGGGATCAGTGCTTGGTCCTCTGCTCTTTGTGACTTTTATTAATGACTTAGAGGAGGGGGCTGAAGGGTGGATCAGTAAATTTGCTAATGACACCAAGATTGGTGGAGTAGTGGATGAGGTGGAGGGCTGTTGTAGGCTGCAAAGAGACATAGATAGGATGCAAAGCTGGGCTGAAAAATGGCAAATGGAGTTTAACCCTGATAAATGTGAGGTGATTCATTTTGGTAGGACTAATTTAAATGTGGATTACAGGGTCAAAGGTAGGGTTCTGAAGACTGTGGAGGAACAGAGAGATCTTGGGGACCATATCCACAGATCTCTAAAGGTTGCCACTCAAGTGGATAGAGCTGTGAAGAAGGCCTATAGTGTGTTAGCTTTTATTAACAGGGGGTTGGAGTTTAAGAGCCGTGGGGTTATGCTGCAACTGTACAGTACCTTGGTGAGACCACATTTGGAATATTGTGTGCAGTTCTGGTCACCTCACTATAAGAAGGATGTGGAAGCGCTGGAAAGAGTGCAGAGGAGATTTACCAGGATGCTGCCTGGTTTGGAGGGTAGGTCTTATGAGGAAAGGTTGAGGGAGCTAGGGCTGTTCTCTCTGGAGCGGAGGAGGCTGAGGAGAGACTTAATAGAAGTTTATAAAATGATGAAGGGGATAGATAGAGTGAACGTTCAAAGACTATTTCCTCGGGTGGATGGAGCTATTACAAGGGGGCATAACTATAGGGTTCGTGGTGGGAGATATAGGAAGGATATCAGAGGTAGGTTCTTTACGCAGAGAGTGGTTGGGGTGTGGAATGGACTGCCTGCAGTGATCGTGGAGTCAGACACTTTAGGAACATTTAAGCGGTTATTGGATAGACACATGGAGCGCACCAGGATGATAGGGAGTGGGATAGCTTGAACTTGGTTTCAGATAAAGCTCGGCACAACATCGTGGGCCGAAGGGCCCATTCTGTGCTGTACTGTTCTATGTTCTACTCACTTCACTCTGTTTCACTTGGCCGCATTGCCATGTCACAGTGCCAACCCAACTGGCCATTGAATGGGCCAAATATTAAGCAGGACCTGTGCCAGCAGAAGGCTCCTTTCAATACGACGTTCACATAGTCAAATCTAGTGACAGTTGAAATAGGCGCTTCAATACAATTCCTGACACATCCAAAGAGTATGACATATTGAGAGACTAATTAGCAAATCAGGTATGAACTTGGACATCATATATAGAGGTATTGAATGCAAAAGCAGGGAAGCTATGCTGAATCTTATTAAAACCTTAGAAATATAAATATACATATTTATAAATACATTTTGCAAAGATATGGAGTTGACGGCATTGGACAGGGGTAGGCATAGTAAGTAGTCTCACGGGTTTATTTGGTAGCACAAGCTTTCGGAGAGTTGCCCCTTCATCAGGTGACTTCCCTGATGAAGGAACAGCGCTCCGAAAGCTCGTGCGACCAAATAAACCTGTTGGACTTTAACCTGGTGTTGTGAGACTACTTACTGTATTTTTGCAAAGTTGGGCTGTAATGTGAATACTGCATCTGGTGCACCACACTTTAGGAAGGATGTGAGGGTTCAGAGGAATTTACAAGAATCATTCCATGGATGAGGGATGTTAGCCACAAGGTTAAGATGGAGAAGTTAGGATATTCTCCTCGGAACAAAGAAGATTGAAGAAGAATTTGATAGACTTGCGCAAGATTATGACAGGTTTAATAATGAATTTTAGTTTTTGAGGAACCCAAAAAGGCTGTGCAGCCTATAAATAGAACGTAGACATGGTCCACGGACTCTAAAAGGTTGCAAATAGGGCAGGTTGTTTGGGAGCCTGTGAACCAATTTAACCTTTTATTGTATGGAACTGCTGTATGCACCACCCTCCACCTCAGGTCCCCAAGATAGTGTGGGAGGATCCCTCTGTAGAGGGACCTCCACTGGGGACTGCTGCCGCTGGACGACAACAGGCCCACCAAGGTGTATCTGGACGATGGGCGAGGACGCGGTAGTGGAAGGTGTGCAGCAGCAGCCTCCGCACAGTGATAAAGGGACAGGCAATTATTACCTCAATCAGGGAATTCACACTCCAAGAGGCCAACCTCATGGGCTTCGTTGTGGTCATTACACTAACGCTGCAGTCCAGATGATCTGGAGCAGGATCGTCACGTGGGTGTTCAATGCAGACCTCTCTTGCTGGCACTGCAATGTCCTCACAGCCAGTTCGCTGGTGTGCACCTGATAGTGCATGAGAGGCCCAGTATCAACCACTCCACGCCCGGTATGGGATCTCTCCCTCCTGTTGTGAACCAGCTTTTCCTGTATGAAGTCAGGAAAGCAGGACACGTGGCACTGTAGATGATAAGGGTGTGTGGCATGTTTCTGTGGTGAGCGGAGGACATGAGCGGTGGGATGAGGACGTGAGCTCCAGAGGATATGAGCCTGATGGAGAGGTGAGGGTGTGTGTGAGAGTTACTGGTGTTGGCGATGTGTGAAGAGTTTGGAAGTGTGTGGTGAAAGTCTTAGAATCTCTACAGTACAGAAGGAGGCCATTCAGTCCATCGAGTCTGTACCGACCACAATCCCGCCCGGGCCCTATTCCTGTAACCCCACACATTTACCCTGCTAGTCCCCCTGACATTAGGGTGAATTTAGCATGGCCAAGCCACCTAACCTACACATCTTTGGAGTGTGGGAGGAAACCAGATCACCCAGAGGAAACCCACACAGAAACCCACGGAGAACGTGCAAACTCCACACAGACAATGACCCGAGGCTGGAATTGAACCCGGGTCCCTGGCGCTGTGCGGCAGCAGCACTAACCAGTGTGCCGCCCTTAAAGTACTGAGATGATTGACTTCTCCTGCTCGAACGGGAGAGCTCATTCATCCTCTTCCTGCACTGAATGGCTGCTCTCTTCCATGCTCTGTTGGTACTGACTGCTGTCGCCATCACCTCACAGGCCGGCTTGGTGACTCTGGTGAACCTCCGGCAGCCAGAGCCAGGGCAGAAGGCATCACCACGGGCCTCAATGGTGTCCAAAAGGTGCTCCAGTGAGGGGTCAGTAAATTTGGGGGTGTTGTATTCCTGGTTTTTGGGGTCATCTGTCTCCTGCTCTGCAGACACAAAGCAGGCTGAGCTCTGACGCAATTTAAATATGGTGCCCAGAGTGCGGAAGCACTGAGGTGACAACAACCTCAAGGCCGCCTGCCCGTGATCCCACAATGTATTAGCCACGCATGCATGTTAATGAGGCAGAACGTGCCGGGAAGCAGACAATACAGCAAAAAAATCCGCTCGTGCAGCCGGCGGGAAAAGGATTATTTTTCACGCTCGCCACCGTGCTTGGAGCAATCCAGGGAAAATTCTGCTTCTTGCCTTTAGAGCGTGCCACGAACTCCATTCCCTCACCATTGAACCTGTCCCTCTCCCTCGCAACACTCTGTACCTGAGTCAGACTCTTTGTAACTTCAAGATGAGCTTGCAACTTCATACCTGTGTTGTTCACCTGTTTCTACCTCCATAACATTAACAGTTCCCCTCCCTCACTTCCCACCTGGGCCTCAGCTCTGCTGCTGAAACACTCATCCCTGCCCTTGTAACCTCCAGGTTTGATTATTCCAATATTCCAGTGCTCTCCTGACCACTCTCCCTCAGTCTACGCTCCCCAAACTTGAGGTCATCCAAAACTCTGCTGTCTGTGACCTGGCTCACCACAAACCCTGTTCCCATGCACTCATGCTCACTGGCTCACTGGTAAAACAATGCTTGGATTTTAAAATTCTTTAATCTTTCCAGGGTCCGGCCCCTCCATGTCTCTGGAATTTCCTCCACCCGTGCAATCCACTGAGATATTAGCGCTGCTCTTATTCTGATCTCTTGTGCCTCCCCGATCTTAATTGCTCCAGGTCAGAGGTGCTGGTTCCGTCAGCTACCGAGACTCTCCACTCTGAGATTCCCTCCTTAAACATCTTCACCTCTCCAACTTGCTTTCTTCCTTCAAGACATTGTTAAATCCCATTTCTTCAACTGAGCTTTAGGTCATCTGCCCAAAGATCTCCTTATTGCAGCGAGGAACTCACCTCCTGACTCCCTAAAGCATGTCCACCATCTATAAGGTACAAGTCAGGAGTGTGATGGAATACTCCCCACTTGCCTGGATGGGTGCAGCTCCAACAGCACTCAGAAAGCTTGACACCATCCAGGACAAAAAAGCCTGCTTGATTGGCACCACATCCACAAACGTTCATTCCCTCCACCACCGACGTTCAGTAGCAGCAGTGTGTACTATCGACAAGATGCACTGCAGCAATTAACCAAAGATCCTTAGACAGCGCCTTCCAAACCCACGATCACTTCCATCTAGGACAAGGGCAGCAGATACATGGGAACATCACCACCTGCAAGTTCCCCTCCAATCTACTCACCATCCTGACTGGGAAATATATCGCCTTCCATCGCAGTCGCTGTGTCAAAATCCCGGAATTCCCTCCCTAACGGCATTGTGGGTCAACCCACAGCATGTGGACTGCAGCGATTCAAGAAGGCAGCTCATCACCACACTCTCAAGGGCAACTAGGGATGGGCAATAAATGTTGGCCCAGCCAGCGATGCCCACGTCCCATGAATGAATAAACAAAGTTCAGTGACTCCGTGAAGCATTTTGGATCATTTTATTATGTCAAACGTGCTGGCAGGATTTATCACGCAACTCGCCGTGTGTTTCGCAGGGCAGGAGGTGGCCCACTACTGGCTGTCAGCGGGACCTTCTGGTCCCTCTGTTGTCAACGGGATTTTCCATTGAGTGCACCCCTCGCTTCTGTGAAACCCATGGCAGTGTGCCCCATCGGCAGAATCAGAAGATCCCACCGATGTGAAAGGTGGGAAAGTTCCGGCCACTATCTAAAGGCAAGTTGTTATTTTTTTCTTATCTGTTTATCCCTGGGGTATAGGTGACACTGGCAAGGCCAAGATTTTTGCCCATTCCAAGTCGCCCTTGAGAAGGTGGTGGCGAACTGCCTTCTTGAACCAGTGCCAGTCCATGTGGTGAATTCCACTGCGATGTTCAGTCGGGAATTCCGGGACTTTGACCCAGCAAGGATGAGGGAACAGTGATATATTTCCAAGTCAGGATCTTGAGTGATTTGGAATGGAACATTTGCTGCACCTTGGCCATCTGATGTGCCTGGGCAGAGAGCCAGGAAAATCTCCCCGTAAAAGGCATCGGCAGTTCACAAATATCTTTTGAAATAACTGCTCTGTCTTGAGTGCTGTTTGCAAAGCCAGAAACAATTCCAAAGTATAATAAAACCAAGCACCCGTGGAGCTCTCACTTCATTCATTGTCTTCGAGTTGAAACATGTTTTCTGCAATCCTTTGACACGTGGAGGATGACCGTGTCCACTTCCAATTTTCTAATGTGGTGTAAAGTAAATTACAAAATGTGCCAGCATCTTTTTATTTAATCACCAACAACGGTTCTGCAGCTCCTCTTCTGTAAAGGCAGTTCTTTTCTCCTCTATCCCCAGTCTAGGATAATAAGCAGCACAGGCGGCACGGGGCGACACGGCGTCACAGTGGTTAGCACTGCTGCCTCACAGCGACAGGGCCCCAGGGTTCGATTCCTGACTTGGGTCACTATCTGTGCAGAGTGTGCACGTTCTCCCCGTGTCTGCGTGGGTTTCCTCCCACAGTCCGAAAGACATGCTGGTTTGGTGCTAAATTCTCCCTCAGTGTACACAAACAAGAGCCGGAGTGTGGCGACTAGGGGGTTTTCACAGTAACTACATTGCAGCGTTACTGTAAGCCTACCTGTGACGCTAATAAATAAACTTCAGCTTGAAGTAAGTCTTTGCAAGTTTTTGCTGTTTTCTGAAGCATGCAGCAGTTATCTGAACAGTCAGGATGTCACAGTTATATAAGTTGTGACCTGCTTCTCCATATCCCTGAGCCAAATGCCTTCATATAAATCAGCAGGCTATCCCTGTACTCAAAGATTATTACTCTTACAGTTTTCCTTCGCATGCTGTGCTCGCTATCCTTGGGGTATCCCATCTGATTTTCCCTGCCAGTTTAATTCAATCAGTCCTCTGCATTTTCAATCATTGAACAGCTTGCCAATCAAATAAAGGGAAAAAAGTTGGCCACAGAAGTGTGTGTTGGTGCCAACAGCACAGGTCAACCCAGGCTTTTCAGTTCCTGAAGATTTATTTCTGGTACAGATCCTTGTGTACCTCTTATGATGTCTGAATAAAGGTTTTCAAACGGATGATTGAGAAGGCAAAAAAAGCATAAAGAGATCCAAGGCTGTGGGAAGGAGCTATAACCACAGATCACTACGAATCGTTGATTTTTTTGGGGGGAAGGCAGTTTCCATCTTATGTAAATGTATGCAGGTAGAAGTAGAATTGTGCACATGAGTGTACAGTGATCAGTAATCCACCATTATCCATTGTTTGTGGACAACCTGAATATCACTTAATAAGAACATAAGAACTAGGAGCAGGAGTAGGCCATCTGGCCCCTCGAGCCTGCTCCGCAATTCAACAAGATCATGGCTGATCTTTTCATGGACTCAGCTCCACTTAGTATTGCCTAAACATTAATGAAGGACGAGCTATGTGCCAGCAGCAACAACAATGCGCCTTTTATATCGAACAATAAGTTGACACGAAAGCAACGTAGAAAGGTATTAGATACAGATGATCAAAAGCTTGGACAAAGAGTTTGGCATTAAAGAGCATCTTAAAGGAGAAAGAAATTGAGAGGTGAAATGATTGTGGCTCAGTAGTTGGCACTGCTGCCTCACAATGCCAGGGACCTGGGTTCGATTCCAGCCTGTCTGTGTGGAGTTGGCACATACTCCCCGTGTCTGCATGGGTTTCCTCTGGGTCCCCCGGTTTCCTCCCACACTCCAAAGATGAGCAGGTTAGGTTGATTGGCCATGCTCTAATGCCTCTTGGTGTCAGGGGGATTAGCAGGGTAAATATGGGGATAGGGCTTGGGTGGGGCTGTTGTCGGTGCAGGCTCAATGGTCTGAATGGCCTCCTTCTTCATTGTAGGGATTCTATGATTTAAGGAAGGCATTCCAGAGCTTAGGACTTAGGCAGCTGAAGGCATAGCCACCAATGCTGGAGCAAGTGAAATTGGAAATGCACAAGGCAGTAGTGTTGGTGGAGTGCAGAGGTCTCGAAGGGTTGTAGTGTTGGTAGGGGTTTCAGAGACAAAGAGGGAAAAAGCCAAAGGCACGGAGCAATAGGAGGAAACCCAGCGTTAATGTGGGAATACAAGGTGTCATATTTTCCTGAATGGTTTAACAAAAAAATTGCAAACTGGAAATTAAACACAGAAAAAGAGGCGAGAGGTTATGATATAAATATTAGAATATGATCGAAAAGGGAAGGATGTTAAGTTGCAGTTGAAGAAGACTGATGCATATTGTTATGTATGGATAGAATTGAGAAAATGAATACAATCACTCTTGTGACGTTAGTGTACCTTTAAGAAAGATTTTTTAAAAATCCTATTCTCTGCAGTTGTAAGCAAATCTTTTTCAGTTTGGCTTCTTTGCTGCTGAGTTGTTTACAAGGGGTTCTTTTATTGCTGCTTCAATAGTTA
This sequence comes from Mustelus asterias, assembly GCF_964213995.1. Lineage (NCBI taxonomy): Eukaryota > Metazoa > Chordata > Chondrichthyes > Carcharhiniformes > Triakidae > Mustelus > Mustelus asterias. The sequence continues at coordinate 28,504,846 of NC_135826.1, read as the reverse complement.
TTGGGGAGTCCCCAATACCGTCGACAAGAAGGGAAATAATGAGATTTCTGGGCTTGACTGGATTTTACCAGTAAATTTGTGCCAAATTTTAGCAGCGTGGTTGCTCCCCTGATTGGCTTACTGAAGGAGCAAATTTCAGTGGACGGTGGAGTGTCAACAGGCATTTTACAGCCTGAAGGCTGTGTTAAGCACTGCCCCTGTGTTGGCCACACCAACTGTCCTGTCTGGAGACAATACACATTTCTTTAACCTGTGCCTAATGCTCTCTCCACTCACATTGTCTGTATCTTTAAGACTTGATTAGCTGTAAAGATTCGCATTCTAATCAGCGTTCTGTAACTTGATTTTGTGTCTCTGTATGCTTTGTTTGTGAGCAGATTTCCACTCCATCTGACGAAGGAGCAGCACGCTCCGAAAGCTTATGGCATTTGCTACCAAATAAACCTGTTGGACTTTAATCTGGTGTTGTTAAAATTCTTACTGTGGCCACACCAAATTCCACAAAGCCATTCAAGGTGGCTATCGATGCGAGTGATGTGGACGTAGGTGCCGTGCTCTTACAAGAAGACGACGAAGGAATATTGGGTATCTTTCGAAAAAAATGAATGATCACCAGAAGAAATATTCAATGATTGAAAAAGACACCTTGAGTTTGGTGCTGGCATTGCAAGATTTTAGCATTTATGTTGCCAGTAATTCATGTGAGACAATTGTGTATACTGATCAGAATCCATTGACATTTTTGGAGAAATTCAAGGCTAAAAATGCCAGACTGTTTCGATGCAGCCTATTATTGCAGCCATTTCATTTCAAAATTATACATGTGGCAGGAAGAGAGAATGTGATTGCCAATGCTTTGTCACGAATGTAATAAAAGGAGTGTTAGATGGTGGAAGACAAGAACTGAAATGGACTGTATTACTATTGTGTTTGCATATTTTGATTTTGTAAAATGTATGTATATTTATTGTAAAGTACTAGTACTGTAAAACTGAAAGTGTTTGAACCATCTGTGAATGTTGATGGTTCATTTTTTTATTAAGGGGGAGGTGTGATATTAGTATACCTTTAAGAAAGTATTTTTTTAATCCTATTCTCTGCAGTTGTACGCAGACTGTTTTCAGTTTGGTTTCACTTCTGCCAAGTAGTCTACGAGGGGTCCTTTTATTGCCACTTCAATAGCTTAAATGGGGTCGTTTTATTTTAACTCTGGGTTGTTTTACGATCCTGCATTGTTAGGAGGATGGTCATGTGTTTTTGGACAGTTTTTCTTTCCTTTCCAGTGAGTTTAAGGTTTCATTCTCTGTTTGACTGTAGTTAGAGTCATTTTTTATTAGGGACAACAAGCTGAAAGAATTGTTTCTCTTTCTCCCAGTTTTATTTGGCAATTCTGACGGTTATCCGAAAACAAGGTCTTGCCTTCCTGAAGGAGGGAATCTGCTGTTGGTGGCTTGCCTAAAGTCCCTGGTGTTTTGGGAAGCTGTTCTGACTTCAAACCGTTCCGAGTCAATCTAGAGAACTACAGACTTCATCCGAAGGACTCAATTCCAGTATCACATAAGCATTAGTCTATGCTGTATTAAACCTGCTTGTAGGGTCTTATTTATGGGATTGGTTTGATTGGGACAGCTCCTATATTTGTTAAGGGTTGTTTTGGTGTTGTTTGTAATTGATGGAATTTATTGCTAATATTCTGACTATATATGTTAACTATATTCTTAAATCAACTTTGTTTGATAATAGCTCCCTCGTGGGTCATTTGAAAGATACCTGAAGTGAAACCTACCATGCTTATTCTAGCCAAATTCAAGATGCAAAAGGTATGATTCAGGCGGACCCCATAAAACACTTTGGAGTTTCTGACCTGAACCATAACACTCTGCTTTTTATTTTGTATTCATTCATGGGATCTGATTGTAGTTGGCAAGGCCAACATTTGTTGCCCATCTATAAATATCCTTGAGAAGGTCAGAATGAGCCATCTCTTGAACTGCTGTCGTGATGTCAAAATCAAGTTGCTTAAACCTTTCAAATTCCAAGTACATCTGGTCAGCCTGTTTCCTGAGGGTACAGAATTTCTGATGGTACACATCTGGCATTACCTTGTACGCACTTAAAATAGCCTTTTTTTTGTCACCTTATAGCTTGTGACACTTTCCTCAGGCAAGCAGGAACAGACCTTGTGAGCGTTTCCTGAAAGGTTACTATGCAATGACGGGGAATTTGCTTCCATCCCTCTACACCTCCATTCCCCACCAGGATGGCCTCAATACTCTTCGCTTCTTCCTTGAACCAAGGTCTGAACAATACCCATCCACCACCACTCACCTCCGTCTGGCTGAACTGGTTCTCTCACTCAACAATTTCTCCTTTAACTCGTCTCACTTCCTCCAAATAAAAGATATGGCCATGGGTTATGTGGAGCATTCCTTGTGCCAATCCTACTCCAGACACACCCACAACTCTTACATTGGTATATCCTCCACCACACTCAACACCTCACCCCATGCCCATGCAATCGTAGAAGGTGCAACACCTGCCCCTTTACCTCTTCCCTGCTCGCCATCCCAGGGCCCAAACACTCTTTTCAGGTGAGGCAATGCTTCACTTGCACCTCCTTCAATCTGGTCTATTGCATTCGCTGCTCCCAATGCGGTCTACTCTACATCGGAGAGACCAAACACAGACTTGGTGACCACTTTGCGGAACACGTTCGGTCCGTCCGCAAGCAGGACCCAGACCTTCCTGTCGCTTGCCACTTCAACACAAGCTCTCCTGTCCACATGTCCGTCCTTGGCCTTTGGCAATATTCCAGTGAAGCCCAACGCAAACTGGAGGAACAACACCTCATCTTCCATTTGGGCACTTTACAGCCTTCTGGACTGAACATTGAGTTCAACAATTTCAGAGTATGAACTTTTCCCCTCCACCTTAACCCCATTTCCATGTATTTTATTTCATTTTGTTTCATCTCATTCATCCATTTTTATCACCTTTCCTTCTTACTTCCATTTTTCCACCTCCATTCTTGCTCTCCACCTTGTCTCCAAACCATCACCTCCCTTGCCCCCACCACCCCTCTTTCAGGGCAACTGCCACATTCCTCAGGTAGTCTTGATCAGTCTGTACCTCTGTTCTGCCATTCACGCATTCCGATCGCTTAATGGACGTTTTTAGCACCTCTCTCAGCCTTCACCATCACCATTTACATTTGCTTTATCCAATTGCAGCCTCCTCCCACTTCCCCACCCCACCTCCGCTGACCCTCATAGTATAAATCTCACCTGATTTTCTTTGCTCTCAGCTCCAATAAAGGGTCATCCAGACTCGAAACGTTGTCTCTGTTCTCTCGCCTCTGATGCTGTCAGGCCTGCTGAGATCTTCCAGCATTTTCAGGCTTTGTTTCAGATTGCAGCATCTGCAGTATTTTGCCTTTATTGTCAGAGGGAAGTATTATACTGGACAGTTTAACTGATGTGCTAACTGTTCACACACAAGAGCACAAGAAGTAGCAGCAGGAGTAAGCCAGCAGGCCCTTCAAGCCTGCCCCGCCATTCAATTTGATCATGGCCGATCTATGCCAGCCTCAACTCCTTTTCTGTGCCATTTCCCCATACCCCTCTATTCCTCAATCTATCAAACATTTATCCACCACCACTTTAAATACTTCTCAAGATCCAGCCTCCACAACCCTTTGGGGCAGAGAATTCCAGAGATTCAGGAACATCTGTGAGAAGAAATTTCTACGCACCTCAATTTTAAGTGACCAGCCCTTTATCTTGTAGCTCTGTCCTCCTGCTCGAGACTCTCCCACTTGTGAAAACATTTCGCCACCTACCCTGTCAAGCTTCCCCTCAGGATCTTATATGTTTGACTAAGGTCACCCCTCACTCTTCTAAACTCCAAGGAATACAGACCCAGACCATTTGCTCTCTCTTGATAGGGCAATCCTCTCATCCCAGGAATTATCCTGGTGAATCTCCTTTGGACTGCCTCCAATGTTACTATATCCTTCTTAAGGTCAGGGGACCAAAACTGTACGCAGTATTCCAGGTGAGGGCTCATCAACACCCTCTGCAATTGCAACACATCCTCTCTGCTTTTAAACTCCTTTGCAATAAAGGCCAAAATGCCATTTGCCTTCTTAACTACCTGCTGGGCCTGTCGGCTAGCTTTTTGAAAAAGATACAGAATGTGTCCACCTCTGTTTCTTCAAACTTAGGGATAAAATAGGCAAACTATATTGCCTTGGCCCTTAAAGCCTGAGCTAGTTGTGTCTTCAAGGGACACTGTTGGATCCCTGCTTCTCTGTTTGAGCTACTATAATTTAAAAGCAAGTTCCATTTCCTGTCCCGCTCTCTCTGTTTCTCGTTCCCTTTCCTGAAATTCCTGTTCCAATTTCTGCTGCTCTAATGGGCGGCACGGCGGCAAAATGGGCAGCACGGCGGCACAGTGGTTAGCACTACCGCTTCACAGCGCCAGGTTCGATTCCTGGCTTGGGTCACTGTCTGTGTGGAGTCTGCATGTTCTTCCCGAGTCTGCGTGGGTTTGCTCCAGGTGCTCTGGTTTCCTCCCACAGTCCGAAAGATGTGCTGGTTAGGTGCTAAATTCTCCCTCAGTGTACCCGAACAGGTGCCGGAGTGTGGTGACTCGGGGATTTTCACAATAACTTCATTGCAATGTTAATGTAAGCCTACTTGTGACACGAATAAAAAAGTTTAATCTTAATTTCTCCAACACTAATGTACCTGTTTCAGTGTCCTCAAGGTGTTTGGCCACTCCTTTTAAAATTTTGGATTCTCTGGTTTTCGGGTGAAATTCTAACCCTAGGACCTGCTTGGCCCTTTTAGCTCTTTGAGAGACAGAATTTTGAAATCTTTATTGGTACTTTCCCTCTCTTCTAGACAAGCACTGCCATCAAATGTGGACATTTTTGCACTTTCACATTACAGACTCAAAAAAACCTTATAAACTGTTTTCAAAGTAACAATTAACTCAGAAACAAGTCTCCAATTTTGCTATGACCAGCTGAGGTGAAGTGAGTTCCATTCAAACCCACAATGGATTTTTCAAGTTGATTTTCCCCATAAATGCCTTTCCCAATCCAACTGTATTTATTTGGTAATAAGGAGCCAATCAAACTAGGTTTTCTTCAATTAAAAAAAGAGTAAGTTTATTAGTTACAAAACCTGAGAAAAAATATTAAAGACCTGGCAAGACAAACACATGCATACACGCACACACATACAGATGCACCACAGAAAGCATTCTTTCTGGCTGTATCACAGCTTGGTATAGCTCCTGCTCTGTCCAAGACCGCAAGAAACTACAAAAGGTCGTGAATGTAGCCCAGTCCATCACGCAAACCAGCCTCCCATCCATTAACTGTCTACACTTCCCGCTGCCTCGGCAAAGCAACCAGCATAATTAAGGACCCCACGCACCCCGGACATTCTCTCTTCCACCTTCTTCCGTCGGGAAAAAGATACAAAAGTCTGAGGTCACGTACCAACCGACTCAAGAACAGCTTCTTCCCTGCTGCCATCAGACTTTTGAATGGACCTACCTCACATTAAGTTGATCTTTCTCTACACCCTAGCTATGACTGTAACACTACATTCTGCACTCTCTCCTTTCCTTCTCTATGAACAGTATGCTTTGTCTGTATAGCGCACAAGAAACAATACTTTTCACTGTATACTAATAGATGTAGTAAGAAGTCTCACAACACCAGGTTAAAGTCCAACAGGTTTATTTGGTAGCAAATACCATAAGCTTTCGGAGCACAGCTCCTTCGTCAGATGGAGTGGTTATCAGATAATAAAGTCCAACAGGTTTATCAAATAAACCTGTTGGACTTTAACCTGGTGTTGTGAGACTTCTTACTGTGCTTACCCCAGTCCAACACTGGCATCTCCACATCATGACTACTAATAGATGTGACAACAATAAATCAAAATCGAACCAAATGAAATGCCGATGCACATAAACACAGACACACACGCACATGCATGCATGCCCAGACATAACTGTCATGTTTCCTTCTCATCCTGCTTGTTCTTTTCCTGATTCTGCTTGACAGAACTGGCTTTTAAATATTCTTTTCTGTTTATTCCCCGAAGAGAATCCGATTAGCATGCCTTGTATTTATTGTTGAAGACTGAGAAATCCCATTTTCTATATCTTTCCATCTCTGAAACTTGTGACACATTTCAAGATATAAATCCAACAGGAGATGAGTGTTATTTTGTTCTCCATGGGGGGTGGTTTTGAATGTTTGGTGAGTATCTGATCAAAGTCCAGCACTTTGCATCTTTGATACTTTATTTTTGAGAGTTTCCCTGCTTGAAGTGGAGCTTGACGCCCCCAGATGTAAAACTCCTTGAAACAGGTCTGCAGCGTCATTTAGATCAAAACTTTCCAGAAGAGTGGTCAACTTTAAGTATCAGCCATCAGGTAACTTGAGATTTTTAAAAATCGGTTTCTTTTTTTTAATGAAAAAGAGGTCTCCTTTACACAGTTCAGTGTGTCTGTGGTTAGCTTCTGAGGTTATAGATAGCTCTCACTTCGTCACAGTTTCCTGTCATCGTGACACTTGTTAGAGATGGTCAATGCCTGGCACTTGTGTGGTGTGAATGTTACTTGCCACTTGTCAGCCAAGCCTAAATGTTGTCCAGGTCTTGCTGAATATGGACATGGGCTGTTTCAGTTTCTAAAGAGTTGTGAACGTGACTGAACATTGTGCAATCATCAGCAAACATTCCCACTCCTGACCTTAAGAGAGAAGGTCATTGATGAAGTAATTGAAGATTGGGCCTAGGGCACAACTCCTGTAGCCATGTCCTGGGGCTGAGGTGATTTTCCTTTTTGTTCGGTAGGGCTCCAGCCAGTGGCGAGATTCCGCCCCCCCCCTCCCCCGCCCCTGATTCAACACCACACTTAGTTGAATGCTACCTTATTATCAAGGTCAGTCACTCTACCCTCACCTCTGGAATTCGACTCTCTCATCAGTGTTTGGACCAAGAGGTATGGAACATGGTGGAAACCAAAGTAAGTACCATAGGGCATGTTATTGCTATGTGTATGCCACTTGAGAGCACTGCCAGGAACACCTTCTATCACTTTGCTTATGATTGACTTTGCTTTTCATGTTTGACCTGATGCCATGAGACTTCATGGAGCTATCGAATTTCAACCTCCGAATCCCTCTGTTAATCCAAATCAATGAGCCCACTTTCACTCAGAATGCACTAATGCGGTTTACAGCAAAATGCATCACATCTCATCACATCTACCACATCTTAGCCTGGACCCTCATTTTATCAACATCCTTTTGCAGCTTATTTTGGTCTTCCAAAGAATTAACTGTATTTCCTATTAATCACAAACTCCAACATCGTTCCCTTTAGTTATATATCCAAATCCTGGAGTTCCAAGTGAACAAACATAACCCCAGAATTCGATCTTGTGGAGCACCACCACCCATTTCCAACCATTTGGTAAACTGCCTTTACCTCCTAACATCCTAACGTTTCCTCCATCCTAAGGAAATTTTAATCCATCATGCTATCCTTTCCATTATTCAATTTCTTTTAATGTTCTCCTATAAGGAGACATCCACTGCAATTCCCCCATCTACCTTACATGATTCCTCCTCAAGGATTTCTATGAAGTTTAGCAAACCTATTTGTTGCATTGCAGAAAAAGACTTTGTTTAAATATTTTTATGATTCTAGCAGGGTAAACACATGGGGCTACGGGATTAGTCCTGGGTGGGATTGCTGTCAGTGCAGGCTTGATGGACTGAATGGCCTCCTTCGGCACTGTAGGGATTCTATGATTCTAGCAAGGTTGGCAGTTAACTGTCAGACATCAGCTAACTGTTGCATTCTCCATGGCAACACCTCTGCCAATCAGTGTCTACTTACCAACCAAGCAGCTCCATCTTCTCATGTAGGATAAATTGTTATTCCCTTTACATTTTGTATTCTTGCAAATTGTCCTGATGAGTGCAAAACAGAAAACTTCAACAACAAGTGTCTTTTTTCAGCAATACTCAAGTTCTTTGCTACAAAATGACTATTTGTTTACCCTATTTAAGGCTTGTGCTGGTGACTTCTAAGTGTTTTTTCTTTACCAAGATGCAGGCTAATTTCATCCTTAATTAAAGATTTTCAAATGTTCTTGGCCACAAACTACCCCGTAATTACCAAGATTGGCCCTGCATTCCTCCAGTATCCACCCAGTCAACTGAGACCTGAAATATATCTTACCATTGCCTTGGCAACTTCCTTCCCGGTCTCCCTTCAGATGGCGGAACGATTCCATCACAGCACATCTTCCTTGAGGCAAACTAATTGTTCTAAAATATTCCTTTTATCCACCACAATGACGTTCATCTCGACCTCAACCAGATCAGGATTCACCTCCTGTCTAATATCCTTCTACTTAGCAAACTCTGATGCGCAGTACTTACTAACATCTCTACATGTGTTCTCTGTGGGCCGGTGAGTTCAGTCAGCGAGCATATGGATCAAATTAATGTCAGTGGCATGTGGATTAATCCCGGGGCTGGCCAAGGCAGACTCAGAGCCTGCCTCTGGGTCCTAACCGTAGTTAAAAAAAATCATGACACTTTGCTGTGGTTTTGCAAATAAGCGCCAAGAACCTCCCTCAGGCAGAGAACCGAAGGAGAAGATGGGTTCGCTGTGGTGATGATTTTGGCATTCATTAAGTTGACAGCAGCAACTCCTCAGTGCTGAAAAAGAATATATATGGGTCTGTGCACCACTTGTATGCATAACAATGTCTGCTGAAAGGTCACAAGCAAAGGAGGTGGGATCCATATCCCCAGGATTGCAATTTGGTTGAGCAAGTTGTGTATTTGCGATTCAACCGTACAGCACTTCAACTATTCGTACGTCCAAATTGCCTGCAGCCCATAATACAAATCAGGTTGAAATGCATGTTAGAAACACCCAATAGAATCACAAGTCTTGGAAAACGGGATAAATCAAATTAAATTCCTGTTGGGCAGCAGCAAGTTTAAAATGAATCTGCAACACTATACTTCCATTAAACCACATCCACCCATCGGTCTTTGACTGCACCTTAGAATCATAGAATCCCACTAATGCAGAAGAGGCCATTCAGCCCATCGAATGTCTACGCTGACTTTCCAAAAGTTTTAAGTTTATTTATTGGTGTCACAAGTAGGCTTGCATTAACGCTGCAATGAAGTTACGATGAAAATCCCCGAGTTGCCACACTCCGGCACCTGTTTGGGTACACTAAGGGAGAATTTAGTATGGCCAGTGCACCTAACCACACGATTTTTGGATTGTGGGAGGAAACCGGAGCACCCGGAGGAAACCCATGCAGACATGGGGAGAATGTGCATACTCCGCATAGACAGTTACCCAAGCTGGGAATCGAACCCGGGTCCCTGGCGTTGTGAGGCAGCAGTGCTAACCACTGTGCCATCGTGCCACCCCCAACCAGCTTGCATGGGGAGAGTTACTGGACGTGAGTGGCTTGCAGCCAGCACAAGGGTAAAATATGATCTGTTTGCCAGTCTAGCAGAAGGTGAGGTCACAGATGAACTCTGTAACATGGGCCTCGGGAGTGGACACTTGACAGGGCAGCATACAGGGCAGAACTGATGGGCATGCACTGAGATGCTGGGTATATGGTCTGGCTTTCCCAACAGCTTCCTGTCACTGTAAAGGAGTTTGATGGAGGCCATCTCCAACCTGGCAGAGGGCAGTGTACTGAGCTTGCTCTCACTCTGTCTCCCTGTTACCATGCATTGTCAAAGGCACTGCAAGTGGAGCCCCCACACCTGCTACAGCCTTCACATGGACAGGTCACCTTACTGCTCTCCCTGTGAAGATACAGCAACACTCCCTGCCAAATCCATCAACTCATTACTACACCTCTAGAAATATTGAATGGGACAAAAAGTGATCTATGATTCCCCCATCATTTTCCAGAAATCTGTTCAATGATCTGTGTCATAAAACACCCAGTAAAGCCGAACCCTGTAAGCACTACATGAAGCGAAGATATTAAGGAACTTTGCCTATCTTCAAGATGATGTGGAAATGCCGGCGTTGGACCAGGGTGGGCACAGTAAGAAGTCTCACATCACCAGGTTAAAGTCCGACAGGTTTATCTGAAATCACGAGCTTTCGGAGCGCTGCTCCTTCATCGGGTGAGTGGAGAGGTAGGTTCACAAACACGGCATATATAGGCAAAGACACAATCGCAAGATAATTACAGATTGGAATGTGAAGAATGGTTGCAATACGAGTGTTTACAGGTAATCAAGTTTTTACAGTTACAAACAGTGCAAGTGGAGATAGGGATAATCGCAGGTTAAAAAAAGAAAATTCATAACTCTTTAACCTGTGATTATCCCTCTCTCCACTCACACTGTCTGTACCAGTAAAGACTTGATTACCTGTTAGCACTCACGTTGCAACCATTCTTCACATTCCAATCTGTAATTATCTCGCAATTGTGTCTTTGCCTATATATGCCGTGTTTGTGAACCTACCTCTCCACTCACCTGGTGAAGGAGCAGCGCTCCGAAAGCTCGTGATTCCAAATAAACCGGACTTTAATGGGTGATGTGAGACTTCTTACTGTACCTTCAAGATACGATAGTGTGAACAAGCTTGGATATGCAAAGCTCATGATTTATGTTAAGTTCTTTATACACAACCTTTAGGTGTGGGGTTAGGTTATACCGCCCAGTATGGAGCCCCAAGGTGAATGCTTTGAAACAATAACACGTGAAGTTAATTAACAGCCAGATTACTTGCTCCAGCTTTTCGAATTGTGAAAAGTTCAGGCGGTGGTATAGTGGTATTGTCACCGGACTAGTAATCCAGAGACCCAGAGCAATGCTTTGGGGACGCGGGTTCAAATCCCGCAAGATGGTTAAATTTGAAATCAATTAAAATCTGGATTTAAAAGTCTACTGATGACCCTGAAACCATTGGCGGCACGGTAGCACAGTGGTTAGCACTGCTGCTTCACAGCTCCAGGGACCTGGGTTCAATTCCCGGCTTGGGTCACTGTCTGTGTGGAGTTTGCACATTCTCCTCGTGTCTGCGTGGGTTTCCTCCGGGTGCTCCAGTTTCCTCCCACAGTCCAAAGATGTGCGGGTTAGGTTGATTGGCCATGCTAAAATTGCCCCTTAGTGTCCTGAGATGCGTAGGTTAGAGGGATTAGTGGGTAAAATATGTAGGGATATGGGGGTAGGGCCTGGGTGGGATTGTGGTCGGTGCAGGCTCGATGGGCCGAATGGCCTCTTTCTGTACTGTCGGGTTTCTATGATTCATTGTTGGGTGGTTGTAAAAACACATCTGGTTCACTAATGTCCCTTAGGGAAGGAAATCTGCCATCCTTACCTGGCCTGGCCTACTCCAGAGCTACAGCAATGTGGTTGACTTTTAAATGCCCTCTGAAATGGCCTAGAAAGCCACTCAGTGCAAGGGCGATCCAGAATGGGCAATAAATGCTGGCTTAGCCAGCGATGCCCACATCCCATGAATGGATAAAAGAAGTTTAAGAAAGGAATTGTTAAACAATGTGCATGTTAACCCCACTGAATTCCAATACACATTGCTCAGTTGACCCATTTAACTGGGCACAGACGGAGGGAAATCACCTCGAATAATCTCCATTACCTTTGTGTATGATTTCCGTATCTTACTTATCTGGCTTCCTTTACAACCATATGTCACGTTTTTGTTAGATGCAGTCTGTGATAACTTTGTCATGTTAATAAGACATGAAATTAAGTCAAAAATAATGTGTATCAAAACTTTATTCATTTTGCTGTTTTAAAATAGACCTTTGTTGAAATACAAGATTGCTGTTCCAGGTCACAAACCTCACGAGATTATCATAGAATCATAGAAACCCTACAGTGCAGAAGGAGGCCATTCGGCCCATCGAGTCTGCACCGACCACAATCCCACCCAGGCCCTACCCCCACATATTTACCCGCTAATCCCTCTAACCTACACATCCCAGGACTCTAAGGGGCAATTTTTAACCTGGCCAATCAACCTAACCCGCACATCTTTGGACTGTGGGAGGAAACCGGAGCACCCGGAGGAAACCCACGCAGACACGAGGAGAATGTGCAAACTCCACACAGACAGTGACCCGAGCCGGGAATCGATCCCGGGACCCTGGAGCTGTGAAGCAGCAGTGCTACCGTGTTAGCCACTTGTTTGAGAAGAAATCGCTCGAACAGAAGAGTTCCACTCTCATCTTTATGGGATCTCACACCCCATTGTAAAGCCCCATTATAATCACAAAGCTAGATGACTAACAGATGAACTCACTCCTCTCCAATCAGAATGATAACAAAAGCAGAGGCATTGAAACTTTTTTTATCTGAAGAGGTGTAAGCAGCCACCATTTTGCTCCGAAGGGAAACAATGGATTCTGGCCAGAAACACAGAAACTTCTGGCAATATTTAATGAACTCATTCATGGGCCATGTCACATGACCCCATGCCGCTAGCTTTTTGAACCGTTTTAATCCTCGCAGCTCAGTCTTCTGATTTAACACCAACCAAAAAGAACTGCTGCGGATCTCCAGGCTGCCCAAGCAGCCCGACCACCACCTCCCAACTTCTGGAAAGCTGTTTGATTTTAACAGTCTCTGGTCATTGCCTGCCAAATGGTCTCAGCACAGAAAGCCAATGCTCTTGTGGCATCATCAATTGTCAAGGATCTGCGCAATTTTGTCTCTAATCAGAATCTCAGCTGGACAGAACTCTGCCACAAAGGAGACATCCTCTGAACTTTGACATCTCGAATTCTGGAAATCATGTGACCTGGTATTAATTTCCACAATTCTCTTATTGTCATTGCCCATGCTTGTACCATCAGTGTGTGTGTGTGTGTGTGTTTGTGTGTGTGTGTGTGTGTGTGTGTGTGCACATGTGTGTGTCTGCTTGTGTGTGTGTATCTGCATGTCTGTGTGTGTATCTCTGCATGTGTGCATGTGTGTGCGTGCGTATGAATGTGTGTGTGTGTGCATGTGTATGTCTGCGTGTGTGTGTATCTGCGTGTGTGTGTATGTGTGTGTCTGCATGTGTGTCTGTGTGTATGTCTCTGCATGTGTGCGTGTGTGTGCATGCGTATGAGTATGTCTGCATGTGTGTGTGTGTGTGTCTGCATCTGTGTATGTGTATGGGTGTGTGTGTCTGCATGTGCGTGTGTGTATGTGTCTGCGTGTGTGTGTTTGCATGTGTGTGTGTGCGTATGTGTGTGTGTGTCTGTGTGTGTGTGTGTGTGTATGTGTCTGCGAGCGTGTGTGTATGTCTGCGTGTCTGTGCGTGTGTGTGCGTTGGCATGTGTGTGTGTGCGTATGTGTGTCTGTGTGTGTGTGTGTGTATGTGTCTGCGAGCGTGTGTGTATGTCTGCGTGTCTGTGCGTGTGTGTGCGTTTGCATGTGTGTGTGTCTGTGCATGTGTATGTGTCTGCATGTGTGTGTGTTTCTGTCTTGTGTGTGTTTCTGCATGTGTGTGTTTCTGTGTGTGTGTGTGTGTGCGTGTGCATGTGGCTGCGAGCGTGTGTGTATGTGTCTGTGTGTATGTGTATGTGTGTGTGTCTGTGCGTGTGTTTGCATGTGTGTGTGTGTGTCTGCATGTGTATGTGTCTGCGTGTGTGTGTGCCTGCGTTTGTGTATGCATCTGCATGTGTGTGTGTGCGTGTGTCTGCATGTGTGTCTGTGTGAGTCTGTGTGTGTGCATGTGTGTGTGTGTATGTGTCTGTGTGTGTGCGTCGGTGTGTGTGTGTGTGTGTGTGTGTGCATGTGTCTGCGAGGGTGTATGTATGTGTGTATCTGTCTGTGTGTGTGTATGTGTCTGCATGTGTGTGGGAATCTGCATGTGTGTGTGTATCTGCATGTATGTGTGTATGTGTCTGCATGTGTATGTGTTTGTGTCTGTGTGCATGTCTGTGTGTGTGTGTGTATGCGTGTGCGTATGCATGTGTCTGCATGTGTGTATGTGTCTGTGTGTGTGTGTGTTAAGTGTCTGCGTGTGTGTGCATGTGTGTGTTTGCACGTGTGTGTGTCTGCGTGTGTGTGTCTGCGTGTGTGTGTGCGTGTGCATGTATCTGCATGTGTGTCTGTGTGTGTATCTGTGTGTGTGCATGTGTGCGTCTGCGGTGTGTGTGTACATGTCTGCGTTTGTGTGTGTCTGTGTGTGTGTGTGTATGTGTGTGTGTACGTGTGTGTGTGTCTGCACGCGTGCGTGTGTCTGCATGTGTGTGTGTCTGCGTGTGTGCATGTGTCTGCGAGCGTGTGTGTATGTGTCTGCGTGTGTGTGTGTGTGTGTGCGTGTGTGTGTGTGTGTGCATGTGTGCGTGTCTGTGTGTGTGTCTGCATGTGTGTGTGTTTGTGTCTGTGTGTCTGTCTGTGTGTGTGTGCGTGTGCATGTGTCTGCGAGCATGTGTGTATGTGTCTGCGTGTGTGTGTGCATGTGTCTGCATGTGTATGTGTTTGTGTCTGTGTGTGTGTGTTTGCGTGTGTCTGTATGTGTGTGTGCCTGCGCTTGTGTGTGTGTGTGTTTGCGTGTGCGTCTGCGTGTGCGTGCGTGTGTGTGTGTGTGTGTGTGTGCGTGTGCGTGTGCGTGCGTGTGTGTCTGTGTGCGTGTGTGAGTGTGTGTGTGTGTGTGTGATAGCTCTAGCTGTATTTCCAATACCTGGTATCATTATGTAACTACTAAACAAGCGAACAAGCAAACATTTCAAAACCCCAAAAGCCAAAAAACTGTAAATGGTCCACCAAATAAACAACTTCTGCATAAATTCTGAAATTTTGTTGTCAAATTAAAATTACACATATTGAAAGCTAAAACTGAAATGTAAACATCCACAACTGCAGTTTAATGTGTGGCCAGCTTTTAGCCTGGCTTATTTTATAGTTTCCCTTCCAGCAGAGCCCATCTCTATTATTCATAAGCATCAGAGCAATCTCTGGGGCTCTGATCAGAATTCTGACAATATTAATTGCCACTATGGAGAAGTTCTCAGCAGAGTTCCAGATGCTTCTCCACAGGCAGGGCACGTCAATGGCAGGACTACCTCTGGGCCACTCTCACACACGTGTCAACCTCCTGTTCGAAGCAACAGAGGTGGAGGATTTGTCTCTGCAACAGATGGCATGTAGCACCCAAATAGGGAAGAGGAGAAAATAATGGGCTGAAAATAATGCTCATCCAGCTAATGATGGATAATATCAATTGTTTTCCGTCCCTGCTCCATCTGCCACTGCAACGAGATGGAAAGTCTACTTTTCAGGGATATCGGATCTTGGTCCCCTTCTGGCCTTCTTTCTCCTTAGAGGAATATTATAATAATTTCCCTCATGGAGCCTGAGCTAAAATGCCATCAGACCTTTAGATAGCACAGAATCATAGAATCCCTACCGTGCAAAAGGAGGCCATTTAGCCCATTGAAACATAGAAACATAGAAACATAGAAAAACTACAGCACAAAACAGGCCCTTCGGCCCCACGAGTTGTGCTGAACATATCCCTACCTTTTAGGCCTATTAATTCCCATGTACTAATCCAGGAGTTTCTTAAAAGACCCTATTGAGTTTGCCTCCTTCACCACTGACGGCAGCCGATTCCACTCGCCGACCACCCTCTGGGTGAAAAACTTACCCCTAACATTTCCCCTGTACCTACCCCCAGCACCTTAAACCTGTGTCCTCTCGTAGCAGACATTTCCACCCTGGGAAAAAGCCTCTGAGAGTCCATCCGATCTATGCCTCTCAACATCTTATATACCTCTATTAGGTCTCCTCTCATCCTACGTTTCTCCAAGGAGAAAAGACTGAGCTCCCTCAGCCTATCCTCATAAGGCATGCCACTCAATCCAGGCAACATCCTTG
Organism: Mustelus asterias; assembly: GCF_964213995.1. Classification (NCBI taxonomy): domain Eukaryota; kingdom Metazoa; phylum Chordata; class Chondrichthyes; order Carcharhiniformes; family Triakidae; genus Mustelus; species Mustelus asterias. The sequence continues at coordinate 28,488,915 of NC_135826.1, read as the reverse complement.
TAAATCGCTTCTGCACCCTTTCAATCTTTTCCACATCCTTCCTGTAATGAGGCGACCAGAATTGAGCACAGTACTCCAAGTGGGGTTTGATGAGGGTCTTATATAGCTGCATCATTATCCCCAGACTCCTAAACTCAATCCCTCGATTGATAAAGGCCAGCACACCATACGCCTTCTTAACCACCTCCTCCACCTGCGGGGCCGATTTCAGAGTCCTATGGACCTGGACCCCAAGGTCCTACTGATCCTCCACAGTACTAAGAGTCTTTCCCTTAATATTGTACTCCTTCATCCCATTTGACCTGCCAAAATGGACCACTACGCATTTATCTGGGTTGAAGTTCATCTGCCACTTCTCCGCCCAGTCTTGCATCCTATCTATGTCACGCTGCAGCTTCTGACATCCCTCCAGACTATCCACAACCCCACCAACCTTCATGTCGTCGGCAAACTTACCAACCCATCCCTCCACTTCCTCATCCAAGTCATTTATGAAAATGACAAACAGCGAGGGTCCCAGAACAGATCCCTGGGGCACACCACTGGTGACCGACCTCCATTTAGAAAAAGACCCATCTATACACACTCTCTGCCTCCTTTGGGCAAGCCAGTTCTGGCTCCACAGGGCAGCAGCCCCTTGGATCCCATGCCCTCTCACTTTTTTGAGAAGCCTTGCATGGGGGACCTTATCGAACGCCTTGCTAAAATCCATATAAACCACATCTACCGCTTTCCCTTCGTCAATGTGTTTAGTCACATTTTCGAAGAACTCCACCAAGCTCGTAAGGCACGATCTGCCTGTGACAAAGCAGATTGAGGGCAGATTTACATCAGATCTGACAGAATCCAGGCAAGTAGCGGGTAGGTAACCCAGGGCACCCAGATCCACCCAGATTCCATTGGGCAGATAGGGTTAAGTTCCCTGCCAATGAAGTGGCATGAAGCACCAGCACAAAATGTTTAAGACCTCAATTTTCATCTAATGTGTTACACACGGTCCACTAGGCAGTTCTTTGAAACTCCTAATGGAAGGATGTTATGGTTCAGGTCAGAAACTCCAAAGTGTTTTATGGAACCCGCCTGGATCATAAGTTTTGCATCTTGAATTTAGCAAGGGTGAGCATGATATGTCACACTTCAGGTATGATTCAAATGACCCACGAGGGAGCTTTTATCAAACAAAGTTTATTTAAGAATATAGTCAGCATGTACAGTAAGAAAATTAGCAATAACTTTTATCAATTACAAACAACCACTATAATGTATAATCCTCAACAAAGCTATCTAATGTGTTCCAATCAAAACAAAACCCTGGCCGTAGACAAAGCCCTCTAAACAGGTTCAATACAGCAAAGTCTACTGCTCACGTGATACTGGAAACTGAGTCCTTTGGTTGAAGTCTACAGTTGAAGATAAGACAGCTTCTCAAAACACCAGAGAGCTTCTGGTCCAGCCCCCAACAACAGCAGATCTCACCCTACAGGAAAACAAGATGGTGTTTTCAGCTAAACAACAAAATTTTCAAAACAGCAGGGAGAGAAGGAAAACACTTCTTTTTTGCAGTCCCTTCTAAAACTAAAACTCAAGCCTGCAGCTCCAAACTGAATTTTTTTTTAAAACTGTCCAAAAACACATGACCGTCCTCTTAACAATGCAGGATTATAAAACTAATCCCAGAGTAAACATGAACAACCCCATTTAAACCACTTAAGTAGAAATAATAGGACATTTCCAGTCAAACCAGCAACAATGACATCACTGAAGCTGTGAGAGCTGCAAAAATCATGTTTTAAAAGAAAAGAACTTTCTTAAAGGTACACTATCGTCATGAGGCAGCAAACGGAAGAGCAAGTTGAATTGTCGTATGGAACAGATCACATCTGTAACATGGTATTAGGATTATCAATGTTTTCTGACTTCAATAGATCTCATTGGGCCTGAAGGATGTGAAGGCTGGTGTTACAGCACTGGGGTGAATTGTATTCTTGGGCAGTGACAACTGAGGCACATTCTGTAACCTTTGGGGCGACCTTGCCTCTTGGATCCTCAACATTGTGGACAAGGCTAATTCTAGTCTCCAAGATGACTAAATCATTGGTGCCTTGTCATAATGCAATGGGTAAGGGTGGCACCCATTTGAATGTCTCTTGCCTGCCAAGCAGGACATTTTCTTTTATTTTTAAAGGAGTTTTAGCTCCTGTTGTTTTGTTTCTGAGCAGCTGGTTGTTTCTGCACAGTTTTAGTCCAAGTTGTAGCACAAATCGTGTTTGTAAAAAAATTCCTGATAGACACTTAAATCTGTAAGGCATCTTGAGTCACTGCAACACTCCAAAGCTTACTACCATCTGGCTATGGGCATTCCTTTGGACTCGCTACTTTATTTACAAGTTCTGGAAGAGGAAACTTATCAGAGGAGAACGGCCAGGCACATGGAATTGAATCTTAAAATCTCTATTTGAATACATCCTTATATTGACACTAAGTATACAACTCCAGAATTACTTAAAGAAACCTGCCTGCACTGACTAAGGATCCCACAGGAAGGTTTCGCTGAACAGCATGCATTCCTGAAGACTTGCAGATGGGTTCCAGCACAGAGACAGCTTTGTGATCCAGTCAAGGTTACAGCTGCAGGAGGCTCATTCCAGGCCTATGTGAGAAATCTCAGCGACATCTCAACCTTCAATCCAAAATCACTTCAAGTATGTAACTGCTTGCCAGGGTCAGGGCTTACATCACTATTCCTGTGAAAAACAGCCAGCAGCAAGAAATAGCCCGACACTTCTACCTCCACAGCCAGATTCCTCTGAGCGCAAGATATAAGAGACAGCACATTTCACCACACATGCTCCTAGCTCAAACGCAGCTCCATTCATGAATAGAAAGGCTGATTGTTCCACCACTATATAGGTGGTCTGTGACCGCAGGAACAAGACCATGATGTGAATATACATTTCCTTGACAAGTCGGTTGAGTCTCAGTGGTTGGTTAGACCTTCTACTCCCCTTCTCTTGGAAGCAGATATAGAATAATACAGTCATTAAGGCACAGAAGGTGGCCACTCAGCCCATCAAACTCCTGCCAGCTTTCAGCAGAACAATCCAGTCAGTCGCATTCCCAGGCTCTATACCTGTAGCCCTGCAAGTTCATTATTTCCCTCAAGTGCTCAAGTGTCCATCCAATTTCTTTTGAGATCATTGACTGTCTCTGCCTCTCCTGCTCTCTTAGGCATTGAGCTCCAGGCCATTATCACTAACTGTGTGTAAAAAAAATCTTTTGATTTGATTTGATTTGATTTATTATTGTCACATGTATTAGAATACAGTGAAAAGTATTGTTTCTTGTGCGCTATACAGACAAAGCATACTGTACATAGGGAAGGAAAGGAGAGGGTACAGAATGTAGTGTTGCAGTCATAGCTAGGGTGTAGAGAAAGATCAACTTAAAGCAAGGTAGATCCGTTCAAAAGTCTGATGGCAGCAGAGAAGAAGCTGTTCTTGAGTCGGTTGGTATGTGACCTCAGACTTTTCTCCCGAAGGAAGAAAGTGGAAGAGAGAATGTCCGGGGTGCCTGGGATCCTTAATTATGCTTAATTCTGCTTCCTCATGTCTCTCCTGCATCTCTTGCCCAAGACCTAATTTTCTTTGTTTCCCATCCCTTATACCATCAGCTAATGGGAAGAGCTTTTCTTTGAGTACCTGGAAGAAAGTACATGTTGGGGTTCCCCGTGGTGTCTGTGTTAGGATCCCTGCTTTTCTTGATATATGTTCATGACACAGGCTTGGGTGCACAGGACACAATTTAGAAATCTGCAGATGACACAAAATTCAGAATATTGTGAATTATGGGGAAGATAGTGTTCAACTTCACAATGACATGGAAAAACTGTTGGAATGGGTGGATAGGCAGCAGATCAAATTAACATAGATCTGTGAGCAGTAGACTTTGGGGCAGATCAAATTAACACAGATCTGTTAATGTGAAGAGTTTTGGCTCCCTTATCTAAGGAAAGATATGCTGGCATTTGAGGCTGTCCAGAGAAGGTTCATTAGGTTGATCCCGGGTGTGAAGGAATTTTCCTATGAGGAGAGGTTGAGTAGGTTGGGCCTGTACTCATTGGAGTTTAGAAGAATGAGAGGTGACGTTATTGAGACATACAGGATTCTCAGGGCTCTTGACATGGTAGATGCTGAGAGGTTGTTTCCTTTTGTGGGAGAGTCTAGGACCAGAGGGCATCATCTCAGAGTAAGGGGTTGTCCATTTAAGACAGAGATGAGGAGGAATTTCTTCTTTCTGAGGGTAGTGAATCTGTGGGATTCTTTATCACAGAAGTTTGTGATGGCTGGGTCATTAAGTATGTTCAAGATGAAGATAGCCATATTTTTAATCAGTAAAGGAATTAAGGGTTATGGGGATAAGGCAAAAAAGTGGAGTTGAAGATTTTCATATCATATCATAGGGTGGCACGGTAGCACAGTGGTTAGCACTGCTGCTTCACAGCTCCAGCGTCCCGGGTTCGATTCCCGGCTCGGGTCACTGTCTGTGTGGAGTTTGCACATTGTCTGCGTGGGTTTCCTCCGGGTGCTCCGGTTTCCTCCCACAGTCCAAAGATGTGCGGGTTAGGTTGATTGGCCAGGTTAAAAATTGCCCCTTAGAGTCCTGGGATGCGTAGGTTAGAGGGATTAGTGGGTAAATATGTGGGGTGGGATTGTGGTCGGTGCAGACTCGATGGGCCGAATGGCCTCCTTCTGCACTGTAGGGTTTCTTTCTTTGATTGATATCAAATCAGTCGCAATCTCATTGAATGGCGGAGCAGGCTCGAAGCGCCAAATAGCCTATTTCTGTTCTTACGTCTTCTGGTCAGAGAAGTGTGAAGTAATTCATTTTGGTAGTAAGAATAAGGAAAGGCAATTTAAATTAAAGGGTACAATTCTCCAAATGCGATACAGCTAGGGACACAGGGACCTGGGAGTATAAATGCAAAAATCATTGAGGTTGGCAAGCAGGTTGTAAAAGTGGTTAATAAAGCTTACAGGATTCTGAGCTTTATAAATAGGAGTAGAGAGTACAAAGTGAGGAAGTTAACACATTGATTCTGCCTCAACTGGAGTATTGTGTGCAGTTTTAGGCCCCACACAAGAAGGATGTGAAATCATTAGAGAGGGTGCAGAAAAGGTTCATGAGAATGGTTCATGGAATGAAGAACTTCAGTTACGTAGATAGATTGGAGAAACTCCTTGGAGAAGAGAAGATAGTCATCGATTTCAGGAAGCGTAGCAGAGGGCATGCCCCTGTCTACATCAATGGGGATGAAATAGAAAGGATCGAGAGCTTCAGGTTTTTAGCTGTCCAGTTCACCAACTTGTCCTGGCCTCCCCCATGCCGACATTATAGTTAAGAAAGCCCACCAACGCCTCTACTTTCTCAGGAGACTAAGGAAGTTTGGCATGCCCGCTACAACTGTCACCAACTTCTACAGATGTACCATAGAAAGCATTATTTCTGGTTGTATCACAGCTTAGTATAGCTCCTGCACTGTCCAAGACCACAAGAAACTACAAAGGGTCGTGAATGAAGCCCAGTCCATCCCTCAAATCAGCCTCCCATCTATTGACACTGTCTACACTTCCCGCTGCCTCTGAAAATCAGCCAGCATAATTAAGGACCCCATGCACCCCGGACATTCTCTCTGCCACCTTCTTCCATCGGGAAAAAGATACAAACATCTGAGGTCGCGTACCAACCAACTCATAAACAGCTTCTTCCCTGCTGCCATCAGACTTCTGAATGGACCGACCTCGCATTAAGTTGATCTTTCTCTACACCCTAGCTATGACAGTCACACTACATTTTGCACTCTCTCCTTTCCTTCTATGTATGGTATACTTTGTCTGTATAGTATGCAAGAAACAATACTTTATACTGTATACCAATACATGTGACAACAATAAATCAAATCAAATCAAAGAGATTAAGAGGAGACTTGAGAGAAGTGTTCAAAATCATGAGGAGTCTAGAGAAAGAAGATACGGAGAAACTGTTCCTGTTGACAGAAGGATCGAGAACCAGAGGGACCAGATTTAGAGTGATTGGAAAAGGAGGTAAAGGCAACATAAAGAAAATCAAGTTTTAAGCAGCAAATGGCTAGGATTCAGAGTGCACTGCCTGAGAGATTGATGGAGACAGATTCAGTCAAGGCATTTAAAAAGAATTGGACAATTACCTAAAGATAAAAACAAATGCAGGGCTATGGAGAAACGGTGGAGCAGTAGGACTAGCTTTGTTTTAAATTCATTCATGGAACGTTGGCATAGCTAGCTAGGCAAGCATTTATTGCCCATCCCTAATTGTCTTTGAGAGGTGGTGAGCTGCCTTCTTGAACCGTTGTAGTCCATCCTCAGTGCTGTTAGGGCGGAAGTTCCAGGATTTGGACCCAGCGTCAGTGAAGGAACGGCAATATCTTTTCAACTCAGGATGGTGAGTGGCTTGGAAACATAGGAACTGGAGTAGGCCATTCAGCCCATCAAGCCTGCTCCGCCATTTAATACAATCATGCCTGGTCTGGCACTTCAATGCCTTTCGCACACATTTATCCCCCTTTACATTATTGTTCATCAGAAAGCCCTCTTTAAACATACACAATTATAGAGCTTGCACAGCCCTCTGGGATGGCGAATTCTAAAGATTCACAACTCTCTGTGTGAAGAAATGTCATCTCATCTCAGTCCTAAGAGGCTTTCCCCTTATTTTGAAATTGTGCCCCCTGATTCTAGACTCCCCAGCCAAGGGAAACATCTTACCCTGCATCTAACCTGTCTATTCCTTTAAGTAATTTGTGGGTTTCAGTGAGATCACCCCTCATTCTTCGAAACTCCAGAAAAAACAGGCCCAGTTTGCCCAATCTCTCTTCATAAGACAGTCCCACCATCCCCGGAACAGGTCTGGTGAACCTTTGTTGCACTCCCTCTATGGCAAGAATATCCTTTTTGGTAACCAAGCTCCTATACAATTGAAGCAAGACGTCACTTACTCCTGCCCTTAAATCCTCTTCAATAAAGGCTAACGTTCCATTACCTTTCCTAATAGCTTAATTCTTGTTTTTTAATCCGTTCATGAGGATGTGGGCGTTACTGGCTGGGCCAAAATTTATTGCCCATCCCTGGGGGCATTAAAGAACAAAGAACAAAGAACAATACAGCACAGGAACAGGCCCTTCGGCCCTCCAAGCCCGCGCCGCTCCCCGGTCCAGGATTGAATCCTGAATCCAGGATCCCCGCCCAATTTTCCAGCCTATCTACATACCAATATCCCATCCACCGAGCTGTCCCTCACAGCTACGATGCTTTGTTCATTACAACCTATTAACTCACCCCCACGCCCCCATTCCAGACCATGTGATCTCCAGGGAGAGGCGAAAACCCAGAGTGAAAACCCCAGGGCCAATATGGGGAAAAAAAATCTGGGAAATTCCTCTCCGACCCCCTGAGGCGATCGAAACGAGTCCAGGAGATCACAATGGCCCTGATCGGAAAATGCTTCCCAACCCTAGTCATTTCCACTTCCACGAACACCATATGAATTCCCTGCCCCCGAGACAGGTTCCCAACTATCCGCAGTTTCGCTCTGTACTGGCACCAGCAAGATGATCATAGAATGAAGCCTTGAAACGAGAAACAAGGAACAATTAGCCCGCGCCGCTCCCTGGTCCAGACTAGACCACTCTTTTGTATCCCTCCATTCCCACTCCGTTCATATAGCTGTCTAGATAAGTCTTAAACGTTCCCAGTGTGTCCGCCTCCACCACCTTGCCCGGCAACACATTCCAGGCCCCCACGACCCTCTGTGTGAAATATGTCCTTCTGATATCTGTGTTAAACCTCCCCCCCTTCACCTTGAACCTATGACCCCTCGTGAACGTCACCACCGACCCGGGGAAAAGCTTCCCACCGTTCACCCTATCTATGCCTTTCATAATTTTATACACCTCTATTAAGTCTCCCCTCATCCTCCGTCTTTCCAAGGAGAACAACCCCAGTTTCCCCAATCTCTCCTCATAACCAAGCCCCTCCATACCAGGCAACATCCTGGTAAACCTCCTCTGTACTCTCTCCAAAGCCTCCACGTCCTTCTGGTAGTGTGGCGACCAGAACTGGACGCAGTATTCCAAATGCGGCCGAACCAACGTTCTATACATCTGCAACATCAGACCCCAACTCTTATACTCTATGCCCCGTCCTATAAAGGCAAGCATGCCATATGCCTTCTTCACCACCTTCTCCACCTGTGACGTCACCTTCAAAGATCTGTGGACTTGCACACCCAGGTCCCTCTGCGTATCTACACCCTTTATGGTTCTTCCATTTATCGTGTAGCTCCTCCCTACATTATTCCCACCAAAATGCATCACTTCGCATTTATCAGGATTGAACTCCATCTGCCATTTCCTTGCCCAAATTTCCAGCCTATCTATATCCTTCTGTAGCCTCTGACAATGTTCCTCACTATCTGCAAGTCACCCCAGTTACTCCTTCTTCCAGATCATTTATACAAATCACAAACAGCAGAGGTCCCAATACAGAGCCCTGCGGTACACCACTAGTCACAGGCCTCCAGCCGGAAAAAGACCCTTCCACTACCACCCTCTGTCTTCTATGACCAAGCCAGTTCTCCACCCATCTAGCCACCTCCCCCTTTATCCCATGGGATCCAACCTTTTTCACTAGCCTACCATGAGGGACTTTGTCAAACGCTTTACTAAAGTCCATATAGACAACATCCATGGCCCTTCCTTCGTCAACCATTTTGGTCACTTCTTCAAAAAACACCACCAGGTTAGTGAGGCATGACCTCCCTCTCACAAAACCATGTTGACTATCGTTAATGAGTTTATTCCTTTCTAAATGCGCATACATCCTATCTCTAAGAATCTTCTCCAACAACTTCCCCACCATGGACGTCAAGCTCACCGGCCTATAATTACCCGGGTTATCCTTCCTACCCTTCTTAAATAACGGGACCACATTGGCTATCCTCCAATCCTCTGGGACCTCACCTGTGTCCAGTGACGAGACAAAGATTTGCGTCAGAGGCCCAACGATTTCACCTCTCGTCTCCCTGAGCAGCCTTGGATAGATTCCATCAGGCCCTGGGGATTTGTCAGTCTTTATATTCTCTAACAAACCTAACACTTCCTCCTTTGTAATGGAGATTTTCTCCAACGGTTCAACACTCCCCTCCGAGACACTCCCAGTCAACACATCCCTCTCCTTTGTGAATACCGACGCAAAGTATTCATTTAGGATCTCCCCTACTTCTTTGGGCTCCAAGCATAAGTCCCGACTTTTGTCCCTGAGAGGTCCGATTTTTTCCCTAACAACCCTTTTGTTCCTAACGTATGAATAAAATGCCTTGGCATTCTCCTTAATCCTGTCTGCCAAGAACATTTCGTGACCCCTTTTTGCTCTTCTAATTCCCCGTTTGAGTATTTTCCTACTTTCATTGTACTCCTCCAGAGCTCCCTCCGTTTTTAGCTGCTTGGACCTAACATACGCCTCTCTTTTCCTTTTGACCAGACCCTCAATTTCCCTGGTTATCCACGGTTCTCTAATCCTACCCTTCCTATCCTTCTTTTTTACAGGCACATGCTTGTCCTGTAGCCCTAACAACCGTTCCTTAAAAGACTGCCACATACCAGATGTGGATTTACCCTCAAACAGCCTCTCCCAATCAAGAGCTGCCAATTTCTGCCTGATCCCAATAAAGTTAGCCTTCCCCCAATCCAACACCTTACCCTTGGGACACCACTCATCCTTTTCCATCACTATCCTAAAGCTAACAGAATTGTGGTCACTATTTGCCACATGTTCCCCAACCAAAACTTTGAAGACCTGACCGGGCTGTGGATCTGGAGTCAGATATAGGCCAGACCAGGTAAAGCTGACAGATTTCCTTCACTAAAGGACATTCGTGAACCACATGCGTTTTTATGACAAATCAATTCATCATTAGACTTTTCATTCCAGATTTTTATTAAATTCAAAGTTCACCATCAGCCATTGGTGGGATTCGATCCCGGGTCCCCAGGGCATTACCCTGGGTCTCTGGATTGCTAGTCTAGTGACAATACCACTATGCCACTGCCTCCCCTTGCTGCCCCTGTGTGCTAGCCTTCAGTGACTTATGGACAAGGACACCTAGGTCTCTTTGTACATCAACACTTTCTAATTTCATACCATTTAGGAAATACTCTGCACATCTGTTCCTTCTACCAAAGTGGATTACCTCACATTTTTCCACATTATATTCCCTCTGCCACGTTCATGGCCACTTACTAAGTCTGTCCAAATCCTCCTGTAGCCACTTTACATCTAACTCACGTCACACATTCTCACCTAGCTTTGTACCATCTATGAATTTGGAAATATTACATATGGTCCCCACAAACAAATCATTGACATATTTGTGAACAGCTGGGACCCCAAGTACTGATCCTTGTGGTACCCCACGAGCCACAGCCTGTCAAAATGAGAATGACCCATTTATTCCTATTCTCTGTTTTCAGCCTGTTAGCCAACCCTCAATCCATGACCGTATGTTGCCTTCTATCCCATATGCTTCAATTTTGCAATTAATCTCCATCTGGTGGTGTTCCCATGCTTCTGCTGCCCTTGTCCTGCTAGATGGTTGCGGTCATGGGTTTGGAATGTTCTGTCTAAGGAGCCCTGGTGAGTTCCTGCAGTGCATCTTATTGTTGGTTGATTGGGTCAGCAGTGGAGGGAGTAAATGTGTGTGGATGGGGTGCCAATCAAGCAGGGCGCTTTGTCCTGGATGGTGTAGAGCTTCTGGAGTGTTGTTGGAGCTGCACCCATCTGGGCAAGTGGAGAATATCGCATCACATTCCTGACTTCTGCCTTGTAGATGCTGGACAAGGTTTGTGGAGTCAGGAGATGAGTTACATGCTACATGATTCCTAGCCTCTGACCTGTTCTTGTAGACACAGCATTTATATGGCTAGTCCAGTTCAGTTTCTGGTCAATAATAACCCAGGATGTTGATAGTGTGGGATTCAACGATGGCAAAGCATTTGAACATCAAAGGGCAAGGCTTACATTCTCCCTTGTTGCAGATGATCATTGCCTGGCACTTGTGTGGTGTTTATGTTACGAGCCACTTGTCAGCCCAAGCCTGGATATCATCAAGGTCTTGCTGCATTTGGACATGGACTGCTTCAGTATCTCAGGACTCATGAATGGTGCTGAACATTGTGCAGTCATCAGCAAATATCCCCACTTCTGACCTTATGATGAAAGGAAGGTCATTGATAAATCAGTTGAAAATGATTAGGCCTAGGACACTACACTGAGGAGCTTCTGCAGTGATGACCTGAAATTGAGATCGTTGACCTCCAACAATCACTACCACCCTCCTTTGTGATAGGTATGATTCCAACCAGCAAAGAATCTCCTCCCCTGATACCCATTGACTCCAGTTTTGGTAGGGCTCCTTGATGCCATACTCAGTCAAGTGCAGCCTTGATGTCAAAGGCAGCCACTCTCACCTCACCTCTGGAGTTCAGCTCTTTTGGCAAGGTGAGTTGCTCTTACAGAGAGCACAGACACGATGGAGCGAATGGCCTCCTCTTCTGTAACCATTTTATGATTCTAAAATTCATTATTAAACCTGTCATAATCTTGCGCAAGTCTATCAAATTCTTCTTCAATCTTCTTTGTTCCGAGGAGAATATCCTAACTTCTCCATCTTAACCTTGTGGCTAACATCCCTCATCCATGGAATGATTCTTGTAAATTTCCTCTGAACCCTCACATCCTTCCTAAAGTGTGGTGCACCAGATGCAATATTCACATTACAGCCTAACTTTGCAAAAATACAGTAAGTCGTCTCACAACACCAGGTTAAAGTCCAACATGTTTATTTGGTAGCAAGAGCTTTCGGAGCGCTGTTCCTTCATCAGGGAAGTCACCTGATGAAGGGGCAACTCTCCGAAAGCCCGTTGGACTTTAACCTGGTGTTGTGAGACTACTTACTATGCCTACCCCTGTCCAACGCCATCAACTCCATATCTTTGCAAAATATATTTATAAATATGTATATTTATATTTCTAAGGTTTTAATAAGATTCAGCATAGCTTCCCTGCTTTTGCAGTCAATACCTCTATATATGATGTCCAAGATTTGCTAATTAGTCTCTCAATATGTCATACTCTTTGGATGTATCAGGAATTGTATTGAAGCGCCTATTTCAACCGTCACTAGATTTGACTGTGTGAACGTCGTATTGAAAGGAGCCTTCTGCTGGCACAGGTCCTGCTTAATATTTGGCCCGTTCAATGGCCAGTTGGGTTGGCACTGTGACATGGCAATGCGGCCAAGTGAAACAGAGTGAAGTGAGTATGCCTGTGCATTTACAAAGACCAGTATTGGCAGCATTCCCTGCCTCCTCCCGCTTTGAGGCTGGAGCAACTGCAGTGAAAAGCCATAAAGGGAATCTTGGGACGATGATCTATTGATTTATTTTGTCATCATCTGAATGCTGACTTGCCGTGGAAATGTTGTAGAAGCCATTAAACTTTTGTGCTCACCCGATCCCAAGTTGGGACCATGGACGAGACATAGAGACATGTGCCCCTGCTTGCTTCCATCGTTCCGTTGTCAGGCTTTTTACTGCTTGTTGGCTCCCCCTCCCCAAATCTAGGCAGTTGTCAGCACAGAACCTCTGAATAGTGTCACTCTGCACCAAGGCACTGTTGGTTATTAATTGTGATATCAAATGGCACAATGGCACAGTGTTTAACACTGTTGTCTCACAGCACCAGGGACCCGGGTTCAATACTGGCCTTGGATGACTGTCTGTGGAATTTGCACATTCTCCCCATGTCTGTGTGAGTTTCCTTCAGGTTCTCCAGTTTCCTCCCACAGTCCAAAGATGTGCAGCTTAGGTACATTAGCCATACTAAATTGCCCCATAGTGTCCCAAGATGTGTATGAGTGGAGTAAATATGTGGGGTTACAGAGATAGGATGGAGGGTGGTCAATCCTGGGTAAGATGCTCTGTCGGAGGGTCGTTGCAGACTCGATGGGCCGAATGGCCTCCTTCCGCACTGTCGGGCTTCTATGATTGAAGGCAGCAGCAATTAACTCAGCCTTCGTATAATGGGATTTCCATGTTATCTGCCTCCTCAGGAGATCAGATGCTGCTAACTCTGTTGAGATCAGGAGAACAGCTCTCAGATGCTCTGAATCCCTTCTTGACCCCATTCAATGTGGCAGAGCCAGACTGTGGAATTTCAGTTTTTGAGGTCTGCAATTAAAACCTGACCTTCTGAATGCTACTGCACATCCTTTTTCAACATTCAAGTGACATTATTTATTTTCTAATTGATACCTGGATTGCTGTTCTGTAATTTGACATAAGGGGGAAAAAATAACTCAAAAAGTTACATTTTAGTTGTAATTAATAAAACTTAAAATCTGGTTGAGTGGTGGGATTTTACAAAGTTAGGCTTAGAAATTGGATTGCTCATTTTTCAGATGCCAAGTAAGTGCCTAAAGGTCTTGTGGGGCAATGGGTAGAGTCCCTGCCTCTGAGCCAGAAGCTCCGGGCTCAAGTCCCAATCTGGGATCTGATGGCCAAGGAAGGTGCATTCATAATGCGACCAAATGGGTTGAGTATCAGACTGCAAATCTTTCCAGCCACGCCAATGGCTGGTGGTAAGAATGGGAGAGACTCCTGGTCAGCCACGCTTGATCTGAAGTGATGCCTCTCAAGCTATAAGCCTCTGTTCTAGGAATGACTAGTTATGGAAACAGACGCATGTCTGCCTTAGTGCATCACTGGCGCGGGAAGAGAATTGGAATGGAAATAAAAGCCTAAGTAGTCAATATTCCATAGCTCCCTGGCCTTATTCTAACTTCCTTTTTGTATATCGGAACAAGCTTAGCTGTGCGCTTTTCCTCTAGCACTGCCCCCTCTTCTATGAAATTTTTGTACATATAAATAACGCTTCTGATATCTCCTCCTTAGTTTTCTTCAGTGTACGTTAGCGCCTTCTGTTTCTTCAGAAGGAATGCTTCAAAATGCAGCCATTGAAAATACAACAAAACTGACTCCAATTTATAAATCAAAGAAAGGGTTTAATAAAGAAACATCATTACTACAAACTTGGGGCCTCGCCCTGGGCCACATCCAAGCTTCCCACAATTCTACAAACTTCCTTATTTATCAGCTGGTCAGCTGACTATTACATCACTCTGTAATTGGTTCCTTGTTTTACTGGGTCAGTTGACCCTTACGTCTTGTTCCCATTGGTCACATAAAATCCAATTCAAAGTTGTCACCGGTTACATTCTAGCACCTGCCACCCAGATTTTGGGGTTATATCCTATTTTAGTTTTGCCAGTTCATCAATTATTTTTCATTTTCCATCCCAACTCTACCAATATTCCCTCTAAGCTCAGCCTCTCCTGGAGTTTTGATTTCATCATCTCCTTCAGTAAGGACAGAAGCAAAGTAGGTAATCACTGGACAGAATTTTAGGTTTACTCCGGTGAGCTCTGAAACCGGGAGGGGGGTGACGGAGGGAGCATGAAGTTGCTGATGCGCTATCAATTAGGCAAAAGACTACTTGTGTGCCAATACAACTGTAGGCTTTTATTCATTACAGAACTAGAAGCATATCCCAACAGATAACCGACCCGAACTGAACAAGGGGGAGGAAACAGCTACCTTTATATTAGGTGACAAGGGAAGGAGCCGGCAGGGGATGTGTCCAGGCATGACAAACACACAACGGTGGTCCAGGCAGGACAAAGGCACAACTGAAGTCCACCACAGTTGCATAGTGGGAATTCCCTCCTCGATCCTGCCCATCCTGACCTGGGAGCGATTTTACACTGGGGCAGGCTGGACCTCAGATGGGAAGACCGTCCTTGCCCCAATTAAGGTCCTTAAAAGGCCTTAAAGGCCTTTTTCCACTCAGCCTCCATCAGAAGCCCCTTTCTGACTAGTGTGAACACTAAGCGTGGGCATCATTTTGCTCACTCCCGTTTGTACCGTCTCCAGGGCTCTGATATCTCCCACCATGTAGAGGGACAAAAGCAGGACGTGAGGATTTATATAGTCCACATGTACAGTTGTCACCGGGGATGGGGGTGGTTGGGCGAGTAGGGGGAGGTGGATTGGGGGAGAGGTAAGACATTGTACCACCCTTGTAGTATAACATAAAACTCAATTTGGCCTCCCAATTGGCTCATCACACTGCTTGTAAACCTTCAGTGTTTTGACTATCTCCGCCTTATCCTCCCTTAGCCTTCTCTTCTTCAGTGAGAAATGTCTCAGTTAGCTGAGTCTATCTTTGTGCATTTTATTTTCTAGTCAGTTAACCGTTCTAGAAGCTCATCTGTGCACTTACCCAACTGAGTTAAATCCTAACTGCATTGAGAGTTCCTGTGGCGCATTGAATACTCCAGGTCTGACCTAGATTCTATCATTCCGTGGGACAATGCGGCAATACATCAACCCATTGTACATTCTTAAGTGCTTTCACTTATTCTATCAAACTTCGCACAATGATTGCAAATCTTGTCACAGCTCCTTAATACTAGGATTTGTCATGCCAATTTGAGTATGGCAATCAGTTAAGTGATTGATTTCTAACTAGGAAATTAAGAGATGGCTGGATAAATCATGTCATTTGGGGCTGAAATTAGTAACTAGTCAAATTTAGAAAATAGTTTGGGACATTTAGAACGATTAAACGCAGGACCTGAAAAACAAACTGACAAAATAGAATTGTACTTTGCTCTGGAAACCATCATGCTGATATATTACTACCTTCAGGATAAAAAACAAAGAATATTATCAGCAACTTCCATTTATCTATAAATGTTAGCTGCACACAATGACAGTGGAAGTTTTGATTGTAGATTTAAATATTGTATTTCCATAGTGCAGTCAACCACAGGCCTGCCTGAATTCTCTCAGTAGAGATATGAATTATTAATTTATCAAAGTCAATTAATATTCACCAGTTGCATGGATGGTATATTTCTTGTTAATCATAGCATAGAAGAATCATAGAATCCCCACAGTGCAGAAGGAGGCCATTTGGTCCATCGAGCCTGCACTGATAGCAATCCCATCCAGGCCCTATCCCTGTAACCCCACATATTTACCCTGCATTTCCCCTGACACTAAGGGTCAATTTAGCATGGCCAATCAACCTAACCCGCACATCTTTGGACTGTGGGAGGAAACCGGAGCACCCGGAGGAAACCCACGCAGACAGGGGGAGAATGAACAAACTCCACACAGACAGTCACCCGAGGCAGGAATTGAACCCGGGTCCCTGGCGCTGTGAGGCAGCAGTGCTAACCACTGCGCCACCGTGCCATCAAAATTATTGAAAGAGCAATTTCTGAGGGAAGAGAAGGTGATAATTAAACCGTAGTGCATTTTTTAGTGCTGACAAAACTTTGTGTATAAACTACATTGCTACATTAATATCTGCTTGGGTAACATAGGGAGGAGAACTTGTCTAAAAACTGCTTATTTAGGCACAAAAAAATCCAAACTATGCAAGACAGTAGGAATCTATAACCTGGCGCTTCCTGCAGGCCAACTTGAACTTTTTCTGCCTGAAAAATAAGCAGCCAAACTACAGGGCAGGAAATCTGTTCCATTTGATGATATTCAGCAGAATGGAGGAAGGGAAATGAGATTGTACTATGGCATTAATCAAACCCAGAGCTATAATAGTCAAACATAGCAGACAATGAAGAAAGCATGATGTGACTGTAAACAATACTGGTCTCCTAATAAGAAGTTTATGAATGATGGTGTCTGTGTGGAGTTTCTACATTCTCCCTGTGTCTGTGTGGGTTTCCTCCGGGTGCTCCAGTTTCCTCCCACACTCCAAAGATTTTTTTAAAAACTCATTTGTGGGAGATGGGCGTCGCTGCCTGGCCAGCATTTATTATGTGGAAATGCCGGCGTTGTACTGGGGTAAACACAGTAAGGAGTCTAACAACACCAGGTTAAAGTCCAACAGGTTTATTTGGTAGCAAACGCCACAATGGAGTGGAAATCTGCTCCATCTGACGAAGGTGCAGCGCTCCGAAAGCTAGTGGTGTTTGCTACCAAATAAACCTGTTGGACTTTAACCTGGTGTTGTTAGACTCCTTACAGCATTTATTGCCCATCCCAAGCTGCAGTTAAGAGTCAACCACATTGCTGTGGCTCTGGAGCCACATGTAGGCAAGACCAGGTAAGGATGGCAGATTTCCTTCCCTAAAGGACATTATTGAACCTGATGAGTAATGTGCGGGTTATTTGAATTGGCCATGCTAAAATTGCTCCTTCATGTCCCAAGATGTGTAGGTTAGAATAATTGGCCATGGGAAATGCGTGGGATGACAGGGATAGGATGGGGGGAGAGGGCCTGAGTGAGATACGCTGTCAGAGAGCCAGTGAAGACTCAATGGGCTGAATGGCCTCTTCAGCACTGTAGGGATTCTATGAAAGTTCTATGAAAAATTCCATGATCTCATAATGAAAACATTGTGACAGCTGCCTGGGAAGCAGGTATGGCCTTATCTAATCTAGAGTTTCTGGATGTTGACAAACACAACCACTCCGTCAATTAATGTCGCCCATATTCTTGTGTCTAGGAGCTCATAAGACCACATGGTATCGCCAATGGCTCCATAGAGTTTTTGAGAATCCGGGCAATGCAGTGGAATTAAATCTCTTTGTTATTCACTGGAAAAGGAAATAAAATTGTTAACCTTGCTGTTTGATACATCTACGGATAGCAAATTGGTTGATCTGTTACTCATAGAATCATAGAATCCGACAGTGCAGGAGGAGGCCACAATCCCATATCCCCATAATCCCATGCATTTACCCTAGTTAGTCCCCCTCACACTAAGGGGTCATTTAGCATGGCCAATCCACCTAACCTGCACATCATTGGAGTGTGGGAGAAAACTGGAGCACCCGGAGGAAACCCACACAGACATGGGGAGAACGTGCAGACTCCACACAGACAGTGACCCAAACTGAGAATCGAACCCGGGTCCCTGGCGCTGTGAGGCTGCAGTGCTAACCACTGTGCCACCGTGCCAAGCTAATTGTTGAGTTGTTTCGAGGGACATTGGCAGGGGGGATTTTTCCATCCCACCCGCCATGGGAATCGTAGCATGCAGGGCATGGACCATGCAAAGGTCCGTTGACCTCGGGTGGAATTTTACGGTTTTGGGGTGAGCTGGAAAATTCTGCGCAGGGTGTCTTACTGTGGTAAGGGATCTGGCTGGAGTCAAACATCTTTCCTTACAATAACTTTGATATACATAACTAACTATATGCAAGATTACAGAAGATCACAGCAGAAATATACTATTTCTTTCTTATGTTCTTCTTGCTCATCTCCGAGTGACACCATAATGGCATAGCTCCTTATGCACATGCTCAGTAGCTAATTTCAGAGTAGTATTTGACTCTACATCTCCCTACAAGCCTTTGTCCCTTCATTATTACATACACATCCTCCTACACTCCCCTCCAAGGTCTCTGGCCAGGATTTTCTGGCCCTTTCCACTGGTGAGATCTTCCAGTCCCGCCCAATGCAACCCCCCATGGTGGGTTCCCTGGCAGTGGGGCCGGCGAGCAGCACAAGTGACCATGACTTCAACGGGACTGGAAGATCCTGCCAGCGGCCAATGGCGAGCTGCCTCTGCCGCCAGAAAACACACTGTGGAAAGGAGGGGTGAGCGGGGACACAAAATCCTGGCCTCTATTTTCAAGGGGGCAGTTTCCTTGGTGGTTTCACCAATCTTCTTTATCGTGTACGGAAGGTTTTGTTGAGGTTTGTGAAGATCTGTTCACTCCAAACTCGTTCCTTGAGTCTTGTCACTCTTTGTTTCACTCATTTGTGGTTCTGCAGGTGTGACATCCTCCTGAGGGTTCAAGGTTTACGCCCCATCCTGCTGATGCTTTCCTGTTCATTAAAATCAAGGCACTCCTGTTTCTTTGGGTGACATCTGTTTCTGCCTGGACCTGATATGATCTTAGTTGTTGTAACTTCAAACTCTACAAATGTGCAGGTTAGGTTGACTGGCCATGCTAAATTGCTCCTTCGTGTCAGGGGGATTAGTAGGGAAAATATGTGGGGTCACGGGGATAGGGCCTGGGTGGGATTGTTGTTGGTGCAGTCTCGATGGGCTGAATGGCCTCCTTCTGTACTGTAGATATTCTCTGATTCTTCTATGATTCTTACTTCTTCATTCCAGTACTTTCTCTCTAATCCACAGCATCTCTCCATTTTGAGGAGTGAGAAAACCGTGAGTCCTGTGTCAAAGTGTGGGCTTGACCTGCTCTGTAACTTTCTTCCCTTTGTCTGGTATCAACCATGGTGTTTTACTGTGATGCTTGGTATCAATGTCTGTGGAAGGAAAGGAAGTTGGGTTCTTAGCCTGTAACCATGTGGAGCGATAGCTGACCTATACTCAAAATCTTCACTTTGCCTGAGGAAGTCTTGAACCGTACATGTACCCCACTCTTGGCCTTTCCATTGGCCTGAAGGTATTTTGGCAAACTTGTGATGTGGACAAATCTACGTGATGCTGCAAAGTGTTGGGAAATCTCATTGGCAATTTGTGGCCCATTGTCAGAGACAACAATGTTTGGAAAGACATGTATGGAAAAAATTCTCTTCAGAAAGGTGATTACAGCTTCAGAGGCCATGTAACTTTTGCACCTCAATTCAGTGGGAATAAGAATCCACAACAATGAGAAACACTTTTCCTTTGAATTCGAATAGGCCCATATCAAGGTGCTGCCATGGCCTGAATGGGGAATAGGAGGGCAGAAATGGCTCTTACAGCTCCTGTCTGTGAAGGATGCAGGTGGAGGCCATGTCATCGACAGAGTGTGAAATACCTGAGCACTAAATGAACTGTTATGTCCTGGCCTGACACTTGGTAATACCAAGATCTCCTTGGTCAATCTTTTGATGGACTTCTAGGAGGAAAGCTTGTGGTCCCACTAAGTACTCGTTAAAGACCAAGAGGTCATTTATGATGCTAATTTGACAATGTTGTTCAGTGTGGGGTGACTAGGAATTTTCTGTGGCCACTCATTAAGGCAGTGTGTGCGAACCTGCAAGTATCATTCACCCCTGCCTTTGAGCCTCTCGAAATGCTTGCAACCACTGCTCTATTCCTGGTAAGTACTGAGGCCATGAAGACCTCATCCCCCTCAATGAAAGTTTTATCTTCATGTTCTGGGGATCCTAAAAAGATCTTTTTCAACGTTTCAAGAATCGACATTTCCATTTCATTTATTGCAGATCGCCCCTGTAAGGTTGCAGAAACCTTGTGCGGTTCCCCCAGGGGCTTTCTGTGTTTTGTGGAGGCTGACTATTTTAGCTTATTTTTATTTAAATTACATTGAAAGTAATTTGTTAACAAACTTACTTACATTTTGGAGACTCGTTTATTGAGAAGGTGTCAGTGCTGTGGCCCAAGCACTGTCGTTCTTGTATAATGAACTTTGAATTACACGCTGTGGTATGAAGGATCCGTGACAGAGCTGTAGTTTGGTAGGTACCCAGCACAGATTCCGTCGTAGCATTGTATTGCATGAATCGCAATCTGAAACTGTAGATCCGGGATGGCATCTTTCTGATTTCCTTGGCGCTCAATAAACTTACCAATGGTTGGTGATCAGTTCGATCTTGAATTTTGGCCCAAGGCGCAAGAGTAAATTTTTCACCTACCCAAGTTGCTGTGAAGGCATCTTTCTCTACGACAGCAGAGTGCTGTTCAGTCTCATTAAAGAAACTTGAGGCATAATAGACAGGAGTTCTTGTTCCATTCCTCAGGATCTGGAATAATACTTCTCGCAGTCCTGCTGATGGTGCATCTGTGTCTACAACCATCGGAAGTTCGGGATCAGAGTGAGCTTAGGTCTCTGGAGGTATCACCATCGCTTTGATTCATTCATGAAGATCGCTGTTGATACTCAGGCCAACACCATGGCTGGTCTTGTGGCAAAATTTGGGGGTTATTCTCCCATTCTGCTGCACTGTTTCTTTAGCGCAGTGGGCCGGGAGACTCTAGCGGTGGCCAATTTGCGCTGGGCATCTTGGGCTTAATATATGCAGCAGGTAATTTTAATATAATTTAAATCCTATTAGTGGGCCCGGACTGAAGTCTCCGGGACTGAAGTCTCCACGCCCGCTAGCCTCTCCCCCCGCTCCAGCCAGGAGTATTTCACTCCAGCGGGGTTTAGTATAGCCCTCCACTTGCGGGGAGCTGGCAGCCTGACCCCGCTGGAGTAAAGGAGAAAATCGAGCCTCCCCAGAGGGTCGGGTGCCAGGGGGGTGCCCCCTGAGCATTGCCACCTTGGTATTGCCAGCCTGGGCCCCCTGGCACTGCCCAAGGGGCAAAGTCCAGTGTTCTGGGGATGAGGGCCCAAATCCCACCAGAGCAGCTGGTGGAATTTCATTTGAATTGATAAAAAATCTGGAATTGAAAGCTAGTTTCAGTGATGGTGACCATTAAACTATAAAACCCATCTGGTGCACTAATGTCCTTTACAGAAGGAAATCTGCAATTCTTACCTGGGTCTGGCCTCGATGTGACTCCAGACCTACAGATAGTGAGGAACATTGTCAGAGGCTACAGAAGGATATAGATAGGCTGGAAATTTAAGCAAAGAAATGGCAGATGGAGTTCGATCCAGATAAATGCGAAGTGATGCATTTTGGTAGAACTAATGTAGGGGGAGCTATACGATAAATGGCAGAACCATAAAGGATGTAGATACGCAGAGGGACCTGGGTGTGCAAGTCCACAGATCCTTGAAGGTGACGGCACAGGTGGAGAAGGTGGTGAAGAAGGCATATGGCATGCTTGCCTTTATAGGACGGGGCATAGAGTGTAAAAGTTGGGGTCTGATGTTGCGGTTGTATAGAACGTTGGTTTGGCCGCATTTGGAATACTGCGCCCAGTTCTGGTCGCCACACTACCAGAAGGACATGGAGGCTTTGGAGAGAGGGCAGAGGAGGTTTATCAGGATGTTGCCTGGTATGGAGGGGCTTAGTTATGTGGAGAGATTGGGTAAACTGGGGTTATTCTCACCGGAAAGACGGAGGATGAGGGGTGACCTAGTAGAGGTGTATAAAATTATGAAAGGCATAGATAGGGTGAACGGTGAGAAGCTTTTTCCCAGGTCGGTGGTGACGTTCACGAGGGGTCATAGGTTCAAGGTGAGGGGGGGGAGGTTTAACACAGATATCAGAAGGACGTATTTTACACAGAGGGTGGTGGGGGCCTGGAATGCGCTGCTGGGCAAGGTGGTGGAGGCACACTGGGAACGTTTAAGACTTATCTAGATAGCCATATGAATGGAGTGGGAATGGAGAGATACAAAAGAATGGTCTAGTTTGGACCAGGGAGGGCCGAAGGGCCTGTTCCTGTGCTGTATTGTTCTTTGTTCTTTGTTCTACAGCAATGACTCTTAACTGCCTTCTGAAATGGCCTAGCGAGTCAGTCATGTCAAGAGCAATGAGGGATGGGCAACAAATGCTGGTCTGGGCGGTGAGGTCCACATCCCATGAAAGAATAAATGAAGTTCCTGAACATTTTGCAGCTAATTAAATAGAATCTACAGTGCAGAAGGAGGCCATCTGGCCCATCAAGCCTGCAACAACAATTCCACCCAGATCCTGTCTTATCCCCGTAGTCCCACATATTCACCCTCCTAATCCCCCTGATGTTAAGGGGCAATTTAGCATGGCAAATCAACCAATCATGAGCCTTCATCC
Organism: Mustelus asterias; assembly: GCF_964213995.1. Taxonomy (NCBI): domain Eukaryota; kingdom Metazoa; phylum Chordata; class Chondrichthyes; order Carcharhiniformes; family Triakidae; genus Mustelus; species Mustelus asterias. The sequence continues at coordinate 28,466,071 of NC_135826.1, read as the reverse complement.
CCAGAACACTGGGCTTCAGGATGATTGGGCAAGTGATATTATCTCTACACCACCACTGTCCCCCTTTCCAAAGGTCATGGAAGGCACAATGTGATGATACTGTGCTATTAATATATTTTGTGTTTAAGGGGGGATCTGCTTTAAGAGGCAGTGTTTTTCTGCAGAGTCAGGTAGTGGAAGGAATGCAGCAGATGCTGAGAAAGCAGGATAATTACTCATTTCAGCCATGTAAGTGTTTATTTAGCAGAAGGCTTAAAGGGGTGTTTTTGATGAAAGTAATAAGGTGAATTAGGTATATAGGGACGGAGTCGTGTGAGATTAGAAATGGGAGGAGCAAGGCTTGTAGCAGAAAAGCAGTTTCATTTTAAGAAGGGCAGTTGCTGACTGCAGCTGGGTAAAAGCAGAAGCCTAGAGGCTCTTTCTCCCTGAAAAGACCTCTCTGAAAGTTCCAGGCCTGTTAACCCCAGTCAAAACAAGTAAGCCTGGATTTGCTCACTATTTTTAAAGTGGGGTTTAAGTCTATAAGAGAAATATTGCTTAATTGGAACTGAATAGTAATAAGCTAGAAGATATGAGTTGTTTCTTTTCATGTTTAAAGATTGTTTAATGGTTAAAAGATAAAGGGTGGGATTTTATGGCCTCACCTGTCCTGAAATTGAAAATCCCGCCTGAGGTCAACGACCCTTTCCATGGTCCGCCACTCGACCGCTCCAAATCCCATGGTGGTTGAGACAGTAGAATTCTGGCCACACTGTTTCATTTTGTTAAAGTTACACTTAAATTGTGTTATTAATAAAGCTTGTTTTGATTTTTTAAAAATCCCTAATTTGTCAATGAAATCACTCCTGATGCAAAGCATCCTTTCCTCACATTTATGTCAAAATAGAAAAATTGTTGGGGTCTCGTCTGACTCCATAACATACCTTGGGGTTCTGGTCCGGGATCCGAACACACGATAAATATTGAGCCCTTTCTTCTTTCTTAATTTGGTCATTATACAATACAACAAAAGAACTTCAAACTTTTGACTCTTATTCCAGTCAGCATTCCAACTTCACAGCAGATTTGCCACAGAAAACATTCCAGTGGCTATTACTCAAAGTTATTGTGAGATGCCATCATTGCCAAAGCAAATATTCTGGGCTATTCTCTGTCGCTCAAGTGTTACTTTCAGAGCAATTCTCAAAACTATGTGAAAGTTCTAACCTTTGAACTCAGCAAGAATGCAATATAGTGCAATGTCAAGACAATGACTAATCCCTCTGAAGATTTCTCCACTTGCTCCATATTAAGTCTTTTTTTTAGATGCCAGCAGTGAATGTTGATGTCTGGTACGTCATCGGATAATCTTCCCTGCAGCACGTGTGACATCAAGTTTGAATAGTTTTAGTCAGCTTGGCAAAGTAATGTAGCTGAAACTATTTTACAGTTGTTGTTAACAGTCCAATAATGTCTTCTTGTCAAAGAGGCAAGTGGATTATTAGGACAAGGTCAATAGAGTTACTCAGATGCCTCCCAATTGTTGACATATTTTTACATTTTAGATATGTTATTGGGGATTGCTAAACCCATGAACACTTATTAACCTGCTAAATGGAGGAAAACTGAGAAGATCCCACTCCAGTCGTGCACTCCGACTTATCTGAACTTTCAAGAGTATCACAGAATCCCTACAGTGCAGCAGGAGGCCATTCAGCCCATCGAGTCAGCATTGACAACAATCCCACCCTATCCCCTTAACCCCACGTATTTACCCTACTAATTCCCCTGACATTAAGGGACAATTTAGCATGGTCAATCCACCTAATCTGCACATCTTGGGATTTACTTATGTATTATGGATTATGGTATTTGCTACCAAATAAACCTGTTGGACTTTAACCTGGTGTTGTGAGACTTCTTACCATCTTGGGACACCCAGGGGCAATTTAACATGGCCAATCCACCTAACCCGCGCATCTCTGGAGTGTGGGAGGAAACCAGAGCACCCAGAAGAAACCCACGCAGACACGGGGAGAAGGTACAAACCCCGCACAGTCACCCAAGGCTGGAATTGAACCTGGGATCCTGCCGCTGTGAGGCAGCAGTGCTAACCACTGTGCCTCTGTGCTGCCCCAATATCATGTATCGTGAGATTATGGAACGAATGGGGGCAAATGGAGTTGAGGTGCAGATCAATCAGGATCTAACTGAACAGTAGAACAGACGCGAGGAGCTGAATGATCTCCTGATGTTCCAACGTTATCATAGCCAAAATGTTTCGGGGGTGACAGGGGTCCCACAGTCAAGTACAGAGGCGGGTGTGGGGCGGGGGTGGGGGTGACCCCCTCTTCAGCAGACAGCGGAACCCGGGACCACTATTTTACACAGAGGGTGGTGGGGGCCTGGAATGCGCTGCCAGGCAAGGTGGTGGAGGCGGACACACTGGGAATGTTTAAGACTTATCTAGACAGCCATATGAACGGAGTGGGAATGGAGGGATACAAAAGAATGGTCAAGTTTGGACCAGGGAGCGGCGCGGGCTTGGAGGGCCGAAGGGCCTGTTCCTGTGCTGTATTGTTCTTTGTTCACATTTTACAGCCAGTTAAGTTCATCGCAAGGCTGTCAGCTCAGCACCAAAATAAAATCCTGACCAAAATTGAAAGTTTGTTGAAACCACTGCTCAAATGATTAAGTCACTGTAGCACCCTCTTTAGAATATTCCAGCCGATAACATCAAGTCAGCCAGCCAAAATCTGACAGAGCACATACTGAAGCACTTACAGCATGTTGCAAGTATTAGTGAGCTATTTTCTCCCTATCGCAGAGTTACTATTATGTGATGATGGATCAAAAATATACAACATTAATGCTACACCAAACACTCACAATTAACACAGTTTATAAAGCTGTTGGGTGAATAGTTAAGTTGGCCATTTGGAGGTGAATTTACACAAAATAAACATTTTCAAGGATTTATCAGCTGCTTTTAAACTTGATCAGTATGTCGTCTAAACTGCCAAGCTATAAGTCCAGTGGTAAATTGGATCAGATGGAGTTTAGTTGTTTCAACATAATGGGCTTTGACATTTGCTGAGTAGACTGAATGCGACAGTCATGCAGCTTTCTGACATGTGAAAGAATTAACTAATATTTGCCCAAACAACAGACAATATTCTCACCATCAGACAGGTCAGTTTTAATTAATGCTATGCTTTGGGGAGAGAAGTTACGTTTCAAGTTTATTTATTGGTGTCACAAGTACATTAACACTGCAATGAAGTTACTGTGAAAATCCCCTAGTTGCCACACTCCGGCACCTGTTCGGGTTACACTGAGGGAGAATTTAGCATGGCCAATGCACCTAACCAGCACGTCTTTCAGAATGTGGGAGGAAACCGGAGCACCCGGAGGAAACCCACACAGGGAGAATGTGCAGATTCTGCACAGACAGTGACCCAAGCTGGGAATCGAACCTGGGTCCCTGGTGCTGTGAGGTAGCAGAACTAACCACTGTGCCACTGTGCTGCCCGTTAGAATACACGTGACAAGATGGTGCACTTAGTGATGATCATGCACCTATGCAAGCTTTTCAATTCAGCATGTTACTATGATAACCAAACATAAATTTGTGAATGTAAACTGATAACAGAATTTAACCTCGACAAAAAGCAATGTAAATTTTTGAAGTAGTTCATTCAAACCTTTAATTTTTAAATCTTCCATTTTATAACAACTTAGTATAATGTAATTGTAATGACTGAGGAAGGCCGACTGGAAAGGAACATAGTTTATTACAGAATTCATAGTAAAACCAACACCGTCATGTACGCACACTAGGCCTTGCCTAGGACTACAGTTCAGCAGGCCCAGTCCTGGGCCTGCCTTATAATAGGCTCAGGTAATGAGTTCCAGCTGGACAGGCCACTCACTGCCTGTTACCAGGGGAGCTCATACTCAGTGAGCCCCATAGGGAGATCAATCAGTGATTCCTCATGGACCATGTGGGGGTTATCAAAGTAATACGAGGCCTAGTGTTCTCCACGTGGATGCCAACATTACTAACGTAAGCAGAAAACACCTTCAGAGTTGACACAAATGGGCAGCCTCTTCTGCACACTTTATAACAAGTAGCTCATTGTGGCAGACCACAGAGGAAGGCCTCAGTGTAATCACTTTATTTCTTAATTTTGGTCCAGTTGGTTTAGTCTAGATTTTGTAAAATAGGTAAGGATCATCCCTCAGTTTTCCAGCCATTCATTGGCTGGTCACTTGACAAATCTTCATGTAACTTAAGTATCAATGTGTAGTTCGGCTGTATTCTCGTCAAATATTTTGAAATATTTCAAAGTTTGCACTGATAATTGTTTCTATAATTATATCAAAAGATATAGGGTGGGATTCCCCAGCCACCCCTAAACTAGAGAATCCCGCCCGAGGCCAATGGACCTTTGCGTGGTCCGTCCCCCACCCACTACGATTCCCGTGGCGGGCTGGATGGGAGAATTCTGCCCATAATAATTATAAAACAATATAACTATTGTTAAATGTTTAAAAACTTTTGTTTTACTTCTCTAAATTATTTAAATATCTGGTCACTAGGAATAAATACATTACAAACGATAAGTTCAACAAAGTCCTATCAATTGTTAATATTGCCAAGCCAGAAGACCAGGAAGGATTCAGATCGGCACTGACTTAGCTGGCCTGAACTGAGGTGATGGTTGAGTTGCTTCAATTGCCCTCAATATTTCTGGGCGAGGGAAGGAAAATAAAAATCAACGAGTGTTCGCACTTTGGATCAATGTCCAGTGACCCTTCCTGGAAAGTGCATGTGTGTAAATGTTGGTTGAGGGCAGCACTGAGAGCAACGTGACATCCCTGCTCTCAAAAGACCTGCTAGCACTCACTGATGAATTGTGATGAAGTGGAAATGATCGAGAGCTTCAGGTTTCTAGGCGTCCAGATCACCAACAACATGTCCTGGTCCATCTACGCTGATGCTATATTTAAGAAAGCCCATCAACTTTCTCAGGAGGCTAAGAAAATTTGGCTGCTATGACTCTCACCAGTTTTTACAGATACACCATAGAAAGCATCCTTTCCGGATGTATCACAGCTTGGTATGGCTCCTGCTCTGACCAAGACCACAAGAACCTACAAAGGATTACGAACGTAGCCCAGTCCATCACTCAAACCAGCCTCCCATCCATTGACTCCATTTACACTTTCCGCTGCCTCAAAAAAGCAGCCAGCATAATCAAGGACCCCACGCACCCTGGACATACTCTCTTCCACTTTCTTCCATTGGGAGAAAGATACAGAAGTCTGAAAACAGGTACCAACCGACTCAAGAGCAGCTTCTTCCCTGCTGCCATCAAACTTGTGAATATATATTAACCTGATCTTTCTCTACACCCTAGCTATGACCGTAATACTATATTCTGCACCCTCTCCTTTCCTTCTCCCCTATGTGCTCAATGAACGGTATATTTTGTTTGTATAGCGCGCAAGTACCAATACCTTCCATTGTATCCCAATACATGTGACAATAATAAATCAAATCAAATTAATATGTTTTTTTATTCATTCATGGGACATGGGCATTGCTGGCTGGCCAGCATTTATTGCCAGCTTTAGTTGCCTGAGGACAATTGAGAGTCAACCACATTACTGTAACGCTGGAGTCACATGTGTGCCAGACTGGGCAAGGACAACAGATTTCTTTCCCCATAAAAGACATTAGTGAACCAGGGTTTTTCCGACAATCGACAATGGTTTCATGGTCATCAGTAGATTCTTAATTCCAGATATTTTTTATTGAATTCAAATTCCACCACTTGCTGTGGCGGGATTTGAACCCCAGTCCCTAGAACATTAGTTGAATTTCAGGAGTAGTAGTCCAGTGATAATATCACTAGCCATTGCCCACACCCCCCTAAGGTTTGCAAATTATGCACTTGGATAAGAATGATGTGGAGATGCCGGCGTTGGACTGGGGTAAACATAGTAAGAAGTTTAACAACACCAGGTTAAAGTTCAACAGGTTTATTTGGTAGCAAAAGCCACACAGGCTTTCGGAGCTCCAAGCCCCTTCTTCAGGTGAGTGGGAATTCTGTTCACAAACAGGGCATATAAAGACACAAACTCAATTTACATGAATAATGGTTGGAATGCGAATACTTACAACTAATCAAGTCTTTAAGAAACAAAACAACGTGAGTGGAGAGAGCATCAAGACAGGCTAAAAAGTGTGTATTGTCTCCAGACAAGACAGCCAGTGAAACTCTGCAGGTCCAGGCAACTGTGGGGGTTACAAATAGTGTGACATGAACCCAATATCCCGGTTGAGGCCGTCCTCGTGTGTGCGGAACTTGGCTATCAGTTTCTGCTCAGCGACTCTGCGTCGTCGTGTGTCGCGAAGGCCGCCTTGGAGAACGCTTACCCGAATATCAGAGGCCGAATGCCCGTGACCGCTGAAGTGCTCCCCAACAGGAAGAGAACAGTCTTGCCTGGTGATTGTCGAGCGGTGTTCATTCATCCGTTGCCGCATCGTCTGCATAGTTTCCCCAATGTACCATGCCTCGGGACATCCTTTCCTGCAGCGTATCAGGTAGACAACGTTGGCCGAGTTGCAAGAGTATGTACCGTGTACCTGGTGGATGGTGTTCTCACGTGAGATGATGACATCTGTGTCGATGATCCGGCACGTCTTGCAGAGGTTGCTGTGGCAAGATTGTGTGGTGTCGTGGTCACTGTTCTCCTGAAGGCTGGGTAGTTTGCTGCGGACAATGGTCTGTTTGAGGTTGTGCGGTTGTTTGAAGGCAAGAAGTGGGGGTGTGGGGATGGCCTTGGCGAGATGTTCGTCTTCATCAATGACATGTTGAAGACTCCGGAGGAGATGCCGTAGCTTCTCCGCTCCGGGGAAGTACTGGACGACGAAGGATACTCTGTCCACTGTGTTCCGTGTTTGTCTTCTGAGGAGGTCGATGCAGTTTTTCGCTGTGGCGCGTTGGAACTGTTGATCAATGAGTCGAGCGCTATTCGGCCTCTGATATTCAGGTAAGCGTTCTCCAAGGCGGCCTTCGCGACACACGACGGCGCAGAGTCGCTGAGCAGAAACTGATAGCCAAGTTCCGCACACACGAGGACGGCCTCAACCGGGATATTGGGTTCATGTCACACTATTTGTAACCCCCACAGTTGCCTGGACCTGCAGAGTTTCACTGGCTGTCTTGTCTGGAGACAATACACATCTTTTTAGCCTGTCTTGGTGCTCTCTCCACTCACGTTGTTTTGTTTCTTAAAGACTTGATTAGTTGTAAGTATTCGCATTCCAACCATTATTCATGTAAACTGAGTTTGTGTCTTTATATGCCCTGTTTGTGAACAGAATTCCCACTCACTGAAGAAGGGGCTTGGAGCTCCGAAAGCTTGTGTGGCTTTTGCTACCAAATAAACCTGTTGAACTTTAACCTGGTGTTGTTAAACTTCTTACTTGGATAAGAACTCAGGGGCAGAGCGACAACCATTTAACCACAGCCTATGTCTGTAATTGCTTTCAGGAGATGAGAGAAAATAGAGGAAGAGGAACTTGTTGCTCTTGAAAGAAGGAATTTGCATTTATAAAGCGCCTTCCGTCACCTCTGGACACCTCACGGTGCTTCACGGCTGGTGGAGTGCAACGGTTACAGCGATGTAGAGAAACACAGTTGCCAATTTGTACAGTGACAGTGACAGGAGTCAAATTGCGGGAGGAGTTATCCTGATCTCCTGCTGTGACTTTGCTAGAAGATCGGCGGAAAACCCAGAAAAACGGCTTTCTGCTCTTTCTCTGAGTTCTTACTTGTCTTCAATCACCATGCCACCACGTCACCAGATGAAGGGGCAGCGCTCCGAAAGCTCGTGCTACCAAATAAACCTGTTGGACTTTAACCTGGTGTTGTGAGACTTCTTACTGTGCCCACCCCAGTCCAACACCGGCATCTCTACATCATGACCATGCCAGCTGATTGTGCATGTTAGAATCCTACATCCATGTCTCTTTGCAGATGCTAAGCTGACCTACAATTGCATTTTTCAATCTTTTTTTCAGATTGCTGTAATTTGCTGATCATTATCGTGAGCTGAGCTGGCAGCAGAAGCCTCAGCGAGAAGGAGGGACATTTCAGTCATGAAGAGGAAGTTTAAAGTTTATTTATTAGTGTCACAAGTAGGCTTACGTTAACACTGCAATGAAGTTACTGTAAAAATCCCATAGTCGCCACACTCCGGCACCTGTTCGGGTACACTGAGGGAGAATTTAGCATGGCCAATGCACCTAAGTCTTTCGGAGCGTGGGAGGAAACCGGAGCACCCGGAGGAAACCCACACAGACACGGGGAGAACGTGCAACCTCCGCACAGACAGTGACTCAAGCCAGGAACCAAACCCGGGTCCCCGGCGCTGTGAGGCAGCAGTGCTAATCACTGTGTAACTGTGCCGCCCACACCACAATATCAATGACCATAGATTATGAGCTTTCACAAGTGACTAATTTAAGGAGGCAGCAAACATAAAACTTTAAACTTGCTTAACCACACATGCAACGTTATAGTTTTGTCGCCCAGATTTTGTTTTCAGAAAGCTCTCTTATCCAATTGTGATTTTATTGTGTGTTCTATTGCCCCAGTCTTTGTTCTTTTGTCAGTGACTGAGTGTTTATGCTGTTATGGGAGTGTGTTACTATGATTAGCAAACAATGGACCTCAAACCAGTGAACTGTGAGCCCAAATTGACAGTCAGGACATCTCGACCTTTTTTGAACAATGGCTGCCGGTTGCTGGCTGGTTTGTGTGGCGGGGAGAGAACCCCTAATCTGGGGTCTTGATGTCACACCCTGTTGTACCCGACAGACACAACCCGGCCTGCCAACTGATTGTTGAATGGCATTGAGCAAGGCGACGCAGGGAGGGAGGTGGCAATGGGACCAAAGTCCAGTGAAAAGTGAAAGTAAGGACCAATATATGTCAGATTTGATTTATAACTTTTGATTGCCACCTCCAAGCAATTGAGAGCAAAGTATAGAGTGAAAAATAAGAATACATCTGTGTGGCTGAACCAGCATTAAATAATGTCTGCTGCCCTCTAGTGAACTGAACAGAATCAAAGTTTCCTTCTCCAAAGTCCTTGCAAATGCCACTCACCTGGTATCGAGAGCATATTCATCGGAGGTCAGCTTCACTGGGTCAGCCATGTGGGTCAGATGGGGGATTTTTACATACCAGAGGCAGTATTCTAAGCCAGCTAAGCATGAGAACCTGGACTACAGGACCTCCCAAATTTAGATACAAAGACATTCTGAAAGCCAATCTCAGAACCTATAAATTGGGCCCCTCTACTTACTTATTATGGTGGGTGCCTTTTGCTGAAGGATTAAGACTCTGTTGGGTGATGCTTGTACTCGCTGAACTCTGTTAATTTGTATTTGATTGTTTTTAGTGCTGAAAAGAATTGTATTGTGTTATTTCTATTGCTGCGACGTTAGACTCTTGGCCAAGTCATAGAATCATAGACTCTCTACAGTGCAGAAGGATGCCATTCGGCCCATCAAGCCTGCACCAATCACAATTCCACCCAGGCCCTATCCACGTAACCTCACGTAATTACCCTTGCTAATCCCCCTGACACTAAGGGCAATTTAACATGGCCAATCTACCTAACCTGTTCACCTTTGGAGTATGGGAGGAAACCGGAGCACCCGGAGGAAACCCACGCAGACACAGGGAGAACATGCAAACTTTAGACAGACAGTGACCCGAGGCCGGAAGTTAACCCAGGTCCCTTGCTAACCACTGTGCCTGTCATTATTGTAAATAAGAATTGGTTCTCAATTGACTTAGTTGGCTAAATAAAGGCTAAATAAATAAAATAAATAAGAAAAAACTCAGCTTGGACATATCCAAATTGATAAGATTTTGCCATCGAACTATCTCAATGTTTGAGGGAAGAGAACGTGGTCTCCACAGGACAAGGGAGTGGGCCACAAAGCCAGTCTCGTCACCCATACCTCTTATGTAATGTTTGCAATCTGACCTGCAAATCGAGACTTAGTTTAACAAATACATGAGATGAGAATAATCCAGAGGGTGAAAAAAAAACAGAAAATGCTGGAAAATTTCAGCAGGTCTGACAGCATCTGTGGAGTGAGAATGTTGGCTCTATTCTCTCTCCATGGATGCTGGCAGACATGCTGAGATTTCCCAGCATTTTCTCATTTTGATTCAGGTTCCAGCATCCGCAGTATTTTGCTTTTCATAGAAATCATAGAAATCATAGAAACCCTACAGTGCAGAAGGAGGCCATTCGGCCCATCGAGCCTGCACCGACCACAATCCCACCCAGGCCCTACCCCCACATATTTACCCGCTAATCCCTCTAACCTACACATCTCAGGACTCTAAGGGGCAATTTTTAACCTGGCCAATCAACCTAACTCGCACATCTTTGGACTGTGGGAGGAAACCGGAGCACCCGGAGGAAACCCACGCAGACACGAGGAGAATGTGCAAACTCCACACAGACAGTGACTCGAGCCGGGAATCGAACCCGGGACCCTGGAGCTGTGAAGCAGCAGTGCTAACCACTGTGCTACCGTGCCGCCCCGGGCTTTTATCCACATGGTGAACAACTGCTGAACACTCAGTCCACCAAAGTGATGGGAGATCCCATCATCAGTGAACTGAACAGTTTCCCACACTGGCATTAATATTTTTGTTCATTGCTGCACCCCCCACCCGCCCCTGCCATTGGTCCCACAAGCCAGCGCCATATTAACTGGAGCAACATGGCTGTCCATGCTTCTCACCTTAGGTGCAGCTTTTCAATTCTGTTTTTACCTTATTATTTCTATAGGGCTGGTGGTCATTACAGTTGGTGAAGACAATGAAGACACTCCCAGCAATGTAATCCACCAGTGGTATGAATTGATGCAAACGCTTTGAAGAAATGAGGATTTCAACAGGCAATTCATGTCGTCTTAGTCCCAGATGACCATAGGCTGCTGTTTCCTTTGATGGGAAAATGCTGACTGGTGGTGATTTAACCTGAGAATCGCTACACCTCAGGTAAGGTTGAGAAGGCGGGGCTTCCATGATTAACCTCAGCCGGTACGGGAATTGAACCTGCACTGTTTGTGTCGCTCTGCATCATGAACCAGCCATCCAGACAACTGAGCTGTTTCAAGGTTTCGCCAAATAAGTTCTATGTCATGCATGTTTTTTTCTTCATTAACTTTAAACCTGCCGCTTCTATTTCAGACTCTGAAAGACTTTCACTGTTTTTCTTGTTTGTGTATGTCAGTTAACATTAACAGTTATTGCGGCCACCGTGTCGCAGGATACTGCTCTCATGCATGCATGGGACAAACCCTTACGAGAGTATCCTTGGCAAGCTGAAGCAAATAGATTTGAATCACCCATCATCAGTCCCTTGTGGTTTTCTGTAATTATTTTGACCTAATATCACTTTTCTTGTTTCCCCTTGCTGTGTCCGTAATAAAGAACATTCTTCACAATAGTTTTATTGCTTAGTTGACGGGCGTTTCTGATGCTGTCTTTCAGAACGCTCTGTGGAAATGTGTCAATATTTGCAGCAAGTCCCTGATGCAGAAGATTTAAAAACCATGGCTTCAATCAATGTTCCTGGGTGTCTGATGCAGCAGCCTGGAAGATACCACAATGGCCTTGTTTAGTGAATAAATACTCGGTGTGCGCACCGTGGCTGCAGAAAAGGGACCAGGCACTGATAGAACTCGTCACATTCAATGAGATGTGGCAAAATTGGAAGCTACATTGTCCATTAAAAGGTAAAATTGTCATAGTCTCAGATGACCATGGACTGCTCTCCACCTCAAAGGGGAGGTGGGCGGGAGGGAGGTGACTGGTGGTGATTTAACCTGAGGATCAGCATTCCTCAGGTGAGGAACAAGGTTGAGAAGTCAGGCCTTCGTGAATAATCTCAGCTAGCGCAGAAGTTGAACCCACGATGTTGGCATCATTAACCAGTCGTCCAGCCAACTGAGCTAAACTGACCCCTGTTATACTGGAGGAGAATCACCTCCTAGTGAGAAATAGAAATTGGTGAATAACCAAGAATCTTCAAACGTTGGTTTTTACTCTAAAGGCACAAGAACAAAGATAAAATTAACGAGAATGACAAAAGCCACATTACGCATTTTGGTTATGAAGAAAAGGAAATGGGATGCAAATAATAAAGGGAACACAAGGGCATAATATGGTTCTGTCTTGCTAAAGATTTTGTCCTCGAAATATCCCAGCAAATAAAGCCTTTGCATCTGCGAGATGTTTCCACAGCTTCATCTGAAAGTTAGCTGGTGAGCACCAGAGGGCACTCTTTACATAAAAGAACGAGACTGCATTTACGTAGCGCTTTTCATAACCTTCAGACGTCTTAAAAACATCAGCCAATGAAGTTCTCTTCTGATGTGCACTGTTGTAATGTAGGAAACAAGGCAGCCAATATAAACACAGCAAGTACCCACAGCCTGCAATGTGATATTAACCAGATAAACTGCAATGTGATATTAACCAGGCACATCCTTGTGATGTTGACTGAGGGTTAAAAATTGGCTAGGACACCATAGAACCAGAGAATCTCTAGAGTGCAGAAAGAGACCGTTTGGCCCATCAGGTCTGCCTGGACTCTCCGAAACAGCATATCACTACCCTCTGCTGTACCCCTGTAAACTCACGCATTTACCAGGGCTAATCCACATAACATATACATCTTTGGACACTAAGGGGCAATTTAGCATGGCCAAGCCACCTAACCTGCACATCTTTGGACTGTGGAGGAAACAGAAACACCTGGAGGAAACCCACGCAGACACGGGGAGTATGTGCAAACTCCACACAGACAGTGACCCAAGGTCGGAATTGAACCCAGGTCCCTGGCGCTGCGAGGCAGCAGTGCTAACACTACGGACTACAACGATAACTGCCCAGCTTTGCTTTCAGATAGTGTCATGGGATTGCTTACATCCACCCGAGCAAGTAGACAGGGCCTCGATTAACATCTGAAAGATGGCCCCTCCTACAGTGCAAGCACTTAACCGGAGCATCACCTTCAAGCATTGTACTTAAACCTTAATTAGGGCTTGATCCCAGAATCCTGTGAGTTAGAAACCACTGTTTGACCAACTGATCCATATTTGGTACTCATGACAGGATATGTTTGGTAAACAAAACAAAAGTCTGTCATAAAAAGTTCAAACTTTTTTTTAATTTCAAAGATATAATTTATTCATATATAATCTGAAAAAAAACTACAAAAACATTTCCGATCATTACAACAGTAACGTACGATCATATTTACATTTTCCCTGAGATCCAAATTTATGCTGTGTTCAGTCTAAGAATGTGACATACATTTCAATACAAGTCCAAATTTTTTTATGAAACTACGTACGTTGGTCTTTGCACTTTGCGGTGCTTTAATGGAGTTGCTCCCAGTTAGCGCTTATAGACTGTCCGAGGGCTTTTTCTGGTTACTAGTCCCTCGGTCTATGTTGGCTGAAAGGCCTTACACGGTGGCCTTTCCCCATGGTGCCTAGGTGGTGGCTGCCCCAAGCTTGAGTGCATACCTCAACACATAGTCCTGGACCTTGGAATGAGCCAGTCTGCAACACTCAGTGAGGGACAATTCTTTGCACTGGAAGATCAATAGGATTCGGGCAGACCAATGAGCGCCTTTCACCGAGTTGATGACCCTCCAGCAGCAGTTGATATTTGTCTCGGTGTGCGTCCCTGGAAACAGCCCAGAGGGCACAGAGTCCTGCGTCACGGAGCTGCTCAGGATGAACCTTGACAAATACCACTGCATCTCCCTCCAGACCTTCTTTGCAAAGGCACATTCCGCAAGGAGGTGTGAGACCATCTCATCGCCCCCGCAGCCGCTTCAAGGACAATGTGCAGTGGCGCTGAGACTTTGGGTGTGCATGAAGGATCTGACGGGCAGTGCCCTTCTCACCACCAGCCAAGCTAGGTCTTGGTGCTTGGATATGTTTAATAAACAAAAAAAGAGCCTGGCATAAAAAGTTCAGTAAGAAGTTTAACAACACCAGGTTAAAGTCCAACAGGTTTATTTGGTAGCAAAAGCCACACAAGCTTTCGGAGCTGCAAGCCCCTTCTTCAGGTGAGTGGGAATTCTGTTCCCACTCACAGAACAGAATTCCCACTCACCTGAAGAAGGGGCTTGCAGCTCCGAAAGCTTGTGTGGCTTTTGCTACCAAATAAACCTGTTGGACTTTAACCTGGTGTTGTTAAACTTCTTACTGTGTTTACCCCAGTCCAACGCCGGCATCTCCACATCATAAAAAGTTCAAACAATTTTTTTTAGCTATAGCCAATCAAATCCAGTCAAATCCAATCAAAGTCTAATTCAAAGCCTCAACTATATTCCAGATCCAAGCTGACAAGACAGGCAAGCCTCTTCCTGTCTTGGGCTTGATCTACATGATCCAAGCTGATAAGAGCAGGCACTGCACCCCCTCCAGTGCTTGATCTCATTTGCATCTTAGCCAAAAGGTCGAGAAGTCCAAACAAATTGCTGTGAATTTTGCATTGGAAAGGTTTGCCTTTAAAGTCCTTTCTTTCTTCCCAGCTCCCCTTCCATTGCTCTGTAACTTTTTAAGTTTTACTTTCTACATGGGGCAGTAATTATAAGTTTGAAGTGATAAGTTCGAAGTGCCACAATGGAGGTAATGGGGTAGAATTTATGTTTGAGGAACAACCCAGTGAACTGGTGAAACCTGAGCCTAAAATGGGGAGTGTTGCAGACTGGCACATTCCAAGGTCCAAGACCACGTGCTGAGGGATGCGCTCAAGCTTGGGGCAGCTGCCACAAAGGCACAATGGGGAAGGGCCACCGTGTAAAGCCTTTCAACTGAGGCAGACCGAGGGCCTGCTAACTGCAGAATACCCTTGGTCTGCGTGACTGTGTGCTAAACTGAAAAATAACAGCACACAGTAAAATCTGATGTATGTATATAGTTTTAAGTTTTGAAATGTAATGAATGTAATGTCGTGTAAATAAGCATCGTATAGTATTGTAAAAATGACTGTTTTTTTTATTAGCACTGTTTGTAATTATTGGATATGTTGTTTTGCAATGGTTTATTTGAGAGTTTTTTTATGAATAAAGTATATTTTTGAAATTAAAAAAAGCAAGGGTTTTTTACCCTGTTGTCTCTGCTCTAACCTATTTGCATAACACCAGACACAGACCCTTGTCATGAACCAGTCCAACCTTTAGAATGCAATTCCAAAAAACCTTTTGCTTTAAAAATTATTCCTGATACATTTAAGAGTGAAAACTAGGTGCAGTTTGCTAAAAATATATTTATCACAAAAAAGGAACATTTTTTAATCTTAATGCCAATATATGAGTAGACCAATTTTATGGTGGCATGGTGGCACAGTGGTTAGCACTGCTGCCTCACAGTGCCAGGGACCTGGGTTCGATTCCAGCCTTGAGTGACTGCCTGTGTGGAGTTTATACATTCTCCCTATGTCTGTGTGGGTTTCCTCCTACAGGCCAAATATGTGCAGGTTAGGAGGATTGGCCGTGATAAATTGCCCCTTAGTGGCCAGAGATGTGTAGGTTAAGAGGATTAGCAGGGTTAATACATGGGGTTACTCTGTATTTACAAATCAATACAGGGTAACCCCATGTATTGCAGATCAGGGTATTTAGGTCCTGGGTGAGATGCTCAGTCGGAGAGTCAGGGCAGACTTAAAGGGGCGAATGGCCTCCGAGTGGAATGTCGGGATTCTATGATTCTATTCTGCATAACTGAAAATTATCTTTAGAAGCTCAATGGAATAATTCGTTGGTTAGATTGGAGTACAGTTGCCAGTTCCACCGTAAATTAAAAAAAACAGAACGTTTTAAAATATGCCAGTTGCTGTCCTTGTGCCTAAAGAATTGCTTAACTTGAGCTTCCTTGAAGGTTTGTGCACAGTTGCAATGAGCAGAAATCGGCAATGGCAATTCCTGCCAGTTGGGTTCATGGTGAATGCTGTGACCAGAGCCAGCTACCAGCACAATGTTTTTTGAAGTGAATACAAAAGGTTGTGGAAACTCTCACGTTGCGCTGAACCCAATCTGCACTTAAAACGTCTGTGATTTCTTTGCACTGATTTGGCCGATTTCAGATGAACTGTGCCAAAACGAACATCAACACAACCAAAAGGAAATTTTTGATTTGATTTGATTTATTATTGTCACATGTGTTGGGATACAGTGAAAAGTATTGTTTCTTGCGCGCTCTAAGGACAAAGCATACTGTTCATAGAGTACAAAGGGGAGAAGGAAAGGAGAGAGTGCAGAAGGTAGTGTTACAGTCGTAGCTAGGATGTAGAGAAAGGTCACCTTAATATGAGATAGGTCCATTCAAAAGTTTGATGGCAGCAGGGAAGAATCTGCTCTTGAGTCGGTGATCTCAGACTTTTGTATCTTTTTCCCAACGGAAGAAGGTGGAAGAGAGTATGTCCGGGGTGCGTTGGGTCCTTGATTATGGCTGCGGCAGTGGGAAGTGTAGACTGTGTCAATGGATGGGAGGCTGGTTTGCATGATGGACTGGGCTGTGTTTGCAACCCTTTGTAGTTTCCTGCGGTCTTGGTCAGAGCAGGAGTCATACCAAGCTGTGATACATCCGGAAAGGATGCTTTCTATGGTACTTCTGTAAAAGTTGGTGAGACCATTGGTGAGACTTCAGACCATTCTGTGAATGAGGGACTGGGTTAGATGCAAAACTTTGGGGAGAAAAAGGATTTCAGGAGTTGAATATTCTGTTGTGGGGTTACTCAAATTATTTTTAGACCTATCTGTCTGCTTGTCATCCACAATGCCACTTTTTATATCTTGTTCAGTCTTCTTAAATTTTTTTTGCCTCTCTTTCTATGATTTGCACGCTTTTGCTAAATTTTATCTGTCAGTCTATGACACTTTTTGTCCAATTGGCTCTTTTGTAATCTCTCTTTGTTTTTTTCTGCATACTATACCCCTCACTCGCTATGCCCTCCGCACTCACTCCCTACGTGTCTTTGTTGTCCTGTTTTTGTGTGCGCGACAAGCTGGATGCTGTCATGCACTTTGCCTTTCTCTCCCTGTTGCCTACCTGTCACACCCTGTCCTTTACCTTTGCTCTGTCAGGAAATCTGAAGGCTGAATTGGGCCTCCCAGTCCATGATGAACACTGAAAGGACAGCGGGTCAATTCTCTTCCACTGCTGGCACTTGTTATTTTCCTCCCCGCCTTATTTCCAGAAGAGTCAGATGTCTAATTGCCCTTTTATAGAAAAATGGTGACAGGGATTGTAGGCTGGAGAAACGGCAACAGATATGTTGCCTCCCATTGAAATGCTGCTGACCTGAGGTGCCAGTGGAAGAAAGATAGCATTCCTTGCTGGTAGAACCTCCAGATACCTGCTGGTGGCCATTTTGGAGAGAAAGACTCTAACTGTGGCCACATCTCCCACTCTTCTGCCCCCCAAATCTCCAGCAAGAGTCCCAGAGCCTAAGGGACACTTGCTGGAGTCCCTTAGACCTTATTCTCCCCTCAAAATTTAAAAATAGATTATATGCATGCTCCTTCAATTGTTCCTGCATTTCTTTCTGATGCTGTGGCAGGTGGTTTTATTTATTCATTCATAGCACATGCGCATCGCTGACTGGCCAGCATTTATTGCCCATCCCTAGTCGCCCTTGGCTCTGCCATTTCAGAGGGCAGTTGAGAATCAACCACATTGCTGTGGCTCTGGAGTCACATGTAGGCCACACCAGCTAAGGATGGCAGATTTCCTTCGATAAAGGACATTAGCGAAGCAGGTGGGTTTTTCTGATAATCAACAATGGTTTCATGGTCATCAGTAGATTCTTAATTCCAGATATTTTTTATTGAATTAAAATTCCACCATCTGCCATGACGAGATTCGATCCCCCGTTTCCCCAGAACATTAGCTGAGTTTCTGGATTAACAGTCTACCACAAGGCCATTGCCTCCCCTAGGTGATCTTGCTGAAGTGCCAGTGTGATTGCTTTGCTGTGACGATATCAGGTTTCCTCTCTAGGGTGTACATAACCATAAGAAATGGGACCAATTGTTCAGCTCTTTCAAAGGAGTCAGTACAGGCATGATGGGCCGATTAGCCACCCTCTTGTGTTACAGGATTCTTAGAGAAGCTCATAGGTAGGAATGGCCTTCTAGCACTGTCTGAGCGCATTCATGAAGGATGAGCTGGTTCCATAATATTGAGTGCCCATCGAATCATGAATTCCGCAGCCCCTGGACAAAAAGGAGGAAGGCTGAATAAACTTCTAACAACAAAGTAAACCGTGCAGCTGATTTTCTCTCTGAAGTTACAGTGGTAATTTAAAATGTTCACATATGTGGGTGTGTGTGTCTTCTGTGGCACTGGGCGGCATGCCGACCTTGGGTTTAAAAAGCTTATTTTTATTGGTGTCACAAGTAGGCTTACATTAACACCGCAATGAAGTTACTGTGAAAACCCCCCAGTTGCCACACTCCGGCACCTGTTCGGGTACACGGAGGGAGAATTTAGCACGGCCAATGCAGCAAACCAGCACGTCTTTCAGACTGTGGGAGGAAACTGGAGCACCCGGAGGAAACCCACGCAGACACGGGGAGAACGTGCAAACTTCACACAGACAGTGACACAAGCCGGGAATTGAACCCGGGTCCCTGGAGCTGCGAGGCAGCAGTGCTAACCACTGTGCCATCATTGCTGCCTTCTTGTGTTCTACCATAATTCTACCTGAAGATAGTGGAGGGGGCCGGGACAAGCAAGATATTATGCAAGCAGCTGAAAACACAGTTGCTGGTTAACCTCCTGTTGGAATATTAGGGCCAGTATTACCTCATTTCAGCTATTCTAATGCTTGATGACCTTTGTTGTTGCAATATTGATTCTACTTTCAGCATTACTGTGTGTGAGCCGAAAATAAACCAAGTCAGTTGGCCCAGGGAGAGAGGACTAGAAAGATCTTCAGTCTAAGTGTTACGGTGCTGCTATATTTGCCGCAGTGCTGTGAATCTCCCAGCACTTCAGAAATGGTGTTCTATCTTCATACAATGGATCTTCCAACAACTGTTGAATTCAATGACAAAAATCGCATGATATTCTTGCGTTTGATTTACAATTTCATTGGTAGGAGCCATTCAAGCTTCAAAAAATGACTTTCCAAGTGAATTGTTTTTCGTTTACCATCAGTCAGGTTCATTTGTTTCTGATACCCATCCCCTACAGGAATAAGCTTAAATAATTCAAGCAAACACCTTGATTGGATGTCTTAATTTACCACAGGCGTACGTTAACATGCAGCGGATCGGAGCAGGCAAAGTCCTGTAATTATATGTGGTTACGACTGGAAGGCTGTCAAAAGAGTATCGGCGCCTAATGGTCTGAACAATGGAAAGGCAAACACTGCGGATGCTGGAAATCTGAAGTAAAAAAAAACAAAATCAGCAGATGTGGGGGATATTCAGTAGGTCAGGCAGCATCTGTGGAGCGAGAAACAGAATTGACTCATCGGGTCGATGACTTACTGTCAAAACAGCGGCTGCCTGGCCAGCTGATTCTGAAAACAGTCCCCTTTAAACTCTCCTCTGTGCAGCCAGCCTTTTTACTTTGTAATGTTCAGGATGTTTCTATGCAACGTGAGTAAAGTGCAGCAGCTGCAATATATTTTTAGTTTTAATCATCACTTCTGTAAACTGTCGTAACCAGGACTTGTAAAGTCACAAGCAAAATCACTTTCAAATAAGTTCAAGCTGTCCAGATATTTTCACTGGATTTACAAAAACACTTAAATTAGAAATAATTAGAAATGCAGATTGTGCACTGTAAAGGTTTTAAAATCTAACCTTTCACCAGTACAAACAGGCTTAATTTCCCTACTGCTAGACCAGAACTTCTGAGATTGAGTCCAATGCCAGGGCTTGTTGGCTATGGAAGGCCAACGCGGTTCAACAGGCTGGCTGATAATCAGCTCGGAAATCCTTTCAACACTTCCCCCACCCTTCCCCAGAGGGTAATAAAAAGTATGGGTGTGAAGATACACCAACAACAGAGGACTTATCCTTCAGTCACCACAATTTCTTAATCTGAATTTCTCTTCCTAAATCATCAATGCCTTTTCTCTCCCAACCCTCAATGCCCCCACAAAAGTTATCTATTCAACAAGACATTTGGTCATCCCCTTTTGATCTTTGAATGTCCCTTTGTGTCCAACACAGCTTTCTGTGGAATATCCTTTTCTAAAATTCATTCAGGGAAATTGGGCACTGCTGGAAAGTTCAGCATTTATTGACCATCCTTGATTGCTTGAGAAAGTGATGGTGAGCTGCCTTATTGAACCACTGCAGTCTCTGTAGTGTAGGTAAACCCACAGTGCTGTTAGCAGGAGAGTTCCAAGACGTTGACCCACAACAGTGAAGAAATTGTTCTATATTTTGAAATCAGGATGGTGTGTGACTTGGAGCAGGATTTCCAAGTGGTAGTGTTCCCATGCATCTGCTGCCTTGTTATTGTAGGCAGTAGAGATGGAGGATTTGGAAGGTACAGTGGAAAGAACCTGGCTGGATCTATAGATGGTACACACTGCTGCTATTATGTGCCAATGGTGGAGGAGATGAATGTTTAAGATAGCAGATGAGGTGCTGAACAGGCGGGCTGCTTTGTCCTGCATAGCGTTGAACTTCTTGAGTGCTTTTTGAGTTCATTCATCCAAGCAAGTGTCCTGACTTTGGTCTTGTAGATAGAGGACAGGCTTTGGGGAGACAAGAGGGGAAAGTTTAAAGTTTATTTATTAGTGTCATGTGTAGACTTACATTAACACTGCAATGAAGTTACTGTGAAAATCCCCTAGTCGCCACACTCTGGCGCCTGTTCAGGTACACTGAAGGAGAATTTAGCATGGCCAATGCACCTAACCAGCACACCTTTCAGGCTGTGGGAGGAAACCAGAGCACCTGGAGGAAACCCACGCAGACACAGGGAGAATGTGCAGACTCTGCACAGACAGTGATCCAAGCCGAGAATCAAACACCGGGTCCCTGGTGCTGTGAGACATCAATGCTAACCACTGTGCCACAGTGCAGAGTTACTTGCTTCAGAATTCCCAATCCCTGCCGTGGGCTTATAGCCACAGTATTTTTATGGCTGGCCCAGTTATGTTTCTGGTAATTAGTAACCCCCAAGGTGTTGTTGATGGGGGATTCAGCAATGATAATGCTGGGGGGAAAACGGTTAGATTTTCTTTTGTTGGCGAAGGTCATTGCCTGGCTTGTGTGTGGCACAAATTTTACTTTGAATATTTTTCTAAATTAGCCAATGTGTAAGTGGCACTGGGGACTTTTCACTTTGAGTGATAGTGCAAACCAAGTGATATAATTTTGTGATATTGTTGACCATTCTGACTGAAGGCAATGACAGTAAAGATCGAGAGAGATTTATGATGGGTAGCTGATTGCCTGTCAGCTGCTTTACACTATTGCTCAATAGAGTTTTATTTGACTCCATCCCAAAATGAGAGGATGAAAATAATTTCCCACAGATCATTTAATATGAGGCCGGATAATTTCAGTCCTGTTTTATGTGGCTGCAGGTTCATAGCTCAATATTATTTCATAGAATTCCTACAGTGCAGAAGGAGGCCATTCGGCCCACCGAGTCTGCACCGACAACAATCCCAACCTTGCCCTATCCTTGTAACCCCACGTAATCACCCTGGCACTAAAGGGCAATCCCACCTAGACAAAGAACAAAGAACAAAGAACAATACAGCACAGGAACAGGCCCTTCGGCCCTCCAAGCCCGTGCCGCTCTCTGGTCCAAACTAGACCATTCTTTTGTATCCCTCCATTCCCACTCCATTCATATGGCTATCTAGATAAGTCTTAAACGTTCCCAGTGTGCCTCCACCACCTTGCCCAGCAGCGCATTCCAGGCCCCCACCACCCTCTGTGTAAAATATGTCCTTCTGATATCTGTGTTAAACCTCCCCCCCTTCACCTTGAATCTATGGCCCCTCGTGAACGTCACCACCGACCTGGGGAAAAGCTTTCCACCGTTCACCCTATCTATGCCTTTCATAATTTTATACACCTCTATTAAGTCTCCCCTCATCCTCCGTCTTTCCAGGGAGAACAACCCCAGTTTACCCAATCTCTCCTCATAACTAAGCCCCTCCATACCAGGCAACATCCTGGTAAACCTCCTCTGTATTCTCTCCAAAGCCTCCACATCCTTCTGGTAGTGTGGCGACCAGAACTGGGCGCAGTATTCCAAATGCGGCCGAACCAACGTTCTATACATCTGCAACATCAGACCCCAACTTTTATACTCTATGCCCCATCCTATAAAGGCAAGCATGCCATATGCCTTCTTCACCACCTTCTCCACCTGTGACGTCACCTTCAAGGATCTGTGGACTTGCACACCCAGGTCCCTCTGCGTATCTACACCCTTTATGGTTCTGCCATTTATCGTATAGTTCCTCCCTTCATTATTTCTACCAAAATGCATCACTTCGCATTTTTCAGGATTGAACTCCATCTGCCATTTCTTTGCCCAAATTTCCAGCCTATCTATATCCTTCTGTAGCTTCTGGCAATGCTCCTCACTATCTGCAAGTCCTGCCAATTTTGTGTTGTCCGCAAACTTACTGATCACCCCAGTTACACCTTCTTCCAGATCGTTTATATAAATCACAAACAGCAGAGGTCCCAATACAGAGCCCTGCGGAACACCACTAGTCACAGGCCTCCAGCCGGAAAAAGACCCTTCCACTTCCACCCTCTGTCTTCTGTGACCAAGCCAGTTCTCCACCCATCTAGCCACCTCCCCCTTTATCCCATGAGATCCAACCTTTTTCACCAGCCTACCATGAGGGACTTTGTCAAACGCTTTACTAAAGTCCATATAGACGACATCCACGGCCCTTCCCTCGTCAACCATTCTGGTCACTTCTTCAAAAAGACCTGTTCCCCATGACCCCAAGTATTTACCCTGCTAATCCCCCAAACCTACACATCTTGGGACATTAAGGGGCAATTTGGCATGGCCAATCAACCTAACCTGCACATCTTTGGAAGGAGGAAACCGGAGCATCCGGAGGAAAGCCATGCAGACACGGGGAGAATGTGCAAACTCCACACAGACAGTCATCCAAGGTCGGAATTGAACCCGAGCCCCTGATTCTGTGAGGCAGCAGTGCTAACCACTGTGCCACCGTGTCATCCTTTGTGATGATATGAGCTGTAAAATATAAATATCACACTGATTCATTTAAGATTGGCCCTATTGGCAACATTGCGGAACTATACTCTGCATTTAACTCATGCTGATCCTTACCAGTGAGAGGAAAATGTTTGATTTCACATTGCTTTCTTTATCCCAAAGAATGCACATTTTCCCTTCATCAGTTCACTTCTCAATGAAAACTCACCACAAACACAGTGACAACCTTGGGCACCAATTTAATTCTAGGATTAGTTTGTGGACGAGATGATGATGGAAGTAAATGCACAATCTATTTGTTTAACCTCACAGTAATGTGTTTTTTGCCTCTTTCATTGCAATGACACAAATGGAATCATAGAATCCCTACAGTGCAGAAGGAGGTTATTCAGCCCATCGAGTCTACACTGACCACAATCCCACCCAGACCCCATCCCCACAACCCCATGCATTCATCCTAGCTAGTCCCCCTGACACCAAGGGGCAATTTATCATGGCCAATCTACCCAACCCGCCACATCTTTGGACTTTGGAAGGAAACCGGAGCACCTGGAGGAAACCCACGCAGATACGGGGAGAATGTGCAAACTCCACACAGACAGTGACCCAAGCCGGGAATCGAACCAGGGTCCCTGGCGCTGTGAGGCAGCAGTGCTAACCACTGTGCCACGGTGCCACCCATGAGTATGTGAGAGTGAGCTCGAGATGATTCCATCTTATCCAATTATCTGCTAAATATGTATGCTGGCTTTTTGTGATTTAGTAAGAAATTTAACAACACCAGGTTAAAGTCCAACAGGTTTATTTGGTAGCAAAAGCCACACAATCTTTCGAGGCTCTGAGCCCCTTCTTCAGGTGAGTGGGAATTCTGTTCACAAACAGAACTTATAAGACACAGACTCAATTTACATGAATAATGGTTGGAATGCGAATACTTACAACTAATCCAGTCTTTAAGAAACAAAACAATGGGAGTGGAGAGAGCATCAAGACAGGCTAAAAAGATGTGTATTGTCTCCAGACAAGACAGCCAGTGAAACTCTGCAGGTCCACGCAACTGTGGGAGTTACAAATAGTGTGACATAAATTCTGATTCTAGGATCGCATGATAAAGACTCAGGAGGAAAAAAGCAGAAATATTTATGTGAAATAGTGTGACATAAACCCAATATCCCGGTTGAGGCCGTCCTTGTGTGTGCGGAACCTGGCTATCAGTTTCTGCTCCGCGACTCTGCGCTGTCGTGTGTCGCGAAGGCCGCCTTGGAGAACGCTTACCCGAATATCAGAGGCCGAATGCCCGTGACCGCTGAAGTGCTCCCCAACAGGAAGAGAACAGTCTTGCCTGGTGATTGTCGAGCGGTGTTCATTCATCCGTTGTCGCAGCGTCTGCATAGTTTCCCCAATGTACCATGCCTCGGGACATCCTTTCTTGCAGCGTATCAGGTAGTGATTTATGCATGAGAACTCTTAAATCCATCTATGCTGCAGCCTTCTGCAGTCTTTCTCTATTTAAATAATATTCGGCTCCTTTAGTCTTCCTACCAAAGTGCATAACTTCACATATTCCGACATTATATTCCATCTGCCAAGTTTTTGCCCATTGACCCACATGTCTATATCCCTCAGTAGATGCTTCTTGTCATCCTCACCACTTGACTTCCCACCTATTTTTGTGTTATCCGCAAACTTGGCGCTAGTATATTCACTTCCCTCATCCAAGTCACTGATCCCTGTGGCACTTTACTACTTACAGGTTGCCGTCCTGAAAATGCCTTTTTTTAAATCCCAGCCCTCTGTCTTCTATTAGTTAGCCAATCATCCATCCATGCTAATATACCTCCAACAGCTACATGCTTTTGTTTTCCATAATAAAGCTTTCATCTCCAAAAAAAATGTTCAGAAAGACTTCCCTGGTTTTTCCTTCTCTTTTTCTAATTGGGCAGCACAGTGGCACATTGGTCAGCACTGCTGTCTCACAGCATCAGGGACCCGGGTTTCAATCCTCGCTTGGGTCACTGTCTGTGTGGAGTTTGCACGTTCTCCTCTGGATGCTCTGGTTTTCTCCCACCATCTGAAAGACGTTGTAGTTAGGTGCATCGGCCATGCTAAATTTGCCCTCAGTGTACCTGAACAGGCGCTGGAGTGTGGCGACTAGGGGATTTTCACAGTAACTTCATTGCAGTGTTAATATAAGCCTACTGGTGACAAATAAATAAACTTAACTTAATCTCTGCCAAAATTATGAGAACCCAAGTGTCAATAAATAAAGTAGAACGTTCAATTA
Organism: Mustelus asterias; assembly: GCF_964213995.1. Taxonomy (NCBI): domain Eukaryota; kingdom Metazoa; phylum Chordata; class Chondrichthyes; order Carcharhiniformes; family Triakidae; genus Mustelus; species Mustelus asterias. The sequence continues at coordinate 28,440,488 of NC_135826.1, read as the reverse complement.
CATTTTTAGAATTCCACACTGGTGATGTTAAGGTGACTTCGCTGTTAGACCAGGAGGTTTTGTGGTGCAGTGGGTAGTGTCCCTGCCTCTGAGTTGGAAACTCTAGATTCGAGTCCCACCCCCAGGGTGATGACCAAGGAACGTGCAATCGTAATGCGATCAAAAAGGATGATTATCTGATGAAGGGTCATCCAAACCTGAACCAATAGCTCTATTCTCTCTCCACAGATGCTGTCCGACCTGCTGAGATTTTCCAGCATTTTCTGTTTTTGTGTTGGTTGAGTATCAACCTGCAAAATCCTTCCAGCATGTCTGTGGCAGGCAGTAAGGATGGAAGAGACTCCTGGTTGGCCATGCTTGATGCAGAGTGGTGTCCCTCAAGTTCTAAGCTTCTGGCGACAGACCAATGACCTGTTCCAGGAAAATCTTGCTATGGAATCGAATAAAAGTCAGTGCACCACTATGTGTGGGAAGAGAAACACAACACAAGTATTAGATTTTTCTCACGATCATACGTACTCTGATACAGCAACACTCAGAGCTGGGTTTTTTTTTATGCATTTGGTGCGCGAGACATAATAAATGCAAACAGCATCTGCTCCACAAATACTGCAAAATGGGAGAGGGTGGAGATTGAAAAATTACCCAGCTAGTGAAATTGATATGTTAAGTTCTAATTATATCCTTTTGTTCAGAAAGATAGTGGCTGAGCAGAGTTGGGCTCTGCAGCTGGATGCTCACTGACCTACATACCATTGTCAAAACTCAGAGCGATTTACAAACCCATTCTGTAATGGCATCTGCATTAAAAATGGATGTCCACATTTTTTATCAGTGTATTGGCCCTTAAATTTTCTCCCATTTTTTTTCTCCGTTGTGTCTCCTTGGAGCATGAACTATCGATGACCAAGAGGAGGTGCAGGTGGTTCTCAGGTCTCACACAGTCCGGCCTTAAACCTGAGGTGCCAGGATTGACTGGGAAATGACTCCTTGAGGTTTATTTGCTTTCCCCTGGCTTCTGCTTATCACCTTTTGTTTAAAGCAATAAGTGACCCATTAGAGTCAAGCAGCAGAGTTAAATCCCACTCCTCTGCAGCCCATGGTGCTGGAAAAGTTGGTCTTCCGACATCAGCTGTCATTTTCTACACTACCAAAAATGTTGCATATGTGGCCTTCTGCGATTGGGGGAGAGGTATTTTTTTTAATGGGGAAGGTGCAGAGTGGAATATTTGCTCACCCACCTGATGAAGTCTGAGAGTATTTCATAGAATCATAGAATCAATACAGTGCAGGCGGAGGCCATTCAGCCCATCGAGTCTACACCGACCACAATCCCACCCAACCCTTATCCTGTAACCCCACATATTTACCCTGCTAATCCACCTGACACTAAGCCCAATTTAGTATGGCCAGTCAACCTAACTCGCACATCTTTAGACTGTGAAAGGAAACTGGAGCACCCGAAGGAAAACCACGCAGACACGGGGAGAATGTGCAAACTCCACACAGACAGTGACCCAAGGCTGGAATCGAACCTGGATCCCTGGTCCTGTGAGGCAGCTGTGCTAACCACTGTGCCACGTGCCACCCTTGATCCAAATGGAAGTGCTCCATTCCTCAGGATGGCATTTTCTGCTTTTAAGCAGTTACAAGAAATCATAAAAGGTGGCTGTTGCCCTAAATAAAATATCACAGTCTGCTCCCTAAGAATGTAAATGGTTAGATCATTTTTGTTGGTCATAAGATCACGAGATCAATCCACACTCCATAGACTCTTACATAAATTCACACTTCAACACAGTAAGCAGGGATCACACTGTCTAAATACTTTCTTTAAACCAAGGCACTGTGTGCCACCTGAGGTGAGCATATAAGATCCCTTGTCAGTATTATAAGGAAGAACAGGAGAGTTCTCCCTGCATTCTGGCCATCATTTGTCCTTCAATCAACATCACTAAAGCAGATGATCTGGTTGTTAATTTTTTATTCACTTGTGGGACATGGGTGTCACTGGCTGGCCAGCATTTATTGTCCATCCCTAGTTGCCCGAGGGCAGTTGAGAGTCAGCCACATTGCTGTGGCTCTGGAGTCACATAAAATCATAGAATCCTACAGTGCAGAAGGAAGCCATTCAGCCCATCAGGTCTGCACCAACCACAATCTCACCCAGGCCCTATCCCCATAACCCCACGTATTTACACTAGCTAGTTCCCCTGACAGGGAGAGGCAATTTAGCACGGCCAATCCACCTAACCTGCACATCTTCAGACTGTGAAAGGAAACCGGAGCACCCGGAGGAAACCCACGCAGACACGGGGAGAACATGCAAGCTCCACACAGATAGTGACCCAAGCCGGGAATCAAACCCGGGTCCCTGGTGCTATGAGGCAGCAGAGCTAACCCTGTGCCACCGTGCTGCCCTAGGCTACATCGGGTAAGGACAGCACATTCCCTTCCCTAAAGGAGATTAGTGAACCAGATGGGCTTTTCCAACAATCAACAATGGTTTCATGGCCATCAGCAGATTATTAATTCCAGATATTTTATTTTTATTGAATTTAAATTCCACTATCTGCCGTGGCGGGATTCGAACCTGGGTCCCTGGAACATTTGCTGAGTTTTTGGATTAATCATCTAATGATAATACCACTAGATGTCAGGGTCACTGTGACCCAACCAGGTGGGGCGGCACGGTAGCACAGTGGTTAGCACGGCTGCTTCACAGGTCCAGGGACCTGGGTTCGATTCCCGGCTTGGGTCACTGTCTGTGTGGAGTTTGAACATTGTCTGCGTGGGTTTCCTCCGGGTGCTCCGGTTTCCTCCCACAGTCCAAAGATGTGCGGGTTAGGTTGATTGGCCATGCTAAAATTGCCCCTTAGTGTCCTGAGATGCGTAGGTTAGAGGGATTAGCGGGTAAAATATGTAGGGATATGGGGGTAGGGCCTGGGTGGGATTGTGGTCGGTGCAGACTCGATGGGCCGAATGGCCTCTTTCTGTACTGTAGGGATTCTATGATTCTATGATTCACTAGGACATTGTTAGCTGTGTGCAAATAGCTGCTACTGTTACTCCGTTACTATAGTGACCACACTTCACTTTAATGCGCTTTGAGTCGCCCTCAGGATATCAAAGGTAACTTATAAATGCAAGCGCTATCTTTCTTTTGTCTAGTGTGTAAATCTGCTAATCACCTTGGATTGAGTACTGTACACATTAAATAAATGTAACTGAGGGGCTACTTTCATTATCAGTCACTGTGAGTGAGCTAAATCAAATGTTTTCACCTCTCATTTTTCAAATAGAGTTTATTTTTCCTGAGAACAAAATTAGTCAGGGAGAATGATTTGGCATTTTTTTTTCCAGCAGCTATTGAAGTGTTTCTCACATTTATTTTCTTCAGAAATTAAGGCAACTGGCCCAAAACTTCCATGATGTGGAGATGCTGGCGTTGGACTGGGGTAAACACAGTAAGAGTTTTAACAACACCAGGTTAAAGTCCAACAGGTTTATTTGGTAACAAATGCCATTAGCTTTCGGAGCGCTGCTCCTTTGTCAGTTGGAGATTTCCACTCCATCTGACGAAGGAGCAGCGCTCCGAAAGCTAATGGCATTTGCTACCAAATAAACCTGTTGGACTTTAACCTGGTGTTGTTAAAACTCTTACCAAAACTTCCAGTCAGTGTCTGAATCCTTGTGTCTGACTCTGATCAGGCAAAAGCTTTGCCGACTCACCTACAGATAGTGAAAAGGCTCCAATGTCTGATGACAGATCTTGCAGAATTCCCCCAGTGCAGGATTCCTCATGGAGAGCAACAAAGAGAATCCGCTCAGAGGCCTCTGCCCCTTTTTGCAACCTTATTCTGGTCAGATTGTCGGAAAAACCCATCTGGTTCACTAATGTCCTTTAGGGAAGGAAATCTGCTGTCCTTGCCCGATCTAGCCTTGGGTGGCACGGTGGTACAGTGGTTAGCACTGTTGCCTCACAGCGCCAGGGACCTGGGTTTGATCCCGCTTGGGTCACTGTCTGTGTGGAGTTTGCACATTTTCCCCATGTCTGCGTGGGTTTCCTCTGGGTGCTCCGGTTTCCTCCCAAAGTCCAAAGATGTTTAAATGTCCCCAAGCATCTCAGTGGTTAGTGAATGAATGAAGATGTGAGTGAATGGGTGAGTGTGTAGGTGTGTGAGTGGGGAGTGGGTGAGTTCTGTGGGTAAGGTGGTACTGGGTAGGGGGATAGGTGAGTAGGTCCACCTGCACCTCGCACCCCCCTTCACACTCAAAGTCTCCTCTTGCACCCCCACTCACTGTCCCCTTCTCCATCTGCCCCCCCCCCCACTCTCTGTCCCCTTCTAAAATATCCATGAAAAGTCACAGTCTCCAGGGTCCGGGAGGAAGAGCAGTCGGAGGCGGAAGGTCTTTATGGTTCCGTGCGCCAGAATGTCACGGGAGCTTGCACTCAGATTGAGAAGATCAAATTCTTGGAGGAATAAAATGAAACTGTAAGATTCTCCTGGCTTGTGCTAGAAGGAGGCGTCCAGTAATACTCGCACTGTGAAAGACAATTCTGGGGTTAGAGGTTACCAGGCTGAGAAAGAAAAAGATGAGAAGCAAACGCTCAGGAGCCAAAAATAATTTTGAGCTGATCTCAGGAGAATTGAATGCCCATTTACAGGGCAGCGTAATGTGTATCCGATAGTGTTTTTTTTTCCTGATTGGGCTAAAATAAGGAAGGGGTAATCCATTTTATGACTTAAGGTATAAGTTGCCTACAAAGGCAATGTACAGTCAATAATGCTTTTAATCTTTTGCTATGGTAAATGTCTTAAAAAGTGAAATCTTGATGCGTCATTCTTTCAGCCAATAACTGGAAGTTCAAATTTTTTTGGAAAAGTTATTGGTCTCAAATGGGGATCAAAACACGCTTTTCCTCTGCAAAGCTTAATAACTACCTGAAACATGTGTGGAATTTGTCATAAGTCAGTCGAGCCACTGACATTTGATATTACAATCCGAATGGGTGATCTATATAAAAACCAAGGAAGTATCTTGATTAGGTGATTCTCCTGAAAAGAAGTGTTCAGAAGTTGGTCATTAATAACAGGGTTTTATAAGCATGTAGAACCTATTTAGCAAGAGACTGAATGGGTGGCATGATGTCACAGTGGTTGGCACAGCTGCCTTACAGCGCCAGCGACCCTGGTTCGATTCCGGCCTTGGGTCACTGTCTATGTGGAGTTTGCACGTTCTCCCCGTGTCTGGGTGGGTTTCCTCCAGGTGCTCCAGTTTCCTCCCACAGGTCCAAAGATGTGCAGGTTAGGAGGATTGGCCATGCTAAATTGTCCCTTAGTGTCCAAAGATGTGTAGGTCAGGGGAATAGGGCAGGGGTAGGCTTGGGTAAGATGAGTCAGTGCAGACTCGATGGGCAAATGCCCTCCTTCTGCACTGTAGGGATTCTATGATTCCTTGCAATTAAAATCCTCAAATACCTTACAATGCATGAAACTGCCAGAGTTCAATGAAACAAAAACTCATTCAGAAGGATTTTCTCCATGTTTTTGTTGCATTGTTTAAAAAATAAGGAATATTCATTTTCACTGGCAAAAACAACGTGTAAAGCTCTCGGCCAGAATCGTCCGGACTCGCCCTCAACTGGGTTCTCCGGTCCCGCTGCAGTGAATGGAGTTTTGGCTGAGCGCCAAATTCTCCATTCTTGCTGGCAGCAGTGGCAGGGTGAATGAGATCGGAGAATCCCGCCCATTATTGATTGATTTGGTATTTCAATAAAATCCAGCTGCAAAAATAAGATTTTTGTCATTAGCAGCGTGTTTCTAGAATTCATACTCCACCCTGCACAATCTGCACACTGCAAGCTCAAACTTCTACTTTCATTTAAATCGGGATGTCCAGATTTAATCAAACTCAGAGTTCTCATTTTACTCAATGAGGTGATTGAGTTTCCTCTATATAGCCAACAATGCTCAAGGTGGAGCAATGCCAAATTATTCAATTTCTGACAAAAGCCCGTATTACTGCTAAGTCCTCAAAGATCACCACAAGCTGACTGCTAATGACAATTATTATTATGACAATAATTGACACAGGATCTCAAGAAAATCCTAGATGCACATCTGGGGCGGCACAGTGGCACAGCGGTTAGCACTGCTGCCTCACCCGGGTTCGATTCCCGGCTTGGGTCACTGTCTGTGTGGAGTTTGCACATTCTCCCCGTGTCTGCGTGGGTTTCCTCCGGGTGCTCCAATTTTCTCCCACAGTCGAAAGATGTGCAGGTTAGGTTGATTGGCCGTGCTGAACTGACCCTAGTGTCAGGGGATTAACAGGGTAAATATGTGGGGTTACGGGAATAGGGCCTTAGGTGGGATTGTGGTCGGTGCAGACTCGATGGGCTAAATGGCCTCCTTCTGCACTGGAGGGACTCTTATGAAATCCCGAGCCCAGTGTTCCCGAGTGGAACACAGTCCACATTCTGCAAACTGATGACAGCCCCACCTCTCGTTGGCAAACATCACCAACTGCAGCCTGGTGATTGACCCAGGCTTCGATCTTCCGCGGACAATCTGATGCAGACATGTTGGGCTGAATGGCCTCCTTCTGCACCATAAAAACTCTGTGATTATTTATACTCTCAACTGCTTGAGGGAGGACCAGGGAAGACGTGGCCACTTGCTCCACGAGCCAAATTGCTTTTAATCCAGTGGCAATTCCTGAAAGGAGTCGACTTTGTACATCAGGTATGGGATTTGCTTGCTAGGCAACCCTAAAGGGAAATTCCGCACTTTCTCTCAACCCATTGTGACCTTTAGCCTTCCCTCTAATTTTCCATGGGCGAAATTTTAAGCCCCTCCCGCTGGTGGGATTTTCCAGTCCTGTCAAAGGCAATGGACTTCAGATTGACTCCAACATCTTTGATTTGATTTTGATTTGATTTATTATTGTCACATGTATTAACATACAGTGAAAAGTATTGTTTCTTGCGCGCTGTACAGACAAAAACAGCATTCATAGGGAAGGAAATGAGAGAGTGCAGAATGTAGTGTTACAGTCATAGCTAGGGTGGAGAGAAAGATCAACTTAATGCAAGGTAAGTCCATTCAAAAGTCTGACAGCAGCAGGGAAGAAACTGTTCTTGAGTCGGTTGGTACGTAACCTCAAACTTTTGTATATTTTTCCTGAAGGATGAAGGTGGATGAGAGGATGTCCGGGTTGCGTGGGGTCCTTAAAAATGCTGGCTGCTTTGCCAAGGCAGCGGGAAGTGTAGACAGAGTCAATGGATGGGAGGCTGGTTCACGTGATGGATTGGGCTACATTCATGACCTTTTGTAGATCCTTGCGGTCTTGGGCAGAGCAGGAGCCATACCAAGCTGTGATACAACCAGAAAGAATGCTTTCTATGGTGCATCTGTAAAAGTTGGTGAGAGTTGTAGCTGACATGCCAAATTTCCTTAGTCTTCTGAGAAAGTAGAGGCATTGGTGGGTTTTCTTAACTATAGTGTTGGCATGAGGGGACAGGACAGGTAGTTGGTGATCTGGATACCTAAAAACCTGAAGCTCTCGACCCTTTCTACTTTGCCCCCATTGATGTAGTGGAGATGCCGGCGTTGGATTGGGGTAAACACAGTAAGAAGTTTAACAACACCAGGTTAAAGTCCAACAGGTTTATTTGGTAGCAAAAGCCACACAAGCTTTCGGAGCTCCAAGCCCCTTCTTCAGTTGGACTTTAACCTGGTGTTGTTAAACTTCTTACCCCATTGATGTAGACAGGGGCATGTTCTCCTTTACGCTTCCTGAAGCCGATGACAATCTCCTTCATTTTGTTGACATTGAGGGACCCCTGCCGCAACATTCCACCTCATGTTTCCTTACACTTCACTCACACACAACCTATTCTTCTCTCCCCCTTCCTGGTTCTGTGAATAATGATGCAAATGATCATGCCCAGGAAGTTTGAGAGCTGTCAGCACTTAGCCATTCTGGCGGGAATGGTACCAATTCTTCAGCAGTTAGAGCTGACTTTTACTAGCAGAAAGAAGTTGTCCCCTGTGTCCAAGAGAAAGCAGACAAAGTGTTGTTAGATGTTATTACAGAAAAGCTTGAAGACTGTGTTTGAAACAGGGCTTGTAAATTACAATTAACTTTTATAATCTGGTGAATTCTAGTGTTTTTCTTGTTTCTTCTGCTGTTCTACTCGACATCAAATGGGAATGGATGCTGAGCCGTTCTGTAACTTGCCTGCAGATATCATCACCTTCACATTTCTGACACAGATCAATAGTTCTTTGTAACCAGCGCATGCTGTAATGTTAAATCAAGTAGCAATTCTGTGAAAGTCCACTGGCGTAAAGCAACACATTTTAACTGATCTTATTGCTTCCATTCTCCACAGTACAGTGGTGGATTATGTATCATTCCCTATGCCACATTGCACCTTCCATTAGTCTCAATTAAATTATGTCACTGCAAATACTTGGAGCAAACCTAATCTATCGTTCATGATGTGGACCAAAAAGCAATCAGTAATAGTTGTTCTGTGGGTTGGATTATGCTCAAAAGTGGATGCAATCCATTTTACAGTCAGATTTTAGACACCCAAGGAATAAAGAATTCTATTCTCTACGATTACTGAGCCAGGATGGGAATCCATTATAGCAGCAAAATATCTGTCTAAGGAAGTTTATAAAGGAAATGCATTAACACCTCCATTCACAAGATGTAAAATGTGTTAAACTCTTGGATTGTTTACTTGAAAGGAAATGGTTGAAATGTGACAGGAAATAAATAGCATCAATAAAAGCTCTTCTTGTTTGAACACCTTGGGAAGAAAGGATTGCTGATCCTCCACATACATTATTTTGGCTTTTAGATTCTATTGGAAGATCAATCAGTTACTAACAGTAATAGCTTTCACTTGTGGCCGTTTGTATATGTATGTATATAAACAAACCAGAATAAACGAGTTTTGGTCGGGTACTTGAACTCTATGTGCTTACACCAGTCTCTTTTTGACCTGCAAAGATATCGCAGTCTGATGATGAGGATTGGATTACGGATTCGCTCGCTGAATAAATTTGGTTGGAGAAGCTTCCAGTAAAACCTGCAGAGAAACTGTGAGTACTTGTTTGGTTTAAAAATTGGATCGTAAAGAAAAGCTGGTTATGCACATGGATAGACCGACCTACAAAGATGGCTGCGTCAACAGATATGATTGGGCAACTAGGAGAGTATAGCAATGACTGAGAGTCTTTCAGTGCATTTGTGGAGTGCCTGGAGATATTTTTCATTGTTAATAATATTCTTGAAGATCCTGATAATCCAGTTATTAATCAGGCAGAGGGGCAAAGGGAAAGGGCAACATTTTTGAAACAGGCCCAGAAGTGTATGAAACGCTCGTCTCTGCTAATCCACAGGACATGCAGCAGTTGTGTAACCTTGAGCAGCACTACAATCCTAGGCTGTCAGAGATTGCTGAAAGCTATCAGTTTGGAACAAGGAATCAGCTGCCCACTGACGACCTTGGTGAGTTTATTGCGGCTTCAGCAAAGCTGTCCCATTCATTGCCATTTTCGAGAATTTCAAGAGAGAGCGTTGCCGGATAGATTTGTGTGTGCCCTTTAAAAAGTGAACACCTTTGCAATAAGTTGCTGCCATTGTCAAAGTTAACTTTCAACATAGCTTGCCAAACGGCATTGTCCGTGGACTTGGCGGAATGTAACTAGAGAGGAGTCAAAGTTAACGACTGCCAATCAGCTGCTGAAGTACCAAAGATACAACTACTAACAAATCTTGTTACCAGTGCTTCGATTAATATTGGAGACAGAATTGCCCGTATGTGAAGGAAAAGTGCTACAGTGGCAAGAAGAAAGGTCATATTGCCAGGGCATGTTGAAAAAAATGTAAAAGAAGAAAATGCTGGCTGGTGGCAACAGCAGTCACTGCATCTGGATGTCCACCAGTGCTAGGTTGATGAAGGGTCATTGAGACCCATACAGTCCAAAACACAAGGATGTTCAATGGAAATTTGCAGGGCACCATAGCCCAAGTAGCGTTGGATGGAGCACCAGTAAACATAGAAGTTGGCACAGGAGCATAAGATAGCATGATTCTTGAATCACAACACCATGAAAAATCATGTATTGTGTTATGAAGTCATGGAGGAGAGAAAGTCCCCATGTTGAGAAGGGTATTGGTTCCAGCCACCTGCAAGGAGCAATGTGCAAATTTGCCCAAGATTGAAGTGAAGGTTGAAAAGATGAAGGTTGTTTGGAAGAAACTGGTTAAGAATCAGTTAAATTGGAACAAGCTTCTTGACAGAGAAGTGAAATTCACATTCGCAATGGGCAGGATTTTTCTGCCCCGTTGCACCAGTCGAGTAGTGTAGCGGGGCAGAAAATATGAGCGGGAGGTGAAAAATTAGGTTTGTGTCCGATTTCCCGCAATATTGCCAAACCCTGTCTGCCAGTGAAATCAGCCTTGTGCCTGGGGAGAGCGTGGGCGAGGCTGATTTTGCATGTTATTAACCAGCCCAGGACGCAATAGTCCGGGGTCACTGCCTTTCCCACCACGCCAGTGGAGGTCCTCACCAGCGAAGATCACAAATGGTCCCCACCAACGGGCACCAGATGTGATAGCCTTGTTGGTGGGACCAGAGGCCATTGAAGCCCCCCCAGGTGATCAGAGGCAGGGCTGGGCTGTGCCCCCTGGACAGTATCAGTGTGGCACTACCAGCCTGGGACCCTGGCAGTGCCAGCCTGGCACCCTGCCACTGCCCATCAGGCACCTTGGCATTTCCCACCCATCCATAGTATTTTTATGACCAAAGCGAATAACTTTACACTCCACTACATTATACTCCATCTGCCATCTTCTTGCCCCACTCGCTCCACCTGTTGATATCTCTCTGTAATCTTTCTGTGTCCTCACCACAGCTTACCTTTCCAATTAGCTTTGTGTCATCAGCAAACTTAGATACATTACTCTTTGTCTCTTTAACTTGATCATTAATTTAGATTGTTAATCACTGAGGACCCAGCACTGATCCTTGCAGCACTCCTCAAACCCGCCTGACTCACAGTTACATCCTCCTGTCCCTGATCATTGACTAACTCGAAGGATCTAACCTCGCTTAAGGGATGTGACCACAGTGGCTATCTTCACTGCCTGGCTTCATAGAATGAACAATTAGCAACTACTTGAGTTTAAGATACAAAATCAGCTGCTATAAAGTCCACCTCATGTACTACGTGGAACAATTAATGTTCCTTGTGGCTCAGAAAACATTCATATACCTTGACATATGGGGCGGAATTTTCCTGTCCCGCCCGCCACGAGAATTGTAGCGGGCGGGGACGGACCATGCAAAGTTCCGTTGCCTGGGGCAGGATTTTCCGGTCTTGAGTCGAGTGTGGCTGGAAAATCCCGCCCATGTACTGTATCGTAATATATCTAGTCTATCTCTTATCCTTGATAAATATCTCACTTTGCAAGGTGAGTATTACTCACTTTTGAGCAGTAAGCTAGCCGATCAATCTCATTTGTAGAAATGTGACAAGACTGACCATAACATATTGCTAAAGGGTACCATTTTCACGATGTGTTTGACAAATCTGTTTAGGAGATCATGTTAGAACAGTGTTGCTGCAATATGTGTGCGATGGTTACAACATTACAATTTTACTCTTTTAATGTTAGTTATTAGCAACAAAACAACTGCTCTGCTTGATGTCAGTGTCATGACGATGGCTGCCTTCATCAATCAGATCAGCTGCTGAGGCGTTCAACTTGTGTGGGTGCTCTCACAGCTCAGGAGACTGAGGCGTAAATTACAATTAAACTCACACAGCAGATAGTTGGAGCCAGAGCTGGTTATATTGGTACAATTGATTTTCTGAGAATTCTCTTGATTTTTGCACCTTGCATTCACGGATCTTTCAAAGTGTTGGATCTCAGCTGTCAATGAACAATAACTCGAGTTTTCATGTCATGATTTCCCAAGGGGTTGGAGATGCCACGATTCTTAAGATTCTTTTTTTTTTCTGTGTCTCCTTGAACATTTACTTTGTTCTATTACTTTTCCTTAAACTGAGAAGTCTTGGGTAATGCTTTCTCCTTAATGAGAAAGCTTTTAGTGTTTATTAGTGAAGTAGAAGAAAGAAGGGAAAAAGCAGAATTGCCGGCAAGTGACTGACCTCGTTTTTTAAACAAAAGTGTAACCTGTTTTTGTATATTGAGAAATAGAAACCGAAAGACAAATGGAGCAAATACCTATCTAGACAAGACCATAAGATATAGGAGCAGAATTAGGCCATTCAGCCCATCGCGTCTGCTCCGCCATTCAATCATGGCTGATAAGTTTCCCAACCCCATTCTCCTGCCTCTTCCCCGTAACCTTTGATCTGTTTACCAATCAAGAGCCTATCTATCTCTGTCTTAAATATACTCAATGATCTGGCCTCCACAGCCTTCTGTGGCAATGAGTTCCATAGATTCACCACCTTCTGGCTGCAGAAATTCTTCCTCATCTTGGTTCTAAAGGGTTGTTCCTTTATTCTGAGGCTGTGACTTCGCATCCTAGTCTCTCCTACTAATGGAAACATCTTCCCCACATCCATTCCATCCAGGCCTTTTATTATTCTGTAATGAAATACCCCCTCATCCTTCCATATTCCATCGAGTACAGATAGATGATTGAGATTTTCCCAACAGCAAAACTCTGGGAATTAACTGTGCTGCACAGTTTTACATACTCACCCATTAGGGTGGCGCTTAGACATTTGATATAGTCTTACAATATTTGAATCAAGGTGGAACCACAAATTAAATTCATTATCTGGAAGGAGCAATCCAATTAATGCAGACCGCAGTCCAGTTTCTACATTTTTCTTTCCTGTTTTTATAATATTGACCCTTTCTCCAGTGTGCTTCTATGCGCAAGTGTAGTGTGGCAGTATAACACAGATATGATAGCTTTTTATGTGTAAGTCTCCGCACCGTGTGAGGCAGATTATTTGCCTATGGAGGATTTCACAGCCGAGCCTGATCCTATCCTCACCTGATATTCAAACCACAACAACTCGAGTTTATGTAGCATCTTTATTGCAGGGAAAAGTGCTCTCTCAATCATAGAATCATAAAACTTCTACAGTGTAGGAGGCCTAGTTTGGCCTATCGAACTTGCACCAACAACAAATCCACCCAGACCCTATCCCCGTAACCCCATGTATTTACTCTGCTAGTCTCCCTGGCAGAAAGGGGCAATTTAGCACAGCCAATCAATCTGATCTGCACATCATTAGTTTGTGGGAGGAAACCAGAGCATCAGGAGGAAACCCATACAGACATGGGGAGAATGTGCAAACTCCACACAGTCAGCCAAGGCCAGAATTGAACCCGGGTCCCTGAGGCTGTGAGACAGCAGTGCTAACCACTGTTCTACCATGCTGCCCGCAAGGGTCGCTTATTAGGAAGTGGAAGAAGAAATCCTGTGTGATTATAGTACATTTTTAGCCGTGGCTGCAGTGTCCAACCAGCTTATCTCAATGAGCAAAACTCTTGTTTCTTGCAGAGTTGAAGATGCTACACAAAACATTGCCTGGAACTCACCAGTAGCAACCATGGGCCTGTTGAGAGACAACATTAGCATGTGTTCCTACTTTCTCCCCACTGCAACAAGTAGCTCACTGAGATGCTGAGGAAAGGTTGACAGTGTTTTTAAAACAAAGAAACAAAGAATAAAGAAAGTACAGCACAAGAACTGGCCCTTCGGCCCTCCAAGCGCATGCCAATCATGATGCCCTAACTAAATTTTTAAAAAACATTCTGCCCTTACTCGGTCTGTATCCCTCTATTCCCTCCCTATTCACGTACCCATCAATATGCCTCTTAGATGTTGCTAATTTGCTTGCTTCCACCATATTCTCTGGCAGCGCGTTCCAGGCACCCACCACTCTCTGCGTGGAAATTCTTACCCTGCACATCTCCCTTAAACTTTCCTCCTCTCACCTTGAACCTGTGCCCCCTTGTAATTGACACTTCCACCCTGGGAAAAAGCCTCTGACTATCCACCCTGTCGGTGCCTTAAGGCAGAGGTGGATATATTATTGGTAAGCAGGGGGGCGGTGATAGGTTATCAGGGTCAGGGGGATGCAGATTTGAGGTTACTATCAGATCAGCCATGACCTTATTAAATGGCGGAGCAGGCTCGAGGGGCTGAATGGCCTACTCCTACTCTTTGTTCATATCTTTGCATCTATGTTCATATCCAAAAACTGCTGCCTTCCTCTTATGTTGGTAATCTATGTCATTCTTGTTGATTAGAGATCATGGCGAGATGTCAATAAAAAAACCACAAACTCACCAGCTTAATTTTGTTTACTTTTATGAAGCACTATTGACTTCTAAAAACAAAGAACAAAGAAAATTACAGCACAGGAACAGACTCTTTGGTCCTCCAAGCCTGCACCGGCCATGCTGCCCGACTGAACTAAAACCCCCTACCCTTCTGGGGATCATATCCCTCCACTCCCATTCTATTCATGTATTTGTCAAGACGCCCCTTAAAAGTCACGATCGTATCTTCTTCCACTACCTCCCTCAGCAGCGGGTTCCAGGCACCCATCTGCGTAAAAAACGTGCCTCGTACATTTCCTTTAAACCTTGCCCCTCGCACCTTAAACCTATGCCCCCTAGTAATTGACTCTTCAACCTTGGGAAAAAACTTCTGACTATCCATTCTGTCCATGCCCCTCATAATCTTGTAGACTTCTATCAGGTCACCCCTCAATCTCGGTCGTTCCAGTGAGAACAAACCAAGGTTCTCCAACCTCTCCTTGTAGCTAATGCCCTCCATGCCAGGCAACATCCTGGTAAATCTTTTCTGTATCCTCTCCAAAGCCTCCACATCCTTCTCGTAGTGTGGCAGAATTGAACACTATATTTCAAGTACAGCCTAATTAAGGTTCTATAAAGCCGCAACATGACTTGACAAGTTTTAAACTCAGTGCCCCAGCCGATGAAGGCAAGCATGCCATTTGCCTTCTTGACTACCTTTTCCACCTGTGTTGCCACTTTCAGTGATCTATGTACCTGTACACCCAGATCCTTCTGCCTATCAGTACTCTTGAGGATTCTGCCATTTACTGTATATTTCCTATCTGTATTAGACCTTCCAAAATGCATTACCTCACATTTGTCTGAATTAAACTCCACCTGCCATCACTCTGCCCAAGTTTCCAACCGATCTATATCCTGCTGTATCCTCTGATGGCCCTCACCGCTATCCGCAAATCCACCAACCTTTGCGTCGTCTGCATACTTACTAATCAAACCAGTAACATTTTCCTCCAAATCATTTATATATATTACAAACAGCAAAGGTCCCAGCACTGATCCCTGAGGAAAGTCACTTGTGGAGATGCCGGCGTTGGACTGGGGTAAACACAGTAAGAAGTTTAACAACACCAGGTTAAAGTCCAACAGGTTTATTTGGTAGCAAAAGCCACACAAGCTTTCGAAGCTCTAAGCCCCTTCTTCAGGTGAGTGGGAATTCTGTTCACAAACAGAGCTTATAAAGACACAGACTCAATTTACATGAAGAATGGTTGGAATGCGAATACTTACAACTAATCAAGTCTTTAAGAAACAAAACAATGGGAGTGGAGAGAGCATCAAGACAGGCTAAAAAGATGTGGAGACAATACACATCTTTTACACATCATTTTAGCCTGTCTTGATGCTCTCTCCACTCCCATTGTTTTGTTTCTTAAAGACTTGATTAGTTGTAAGTATTCGCATTCCAACCATTATCCATGTAAATTGAGTCTGTGTCTTTATAAGCTCTGTTTGTGAACAGAATTCCCACTCACCTGAAGAAGGGGCTTAGAGCTTCGAAAGCTTGTGTGGCTTTTGCTACCAAATAAACCTGTTGGACTTTAACCTGGTGTTGTTAAACTTCTTACAAAGTCACTTGTCACAGCCCTCCATTCAGAAAGGCACCCTTCCACTGCTTCCACCCTTCAAGACTCCAGACATTCTCAGACTCAAAACATTGTCTCTATTCTCTCTCCACAGATGCTGTCAGACCTGCTGAGATTTTCCAGCATTTTCCGCCTTTAGTCTTCAGGTAGTGGTTAATAACTACTCTGCTGCACTATATGACATAATGAAACTGCTTTTTTAAAAATTCATTTGTGGGACATGGGCATCGCTGGCTGGCCAGCAATTATTGCCATCCCTAGTTCTCCTTGAAGGGCAGTTGAGAGTCAACCACAGTGCTGTGGCTCTGGAGTCACATGTAGGCCAGATCAGGTAAGGATGGCAGATTTCCTTTCTCAAAGACATTAGCGAACCAGATGGGTTTTTCCGACAATGGCTTCATGGTCATCAGTAGATTCATAATTCCAAATTTTTTTTGTATTGAATTCAAATTCCATCATCTTCTGTGGCGGGATTCAAACCCGGGTCCCTAGAACATTAACTGAGTTTCTGGATTAATAGTCTAGTGATGATACCACTAGGCCATCATTCCCCCTAAACCATTTATTAATGGTTAAACAGTGGTATAAATTCAGCCAATAGATTACACATGATAAAAGAATTCTAGCATATTCCTCTTAATATTCATAATGTAATTCATACATCAATTTAGAATTTCCATCCTCCATCTTGATAGGTTCTGAAAGATTGGCAAAATCTTCCCAAGATACATGCCTCAAACGCACTGAATTCCAAAGCTAGGATAAAGGCAATTAGAAGATGCCCTCTGTGGTTACACAAATCTTTGCAAAGGTGATTGTTGACCTCTATCTAGATGCTCAGCTCAAAACTAGTTACATGTCTTAACAAATCCATTACTTAAATTGATTCAGAACAAAGAAGTCAACAGTAGAATTTAATCCCTTCCCCATGACTTGTTTGGTGGCAGGGGCCATTTAATCAGGTGGGAGGGTGGCGGGAGGGTTCTAGTTCCCAATATCCAAAACACTTTCCACCTTGCAACACACATCTATCCAACACCTATCCGCCAACTAGGGGCGGGATTTTCTGGCCGCGTTTCCCCTAAAACCAGAAAATTCTGCCTGAGGTCAACGGACCTTTCCATGGTCCATCCCCCTCCAACTACGATTCCATGGCGGGCTGGGTGGGAAAATTCCCCCCCGGATCCCTCGCTGATTCTGGGCCCCAGGTGGGTGTTGAACACACAGCAGTCACCACCTACCTGGTGGCGCTGCTGAGTACAGAAAAGCTGTCAGCCTCTGACTGACCAACAACTCTCGGTGGGGAGAACTCAGCTCCCGGGATCCTTGTTCCTGGGGGACATCCTGCCACTAGCCTGTCAAGTACCTGACTTAATTCAGCGGACTTTCTCCACAAGAAGCAATGTGGGGCTCTTGCCGGCTTTCCCTTCCATTAAATCCAATCCGCATGTCTGGTCAGTGATTTCCACCTGTGTTTGTGATCAAAATATATTGGAAAAAAATGGATTCCCTTCAACAGAAACAAGAGAGTATCTTAGGCTCCTGAGAAATTCTCTCCCAGTGTGCCGTGCCCAATTTAAAGTGACTAGCCACATTATGGGAATGGAGGAAAGGGCCACCACACCATAAAAGCAGGATTAGGCTATTGAGTTGGTTGATCAGCCATGTTCGTAATGAATGGCAGAACAAGCTCGAAGGGCCAAATGGCCTCCTCCTGCTCCTATGTTCCTATATGATGTAGAGAGTCATATGATAGTGGACTGCGTGTACAACGGAATCTGGAAGAAGCCAGCACGGAGATATGATTTATTATTTGGCCAGCTCTGACGAAGGATCATCCAGACTTGAAACGTTGGCTCTATTCTCTCCAAGGGGCATCGCTCCGAAAGCTTATGGTATTTGCTACCAAATAAACCTGTTGGACTTTAACCTGGTGTTGTGAGACTTCTTACTGTGCTTACCCCAGTCCAACGCCGGCATCTCCACATCTATTCTCTCTCCACAGATACCGTCAGACCTGCTGAGATATTCCAGCATTTTCTGTTTTTGTCTCAGTCTCCACCGTCCTCGTTCAATTTAGCATGTCCCAATTTAGCACCACAAATCCAGCAACTTCCACCACTCTCCCCACCCATCCAAAACAAAAATACAGAAGAAAAGCAGAAAACTACACTGGGGCCTCATGTGGCCAAACTTTCCTTATGTAAGAAAGGAAGCTTGGAAGAATTTAGGTGGAGATAAGTGTAAATAACAATAAATAAAAGAGGAAAATATGGTTGACAATTCATCCCTCAGGTCTCTGTGCTGATGGGTGGGAGAGGGGGTAGGGCGGGGAGGGAAGAAGGTAGCTGCCCCTGGCCCCGCCCCCAGCAATCTGGCCCCGCCCCCAGAAATCTGGGCCCGCCCCAGCTCACTGGTCCTGCTTCCTCCCAGGCCCCGCCCCAGCTCTGAGCCCATGGCCCCGCCCCTCCACTCACTGGCCCCGCCTCCATATTTCTGGTCCCCGCCCCCCAGCACACTGGCCCCGCCCCCCCAGGTCTCTGTTCCCCGCCCCGAGCACACTGGCCCCGCCCCCCAGGTCTCTGGTCCCGGCCCCCAGCACACTGGACCCGCCCCCCCAGAGACCCCGCCCCCCAGAGACCCCGCCCCCAGCACACTGGCCCCGCCCCCCCAGGTTTCTGGTCCCCGCCCCCAGCACGCTGGCCCTGCCCCAGGCCTCTGGTCTCCGCCACCAGCACACTGGCCCCGCCCCGCGGGCCCCCACCCCCAGCACACTAGCCCCGCACCCACCCTGGCCCCCGCCCCAGTTTTCAGCCTTCAGTTCCCTGGCCCCGCCCCCAGCTCAGCGGCCCCGCTCCCCCCCCGGCTCCCTTGTCTGGCCCCGCCCCCAAGCTCTCTGGCCAGGCCCTCAGGCCCCTGGCCACGCCCTAATGTGTCTGGCCCCGCCCCCACTCTGCCCTGAGCCCACCCCCGCCCACTCCCTGCCCAGGCCCCGCCTCCCAACTCCACCGGCCCCGCCCCCAGGCTCCCGGGCCCGCCCTCTCTCCCTGTCCCGCAGTCGGTCACCTGACTCCAGACCGGCCGCCGCCGCCGCCATTTTCTGTTGCTATTCGGAGCCTGTGAGAGAAGGTGAGAGCGGTCCCGGGGGCGCAAGGCAAAGGACAGCAGCGAGTCGGATCCTCACCTCTCCCATCTGTCCAGAAATATATGTATATGGATAAAAAAGTAGCTGGCATGCTTCGCGGCGTCCGGTGAAAAGGAGACGGATTTATAAGGCGCGGGGGGGGGGGACGAGAGGCAAATTAACGAAAAAGGATCAGGAGAGCGGCGGCCCGAACATGGCTCTGAAAATCGTGAAAGGCAGCATTGACCGAATGTTTGACAAGAATCTGCAGGACCTGGTACGTGGCATCAGGAACCACAAGGATGACGAGGTGAGTTTTTTTTTCCTAACGGCCATCAGCGCATTCCCCCTCCCTCCCCGCAGCCTCGGAGGAGGGCAAAGAAAACACAAGTAAAGTAACTAGCCATTAAACCTGAATCCAGCCCGAGGCCTAGTCATGACAGCAGCGGGACAGGTCGGCTCCCTCTCTCTCCGGGCCCGCAGCTCCAGGATAGTTCATAATTCCGCATGAAAATCAGGCTGGCTGCTGCTGCTGTCGCAAGAGTCTACACCTCATCCCCCTAATCTCAGCGTCTTATTGCCTGGCCTTTAGTTTCCTCTTAACATAACCCACCCCCGCCTCCCACTATTTTAGAGGAAATGCTCAAGCCTATTGTAAAATATTCACCCATTCCTTCCCTCCCCCTATGAAAGTAACACTTATTTTCGCCCATATTGGCTGCTGACAATTCAGGGTCCAAGTGTGTTTTGGTCCATCAGCTGATGCTTGTGCTGACACGGGCTTCTGGTAACCTGATAGTCGAGAGACATGTGTTCCAACTTCGCTTTCACCCCCTTGCTTACCCAGTAATGCAAGAGTGTGCTTTAGGTTTGCGATATACATGTGTTAATAGGATATGGAAGTGTGTTCAAGTCATGATAAATGGCTGTAATCTTAAGTTTCTGAGCAAGGTGTTTCAATTTGCCTTTTTCTGTAGACGCAGTTGTCACAGTGTGTAACAATTGAGAACTCCCCAGAATATCGTTTATTTGTTAGTTGTAAACCCCTTACTGATATCCAGATGATAAACTGCAGGCTGAGCATGGTATGACTGGTCCTGCAGGTGAAATTATTTAACTTACTCATGTTTATTCCTTGTTTGATCATTCTGGCACTATTCCTGATCCTGTGCTTTTTTTGTTGCTTCAGCCACCAATTTAATCCCAAGAGTCATATGGACTCTGTGTTAATTCTTTTCTCTTGTCACAGATGCTGCAGACCTGAGCTTTTCCAGTATTTTCTGTCTTTATTTCAGATTTCCAGCATCCACAGTATTTTGCTTTCATTTTGTTGTCAAATTAATCTAGTTGTCCACTTTATACTACAGCAGGCAACAGAATGGCTATCAGAATAGACTTTCTGTACCTGCTTGAAAATACACACTTTGCATAAGGAGAAAACAGCTGTCCACCCAAGCCCAATGAAGTAAGTTGAACACAACTATAGTTGTGCTACCTTATGCTCACTCTACCATTACTGAGTTCGTATTTCAGTTTTGGGATCAAATGTTTTCTTTTGTAAACAGTGAATGGAAAATTTAAAATCTCTGCCATTTGATAAAAGCATACAAATTTCAAGAAAGATTATAATTTATTTACACTATGCCAAGTCTAATAATTTTTTTTAAATAGTGTAGCTACAATTGAACCTTTCCTAGTTCATTTAAGAAATACTAATTGGACTGCAGCCTTTTAAAACTAGTTTCTATAGTTTTCCCATACTTAATCTCTCCTGGAAGAGCGTACGAGAGCCAGGGGAGGGGTGGGATGGGTTTAATGATGTGCATAGTTGCATCATGTTCAGATTGGACAAGCTTTCTGGACCAACTGGTGTTTTCCTGCCTTGTATGTTTATGCTGTGCCAGCAGTCATTCAGTTGGTATTTCTCTCACCTCTGTCGGGAGATTCTGAGTTCAAGTCCCACTACAGAACTCGAGTGTAGAATTCAAGGTTGACACTCCAGTGTCGCACTGAGGGATTACTGTGCTGTTGGGGGTGCCATTTTTCAGATGAGATGTTAAACAGAGGTCCCACCTGTATGTTCAGGTGGCATTAGGAGAGCTGGGGGGTGGGGGGTGTCTTTGCAATATTTATACCTCAATGAAAAATAGATTGCCATGTTTGCAAATTGGCTGCCACATTTACAACAGTAACCACTTCAAAAGTACTCAAAAAAGCACTTTGAAACATCTGTGCAAGATGCTATAGCATTCTGTATTACTGCAAGGAAGTGCTACTTGGGAGTTAGGAATTGGTGAGTTTAATCAGAGTTTGAGGAAAAATATATGTATGATTGGCAAAAAGAGTCCAAATTTAGTAGTATGCATGATAATGTTTGTTGGAAAGTGCATGAAAAGGATTGTGGACTTTTGGATAAAAGCAAGTTACTGCAGATGATGGAATCTGAAACCAAAAGAGAGTATGCTGGAAAATCTCAGCAGGTCTGGCAGCATCTGTAAGGGGAGAAAAGAGCTGACATTTAGAGACCAGTTGACCCTTTGTTAAAGCTAAAAGGCAGAGAAAGTGGGAGATATTTATACTGTAAGATGAGGGAATGAAAAATGAGTCATAGCCACAAAAACAAGGAGAAAGGCTGCTAATGACAGTCCATAGAGAGAATAGAAGGTGTAAATGGCAGAGAAGCTGAAATCAGAGGGTAAGCTGTGACAAATGAAGATGTGGGGGTAGGGAGGCATGGGTGGGAGAGAGGTAGAATTGAGAAGAGAGGAGAAGCAAAGAGGGAAAAAGGTAAGGAAAGGGGGGATAAAATGGGGGGAAGAAAAATAAAGAAATAAAAGGTGGAGAACGGTTAAAATTAAATAAAATGAAAACAAAGGAGTCAAGGTGTGGTAGAGCTAATCATCTGAAGTTGTTGAATTCGATGTTGAGACCGGAAGGTTGTAATGTGCCTAGCCGGAAGTTTGCGTTGAGCTTCACTGGAACTTTGCAGCAGGCCAAGGACAGGCATGGGGGCAGGATCGTGTGTTAAAATGGCAAGGAACAGGCAGGTCAGGGTCCTGATTGCACACAGACAGAAGGTGCTCAGCAAAGCGATCACCCAGTCTACACTTGGTCTCTCTGATATAGAGGAGACCACATTGGGAGCAGCAAATGCAAAAGATCAAATTGAAAGAGGTGCAAGTGAAACACTGCTTAACTTGGAATGAGTGTTTTGGACCTTGGATGGTAATGTGGAAGAGATAAGGGGGCAGGTGTTCCACCTTCTGCGATTGCATGAGAAGGTGCCATGGGAGAGGGTAGTGGCATCAACTGGAGTTGGCGAAAATGGCAGAGGATTATGCTTTGCATGCAGAGACTTGTGGGGTGAAATGTGACAACAAGGGGGGACTCTATCCTTATTCTGGGAGGGGAGGGTATGAGGGTCATGGCGCAGGAGATGGACCACACTCTGTTGAGGGTCCTGTCAAATCGCTTTGTATTTTGAGTCGTTATATTCACCTCAGTGGTTGCGTAATTCCAAAAGTGGTAAAGTCACCTGCGGCAGGGATATCCAACTGCAGCCTTTGAGTCTGAAGTCCTGCTTACCTAGTATGAAGTCGAAGCAATTCAATCCTAATAGCACTTGCACGCTTTTGTATCCTGTTTCAAATTTGTAGGTCTGAGGTTTGGAAAGAGCTGTTTTTGGTGTCTTTGCCTCATTTGGTGAATATATGCTACAAATTGAAAGAGGTAAATTATTGGGACTATTAAACTTCATGAAGTTCCATGCATACATGGTCCTATGAAGCAGAGGAAATTACAAGGATAATAAGAAAAGAAAGGACCATGGAATTGGTTTGGATTACTCTAGCAAAGTGCTCTGTAGAATTTCACTGGTGAAATTCTGTGGTTTTTTTACTGCCTGCATTCCTCTAACTGTAACATGAAATTCTAATTTTAACAGGGAGTGTGCGATTGCATCATCTTACATTAACTCTATCGAAAGCCATTTAAATTTAATTGACATGACTCCTAGTTTTGTCTGCAAGTATTCTTTATTGACATAATCTAGGATGCAGTTTTACTACAACTTTTATCAATGCAGAAGTGTACTAGCCAGATTGATGGTCTGATTTATCAAATGCATTTTAAATCTGAGTAGTACAGTTGTTTCCAGTAGATGGTTTCATGTCCCCTTTGTTGTGCACCATCTCCAGTAATCTTCTGTTGCCCTTTGAGTGCAGGACATTAAGTTGGAGGCCAGCAAGTGTATCATGAGAACTGGACACAATTGGTCAGTGATTTTAAAAAGAAAAATGCATTGCAGGTTGCTGAGTGATCATAATTTGCCTCACTTCAGCAGATGAAACACTGGTTAAATGCTGGTTAACTTTAAAGTTGAGGCTGGAGAAACTTCTAATGTATCAAAACCTTGTGTGATTTGTAATGCTTATCTGTGGCTGTGGAAACCATTCATGAAAAGATTTTGGAAGGAATACAGCTGAAAAAGAACAGTTTCTAACTTGTGATTTGCAATCACAAACCAAATTAATTCAGTTACCTCTATTATTATTCTGATGTCTGAGCTACCATACCTTTTCATAAATATGATTTTTTAATATTGATTACAGATTCATTTTTAAAAAAAATTTCTGCGTGAAGTCTTCCGTGTTTTCTTTGTGTTCTGTATTTTCTTTGTGGGTAAAGCAGTTTAGTATTTAGCAATCTAGCTCTATCTCTGGGCCCAATGTGGTTAGGTCTTGCTTCATAATGACAGTGATTTCTGCTAAGCAAAGCCACCTTTTGGGATTCCATTTCCTGAAGCCCAGAATCTTCCAAACTGGGGGGGGAAGTAAAACTTGGAAGTAGAAGTGAAAGAAATGGCTGGTAATCAGTTGATAAATATATGTATGTAAAACTTAAGTTCTGCATATTATTTGGAAACGAGTTTGTATTTTGTGCAGTTATGTCATGTTTAGTTGGCATACACATGGAAATATTGATGGACGTTCTAAACAGAGCCACAATAATAAAGTAAGCAAAACACTGCGGATGCTGGAATCTGAAACAAGAACAGAGGATTCTGGAAAAACTCAGCAGGTCTGTCAGCATCTACCAGGAGAGAAATACAGTTAACGAGTCATAGACCCTTCGTCAGAATTGAAAGGAGGCAGAAACTTGGCCAATTAGCTTTGAACTTTGTTATTGCTGAGTGGGACCACAGAGACTTCTTGATAGTCATTGAGGTTTTAAATATAGTAATACTATGTGCATGAAATATTGCATTTAATATCTAGTGTCAATATTTGTCTAAATAGAGTAATGAATAAACATGGTACAGTGCATTGCATTATATGGTGTTCGTTTTTATCATAATGTGTGAGCCTTACAGTGGGGTGCTTGAAAAAATTGTCAGGTGCTCCTGTGAAGAGAATTAACAACCATTAAAAGCATTTGCAGAAAGGGGAAAGATTGACTTTTTCTTCAATCATCTATGTGGAAGTCAGTTAATTTCTTTAACTTGTATTTAGTTTGCATTCAGCACCACAGCATTTTTACCTGGTTCAATATTAATGGCAAACTTTCAAGTGGCTGTATATGTGACCAGAAGTTTTTTAGAAAAACACATATAACCAGATATGCCACATTTCAGAAGTGAATTTCAATGAGATGACTCATACTTTTCTCCTAGCATGAAAATAGCTACTGCAAGTGCTTGTTACAGTTATCATTGGATGATATATGTACACATCTGAATTTTTACATATTTTCCTCAATGTGATATTACAGGCTGAGATTTTTTTTTAAACTCAATCTTTTTTTAAACTTGGAAATTTCCTGGAAGCTTGTGATGTCAGGCCTGAACAGATGCTGAGGGATGACATAGCTTAGTCTGGTTTTGTATTTTGCTTAAAGAACTTGGTATGCTAGTGTAAACTGCTTAATCTACTTGGATGTTTTGACACTTTAGCACATCACATTCACTTTCCCCGTCACAACCAAGATTCATATTGCTCAATCACCTTCATGGTTCGTCCCTTTTTTCTCTGAGCCTCATCCCTTCAGCTTAGTTTTATTTTAAATTGAGAATTTGTTCAACATTTCTGGAGTTTGTTGAATTGGACAAGAACGTGTCAGATAAAGACATATGAGCAGGGAATGAAATTGTTATTTACCTCTATCATTTGAGGTGGATGGCACAGTGGTTAGCACTGCTCCCTCACAGTGCCAGTGACCTGGGGTTCGATTCCCGGCTTGGGTCACTCTGTGTGAAGTCTGCACCTTCTGCGTGGGTTTTCTCCGGGTGCTCCGATTTCCTCCCACAGTCCAAAAGACGTGCTGGTTAGGTGCGTTGACCATGCTGAAATTCTTCCTCCGTGTACCCGAACAGGTGCTGGAGTGTGGTGACTTGGGCATTTACAGTGTTAATGTAAGCCTACTTCTGACACTAATAAATAAACTTCAAACAGTTGTGAATATAAGATGGCTGTTGCAGAAGTACATTATAAATTCCCAACTCCATCCTCTGTTTCTGTATTTCAAATAGTAAGCACGTAAGGGAATATGTTGAAGTTGCAACCTTGGACAGGCTATTTGGTTCCACTTTTGGATGTTGACATTTGCCTTCCTAATGAACAAGTGCTTTTAACAAGTCCCCTGTTAAGTTTTTGGTGTAGCATTAAAGGATGTGTGAAAGTTTTGTTGGATGCAAGTTAAGCTTGACTTAGACATGAAGCAATTCCATTGAATTACTTTGGAAGGATATAAAGGTTTATCGCATGAGATGGATGTAGACTTTTCTAATAATCGCAAGATGTTTCTCGATTAAACTGCTGCAATGTCGGTTGCAATTTTGAACTTGAGTAAAAATAAGAATATAAAAGTAACACCAACTCCCTAAATGAATACTTTGCGTTGGTATTCACAAAGGAGAGGGATGTGTTGACTAGGAGTGTCTCGAAGGGGAGTGTTGACCCGTTAGCGAAAATCTCCATTACAAGGGAGGAAGTGTTAGGTTGTTTAGGGAATATAAAGACTGACAAATCCCCAGGGCCTGATGGAATTTATCCAAGGCTGCTCAGGGAGACGAGAGATGAAATCGCTGAGCCTCTGACGCAAATCTTTGTCTCGTCACTGGACACAGGTGAGGTTCCAGAGGATTGGAGGATAGCTAATGTGGTCCCATTATTTAAGAAGGGTAGGAAGGATAACCCAGGAAATTATAGGCCGATGAGCTTGACGTCCATGGTAGGGAAGTTGTTGGAGAGGATTCTTAGAGATAGGATGTATGTGCATTTAGAAAGGAATAAACTCATTAACGATAGTCAGCATGGTTTTATGAGAGGGAGGTCATGCCTCACTAACCTGGTGGAGTTTTTTTGAAGAAGTGACTAGAATGGTTGACGAGGGAAGGGCCGTGGATGTCATCTATATGGACTTTAGTAAAGCGTTTGACAAAATCCCTCATGGTAGGTTGGTGCAAAAGGTTGGATCTCATGGGATAAAGGGGGAGGTGGCGAGATAGGTGGAGAACTGGCTTGGTCACAGAATAAGAATCACCCCAGTCCAACGCCGGCACCTCCACATCTTGGTCACAGAAGACATAGGGTGGTAGTGGAAGGGTCTTTTTGCGGCTGGATGCCTGTGACTAATGGTGTTCCGCAGGGCTCTGTATTGGGACCTCTGCTGTTTGTGATTTATATAAACGATCTGGAAGAAGGTGTAACTGGGGTGATCAGTAAGTTTGCGGATGACACGAAAATGGCTGGACTTGCAGGTAGTGAGGAACATTGTCAGAGGCTACAGAAGGATATAGATAGGCTGGAAATTTAAGCAAAGAAATGGCAGATGGAGTTCAATCCAGATAAATGCATCACTTCGCATTTTGGTAGAACTAATGTAGGGGGAGCTATACGATAAATGGCAGAACCATAAAGGGTGTAGATACGCAGAGGGACCTTGATGTGCAAGTCCACAGATCCTTGAAGGTGACGTCACAAGTGGAGAAGGTAGTGAATAAGGCATATGGCATGCTTGCCTTTATAGGACGGGCATAGAGTATAGAAGTTGGGGTCTGATGTTGCAGTTGTATAGAACGTTGGTTCGGCCGCATTTGGAATACTGCGCCCAGTTCTGGTCGCCACACTACCAGAAGGACGTGGAGGCTTTAGAGAGAGTGCAGAGGAGGTTTACCAGGATGTTGCCTCGTATGGAAGGGCTTAGTCATGAGGAGACATAGGTTCAAGGTAAGGGGCAGGAGGTTTAGGGGGATATGAGGAAAAACTTCTTAACCCAAAGGGTGGTGACAGTTTGGAATGCACTGCCTGAGAGGGTGGTAGAGGCGGGTTGCCTCACATCTTTAAAAAGTATCTGGATGAGCACTTGGCACACAACATTCAGGGTTATGGGCCAAGTGCTGGCAAATAGGATTAGGTGGGAATTCAGGTGTTTCTAATGTGTCGATGCTGACTCGATGGGCCAAAGGGCTGTGTGATTCTGAGTTTTCCCCAGTGGTTCAGCAATTCTGAATGATAAGCTCTGGCTTATTCCCACAGTATGAAAAAAATAACTAATTCCAATGCAGATGCCTTTTTTTTTGTGAATTGAGTACTCCATTGAGACACAGGTAATTCATATGCATTCCAAGTGGCACCCAGAAAAATCAAAGCAGTCTATAGAACTTTATTGAAGTGGCTACAAAGCTGACATGCTGTAGATTTATAAGACAAGCTATTTTAATATTATTTCATTATGATGCACAATAATCCTTTACGAATTGACCCGTTGAGTGCTAACAGATTTGAAGTTCACCCTTTTTTAAAAGCTTTTGTCATAGTTCTAATATTCTAGGATTTACATCATGAAGAAAAATTTGACATCTAAATGACCGCAGCTGCCTTTTGCAATGCCAGTTACTCTGATGAAGGGCAAAAGATTAAGTTCAGTGGGAGCAAATGTTATTTAGTAGATGTTTTGAGGGAAAAAAATAACCAAAGTAACTATTATGCATTTGCATTAGATTTTACTTTGATATAGAAGGATGTAATACTGTCCAACAACAAGCTTGATGTAAAAGGCCTGGTTTGAACGCTGGTCTCTTACTGTGTGGGCCCATTTGTGCAAACTCAAATACTATATTTAAGTTAACAAATCTGATATGGTGTGGGACTGCTAATTATAATGGTAAAGAGAACAAGGCTGTCACAATTTTGCAACTTGTATTTATTTTGATTTGTAAAATCTAGCATGGTGTTATCTATTTCCTTTTAGCTATTGTGAAGAGTTTCCAAAGAGCTTCTGAAAAACATGTTTGGTTCAGAGAAGGGTAATTCTTTATCATCTATTATGACTCACAACATGAATGGACCTCACTTTTTAGAACTAACAAAGAATATTGAACCTAATTACGATTTAGATTTAAACAGAATTCAATAGTGTCCATTGGGAAAAGTGGAAAGTGCAGAAATAATCCTGCATTTTGACAACTCAAATCACATGAACTTATGAGAAACATTGTTCAGTGAAATTATTTAATGACAAAATAGACACATCCTAATTTCTCAGCTAAATTTCTTTTTAAGATTGGGAGCTGATTGTGTATCCCCACCTTTTTCGGGAAGTGATCAAGTAATCAAAGCCACCAAAGTAAGCCAGAAAAGATCTGAACCAAGCTGCTCGCTTGATGTGCTCAGATCCTTTATTGAATTATCACAAAAGGAACCTATTTTCACCACCATAACACCATAACCTCTTGCAATTTTTTTCCATCTGCTATTGAAATTATATTTCATCTTTTTATCCCCTTCCACGTTAATTACTAACCTGTGCAAATTTAAACTGTACCCATGTTCTGTCCTGCTCATCAATTACTCCATCTTCACTGAGGTGCACTGTTGACTTCCAGTCTCCAAATGGCACAATTTTAAAATGACCAACCATAAGTTTCAACCCCTCTGCAGCCATGTGCATCCATATCTCAGTAACATCCTCCAGCAGTACTGCTTCCACTCAATTTTGTATCTCTGATTTTAAGTTCTTGTGCAACATGTCCTCCTTTGTGCTATGATTAGTTATCCCTTCAGGTGCCTTGAGTCCATAGTTTGGAATTCCCTGACTAACCTACTACGCAACCTCCTACTCTGTTTAACACTAGCCTTAAAGCATACTTTTTTGGCCAAGCCTTCAGTAATCATTTCTAATATGCACTTTAACCTGGCATCAATAATATATCATGAGACCACTGAAGAACTGGGAGTGTTTTTCTCTGTCAATAGCTGCAGTATAAATACTGGTTGTTAAATTGGCTCAAAAACAATCAGGAGTGATAAAGATGTTATGTCATGAATAATCCCCTTTGATTGTATACAAAAGATTTGTGATTTATGGACACTGAAATGCATTTGTAGCAAGTAGTAAAGGAGATTTACTTTGTCAGTTTGTATGTGAGTAGCTTAAAAATCATAGCCACAGTTTTATTCAGAAGTTTCAAACTTCTTAGCAAAATCCATTTTTTGTCACTTAACTATTTTATATAAACTCCTACTGTGCTAATCATGTAACTAAAACTAGAAGGTTAAAAAACTGACATGTTAACCAAATTGCATAAAATTTATTGGACGAATATTAAAATTATAGTGATCCAAGGTACTTGTTGTGGTAAAAAGAAAAGGGGTACCAGCTCTGGGTTTCGCAATTGAGTTAACCCTCCTTGCATATAGTCAACCATACTGTGCCTGGGAAATTTCTGTTTGAAGTCGAAGCCCAGGATTGTTCAAAAAAGGTTGTAAGGATCCCTCCAGCAATTACAGGCCAGTCACTTTAACAGTGGTGGGCAAGCTTCTAAAAACAATTGAAGATGCAATTACGAGTCACATGGAAAAATGTGGGTTGATTCGGAAGAGCCAGCATGGATTTCTAAAGGGTGAATTACGTCTAACTTGCTGAAGTTTTCTGAGGAGGTAACAGGGTCAATGAGGGCAATGCTGTTGGTGTGGTGTACATGAACTTCCAGAAGGCATTTGATACAGTGCTACACAACAGACTTGTGAAAAAAGTTTTATAACTCATGGGGTAAAAGGGACAGTAGCAACGTGGATACAAAACTGGGTGAATAATAGGAAGCACAGAGTAATACTTGGAGGATGTTTTCCAGGCTGGAGGAAGGTTTGTAGTGGTGTTCGCAAAGGGTCGGTATCGGGACTCTTGCATTATCTGATGTGATCTAGATCTTGATGTGCAGGGGCCAATTTCAAAGTTTGCAGATGGCTGGGAAGGATTGTAAACTGTAAAGAAGACCTTGTGGAACTTCAAAAGGACATGGACAAGTTTGTCGGATAGATGGAAGATGACTATAGGATCCTTTGTATGGTTTGCTTCAGTTAAAAGACTTCATTTAAAGATATTTCTGCCTATGTAACTAACATTGCTAAACTTTAAAGCTAACTTAGCCACTTTTTAAAACTCAGCTGGGAATGCTGGGATGAACTTGGAAAGTTGACTGCATTCTTTGAAAATAATCCTGCAAGGTAAACAGGTTTTCTCATGAGCTAAAACTTTCACAGCCACACAGCTGCCAATTGTTTATGAAAGTTAGGGACACAGTTTGTCCATCTATCCAACAAACTTGTCTATGTCCTTTTGAAGTTCCACAAGGTCGTCTTTACATCTGCCATCTGCAAACTTTGAAATTCAATAACACAGATTACAAATAACTAATATTGTGCATTTCAGTGTGTGTTTTAAGTTCGGTGTTCAATCTTGTTTTTGAGTTGTGAGTATTCAAGATTAGCACAGGGGGCTGGCAGTGAAGAAGCCAGTTTCTCCAAGTTAACTTTTCTCTCTCTTTTTCGCTTCTGTAGTTTTAATTTAAAATTTTTATTCAATAAAGAAAATCATTTTTAAAAATCGTACCAAGTGCTGCCAACGTCCATTCTAAGGGATGACTGGACCCTACAATGACATTCAATGCGGAGAAGTGAGGTGATGCATTTTGGTTGGAAGAATGTGGAGAGGCAATATAAGATTAAGGCTAAAATTCTCAACGGGTGCAGGTGTAAAGAGACCTGAGTATAAATGCAAATAGATCACTGAAGGTGGCAGGGTGGGTGGAGAAAGTAGTTAACAAAGCATTTAGTATTCTGAGCTTTATTAATAGGGGCATAGAGTAGGAAGATTATGCTGAACCTATGCAAGACACTCGTTAGACCTCAACTGGAATATTATGCACAGTTCTGGGTGTCACACGAAAGGAAAGATATGAATGCATTGGAATGAATCCAGAAGAGGTTTACAGAAGTTGTTCCAGGGATGAGAAAAGTGAGATGTGGCAGTGATGGATGATGGTGCATTCATGTTTTAGCACCATGTGCAGCAGGTATCTTTTTAGAAAATTTTAAAATCTGCAGCAGTGTAGTCAGTGACTTTCTTTTAACAAATTCTGTCTTGGGAGGCACGAATGTCATGCAGGTCTTTTGAGGCAGTAACTTTTGGTTAATGCAAGTATTACTGATCATCCTTTTTCTTTAACTTTTCTGTCTTGTCCAAGATCTGCTAATTTTCCAATAAAAAATGGGCTTTATAAACTGTATTGGCTAAGGAAATGAATTTTTCTACTGAAGGTAGATTAAAAAAAGATAAGTGGCCGAATAATATGTCTGGAGAAAATCTTGTGACCTTATCTGAGAAAATTAGATTCCCGCCTGTTGGTATCTCAGTTTACTTTGTATTGAGTTTTACATTACAGTTGGTTGAATTCTTAAACTGATGAGAATAACCTTGAATTTCTGAATACACCTTTATCTTTCGTTAAGGAATTGGGCTAGTAAATTCATCTTGTGTCTTGATGTTAGAAAAATCAATTTTGTTGTCTTTTTCTTGGGTGAAATCCATTTCCTAGCTATTTGTATGGGCAGATACCATAACAGCAGGACTCCATTTCAATACATTGTATCTCTTTTGGATGGACAGATCCTTGTCTCTGCTCAAATTACTCCTTGATGGCATTATCACAACTAGGATCCTACCATTGGGGGATGGTTAGAGTGAACTTGCATCCTCTGGCACTTGGCACGTTGCTGCTCCATTTTATAGGCAACGGGTCCTTGAAATCATACAGACTCAACTTCCAAAAGAGAAAATTGGTGAAAGACCCTAGCAAAACTGCTACCAATGTGGAATAGAAACAGAAAATGCTGCAAAACTCCAATCTGGCAGCATCTGTGGAGAAGTAGAGTTAACGTTTCGAGTCCAAAACGACTGAACTTCAGAACTGCAACACCATGGGTGCCAAACAAGAGTCATATTGGACTCACGTTAACTCTATTTCTCCTCCCATTTGTGCCTCCAGACCGGTCATGTTTTTCCAGTAGTTTGTTTCATATTTCCAGCATCCATTTTGCTTTTATGCCATCAATATGGGTTAGTTTCTTTATGGGGCTGTGAGATGGAGCCTTTTTACCTGGAGGGGAAAAAAGGCAAGATTTAACGGCTATTTTTGTATTGGGTGGAGAGGGAATTTGTGTTGCTTTCATGTTACGTTGAAGAAAAAATATTATTTGCATTGTCATAACTTTGTATTGTCTTGGAGGGAGTAGAAATCAAATGTTTGGTTCTCAAACTTGCAACATAAAGTAAGTTTTAATTTGTGAAAATCTGTTGCAAGTCTTTCCCTTTATGCTTCCCAATTTCCTTTAGATGTTGGAGTTGTAATCTGAATTAGTTGGCTGGTTTGTCAATAACTGTGCAGAAATTATTTAAAAATAGAGTCCTGATAAAAGAGACTTGGAATAAGTATTGCAACTACATTTTAATTCAATAATTCATTTGATAAATTTGCATTGTTCAATTTTTCACTAATCTTTTTTCAAATCGGCATGTGGTATTAAAAGTTGAATTTCAGTAGCATGAAAGAAGCCCCATTAGAGGTTCCTTTTTTGTATAGATAAATGGAAACCTGTTACAGATAATATTTAATGAAAATAAGGAAAAGGCAATATCACGATTCTGTAGAAGATTTGAGTACTCTCTTTGGATTCTATTTAGACCAACAGTGATTAATTTTTCAGGGCAATTTTTTTTATCTGTCAACATGCAATAGCGCTGTGCTAGTGCATGTAGGTAAAACAAATTACTATTGTTTGGATAATTAGGTTAAAAGATCCATTTGGAAATCTTCAATCTTTGTCGTCTTCCTATTGTGTTCTTATTGAAATGCTGCCACTGAAGCTCTTGTTTAAGTTTCTGCAAGAATGAAATCTGGATGTTCGATAACATTGCAGTAATCAAATTTGAGCACTGGGGTTTACATTGTAATAAATCACAAGCAGTTTGCTTATTCCTCCAGGATATTTGGCTTTTTTTTGTTTTTATTCCAATTCAATCAAATCAAGTCCAGTTTAGAGTCTCAACAAGTTGAGACATTCCCGATCCAAGCTGACAAGACAGGGCTCTCACCTCCTGTCTTGGGCTTGATCTACATGATCCAAGCTGATTGGATTAGGCATAGCTCCTCCTCCAAGGCTTGATCTCATTTGCATCTTAGCCAAAAGGCCGAGATGCCGCTTTAAAAAATTGCTTCAAATGAAGCTTAAATGTAACCTAATGACTTCAATGTAACATAATAACCAAGCACAGCACGTCGATACTACACTTGATCTTAGCCAAAAGGCCGAGATATTTGGCTCTTTTGCATGGTTTTTTTATGACCAATTTTTAAAATTTAAGCCATTCTGAACAATTTACAGTTGGAACGCTGGGAATTCATATACAACATCTTTGCCAGTTAGTTTCTTGTAGACAGCAGAAAATGTATCCACTTTGTGTTCTACATTGTTCTGTTGTGCCTTGTCCAAATGAACTTTGGTGAGCCTTGTACCATCCAGTTTCACACAAATTCTCTTGCCCACAATTTCACAAGGGAAAACCAAGTCTTCAATAATAGCATCATGCACAGCAGTCAATGTACTGCTTCTGGGACGCTTCTGCTTGTTCTTGTTTCTACTTTTTCTGGTTGGTTTGGGCAAAATTCTCCTCTGTGCGATGAAGACAACGTGGTTACCACTGAATTTCTTTTCAAGTTCTCGCACAAGCTGCACCTGGATCTTCTGAAAAGACTTCAGTTGGGGTACTGGCACAAAGATAATGATTGCTTTTCTGCCACTGCCAACTTCAATTTCCTTAGCAGCTGTGATGTTCAGTTTCCGCAATTGAGCCTTCAGGTCAGAGTTCATTTCTAACTCCAGAAGAGCGAATTGAATAAATATTCACTTTGTTGCATTGTAGGTCAAGAAATATTTTTGCTTCTGTACATTATTCCATGGGTATCGTTTTAAGCAACTTGGGTAATCTAAATCATCGAAATCACAACTGGAGACACCTTTGGCTGGCTGGCTGAATAAATTGCTTTGCTCAGCACCTATCAGTACCTCCTGAATGCAATATCCTTTGCTCTCCCTCCCTCTACCCAACTAGGAGTGCATCAGGCATATCCTTATTGCACATATATCTGCAAATATTACAACATTTGCAACATAGCATGTAGTCTTTTTTTCTGGCAAACAAGTTCTATCACACACTTAATAGAAATCATCCTGTTTTTCACAGTCAAATGTTGAATTTTGAGAGAGGTTAATGATCTTGCCATTGTTTGAGTTGTAATAAATGTCTGAAACATGACCTAGCTTCCATTTGAAAAGACATCATGGGTGGTTCACAGTGTGTCTCTGAATTTCACAAGGGTTTAAATGCCATGGTTACGCCTCCATGCCACTGCAACATGAACTCTTCTGTTGTCTTAGCTCATGCTAATGTTACTGTAGTATCAGATTCCTTTCACAGCGATAGTTGTGTGAGAGATTTGAAGTAATATTGCAGCTTAATTTTGAAAGTTAGTCTCCTGTTTGACCATCCACCAACATGAATGAAAGCTCCATGAAGTAAAAGAGGAAAGGAAATGCTTATTTCACTTGGCTGGTTTAAGCTGGAGCCAACATTATTGGGTCATTTATCTGGAAGTACTTTTGCAATGCTGCTTCTGTTTTGTGGTTTGATATGATGAGCTGTTCAGGATTCAAACGTTAAACTTTGGGATGGTGGAGTGCACGGGGACCTTGTTTTCAAGATTAATAGTGATTTATTTTCTCTTGCTAATGTAGTTAAAATATTTGGCTGGAGTAATCAGAACTGAAACTATTTCTAAGGCACAAATTTAGATTCTGTGTAATTTGCCTTCAGGGAAATGAGGTGTCAAAATTGTCCACGTATAACAAACAACTCGACTTGTATAATTTAAAAGTTTTGACCAAGTTGTTCATAGCCATACATAGGATGGTGGAAACCTAACACTTGCAATGGAAAAGATCATCAAAATGCTGCATTGGACACAGACAGGGAGCTGAGGTGTTGGCGTATCAAGTTTCAGGTGTCGCAACTTGTAACAGGGTGGGTGCTCTTTGTGCTGCCATTGCAGGATTGGTGTGCAGCTAGATTTGCTCCAATTTAAGGGAATGCAAAAATTGTTTTGGCTTAAAGCTGACTATTGCTACTGAAACAAGTTCTGCGTAGTTTATAGTGCTGTGGAGATGCTGGCGTTGGACTGGGGTAAACACCCCAGGACTTTAACCTGGTGTTGTTAGACTTCTTGCCTAGTTTAGAGTGCCGCAGAGGAGGGTTGTGTGTTAACCATTGGCTTCAGTAGCTCGCCAAGCCCAGCTTGGTTCTAGTGAATTGGAAGGAGGCTTAAAAACATAGGAAAAAGGTACAGGAGCAGGCCATTCAGCCCATTGAGCCTGCTCCGTCATTCAACCAGATCATGGCTGATCTTCTGTGTCGATGCCATCTTCTTGCACCATTCCCTAATGCCTTCAATATCCAAACATCTGTCGATCTCTTTTTAACATGTGCAATAATTGAGTCTATGACCTACACCTCATTCTGTGACTGCAGTGTCCCCTGATTCTAGCTTTTACCCCCATCCTTCCAAATCAAGCCAGGGGGAATGGTCTTCCTATATCTGTCCTGTTGAACCCTGTAAAAAAAAAATTGTATGTTTGAATGAGATCACCTCTCATTCTAGAGAATAGAGTCTCTTCGAAGGACAATCAGACCATCCCAGGAATCAGTCTGGTGAATCTTGCCTGTCCTCCCTCTATGGAAAGTATATCCTTCCTTGGATAAGGTTGACAAAACTGTGCACAACACTCCAAATGCCCTCTCATCAAGACTCTAAAATTGTAGCAAGACCTCTTTAATCCTGGACTCAAAACCTCTTGCGATAAAGGTTTAATTTATCTGAGGAAGGGGGCGAGTAGAAGATGGTAACTATTAGTGACTTCCAATTTAGTTTGAGGAACTAAGTGGCCAGGGTGGTAATGAGAACATCCCTCTTGATATATACCTCAGATTTCACAAAAAGTCCCTCACAGAAAGTGGTGGGGAAATGATGATAAATAGGATTATAGCAATATTATTACCTTGAATAAAGAAGTGGTTTTTAAAAAAAAAAGTATGAGTAAATCTGAATGGGGATATTTGAGTTGTTCCCTAAGCTTCTGTATTAGTGTCATTACTGATCATTGTTTATATTCATAGTTTAGATGAGAATATTCATGCTTTCATTACTAAATTTGCTCATGCCGCATACCTTGATGTGGGTATCAAGACCAAGACTAAAGCATTAGGCCTATTTAGTAAGGAAATGGGTTTCAGGAAGGCAGAATAAAGACAAAATACTGCAGATGCTGGAATCTGAAACAAAAGCAGAAAATGCTAGAAAATCTCAGCAGGTACGACATCATCTGTGGAGAGAGAAGAGAGCCAACGTTTCGAATCTGGATGACCGTTCGTCAGAGCAGAATGTGTAACAGAATGATGCTTTCAGGGTTAGGAAACTTGAGCATGTTTGCCTTGCATAGGTTACTGATGTAAAACTGATGAATCAATAAGTTGTATAAGGGAAGCTCACTGAAAGTAAAAGATTATGGAAGAAACCAGGTTGTAAGTTGACAGGTGTGTGTGCTGTGAGGTGCATGTATAGAAAGATAGTGGGATTTGTTACATTGCACATACCATTCAGTACAAAACAAATAATGCTCTTGAGTCCTGTGTTCAGTTTTGGTCCCTGCATGTACTGAAGCAAGAGTGTGCAGAGGGGGGCAATAATAATACCTAGTCTTAGTTATAATGCGAGCCTCAATGGTTAATTGTTTACTTTTGAGAAAGCAAGCTTGGAAGGTACATGACTCAAGGTTTTCAAATAATGAAATGATTTAATCCATTCTGATTTAATGTGTTACTTTTGGATTGGGAAAGGCAAATACATTTTTTGTTGTTTGTTCATGGGATGTGGGTGTTTGCTGACAAAGCCAGTATTTATTGTCCATCTCTAATTGCCCTCGAGGTGATGGTGAACTGCCTTAATGACTGCTGTAGTCTTTGTGGTGTGGTTACACCCACAGGCTGTTAGGTAGGGAATTCTGTAGCTAAACTTTCAAGATCAGTGTAGATAAAACACTGCTTCTCCTGCCAATGCAAGATAGCCACTGATACTTGTCTACGCATGAACAGAAATGCAATGACGTCACTCCACTGTGCTCTGATATGTTCCTGAGACATTGGCTGTAATTCTCTGGCCGTTCATGTCCCGCTGCCAGCAAGAATGGAAAATTTGGTGCTGAGCCAAATCTCCATTCACTGCAGCAGGGCCGAAGCATCCAAATTGGGGCCAGGGTCAGAGAATCCAGCCCAGTATTTCCTGTTGTATATGTTCATTTTATCACCTTTTTCATCACAAACTGTCTGTATTAGACTGCTTTCTGTGTACAGATGCACGAGTCAATGCGCAGCCCCATTTAAGGCTATAGGGCGGGATGTTACGGCCTCGCTGGAGCACAAGTGGAAATTCCCGCCTGAGGTCAATGGATATTACCGTTGTCCACCCCTTGCCCACTCCGATTCCATCGCTGGCGAGGTGGTAGAATTCCGGTGATAGTCTTTTTTTTTGCATTGCTTCACACAAGTTGTAAATCCCTGGCTAGCAGCTCAAACGTTGACACAAATGTTTGTCTTTCTAAAAAAAAACTACTTTTTTTTCAAAGTTTTTTTTACCTTCCATTCTTTTCCGTTGAAGACAGTAATAGGGTCCCATACTTTCTTTCCTTTCCAGAGAAATTTCTTCCATTGCTACAAAAATACTTCTAACCTGTACAGGTTAGACCACGGCTTATTTTGTCACTCGCAATGACATAGTGGAGTAAAACACCAGAACTGCACTGGCCCAGCACTGGCAACAATTGCAGCCCAGAAAATATTAATTGGCCTATTGGAGGAATAGAGAACGATTGGAAGTGGGGTGAGAAATTGTCGTCGTTTGGAAAGGAACTCCATAAGGTTCCTGAGCAGAGAATATTTGATGGTAACCTGAGGCCCTGTCTGCCTGTAAGTAGATGTCAAGGATCCCATGACATTATTTCAAAGGAGAGCAATATCTGTTGACCTCGGGCGGGAATTTCCACTTGTGATCAAGCGAGGCCGTAAAAACCTGCCCTATAGCTTTAAATGGGGCTGCGCATTGACTCGTGCATCTGTACACAGACAGCAATCTAATACATATATATTTAATGTGATGAAAAAGGTGATAAAATGAACTTGTACAGACTTCTCCCTGATATCCTGGCCAATTTTTATCCCTCGATCTACATCTCAGAACAGTCAGTCTGGTCATTATCATGGCTGTTTGTGGCTGTTTGTTGTGTGCAAATTGATTGCCATATTTTCTAGATTACAATAGTGACTACATTTCAAAATGTATTTGATTAATTGTGAAGTGCTTTGGGATGTCCTCTGGTTGTGCAGTGTGCTGAATAATGCAAGCCTTTATTTTTCTTTAAAATAATGAAGATCAGTGGAGGTATGGTTCATGTCAAATGTTGGCAATGACAATTCAGTTGCGAAAAATCTAAAATTCAAAATTTGATTTTACACTGAAAAATCTAAAATTCTAAGTTCATTTTTACAATGAAAAAAAATCAGCCAAATAATTTAATTAAGCAATGTAAATAACCCATCAGATTGGGAGTTTAATGCTAAACCATTTGAATTAAACAATTTTGAGTGTTTATCTGAAGAACATTAATCTTTTCTCTTAAACTATTAAATTGGTGGTTCTGGATTTTCTCAGTAACGTATTTTTCCCCTTAGTATTCAATCATATAGCAAAATTCTTAAAGATAATGAAGCTGCTCCTTACTGGGAAGCATAGTCGCTGTTATACAGTGTGAGGACAAACGTCTTTTGTTGTTGGTAAATGTTTCATGTGTGTTCCTGTTGGTATTGCTTGATGTGTAATGATCTGCCCAAGGGCAGGTCCTCAGCTCATTTTCTCTACACCTCACGGTTCCTTGCTTTCCCTCTACATTTGCTCGAAAGAGGCATCCATTTTAAACTAAATGAGTAAA
Organism: Mustelus asterias; assembly: GCF_964213995.1. Taxonomy (NCBI): domain Eukaryota; kingdom Metazoa; phylum Chordata; class Chondrichthyes; order Carcharhiniformes; family Triakidae; genus Mustelus; species Mustelus asterias. The sequence continues at coordinate 28,400,952 of NC_135826.1, read as the reverse complement.
CGATGAGGGAAAGTGTTGGCTTTCTATTGGCTTTGTCATTTATGCTTAAAGGAAACAAGCCCTCTTCCTGAAGAATCCTCCATCTGTCAGCAAACACTACCCCTCGAGGTGTGCCATTGGGGCTCAGATGACCTTTCTTGATTCCTTAATCAACCTTTTGCTTGAAACACAGTGAATATGTAAGAAAACCTTAGTTTTCAATCAATATCAAACTTGCCTTACAAAGAGAGTCAAAATTCATTGGAGTGTTCATTTTATTTCCTTGAGAAAGAAGAAAGTTTATGAATTCACATCAATGCTTGCCAGATAGGGCTTACATAGGAGTGCATTGGGGCAGTTTACAGATGGAAAAGTTAGAATGAGGAGGCAGGGTGATTTGATGGTCTCATTGTTTGACTGGGTCAGAGATGATCAAAGCAGCTTTAAATTTATGGTAATTGCCCGTGTAGGATAGGGACATTATCTGTTCCATATGTAGCACGGTTATTTTGGATCAATTAATACAGCCTCAACAGACTTGGGAAGAAAAAATGAAAATTATGGAGTAGCACTTGTGGCAAAATCTGCAAGGGGCAGCACAAAATATGTGAAATCTGCTGAACTTCACATTTAGTCCAGACTTCTTCAATCCTTTCCAAACGTTACAGTCCATTTGTATGAATTTGCTCACCTCCCATCATTTATCCATTGGACATTTTTTCCCTTTCAATCTATAGTATAACTCTTGCTGGCAGTTAATCAATTCAGTTGAATTGCTATCAACATCCTGGGGTTTGCCATTGACCAGAAACTGAACTGGACCAGCCATATAAATACCGTGGCGAAATTCTTAAAATGCATCCGGGAGAGCTTTTCACACCAATACATCCTACAAGAGAGGGAATCTTAGGGAATGAAGCTGGGCAAGTGGTAGAAGTTTCAGTGGGGGGAGCATTTTGGTGACAGTGACCGTAACTCAGTTTAAGCTAGTTACAGAAAGGGACAAAGATGGACTGCAAATAAAGGTTCTGAATTGGGGGAGGGTCAATTTTAATAGGATAACAGGATCTGGCCAGAGTTAACTGGGAGCAGCTACTTGTCGGACAATCTACATCAGAGCAGTCATTCAAGAAGGTAGCAGAGAGAGTACAGAGTCAGCATGTTCCCCTGAAAGTGAAGGGTGGGAGCAACATGTCCAGAGAACCATGGATGTCAAGGGATATCCAGGGTTGAGAAGGAACAAGCGGGAGGCTTATGGCAGATATCAAGGGCTCAAAATGGCAGAAACCAAAAGGAAGAAAGTGCAGAGGGTTGCTTAAAAAAGAAATTAGGGGAGTGAAGAAGAGGCATGAAAAAACACTGGCAGGTAAAATAAAAGGAAATAGAAAGATGTTTTTATAAGTATGTTAAGGGCAGGAGGATTACCATGAAAAAGTAGGGTCTATTTGGGACCAATGTGGTAATTGGTGTATGGAAGGTGAGGTTTTAAATGAGTACTTTGCATCTATGTTCACTATGGAGAAGAACAGTGTCGGTATAGAAATCAGGGAAAGGCATTGTGATTGACTTGAACAATTTAACATGGGAATGGATGAGATATTAATGGTTTTAACGAGCCTAAAAGTGGATAAATCCCAGACCCAGATGAGATGCCAGGCTGCTGTTCGAGGTGTGGGGAGGTGATTGCAGTGATGTAATTTTCAGGTCTTCTCTGGCCAGAGGAGGGGTGATGTGGAGATGCCGGCGTTGGACTGGGGTAAACACAGTAAGAAGTCTCGCAACAGCAGGTTAAAGTCCAACAGATTTATTTGGTAGCATAAGCCACTGTAAATAGGTGGCTTTTGCTACCAAATAAACCTGTTGGACTTTAACCTGGTGTTGTGAGACTTCTTACAGAGGAGAGGTGCCAGAGGACTGGACAACAGCTAATCTGGTGCTATTATTCAAGAAGGCAAATAGGGAAAAATTGACGGTGTGGTAAATAGGATCCAAAACTTTAGATTTCTTGATATAGATAGGCTAGTTAGATGGGCAGAACATTGGTAAATGGAATTTAACTCTGAAAAGTGTGAGGTAATGCATTTTGGAAGGACTAACAAGGTAAGGGAATATACAATGAATGGTCGAACCCTCAGGAGTAAAAAGGATCAGAGGGACCTTGGTGAGCATGCCCATAGAACTCCAAAGACCGCAGGACAGGTAGGTAAGCTGGATAATAAGGCATTTGAGATACTTGCCTTTAACCAAGGCATTGCTATAAGGGCAAGGAGGTAATGATGGAGCTATATGAAACACTGGTTAGGCCACAACTGGAGCACCGTGTGCAGCTCTGATCGCCACACAAAAGGAAGGAAGTGATTGCACTTTCGTGTAGAGGAGGTTCACTAGGATGTTACCTGGGCTGGAGCGTTTCTGCTATCAAGAGAGACTGGATAGACTGGGGTTGTTTTCCTTTGAGCAGAGAAGGTTGAGGGGGAACTTGACTGAGGTGTATAAAATTGAGGGGCATAGATAGGGTGGATAGGAAGGAACATTCCCCTTAGCAGAGGATCAATAACAAGGGGGCCTAGATTTAAGTTTAGGGGCAGAAGGTTTATAGGAGGTGAGGAAAAACTTCTTCACCCAGAGGGTGGTGGGAATCTGGAACTCACGGGTGGCACAGTGGTTAGCACTGCTGCCTCACAACGCCAGGGACCCAGGTTCAATTCCGGCCTTGGGTGACTGTGTGTGGAGTTTGTACATTCTCCATAGGTCTTTGTGGGTTTCCTCCCACAGTCCAAAGATGTGCAGGTTAATTTGATTGTCTATGCTAAATTGCCATCTCGGGGATTTTCACAGTGACTTCATTGCAGTGTTAATGTGAGCCTACTTGTGACACTAATAAATAAACTAAACTTTTGTATCCCACGATATGTGGGTTAGGGGGATTAGCAAGTAAATGTGGAGTTACAGGGATAGGGCCTGGGTAGGATACTCTTTTGGAGAGTTGATGCAGAGTCGGTGGGCTGAATGGCCCCCTTCTGCGTTGTAGGGATTCTATGATTCTCACAGCCTGAAAGGGTGGTAAAGGTAGGAACCCTCAGAACATTTAAAAAGTATTTAGATGAGCACTTAAAATGCCATAACATACAAAGCTATGTACCAAATGCTGGAAAATAGGATTAGAATAGATGGGTGCTTGATGGCTGGCACAGACACAATGGCCTGAGGGTCCTCTTTCCGTGCTAATAAACTCTGACCCTAAGAGCAGGTCAGAGACTGGGAATTCTGCTGCAAGTGATTCACTTCCTGACTCGCCAAAGCCTGTCCATCATCTACAAGGCACAATTCAGAAGTGTGATGCAATACTCTCCATTTGTCTGGATGAGTGCATCTTCCAAAACTTGGGACCTCCACCAGCTCAAAGGTCAGCAGATGGGGAACAAGACCACTTGCAAGCTCTCCACCAAGCCACACACCACCCTGGCTTAGAACTATATCACTGTTCATTCACTATTGCTGGGGTCAAAAATCCTGGAACTCCCTTCCTGACAGTACTGTGGGTATATCTATACCACATGGGTTGCGGTGGTTCAAGAGGATGGCTCACCACCATTTTCTCATGGGCAATTGGGCTTGGGCAATAACAGTGACATCCACATCCTGGGAAATAATTTTTTAAAACTCCTAAATTACCTGCAGTAGGCTTCCTCTCATTAAGCTAAAAGCACATGTTAATAATGTTGAGTTTTTTTTAAAGTTTAGGGATGACACTCACTGTCTCTCTCGCATAAATAGATGTTTTTTAAAAAAACATTAAGCCTCTTTCAGCCTGGTGACTATGTTAACGTCCTTGCACCTGAGGCTCCTGTCTGAATCATGCATGTGTACAAATGTGGGTCATATCCTATTACATAGATAGAACTTCAGAACCAGCTTTTCCAATTTTAAAAACTTATGGATCAGAAGCCCTCCAGTAGTTTTTTTATTTAATACACTTTTCTCTGTGGAGTCCAGTCATGCAGGATCCTGGGCTCTCATCTTCTGTGTTCCTGACATCTTCTCCCACCACTAACTTGCCTTGCTGACCTCTGGGACCCAATATTATGTTGTCTGGAACCTATTGAACTGCATCTGGATGTCCACTTGCCTTCTCCTAGTTAAGTGAAGTCCAGCCATTAAAATGGTCTATCCTTGCACCGACAGTTGAACTTAATTACAATGTGCTGCCCGAACTGGATATTTTTAAGCTGCCTACTCAAAACGATCTTCATGGTGACTGTTGGAAATTTTGAGTCCACACCAGATGGTGTCTGGGTGCGATGTTATTGTTCACGTCTGGAAGTGGACCTAGCAGTCCCTATAAACTAGAGAGTTTATCACTTGGATTTTAGCTAAAGGATTATAAATAATAAAAGCAGAAAATGCTGGAAAAACTCAGTAGGTCTGGCAGCATCTGTAGAGAAAGAAGTTTCAAGTCCATGTGAATTCTTTAGAGCTCGAGAGGGTGGAAAAAAGAATATCATGCGAGCTAGAACCAAAAGAATAAGGCATCTGTGAGACCTGGATGCTGTGATTCTTAGCAAGTAGCCAGTAAATTTCTTTCCTTTCTCCACGAGATTGATGAGCACACTGGTGACTTGAGGCCAATTGCTATCAAAAAAAAATTAATTTGCATCCAGGTTATAAATGCACAGAATGATTTTCAGTGAAGTTCATTCAATTCCAAATGCTCTTCATTAATGCAAATATAATAAAAACAGGACCTTTTGATATTTACGTGTATTTACTTGCTTTACAAATCTCTGAATTAATTGACACGATCTTGGGAAGCAAGAAGCAATGTTGTAGTGGTATTGTCACTGGACCAGTAATCCAGAGACTCAGCGGGATGCTCTGGGTCTGTATCCCACCGTGGTTGATGGTGAAATTTAAATTCAATTTTTTAAAATCTGGTAAGTCTACTGATGACCATAGAATTATTGTCAATTGTTGTAAAACCCATCTGGTTCACTCGTGTCCTTTAGGGAAGGCAATCTGCCATCCTTGCCTGATCTGGCTTACATATGACACTAGATCCACAGCAATGTGGTTGACTCTTAAATGCCTTCTAAAATGGCCCAGGAAGCCACTCAGTTTAAAGGCAATTAGAGATGGGTAATAATTGTTGGCCAAGCCAGCAATGTCTACATCCCATGAATGAATTTAAAAAACATTTTGTCTCGCTTGCTATTTTAGTGTTAAACTGATCAGGTATGGAAATACGCCATTGTAGGATGGCTGGGCATACTTGGTCAAATTTATTCTAAGCATCCCTTCAAGTGGCTCTCACTTTCGCAACCTCCTATCCCTATTACCATTCAACCTGCTGATAACGTAATATAAAATAAGACTAAACTGAATCTCTGTTATCGTGTCTCTGAACCCTTGTCTAGAACTTTTAAATGTAATTGCGGTTTGGAAGAATTTTCACATGCAGAAAGTAAAAATCGGGTGAAAACCTAATTACTTAAGGATTTGCTGTAAAAGTTCTCAATATAAAACATAAAATTTGCTTCACTTGTAATACAAGTAATTCCCTTACTTTATATCTCCTAGAATTTTCAAGAAATTCACACATTTTGCTATGTAAATGCAAATTGTTTTTAAGATATTTTTGCATGTTTATGTTCCATAGAACATAGCAAAATTTGAGGAAGAAGTCTATTTGAAATTGTAATTGATATTTCTCGGCAAATGTGTATAAAGAAATGGTGTTGGGGAAGAAGACAGCACACTAGCTCAAATGCAAATACCCCTTTAATCTTCAAATATTGAAGTAATTTTCGATGTGTTGCATTTAACATTCTTTGGATAAAGCTATTCATGGAAATGATTCATTACCCCCATTGCTACCTAAAAAGCTTTTTTTAAAAATGTAATGAGTCGTCTTGTGCATGAGGTAATTTAGACAGAGTGTACAGCAGCAATAAAAGTTTTAGATTGTCATCATGCATGAAGGAAGGGTCCTCAACAATAAAAGTGCATTCAGGTGACAAAATCAGGAGGGAAGGGCATGGTCTTTGTTCTTAGTGATTGTGTATCCGGATACAGTGTGAAAGTGAAAATTCCAAAATGAGGAATCCTACTTTACAGAGAAATATCACCCAGAGGAAACTTCTTTGTAGCAATAACTTTCTCAATTTTTATTTTTTAAAAGCATTTCCAAATGTAAACACATTCAACATGGTAGTCCCTTGCATTCATTTTTAGTGGTAGTTTACCAGTTTTAGATTTTCTTCTCTATCCATCCACCCAGCCTCTTTGTATATGATCCACTCTGCGTTTATTCCCTGAGTGGTGGACACCTGACTGGCAAGTGTGTCAGAAGTCACCAGTGCACAGTTCCCTTCCTTGTTTCAACTGAAATCAAAAGATGAAGAATTACAATCCAGAAATTGATGGGCTGGATTGTTTTTTTTTCAAATAAGGTGCCCTTTAAGGTGCAAGTTCTAAGTAAAATTTGAATTATGTAAACTAGACAAAATGTAATTAAATGGTGATAATTCACCCACTGAGAGACATTTTCCCTTTTTTTTATTAAGGGCCTTGTAGGGCTGGAGGAGGATAAAGGAAGGGAGGGGTGAGGTCATAAAAGTACTTAAAAATGGTAATGAGAATTTTAAAGTTGAGGTCTTACTTGATTAGATGCCATTGTAGACTAGTGAGCACAGGATGGTGGGTGAGTGTGACTCAGTACAAGAAAGAACAGAATTTTGGATAATCCCGACTTGATGAAGGGTAGAATGTGGGAGGCTTGCCAGGAATACTTTGAAGCAGTCAAATAGAGCGGTCAGAAGGGGGTGGATGAGAGTGAGCTCAGGCAGGGACATGGTCGGGTGATGTTACAAAGATGAAATAAGCAACCATAGTGGTGGTGGGGATCAGTGGTAGGCAGCTCATCTCTGGGACATGTATGACATCAAGGTTGCGGACAGTCTGTTGCAGCCTCAGACTGTTGCCAGGCAGAGGAATTGAATCAGTAGCTAAGAAGTGTTGTAGCCGGGTTTGAAGTCAATGGTTTCAGTCTTACCAGTACTTAGTAGTTGGAAAATTCTGCTCATCCAGTTCTAGATGTCAGATAAGCAATCTGGTAATTTGGTGACAGTGGAAGAACTGGATCTCATCGACTAAAATATATTTCACTTGAAGATTACCTTAAGAGTTCTGTTAAACATTTATGACAGTGACTTCGGTAATCAGTGGCTGCCATATAATGTCAGTTATTTCATTACGCTTTTCCTCATTGTTGTGTTTTTAAAATTTCATTTTAGTTTGGTCTCCTGTCCCTTTTCCAGGGAAGGCAGTTGGGATGTTTAGTTGTGCACTGCTGCTGAGTCAAAATCCTGGATCTCTCTAACAGCACTGTGGGTGTATCTACAGTACATGGACTCCAGCAGTTCAAGAAGACACCTCACCATCACCGTCTCAAGGGCAGTTGAAGATGGGCAATGAATGCTGGCTTAACCAGCGAAGCCCACATCCCAAGAATGAGTTTTTAAAAGACCTGTACTGCACAAGCAGTATTGGATCAATTTTATCACCTGATGGTTGATGCAAATAAATTATTTTATAATCTGCACAGTTAAAATGATCACAACTGTTGTTTTCATTGTGAATTTTAAAAATATTCTACTTTGAGCAGTTAAACCAAGCTTTTGATGTGGTTGCTGATGTTTTTCAATTGCTTTCAGGCCAAGTACATTTCTCAATGTATTGATGAAATAAAACAGGAGCTGAAGCAGGATAATATTGCAGTCAAGGCCAATGCAGTCATCAAACTTGCATATGTAAGTATATTATGTCATATTTGAGAAATGTCCTACTTAAATACAATTAAATGAACTGTGCTGTGAGCATGGTAAATATACATTTGCTCAGTTAAATTCAATGCATCTCGAATAAATGTCTTTTGGTAGTGTATATGTTTGTGTGCAACTTCTAAGATATTACTTTATGTTTTCCATGTCCTTCATTTCTTGTTGTTAAGGTGCAAGTAACATGATCCATTAATAATTGAACTTGTTCTCTTAACCACAATCCCCCATTCGCCAAGTACTAAATATTAGCGAAGCAGGTGCTGTCATCTTCTGGTTTCATGAAGTGCATTTTGCTTTGCACCATCACTGTAATTATAGCATAAGTGCCATAGCATAAATGACCTACATTTTGGACTTCAATGTGATAAGGCAGCAGAATGGAGGAGGGAGTCTTGATTTGTTTTGCTTTGGAGGCAGATCAGGCCTTGACGCCAGATTTAGACGGAACAAGTTTAATTTTGATGCAAAGCTGACATCATCACTAAACTTGTAGTCTGAGTGTATCATTGAGAGCTAGGATTTGGCACAGGAGCCTTGTCTATTGTTCGGTCTAGTTTTTCATTTTTAAATAAAAAAATTCTGTTGGGGGAAACTAAAAGAAAAGAAAGTGAAAGTAATCTCTTGTTGTTCCCTCAGTGGTTTAAACCTATCTTTAACAATGGTTGTACAGTTCTGTGATACTTTATTTTTTTCCCCACAGCTGCAGATGCTGGGTTATGATATCAGCTGGGCTGCCTTCAACATTATAGAAGTAATGAGTTCATCTAAGTTTACATTCAAGGTAGATTTATTTTTTTGAATCTATGCAGTGCTTTGATACCCAACTCTGCAATGTGTGTAATATGGTGATACAAATTGCCAATTACACAACTAGGAACCACCAGAATGTTTTATTAGCATGTATTTTTTTTCCTTGGAATTTAATTGGAGATTTAATAATAGTAGCAGTGAAATTTGTATACTTTGTAAAATGTGTTTTAACTTTCTTTCCTCGTGTCTCATTGTGCGCAACTGGGAAAGAATCTTTGGGAGAGAGAGTTTATTGCCAATCTCTTATTCCTGAAAGTCCAGTTAGCTGAAACTTGCCATGCTTATTAATTATGGGCATGGCTAGTTTTGTGGCCAAGGCTGGCTTCCAGCACAATGTTTTTAAATCAATATGAAGAATTACCAAACCTCAACTTGTGCTTGAAATTCCTTGATCTTTTGAATTTAGGAAAATTATGCTGCTAACTTGTATAATAGAAACTGTACCTCAACATTGCTAACATACACAAGTTTTGCCTGTTTCATGCACTTCCGGTATTTCCAGCAAGTAATTGCTCCTGTCATGGCGTAGCTCACTTTCACCATATACATTTAAACTTCCCGAATTAAACCAAAGTAAATGATGCTCTGTTCCACCAGATTGAGGCTTTCTAAACTGGCAACTATTGTTTCTTGGAACTCACTCCCGAGTTACAGGCTGTTCTAAGTTTTCATTAAATCTGTATTTCTTTGCAGTTATTTGAAATTAAGCATCCATCATGGTGCCCCAGGCTGTGTCTGCGGTGTTGGCCTGATCTTTGCCTGCCTGCGCTGTTGTGGTGCCTGCAGCCTTGGCTGGATCCCCTCCTATGTTCCAGTGCCAGCTTGCAGCCCAGACCCCCCCCCCCTCAATCTAAAGGATCAAAATATAAAAAGAAGTAGAGCAGTAAAGAAAGAACATTGAAAAAGGGGGGAGAAAGAAAAGAATGAGACAGGAGGAAAGGAGGTGAGAAAGATAGCGAGACTAGTCAGCCACTATGTTGACTGGTCCATGACTACAGGCTAGATCAAACCTAATTTCCAATTGTAACTGAGCAATAAGAATCCAAAGATACAGCAAAGAAGCAAGAGAACAAGAATCCAGAAGGGAGTGGGGCAGGAAATGGTTGTGTGAATGGACAAAGGTAATGAAGTGACCGTTGGATCACATTCTCTTGCTTGACCTTCATTTCAATGTGAATGTTAACCTTTTATCCCACACTGATGTATTTTTACCTATTTGTCCGACTGTTCCTTGCAGTAAGTAGTCATTCCAATCTACAATGATATTGATTTCTGGTTATTAACTATCTGTTTTTCCCCCCATCCTACCTTATTCTGGTTAATAACCAGTTATAAGTGCAAAACCCAGTGCTCCCTCATCCCACTGCTCAGGGACTCCTTTCCTAGAGACATGAGACTCTTTGCTTGTCTGAGAGTTCCCTTTGGTACCTAACATGAATGCTCCACTTGCATCGCCCAAGCTCCCCAGTACTTACAAGTTCTAACAACTTTGCTCAGTTCCCTGCCTCCTGCCAAAAAATCATGATTATGATGGGGAATGTGTTAACATTCAAGAATAGTTTTGCATAGGTAGAAATATAGTACTATTAGCATAATCACATGCCCATAAGTGTTTTACAAAAGTGTTAAACAAAGTTTGACACTAGGTCACATGATGAGATATTAGGGCAGATGGCCAAAAGCTTGGTCAAAGCCTAGGTTTTAAGGAGCCTGCTACAGCAGGAAAGGGGTGGAGAGGTTTAGCAAAGGAATTCGAGAGCTTGGGTCCTTGTCAGCTGAAAGCACATCCACCGATGGTAGAACAATTAAAATCAAGGATGCTTACAAAGAACAAAGAACAATACAGCACAGGAACAGGCCCTTCGGCCCTCCAAGCCCGCGCCGCTCCCCGGTCCAGGATTGAATCCTGAATCCAGGATCCCCGCCCAATTTTCCAGCCTATCTACATACCAATATCCTATCCACCGAGCTGTCCCTCACAGCTACGATGCTTTGTTCATTACAACCTATTAACTCACCCCCACCCCCCCATTCCAGACCATGTGATCTCCAGGGAGAGGCGAAAACCCAGAGTGAAAAACCCCAGGGCCAATATGGGGAAAAAAAAATCTGGGAAATTCCTCTCCGACCCCCTGAGGCGATCGAAACGAGTCCAGGAGATCACAATGGCCCTGATCGGAAAATGCTTCCCAACCCATCATTTCCACTTCCACGAACACCATATGAATTCCCTGCCCCCGAGACAGGTTCCCAACTATCCGCAGTCTCGCTCTGTACTGGCACCAGCAAGATGATCATAGAATGAAGCCTTGAAACGAGAAACAAGGAACAATTAGCCCGCGCCGCTCCCTGGTCCAAACTAGACCACTCTTTTGTATCCCTCCATTCCCACTCCGTTCATATAGCTGTCTAGATAAGTCTTAAACGTTCCCAGTGTGTCCGCCTCCATCACCTTGCCCGGCAACACATTCCAGGCCCCCACGACCCTCTGTGTGAAATATGTCCTTCTGATATCTGTGTTAAACCTCCCCCCCTTCACCTTGAACCTATGACCCCTCGTGAACGTCAACCACCGACCCGGGGAAAAGCTTCCCACCATTCACCCTATCTATGCCTTTCATAATTTTATACACATGCCTTTCATAATTTTATACAATTAAAGGTCAGAATCGGATGTGTGCTGAAATCTTAAAGGGCATGGGGCTGGAGGAGGTGAGAAATTGGGATTGGTGAATCCATTAGTTGGAAAAGAGGATGAGAATTTTAACATTGATGTGTTGCTTACCTGGAGGCCAACATAGGTCATTGAGTACAGCGGTGAATGGTACTTGGTGTGGGTGAGGAATGTGGTTCGTGTGGAGGATAAACACTAAAGAATTGGTTAACCAAACAGCCTGTTGCCACTATTTCTGTATTGATCCTGGTAATCAATATTATATATCGTCCACTTTACCCCACTAATTATTAAGTTTAAAAATGCCAATGTTGCTTTGCACTTCAAAGTTCTGCCCAGTACCCAAAGTAAGTGGATATTTTTCAACTAGACCTGAGGCTAGAGTTTCCCCGCACATTCATAATTATGAACAGTGCTGTTTTCTGGCAATTGAACTTCCCATTTTCAGTTCAACTTGAATCTGTGCCCATAGTTGCTACTGTCTCAGCACAGGAGGTAATGGCTCAATACTGGGTTTATTTTAGTTAACCTGCCAGTTGGATAGCACTTCTTCAGGAAGAAATTTACACGTGTGCAATTTTTTAAAAAAAAATCTCCTAAAGGAAATATATTTTGGTCAGCAGGATTAGTAACATTTTAACAAGTTGAGTCTTATCATTCTGTATGTTGCTCCTCTTTGGAGATCTATTTCAGATGGATTTTTTTTTCTTGGAAGGAATTCGTATTCGATGCTGATCTTCTAAGCTAATATAAATAGATGAAAAAGAGTTAATTGATGATTTGAACATGGGTATCACTGAAAAATGCTGGTTTATACTGTGGTTAAGCACACTGAAATCTTTACTGATTGTGATTCTCTTAATTATTTTTCCTTATTGCAGAGAATAGGATATCTGGCTGCCTCACAGTGTTTTTATGAAGGGACTGATGTAATCATGTTGACAACTAATCAGATTCGTAAGGTAAATTGAGAGTTGATGCATTTTAAATTTTAAAAATCATCATTCTGGTGCAAAATCAAAATAAAACTACCTTTTTTATTTGATTATGTTACTATTAATTGTAATAGAAAGTTTTTACTGTGTACACAGGATCTCAGCAGCCCAAATCAGTATGATACTGGAGTTGCTTTGACTGGTTTATCATGTTTTGTTACCCCAGATCTTGCCAGGGATTTGGCAAATGACATTATGACACTGGTGAGTTATTTGAAGCTTGCATGCAATTGATAGGAATTCCTTGTTGGATATCTGAAGTTACACTTGTACACTAACAGCGTGCACTACCTTGGTCCACAGATGTCTCATACAAAGCCTTACATTAGAAAGAAAGCTGTGCTTATTATGTACAAGGTATTCCTTAAATACCCAGAATCACTACGACCTGCCTTCCCACGTCTTAAAGAAAAGCTGGAGGATCCAGATTCTGGTGAGTTTATTATCTTTTTCACAGGACACGATACCAGAGTGCCTAGGAAATTGTGCAAATTATTTTGAGGTTTTCCCATCATGTTGCAATATTTCACATACCAACAGTGTAGATAAAGAAATTGATAGCAGTATAACTGTACTGTGAAATTTTAAAATTGCTGGAACAGTATTTTAAGACTCCATTGTATCAGCTGCCACTTAGTAAAATGCTAGAGAAGACAGAACTGAACTGTGTCTGAAGGAATGTACTGATTCTATTTTAGTTCCAATCTTTCTGGAACAAAAGCTTTAGTTCATAAAATTTCTTTCAATCTACTCAAGATGGATGAAATTTATGAGTCATTTCCATTAATCAGTAGCACTGCCCCAGTTATGCAATGCTTGTCATAGTCCACAAGTGTTATTGGCATATGGAAGTAATTTTTCGCATCACACTAGTTTTAAGTATTTTAAATGTCTCAACTGATACTTCATTATTCCCTTTTTATATTTAAAAAAGGTGAGTGTTGCACAAAGCCACAAACTATTGTGGAGCATATCCCATGGGAGAGGTTAAAGGTGATGCAAATCAGGGCTGGCCACAATTGAAATTGTTGCTTGCAGTGATCGTTCTGCATACCGTTATCTCTGTTTGTCATGTAGGTGTTCAGTCTGCTGCCGTGAATGTTATCTGTGAACTTGCCCGCCGCAATCCGAAGAATTACCTTTCCCTTGCTCCGTTGTTCTTCAAGCTAATGACGTCGTCAACTAATAACTGGGTCCTCATTAAAATAATCAAACTGGTAAGTCTCAATGAGCTGTTTATCAAAAAATGTTTTAGGAAAAAGATTAAGGAAAATAGTAAGGAAAGCTGCAGCCCACTTTGGACTTATGTTTATTGGGATGAAATACGGTTGGGTTTGACCATATTTTAGAACAAAGAAAAGTACAGCACAGGCGCCAATCATGATGCCCTAACTAAACTTAAAAAAAAACTCTTCTGCTCTTACTCGGACCGTATCCCTCTATTCCCTCCCTATTCACGTACCCATCCAGGTGCCTCTTAAATTTTGCTAATGTGCCTGCTTCCACCACCACCTCCGGCAGTGCGTTCCAGGCACCCACCACTCTCTGCATGAAAATCTTCCCCGCACATCCCCCTTAAACCCCCCCCCCCTCACCTTGAACCTGTGCCCTCTTGTAATTGACACTTCGACTCTGGGAAAAAGCCTCTAACAATCCATGCCTCTCATAATGTTGTAGACCTCTATCAGGTCTCCCTCAGCCTCTGTCATTCCAGTGAAAACAATCCTAGTTTGTTCAACCTCTCCTCGTCATCAATATCCTCCAGACAAGGCAACATCTTGGTGAACCACCTTTGCACTCTCTCCAAAGTTTCCACATCTTTCTGATAGTGTGGTGACCAGAACTGCATGCAATACTCCAGCATTTTGACAGTTAAATGATGGTCTTGACGCAAGAAAAATGTAAACATGGATTGGGCCTACTGTATTGAGCTTGTGACTGCATCCTGTAATAATTCTAGAATTGAGGCAGTAATATGAAATCTATTAATTTTTAGTTAGTCATACGCAGTTTAATTTTTGTGCATTATGCTTGCTAATCTTTTAGATTTAAATGCAGAAATTATTTTATTCTAATTACCCATGATGATACTAGGCGAAGTTGGAAGTCATCCATGGTTTTTCTTTCTGTAGACTTGGAACAGTCAACTATTTAATAATTTGATGCTGGAAGTTTTTCTAAAACTATTTTTAAAGTTTTGTGATTTAGTGAAATGCAAGATCAAATTAATCTGGACAAGATGGGATAATGTGAGTTTGAGACTGGTTTCGGATCAGAGTATAATATATAGAAGGCTTGCATTCCTGATGTTTTACTTAGCAGGCACCGATTGTGTACAACTTCAAGAAAGACAGACCGACTTGCATTTATGTAGTGTTTCCACAACTACTGGAGGTCTCAAAACACTTCCTAGCCAATAAAGCACTTTTTGAAGTAGTCAGCATTGCAATATAGGATACAACATCTTCAAGTGATTTATGACTATTTTCTGTTCATTAAGAGCAGCCAATAAAGTTGCAATTTATGACTATGGTAGCTCTAGTGTATGGCTCGCCTTGGGATTCGCTGAAGCAGGGTTTATACTTGGATCACTGGATCATTGCCCCCAAAAGGATGTGACTATCTCACGATCCTGACAAGCTTTTAAAAAAAATGGTGAATGTTATAAAGCTGTAGAAAATATTTTCCTGTGCCAAGTTTCAGAATTTAGCTTGAACAATTCTGAAAACATGAAGGTGAAAGCACTGCTGGGTTTTGGAGCTGAAACTCAGGCTGATGTCAGTGGTTACACGTGGTTACAAGTTTATTTTGGGGAATGTATAGGGATGTTCAGGATCAATCAGCTACAATGCAAAATGATCTATAGGTTAGATTAGAATGCTGCAGTGAAAACTGCTGTTTGTGCACCTCATGGGATGTCTCTTGTGCCAAAATATGAATAAGATCAAATCCTCAACTAGCAGGTACTGATAGCCTCATTGTCAAAATATGGAGAAAATACGAGCAAATCAGTTCAGGCAAGTTGAAAATAATTTTGAAGGAATTATGCTGGCTCTTCAGTAATTATAACCTAATTTGCCAGATTTTAAAATGGTTTGTATACAATACTTTATAGCCTATGTTAAACTGTCTTTGGTCTGGTTATAACAAAGAACAAAGAAACAAAGAAAATTACAGCACAGGAACAGGCCATTCGGCCCTCCAAGCCCGCACCGACCATGCTGCCCGACTTAACTAAAACCTTCTACCCTTCAGGGGACCATAATCCCTCTTCCCATCCTATTCATGTATTTGTCAAGATGTCCCTTAAAAGTCACTACCGTATCCGCTTCCACTACCTCCCCCGGCAACAAGTTCCAGGCACCCACTACTCTTTGTGTAAAAAATCTGCCCCGTACATCTCCTTTAAACCTTGCCCCTCGCACCTTAAACCTGTGCCCCCTAGTAATTGACTCTTCCACCCTGGGAAAAAGCTTCTGATTATCCAGTCTGTCCATGCCTCTCATAATTTTGTAGACTTCCTATCAGCTCGCCCCTCAACCTCCATCGTTCCAGTGAGAACAAACTAAGTTTCTCCAATCTCTCCTCATAGCTAATACCCTCCATACCAGGTAACATCCTGGTAAATCTTTTCTGTACCCTCTCCAAAGTCTCCACATCCTTCTGGTAGTGTGGCGACCAGAATTGAACACTATATTCCAAGTGCAGCCTAACTAAGGTTCTATAAAGCTGCAACGTGACTTGCCAATTTTTAAACTGAATGCCCCGGCCGATGAAGGCAAGCATGCCGTATGCCTTCTTGACTACCTTCTCCACCTGCATTGCCACTTTCAGTGACCTGTGTACCTGTACACTCAGATCCCTTTGCCTATCAATATTCTTAAGGTTTCTGCCATTTACTGTATATTTCCTATCTGTATTAGACCTTCCAAAATGCATTACCTCATATTTGTCCGGATAAATGTTAGTAATATTCAGAGTTTTGTTGTGGAAATCAAGCCAACTAACTGTAAAGCTTTGTGATATTTGCTCAAGGCTGTGTCTATTATAAGGTTTTGTTAGATTTTCAAATTGTCTGATTCTTAAGTGACATTTTGTATGCTGATTTTTACATATTTGAGCTTGTCACATTGTGCTAACATCTACTTTCCTGTTAGTTCGGAGCACTTACCCCGCTTGAGCCACGGCTGGGGAAAAAACTCATTGAACCACTGACAAATTTAATACA
This sequence comes from Mustelus asterias, assembly GCF_964213995.1. Taxonomy (NCBI): domain Eukaryota; kingdom Metazoa; phylum Chordata; class Chondrichthyes; order Carcharhiniformes; family Triakidae; genus Mustelus; species Mustelus asterias. Next base: position 28,384,428 of record NC_135826.1, on the reverse strand, counting down.
CAGGTTAGTAGTTGCATTTCATGGTGCTTATTTTCCAATTTGGTGGTAATTTATCCACCCAAGAGTGCGTGCATATAAGTTGCATATTTTAAGTCAGTGGCATTGTTCCTGCTTGCCAAGTTTGCTCTATATTATTAGTTAACTTGAGTTCAGCAAGGTTAATATTTGCAGTAATGTATGGATTTCCAAAATCTCCAGTATAATGTCTAAACATCAAATTCTTGTTTGTGGTGTGAATTCTAAAATAACACTGTGTTGCAATGGGATATCTTAAGATGTGCTGAAGAAATTATTTCCAGGAAGGATAGTGGAGCCTGAAGTCGATTAAAAGTCGTGCCTACCTTTCAAAATTTGATTTAGTCATGTGATTTTGGCAAACCACTATAATTTTTAAAATCTAGTTGTATGGTACAATTGCAGCTTCATTTGAGGATAAGATTTGCACAAAATATCCAACAACCTTTTGGCAGTCACCATTTTCTGATTTCAACATTTTTGCATGTTCTGAATACTTTCTTGTACTTTCATGGAGTATTTTGTTATTTTAGTAATGTTTATCATAAATCAGTCACGTGGCCTCAAACTTGTATATTAATTACATAGCATTTTATTCAGCTGACTTCATTCACAATCTGTTGATGCTTTCTTGACTTGAGATTTTCTCTTGTGTTGGTGGCAGCAAATCTAAGTTACTGGTTGCTTGGTTTCCTGGAATGAATTTCACTTTTAATATAGCTAGTAAAGAGATGAGGTTTAATGTAGTCAAGAATAGTCATTGCTACTTACATTTGTTATCACAATTGGGAATTAATGAAAAATATTGCCAGTTCATGGGGCAAGGTGTATTATTAATCTGGCTATTTGCATTCATTGTTTATACAAGGAGGAGTGCTTGCCCTCCCCTTCAGAGGTGAAACTTATGGTTCTCTTTTAAATGCAGCTTTCTAAATTTACTCCACTTTGTATTGTAACCTGGAAAATGGGTGGAAGAATACTGGTGTGTGGTGGGACAGAGTGAGGCCAGAAAAGAGATGAGAGTACATAAAATATATTTTAAAATTGAGTGGTCTGTACAAGTATCTGTGTGAATTCTCCTGCTATCCACCCACTGTATGCAATGTCGTCATTTAATTGTTTGAACTTAAGACAGCACTTAGACGGTAGTGCAACATTTAGCTGAGAACAGTGGCAGTGGGGACAATGGAAGGGGAGTAATATCCATCCACTTTGAAACTGTGACGGGAGGAAGAACTCAAATTGGAAGGTTGGATTGCAAAGTAGTCATAAAAAAATTGTAGGAGGGCCGCCTATGACAGATTAAATTGGAGAGGGGGAATCTTGGAATTTGCAAATGGGGATTGGGGGAGGGGGGGGGGTGCAATTTGCCAAATCCTGAAAGGAATAAACCTGCGCTATCTCAGATCCGTGGTCTTAAGTGTGGCCTTCAGGCTGTGTATGATGAGAAATTGAGTGCATGAAGGAAAAGGCTTCAGTGTTGTGGTTGATATTGCGTTGTGTAAATACAATGTCAATGCATGCATTATGATCCGATTTTTTGTACAAATAATGCCAAACTGATGTCAAACGTTGCATATATTTAGTGAAGTAAACATTTTATTTTCTTTGCAGCACCTCAGCCATGTCCCTTTTGTATGAATGTGTGAACACAGTAATAGCAGGTAATAATATATTCTCTGCTAATCTGGAGTGCTTTTGTTTTGCAGTGTAGAAAGTTGTTAAATAAGCAATTTTGATGGTGATCGAACAATAAATCAAATGGCTACATATGGATTTAGTTGTCACACATAAGTGCTTACGTTGCCTAATTTCACTTTGTACATCATTCCACTTTGAACCTTTAAAAGGGACAGAAGACTACTTTCTAAATGGTGAAAAGCTAGAAGCAGTTATGTCTAAAGAGGCTTGAGGGGGTCCAGGTACATAGATCATTAACAAATCACAGGTACAAAAATAATCGAAAGGCTAACGTAATGCTGGCCCTTGCAACTAGAGGACCATACTGTGTGCTCTACTGGGCACCAAGCCCAGTTGGGGATAGATTTGTTGGCCTTTGAACGAGTGCACTTAGATTTACCAGACTGATACCTTAATTCACAAATCTTAAGAGAAGATAAACAAACTAGGGGTTGTATCCCCTGGAACAAGGTTAAGGAGTCATTTGATATACGTTTAAGATATTAAGGAGAACAGATGGGGTAGATAGTTTGGGGAGCCTGGAACTAGGGGGCATGATGTAAAAGTTATGCTTTGGGAAGTTTGGAACGAGGAGGCATAGTGTAAAAATTGGAACCTGACCTTTTTTCGAGCAAAATTAGGGAACACTTCTGCAAACAACAAATGGTGAAAATTTGTAACTTATTTCCGCAAACAGCACTTGAATTTCAAACTGACGCTTATAGATTTTTGTTATCCAAAGGTTTCAAGAGCTATGGGGCAAAGATGGATAAACTGAGTTATCTTGTAGACCAGCCCTGATCTCTTTGATTGAGAACAGGTTTAAGGAAGAAAAGGCCTTTGTGCAAGATTTTTGAAGTTTACATATTTGAGAAGCTGCATCATTGTCAAAACAATTATGGAGAGACAACTTATAGATTAAGAGAGTAAATGTATACTGGAAAATGAGGGATTTGTGAAGGAAGCATAAAAACTTCGGCAAGATTGCATTAAACAGAAAACACACATATGGAAGCAGTTAAAATCAAAGTTAAGAATTAACTTGGGTGCTGTAGCAGGTTGCAGTTGCAGAATGTGTTATCTTTATTTCAAAAAGATCATTGCTGTGGTTTGTTTTAGATTTGTTCCTTATTTAGCCGATTTTATCACGATTTAGCTTGAATGTTGATTTAAGTAAAGTGCATGGTTGTCAGCTATGAAGTACTTTAGCAGAAGTGGGGAGGCATTTTGCAGAACTCCATATTAGCTTGGTTCAGTGTTTGCATTCTTGCCTCTGGGGCAAATCCAATTGAGTCCAACCCTAGGACTTGAGCACTGTTTAATCATTGCAGCATTAGTTAATGCATTAGAAATGCTGTATTTGGTATTAAACCAAACCCCCTCTATCTGTTGAGGTAGACTAAGTGGATCTCATGGCATTATTTGAAGAATGATGTGGAGATGCCGGCGTTGGACTGGGGTAAACACAGTAAGAAGTTTAACACCAGGTTAAAGTCCAACAGGTTTATTTGGTAGCTTGTGTGGCTTTTGCTACCAAATAAACCTGTTGGACTTTAACCTGGTGTTGTTAAACTTCTTACTGTTGTTACATTATTTGAAGAATAGCAGGGGACTTCTGGCTGTCAGTTATTGCTGAGACAAAACAGGTTCTGTTCATTCATCTCATAGCTGTTTATGGGACCTTGTTGCACACAAGTTGGCTGCCATGTTTGCCTGCATAAATGATCAGTCATTGAACATCCTCAGGATGTAACATTGGTTCTTTCCTCCTCTACTAACTAGCTTGGTAAATCCTTTCCCTGACTCCTCCACCCTCAACTCCAATAAGTGTAATGTGCTCATGGACTTCATTGATATTAAGATGGAGGCCATCTGTTCAGCTCCCTATGCTACATCTCCACCTTCCCCTTGCCTACTAGATCAACCACTCCCAAGGATTTCCCTGCCCTCGCCTTGAATCTATCGTTCTGTCGTTTCACTTCTGTTTTCCTTTGTGCTCGTGCCATGAAATTGGCTGTTTTCATCCCATTCCTTCTAAGTTAATGACCATATGACCTCCACCCCTTATCCTTATTCTAGCTAACATTATGTTTCCATCTCCTTGGATTGTTCCCCACTTTTTTCAGAATCACTGTTATCACTCCCATCTGGAACAATCCACCCTGAATCCTCTGTCCTTGTAAACCACCACCAATCACTAATCTTTCTTCTATCTCCACAGTTCTCAAACATTTTGCCATATCCCAGGTTCATACTTGTCACTTCTCTAACACGTATATAAATCTGTCCAATCACCTTGCAGCCAGTTCGACAGCACTGAACGCACTCAAATCAAAGTCACTAATTGTGTTCTTGTGATTGTGATCATGGCATATTCCAATTCATTAACCCCTTTGATCTCTGTTCTATCTTTAACCTAGTGAACAATGCCATCCTCCTCTAATTTTTCCCCATTGTCTAGTTCAGTGACGTTGTCCACAGTTCCACTCCTAGCTATCCAATTGTAGACAAGGTTTCTCTATCAGTGGCTTCTCTTTCTATCGCATAACACCACTTCAGGATTCGCCTAGGTTCTAATCCTGACCCCTCCTCCTCTTCTATAACTCGGTAATGTTATCCAAAGCTCATCTTCCCTACGTGTACAATAAAAGCATGGTCTACATTTCCACTACTTCTCTCAACCTTTGCCTCTTGTGACATTACTTGTCCAACATCCAGTCCTGAATCAGCTGAAATTTTCTCCAGTCAGAAACAGGGGACAGTCAAGTCCCAATTTGGCCACAGCCATAAACTGCGTAGCTTTTGTTCTTCTCCTATTTTCTGTCTGGGGTTAAACCAGGCTATTCACAATCTAGCTTCTTTCTTGACCTCCAACTGAGCTTCTAATCTGCATTCTGTCCATTACCACCTACCTACAGTACACCATCCTCTGATTTATAACTCGGGAGAAAGTAAAGAAGCAGTGCCAAACATAGATCATTGATTAGGCCACAGGTAGAATTGTGTCCAGTGTTGGACACTTTGAAGGGTATCAAAGCTTAGGGCAAGCTTGTGATTATCAGAGACTGAAGAAGCTGGGGCTCTTTTCATTGAATCAGGGGTAAGTGAGAGGATAGGTGGTGCACTTGTAAAAAGAGAGGAAAAACTTTTTGCACGAGTCAACAAGTCTGTAACTGGAGGGCACAAGTTCTAAAGAACTAGCAAAAGAACGTGGGGCAGTGGTTGGGAAAATGTAACTATCTGTATTCATTGAGTTGTTGGGGCATGGAATGTGACATGCTGTCTGTTATAGTTCTGAAGAGGGAAGTGGACAAACATATGAAAAGAGAATTCAAAGGACTGTGGGAAAAAGACGGTCAAAAGAGGAAGTGGAAAGCTGTCATTGGGCCAATTCCGGTGCTATAAAGCTTTCCATTTCATCCTGCTTTTGCCACCCCAAGGTTCGTTATTCATATTTGTGCACTTCATTGAGAGTCTTATCTTTCATTTTAATAGCATATTCTAAATTGTGTAATCAATACATACACACATTATTCGCACCATTTGAAGCAGGTGTCTTTTCTCCTATGCAAAGCTTGAAAAACAACTCCACTGGGCTGTTGAACTATGTTTTTATGGGAAAAAAGGTTTGCCTGTTTCAGGCTAATTTTTATTTCTTTTCGTAGTTCTCATCTCTCTATCTACTGGAATGCCGAATCACAGTGCAAGTATCCAGGTAACAACCTCTTACAAAACACAAGATCCTCTGTCAAATTACGTAGTTTTGTGTTTGCATATGTATGTAATTCTAAAACCAATAATTTATTCACACTTCAATTTTTCATTCAAGGCTCATTTTCTTAGGTGTCATTTGACTTTGGTGCATTTAAGATCAGAGTTTGAATTTCAGTTTTAGGCAGAATTCAATAAATTCATTTCATTGTCCAATGCGATTTTATATTGAAACAATACTAGCTAAGACTTAAATTTTAAAGTTCTTGCAAGGATTTAAGAACATGTTATTTTAACTTTCTGGAGAAATTTATGTGCTGCTGGTCAGATTACAGTGCCTTATAGTAAACTTAATATAGTAGTTTCTGCGGTTTTTTGCTGCATCGTTCTACTGACGGTTTCAGATTGCTGATTGTATGCCTCTTATTACTGTAAACTTGACATACTTTTTCCCATTCAGCTTTGTGTGCAGAAATTGCGAATTCTGATTGAAGATTCAGACCAAAACTGTAAGTGGATTTTGTGCCGTTATATTTTGCTTCTTTATTTGGGTTTTTAAATATTCCACCTTTGAATCCTTGTTAATCTGTTTCCTTCAACTGAGCTGAAAAGGCTGCTGAAACAATGAACTTCTCCGACCATGAGCTTCACCACCACCAGTGCCGAGCCATGTTTGGGCAATATTTGTGTTACTTTGATGTTGACACAGGCTGGCCTTTTCTGTGAAGGAGAGATGTTTTGTGTTCAACGTGCTCCTACCTCGAGGTCGAGGCATGAATTATCGGATGTAACCCATTGCAGATGATTAATTTTAAATTTTGGACAAGGCTTAGTTCTGAGAATTGCTTGCTTAAGTTAGTGATTCTCAAACTCTTTTGGTAAACGAGATAGATTAGCTAGCATGGAACCACCCTCCCTCCCCCCATTTATATAATTGTGACGTGGAAATGCTTCAAGCAAACAGTCTTTTACTCATACTTTTGAGAAAACAGAGTAGCAATTTGAGGACTGTTTCACTGATGTTGCGATGAGATAATACAAAGAAAATAGAGGCAAAAGATAAATGTTGCTGCACTTGCAGTTTAGTGATATCAAATGAACTGCTATAATGTGGTTTAAAAATTCCCCTTATTGATGCACATAATCAATTTACAGATCGCAGGCAGTGCAAACTGCTAATGGCCCCAAATCTCACCTCATTTAGATGGTGATTTTGATTGTTTTCTAACTCTTCCATAAACCTGGTTATAGAATTGGAGTGAAGGAAATTTTTGAGTTCTCACTTGCCTGCTGGGGCATCTGTTTCACGGACTGCCACCTTAACGAAAACCTCGAGATAGAGCTTCAGATCCTGGACTTGAGTAACTGTTTAAAAACTTATCATCATTACAGATAACATTAAAAAAATTTTCCACTAATTATCTGTTTACATGGTAATTATTGTGTCCAGTTGTCATGGATTCTGAACTGTCTTGCAGTGAAATACCTGGGTTTGCTGGCTATGTCGAAAATTTTGAAGACTCACCCTAAGTCTGTACAATCCCACAAGGATCTTATTTTACAGTGCTTAGATGACAAAGATGAATCCATACGACTCCGGGCTTTAGATCTTCTGTATGGAATGGTAATTTCTAATAATTGTCCTTTACTGATCAGATGTGTTACTGTTGAGCTTCTAATTAACAATTAGAAATTTCAGTGATACAAAAGCAAAATACTGCAATGCTGGAATTCTGGAATAACAACAGAAAATGTTGCACATCGTTACTGGTTCGGCAGTATCAGTGGACCAAGAAACAGAATTAATGTTCAGATTGATGACCTGTCATCAGAATTGAACAAGAGATGTAACTGATTCTAAGTCTGTGCGGGGTGGGGGAAGAATATCAAAAGGAAAGTTCCGTGATGAGATAGAAGGCAGGAGTGATTAAGTGATGAAAGATTGATGATGCAGGGCAAAAGGCGATGGTAATGGAGCACATTAAGAAACCAAAGATGCTGTCTGGAAAAAAATTGGGGCAAAGTTTTAAATTAGAAATTGCTGAACTCCCTGTGTTGAGCTCGAAAGGTTATAAAGTGCCTAATAAGTACAGTTCTATTCTACAAGCATGTGTTGAACCTGAGCCTGTGATAGTGTTCTGGAGTGGGGTGAAGAATTATAGTGACAGGTGACACAAAGTGCTTCTGCAACTTCTGTGTAGCATCCATCATCCAGCTGCTGTCCCCCACATTACCCTCTGGAAGAGATCGCTGCAGCTTTTCAGCACTGATTAAATGGCAAAAATACTTGCGACTTCCTTCTGCATGTCATTTTTTTAGAGTTCTTATACATACAGCATTTTCATATTATTATGTAGTATTATAATTTAAATGGCGCAGGTCAGTAATTATGAATTGATTCGAAAAAGGGTCCTTCACCAGATATAAATACAACCACTATATTCAGCGATGTGAACTAGTTGAGCCTTTAAGAAGGAAACAAAGTGCCCTTAGACCATCCTGCTGGGGGCTGGGAGTGCAAATGGATTGGGCATCCATGGGGAATAAGGAGATGAGAGATGGTTTAGAGTCTGGAAACTGTTTGAAGATTGAGGGTGTTGGAAAAGTCACTGATGCAAGTGGGAAGAGAAAATAAGTTGAGGTGAGAAGAAATTAGTGGGTCGAGACAAGGTTGGGTCTACCAGAGTAGCCCTGTCTATGGATCTTGGAAGGGAGATGCTAGGGGACTGAGACTGGAGGCTTTGGATTGAAGATTGCCAAAAGACATGAGGTCAGTGACGTTCTTGAAAATGATATTTTGATGTTCGATGGTGGGGGTCACAGTTGAAGTGAATGTTGTGGCAAGTGTCGGCTTAGGTGTTCAATCCCCTTGAGGTAGTGGTTGGTTCATCGAGCAATGATAGCGCCACCCTTGTTAGCAGGTTTAATGCCCAGGTTAGTGTTGAACCTGTAGAGGAGTGTGCTGCAGGTTCAGGGTGAGTTAGGTCAGGGTGAGTGAGCAGAAAAATCGAGATAGCTGACATCTCTCAAGTTCACAATAAAAAGATCCAGAGAGAGTAAGAGGCTTGAGGGAGGCATCAAGGTGGAACAAGAATTTAAAGATGGGAGAAAAGGCCTGTTCAGTAGGGACAAAACTCCTAGACAAAGAAGTGGTTGTGGAGGTGAAGCTAACTGAAGAAATAAAGACAAAGTTTTAAAAAAAAAACTCAGCAAGTCTGGCAGCATCTCTGGAGAGAGAAACAGAATTAATGTTTCAAGTCCAACGTGACTCTTCTCAAAACGTTAACTCTGTTTCTCTCTCCACAGATGCTGCCAGGCCTGCTAAGTTTTTCCAATGCTTTCCGTTTATTTTTCAGATCTTCAAACTCCACAGTATTTTGCTTTTGTTATCTGACTGCAGAAGAGCTCCGTGTTGTGCCAGGTACAACTCTGGTTGGGCGCCTAAGGAAATGATGCTAAGAGCTTTGCTGAGGTGTGAGGACAGAGGGGATTGTGAAAACAAAGCAAAGATAGGGATTGGAATGGGGCAATAGGGGAAGAATGATCCAGAAGGGTGTTGGAATCCATGGTTGTTGGAGTCTATTAAAGGGTTTTTTGATTTAAAATATCCACACTCTATAAGACAATCATACATAGTTCAGTGCTCCATCCAGGCACACATTATAGGCTCGTACATGAAAGATGGCCATTTCTGTAATGTTCAGAAGGCTCCCAGCACTTGTTGAACTCTACAGCAGCAAAAATGGAACTTCTCAGAGAAGAGCAAACCAGAGGCAATTAGGTCTGAAAAGGATTGCTAAGGCAAGGTGCAGTTGGAATGTGTTTCATTGCATTTTCCAGAATCCTAAGTATTATGTGGGAAAATATCTACATGTCGCAGTCACCTTGTAGTGGCTTAATGCTCAAGTGCCACTGATTAAAGGCAACCTCTGGTACACACTTGTGGAACACTGCTTTAGTTCCTGTCCAGCAGTGGTGGGGCTCTTGAAAGCACTGCATCCTGCCAATTGGAGTGATGTTGGGTTCACATCTGCATATTTTTGCTAAATTATATGAGAGTTGTTCACAGAAATAGTATACAAATAGAATCTCGACAATGCAGGAGAGGCCATTCAGCCTATCTAGTCTGCACTGACTCTCTGACAGAGTATCTTACCCAGACCCTCTCCTCCCTAATCATGTAACCACATTTACCATGGCTAATCCATCTAACCGACACATCTTGGGACACTAATTTAGCATGGCCAATCCACCTCACCTGTACACCTTTGGACTGTGGGAGGGAACCGGGGCACCTGGGGGAAACCCACACAGGCACAAGGAGTTTGCACAGGTCACTCAAGGCCAGAATTGAACCCGAGTCCCTGGAGCTCTGAGGCAGCTGTGCTAACCACGGTGCCACCGTGCCATAATCAGGATTACTTACAACCCACACTGCTGTTGATTCTCCCACATTTAATGTATTTCGAATATAATCACCAATATGAATTAAATAATTTGTTTTCCAAATATGCAAGTATGGTTCTATATTTGATTTGCATGGCATGCCAATCATTTTCAATGGTAGCTCTTCAAAAATCATAAAATGCATATTAAATAAATGACAGTATAACTTCGAATCTACCACTTACTGAAAACATTAATCAACCTCTAGCTGTAACTATCATTCCTTAATTTCAGGATTGCCATCAGTTAAGGATATAGACAGGTCATTGAAGGTGCCTGTAATTTGAGAAAAACTAATGTTGGCTGACTCGAGCCTTTATTTATACTTCCTGATTTCTCAGTTATTAATCTTGGATATGCTGAATTAATTTTTCATGTTAATTAGTATCAGGTCAAGCGCATCATTTTTCATAACCTGTTTTTTCTTTCTAAACTGCCAACTTATTATTTTTTAATAGCTGGTTTGGAGTTGGGAAGCAAATTTTGCCAGTATAGAAGTAAGAACCAAATATCAGTGTGTGGACTTGATCAGTTCTGCACTAGAAATAAAAATGGAATGTAGTTTTCATTTAGGAGAGTTTTTTTGTACAACATTGGATGTTCACCACTGAGTCTGTATTGTGATTAAAAACTGTGAAGTACCTAATGATTTATAATTTGTATGAATTTAAGATTTCCTTTTGACTCCAATATTGTTAGGTTTCCAAGAAGAACTTGATGGAAATAGTAAAGAAATTAATGATTCACGTAGATAAAGCAGAGGGCACAACGTACAGAGATGAACTCCTCACAAAAATCATAGACATTTGCAGCCAGTCCAACTATCAGTACATCACCAATTTTGAATGGTGAGTTCTCATTAGCCGCTATTTTAAAAAAGTTATTTACATTGCTGACCTATAAGTAAAATATCCTTAAGATTGATTTTTTTTTTTAAACTGCCCTCAAGCTTTGCAAATGTTGGCCAAGTTATTGAACTATGTTTTTCTCCTAAATCAATTTAATGTTCGTGTGTTCATATTTTTTTAAAAACACAGGTACATTAGCATCCTGGTAGAGTTGACTCGACTGGAAGGAACGCGACATGGCCACCTAATTGCAGCTCAAATGCTTGACGTAGCTATCCGAGTAAAGGCTATCAGGGCATTTGCAGTGTCGCAGATGGCAATGCTGTTAGATAATGGACACCTGCTTGCTGGCAACATGCAAAGAAATGGTATCTGTGAAGTTTTGTATGCTGCTGCCTGGATCTGTGGTGAATTCTCAGAGTATGTATTGCCTAAAATACTACTTTTATAAAAAAAAAGAAAATTCAAGGCTGCTTTACAGTAGTTCTATTTATTTCTGTTCTCCCATTAGATGATTTTGGTATTGGCAAACGCAACACTTGCATCTCAGGCCCACAATAGCCATGTTGTGCATTCTGAGATCAAGTTGCAAAAACCAAATGCAAAATTTCTTTATGCTGTGTAACAAAATTCTTCTTGATGATGTCACTGCACTATTGAGATATTTGACCATTTTCCACACTAACCATTGTTAATCCTGCGTGACAGCGGTGGCCTTAGTGGTATTATCAATAGACGATTAATTCAGAAACTTAGTTGATATTCTGGGGACCTCGGTTCGAATCCTGTCTTGGCAGATGGTAGAATTTGAATTCAATAACAAAACAAATCTGGAATTAAGAATCTACTGATGACCGTAAAACCATTGTCGATTGTCAGAAAAACCCATCTGGTTCACTAATGTCTTTAGGGAAGGAAATCTGGCATACATGTGATTCCAGAGCCAGGTTGACTCTCAACTGCCCTTGAAAGGCAACTAGGGATGGGCAATAAATGCTGGCCAGCCAGCGATGCCCATGTCCTATGAATGAATAAGAGAGAATTTGGGCCAGTTTCACCCTGTAAGCCCATGGGAACTGCACATGATTAAGTGGTGTATGATTTAAGAATTGAAATCTGGTTGATTTTTTTGAAAAAGTTACTTAACCAGAAATGTTTCACAAACGGGGGAGGCAGTGGCACAGTGGTATTGTCCCTGGGCTGGTACTCAAGTGACCTATTGTAATACTTTGGGGACTCGGGTTCAAATCACATAGTGAAATTTGAATAAATATCTGGAATTAAATGTCGTATGATGGCCATGAAGCCATTGCCGATTGTTGTAAAAATAAAACAGTGACGTCCACATCCCATGAAAGCAGGCATAGGTCATCCAATCCCTTAAACTTGTTCCACCGTTCACTTCAATCTTTGCTGATCCGTCTTTTCGTTCATATCCTTCAACATCTTCATCTCACTAAAATCATTGTTATGTTCCCTTTCACACTAGTGTCTATCGAATTAATTAACAACCAGTTTCAGAAATGCTGTGTACATACAGTTCTAACTTGTGTGTTTTCCAGATACCTTCAAGAGCCTAATCAAACATTGGATGCTATGCTTAAATCCAAAGTCACAACACTACCAGGACACATCCAGGCTGTCTACGTGCAGAACGCTGGGAAATTGTATGCATCAGTCTTGCAACAAAATGAGCAAGCTGGTGATAAGGAGGCTGCTCAGGAAATAACACAAATGTTGATTGACAAGCTACCCCAATTTGTTCAAAATGCAGACCTTGAAGTGCAGGAGCGGGTACGTGAACAGTCTTTCACCTCAGATGATGTAATAATTTCACTTGGTCCATCATTAATAGTGTCTTTTGATAAATTCTTCCCTTGCTATCGTAAATTTGAAGGTTATGTTAACTGAACTTTGTATGGTTTGTTTTCCCCCACAACCTAGAATCATAGAATCAACTACAGTGCAGAAGGAAGCCATTTAGCCCATCGAGCCTGCACCGACAACAATCTCACCCAGGCCCTATCCCCCTAACCCTGCTAATCTCCCTGACACTAAGGGGCAATTTAGCATGGCCAATCCACCTAACCAGTGCATCTTTGGAGGAAAGAAGCAAAGTAGTAATCCATTGACTACATATACATTTTTTTCTCATCAGTTTTATCTATTTCTTTTGAAAACATTGATCCAAGTTGGTATTGTGCGAAACTAGTCATCATCTGCTACGTTGCTTGAATTGATATTCCCGCATGATTCTTAAGGATTGAACCATGATTGAGACTATTCAGTCACTGTTGACATTTTGGCCAAGCATTACTTTTTTTCCTCCCTAACCCACGCACAGCCCCAGTAAAGGTTGCTGATTAGTTGGAACCCTGGGAAAAGTTTTCTTGATTAATTGAGGGCATTGTTATAATGTCAGTGGTGTTACTGAATTCCCCCACTATCAACAAACACCCTAAGGGTTACCATTGACCAAAAACTCAACTGCCACAAATAAGTGACTTCAAGAGCCGATCAGAAGCTAGGAATACTGTGGCAAGTAACTCACCTCCTGACTCCACAAAGCCTGTCCACTATGTACAAGGCACAAGTCGGGTGTGTGATGGAACATTCCCCGCTTGCCTGGATGAGTGCGGCTCCAACAACACTCCAGAAGCTTGACAACATCCAGAACAAAACATCCCTCTTGATTGGCACCACATCTGCAAACGTCCACTCCCTCCATTACCAACATTCAGTAGCAGCAGTGTGTACTATCTGCAAGATGCACTGCAGAAATTCTTCAAAGATCCTAAATAGTACCTTCCAAACCCATGGCCACTTCCATCTTGAAGGACAAGAGCAACAAGTGCATGGGAACACCACCACCTGCAAGTTCCTCACCAAGCCACTCGCTATCCTGACTTGGGAATATATCCCTGTTTCTTCGCAGTCGCTGGGTGAAAATCCTGGACTTCCTTCCCTCACGGAATTATAAGCCAACCCATAGCTAGTGGACTACAGCCTTTCAAGAAGGCAGCTCATCACCACTTTCTCAGGGGCAACTAGGGATGGGCAATAAATGCTGGTCAGCCAATGAAGCCCTTGTCCCATGAATGAATAAAAAAAAGTGTAGCATCCCTATCATTCCCTTGGCTGCCTGAGCACTGAACTTCACACTGTCCGATGACAAACTGCAGCAGATTTGGTTTAGAATCATTAGTCCCCACGATTTGTTCACTCGTCATTAATGTAGCCATAGTAAGATTACAGATTCTTGCAGAACATCACTGGGACAGTTGCCTTTTTGAAGAAGCTTTTGTGCTTCATCCTGTGGATTTGGTATTTGATCCTGTAAAATTGTGTTTCTATTTTTTCATCTAGCACTCTGATAACAATCTGTCCTGCATGGTGTACCCTTGATTATTTTAATGAGAAAGCATAATTGCAACTTTAGCTTTGAGAAGTAAACAGTTAAGTAAATTAGCCATAATTTTTCTGCTACAGTGGCATGTATAAAATGCTGTATCTCTTTAATCAGCTGCAGAACATTGGAAGTTTAGACGACAGTCATTCCACAATGTCCTGTCTTGCACAAAAATCCATTCTCTACTCTTCCCCACTCCTCTCCCACACATTGTCTGTCATTGACTAGGAGTCTGTCATTTGACTCCTGCACTAAAATTAGATTGAGATCTTAAATCCACGAGTTTAAATCCCTCCTGGGCAAATCAATAGATTTGAACATGTAAAGTCTTTTTTGTTCCTGCTAGGAATAGGTAGATTTACGAAGCTGGTTATGACAGTTCTTGCCTCTGAGCTGAAAACTTAGTTATTCCGAGCTGTGTTCTTTTTAGAGACACTTATTTTTGTCTGGCTATGCTTCATGCGCAGTAGTCTCTGCCCTGGTATCTTGCTGTTGATTGCCAGACAACACAAATCTGTTTGCTTGTGAATTCCCCACAACGGGTGGTTCAAACCTTTCGTCTTACCATATGCAAGTTATTTGATGAGTGAACATAAATCACAAAGCATCAATGTCATACAAATATCTTCCTATAAGTCTCATGTTTGAATTTTATTTTACAGGCTTCCTGTATTCTTCAACTGATTAAATACATACAAAAGCTTCAAGCTAAAGATGTCCCTGTAGCAGAAGAAGTGATGGCTTTGTTTGCCGGAGAACTTAACCCTGTTGCTCCTAAAGCACAGAAGAAAGTCCCATTGCCAGATGGGTGAGACCTCTATTTCCAGCATTTCAAGCGCATTTAACAGTATCATTGTAAATTTAAAGAAATTGAGCTTTTTTTATAGTTACGATCCTTCCTGTAATACAAACAAAAGCTGTCCAAAGTTAAACTAAACTTAATTATCATTGGAACAAATGTTGCTGCATTACTCAAAAGCATGAATGTTTTCACCTCATGGTTCATCCTATTTATCTTGGTACTGATGGTTTCCAAATACAATATGTTGTTAAAATAATTGAGGTTTGCAGCTTTTCATTGGTAAACATTATAGTTGCTCTCCAGACTCAACAGGTCAAGGCTGGTAAATTACTCAACCGAATGGATTAATTGATTTCATTCAGGATAGCGATTAGAGCATTCCTATGCTAGGAGGGAAGGAATTAAGCTTTTGCGAAGTGTCCGTGACTCCTGTTGAAGAGAATGCACAATTGGGCACAAGTGACTGCAGACATTTATTAGCATTGATATCCCCATAGTTGAATAGCAGATGACACCCTCTCCATTGAGACTCATAAATGGAAAAGGGTCTCTTGGGTGAAAGTACTGGGGAAGGCAAGTGTCTACAGAACTGTAAAACATCTTGAGCAGACAAAAGGAGACATTTTCTACATATAACGACAATTACCTTTGGACCCCATCATTTATTGTGGCAGTCCTGTGAGCTGACAGTCCTTAACCTACTTTTCCTTGATACTCACTGATTACAGGTGGTTCCTTTTGTATGAACACATTTTTCCTCCATTTAAAAACTGCCATATTTGCCTCCCTCCCTCAAAAGATAGCCTTGACTAACTGTCATCAACAAAGCTCTTACCTCAGTTTTCTCTCAAAGATCCTTAGTTTGATGTCTGACCTCCTAACTCTCCTTGTCTGTGGATTGTTCAAAAACAGAAATTCAACCTATTTTTCAGCCCCCTCGCAAAGAGCTTAATGCTGCATTCATTAAGTCCCCCTAATGCATTCATAAGTGGTGACCATTAGGTGCCAGTATGTGGTAATGGTCCTCCCATTGTCCAGCCAGTTGATATTCATACATTCCATTCCTGACCCATTAACTTCCCAAATATACCAATTTCTTGCTCTTTAGTGCTTACCTTAATCAGTGTAAAGAAAACGATGATGAACCTTTGGGAGTTAGATCCAAGAATCCTAAATCTGACATTTATATTACCATTAAACTTAAATCAAAGTATGCCTGGGCTAAATTGGTGAAACTCCTTATCATGACAGATAATAATCAATATGGGATCATTCAAAAGAGATCTGGATAGGCTGACAGTAGGAAGAGAGACGAGGGTGTCAAGTCCTGAGACTGGGAAGAGCAAGATGAGGAAAGTTGTGTTGAGACCTTTAAAGTTTATGTAGGTGTGGATCTTTTGGCACAGGATTCTACGACTGAGGTGCACAGTTTATAAATAAGGATATAAAAAAAAAAGGAAATGTAAGCAATTATTTTAGTAAAAGCATGAGAAGGTTATGGAGTGGTTATTGCAAGGGTGGTTATTAAAACAGATGAAGGGTTGAACTTGCGTTTGGAACGGTAATCTGTGATCGGCTACAGAGTTATTGCATAAGTGCTGATTGAAGATGTCCAAGATGCAGAATTTTTGCCTGAATTCAGTCAGTGTTTTTGAGATACAACATGGAAAACAAATAATAGGCAGATTTGGAGGCAATCTTGCTTTTTCTCGTTGAGCAAGAGGAGAAATTGTGATTGGCTCTTAACTACTCTCGAGGGCAGTTGGGGATGGGCAACAAATGCTGCCCTTGCCGGTGAAGCCCCCATCCCATTAATGAATTTAAAAAATAGTATTAATTCTAAGGTCAATTATTTTTTATATACAAGGTTCACTGTACCTTGCGTAAAATATCAGAGCCAAGGCTGCAGTTAGTCTGACGAGTGTGTCGCAAAAGAAATGACTGGGTTGGCACAGGCGCAGCCAAATTATCCTCCTTGTGCTCCAATTTTGGGAGACCCAGCTGACACTGGTTGCTGCAGGATAGCCTTGCAAAAACATCCCTGGATTTTGACTTGGAGACGTTACTAGTTAAATTCACTGTTAATCTTGGGGGGAGTAAATCAATCGATGGGTCTAACGGCCTGATTGTGTGAATCATTCCTCGAATTCACCACAGGAATGTTGCCAGTATTTGGTTGTTTCCTCAAGGGGTAGACACATGCATAGAAAATAGAAGCAGGGTTAAGCCATTCGGCCCTTTGAATTTGCTCCACCATTCATTATGATCATGGCTGATGATCAAATTCAATACCCTGATTTTGCCAGAAGATGTCTTTGTTTACTTGCATTCTCCCAGTCTAGTACTTCTATACATTAAATAAGACATTCGGGCACTTTCTACACGAGAGATTAAAAGTGAGTCTGTTTCATATAGTGCCTCCTACATTGCCTGTAGAATCTCAGATCCGTTGAGCCAGGTGAGCAGATTCAACTTGAAAAATCTCCGTGTTCAGTTGCTTCTCAGAAGTCAAAGCCTCCTTCCTTACTGGAGATATTCTTAGCATCTTAAACAATTCTTCACAAAACAAAGGCCTGGGGATCTGTATCATACAGGGCATCTACCGAATGAAGGGAAGGATGGTAGATGTTCCAGCTCATTCAGAACTTGACTTTGCATTGTGGTAGCATATACATGAATTGCAGTGGCCTTCCAGGATGCCAGTTGCATTGGCCCTAGCCTATCAGACAAGCATGACATATAAAACAAGGGCAAAACATGGATTTTATACATGTAGTGGCACTACATGAAATGAGTTTTATTTGACCTCTCTCTTCCTCTTCAGGCTGGATCTTGATGCCTGGATCAATGATGCACCTTCAGAAAGCTCTTCAGATGATGAAACCCCTAAGAAAATGATCTTCCATGAGGAGGAACAAAGAAGTGCAAAACACAGACAACCAGAATTGGATGAAGATGAGCTTGCTAGGGTAACATCTTTGATTGTGTTCTTCCACAAAGAAAATCGGAACGTTTTGATCCCCTGTCCTGTTTAGCTATACCTTAACTCAACCTTCTTTGCTTTACAAATCTTGCTAGCCTATTTAGTATCCTTCGCTGCCATCAATCTGGACTCTGCCCATTCACTCTACTGTGGTCAAGGGCAGCAGTGACTTTCTTTGCATCACTAACAGACAGTGCTAACCCTTGACCTTTTCACAACACTTCACTCAAATCAATAATACAGTCCCTTCCAGCATCTCTCCTTTATGGTCTACTTTTCTTGTCTGTATGTTGCCTTGGCACTACCATTGGGAGACTTGGGGAAACTTTTAGACATACGCAGACAACACTCAGATTTACTTATCTGCAACTGCCCTTGATTCTTGAATCATGAATTTATGTTGAACTATCTAGCAATTATTAAGTCCAAAATAAGCAAGGATCTCTTTCCGCTCCACGCTTACAAACCAAAAGCCATGTAAACTCCACGACTTGCCACCCAGTTTCTTAATTTTCTCTGATAGTTTCTTCAGAACAATCTCTATGGTGGTTAATCTTGGTGTCTGTTTGACCTTGAGCCCTAGTCCAGTTCTTCATTCCTTGCCACAAGCCTGCCTGTGTGCCTACCTCTTCCTTTTAACTCGGTGTGCATCACCTCCAGCCTCGAATATTTTGATATTCTCCTTACAGCCTCCTGAGCCTTCCTCTTTAACAAATTGCTGTTTGAACAAAAGCCCTGCTTTACGACACATTGGGCCTGATTTTACCATCAAGTTGCATCTGTTTTCAGGCACGAAAACTTGGTAAAGTCGGGCGTGAGGCGAGTAGCACGATCCGTACCTGCCTCCACGCCGGTTCCCCCTTTACCAGGGCCCGAAAATGGCTGTGATTAGCATCTGAAACGGACGCGACGGCCATTTAAATGCATTTACATGCATTCAAATTGACTTAATGGGCTGCGTGCCCAACCTTACTGGCACTTCCCCCTTTACCACTGCATTCGCCCATCCAGAAGCAAAACAGACATGCTCCACAAAAGTCCGATTCAGGCGCTCTAGTTCGTGAGAAGGTAAGTGCCGAACATCTGACAGCTTTCGGCTTGAGAATGGTTGGGGGAAAGGGGGCCCCGCTGCCACTCTGCCCGAGATCAGTGGGGGTTCCGCTGCCACTCTGCCTGAGATCAGTAAGGGGGGAGGGGCCTGTGATCGGTCTGGATGGCGAGGCGGTGGGGAGATAAGGGGGTCAGTCATGTTGGGGGGGTGGGGCAATGTCTGTGGGGACCAGGGGAAGGCATTATCCGGCCTGGGAGCAATGTGGCAGGGGAGCCGCATTATATCATTTTGTTTTGCGCATGTGCAGTTGGAGGTGCTGATGGAAGCTGCAAGATTTCGGGCACGTTAATCCACGCCCACACACTTGTGCAGCACGATTTGGAATTGCAGATATTTTTACAGGCAGAGTGCGTATGAGAACGGGTCTAAAAGTCAGATCAGAAACACTCCCAGTTTCAAGTTTGCCCAGACTTAGAATCAAAATGGTCAAATCGGGCCCATTGTCTCTACTCTCAAAAAAACATAAATGGCTTTCCATCTGCCCATGTCAATTTCTCAATCCTCCTATCTGCAGAACCCATCAAATCTTGGCCCTCCATTTCTTTGCAGGCTCATTCAGCCTGTGTTTGTTGACAGACCTTCTGTTGTTGCAACATAACCTCTTAAGCAGTTGCCCTTTTTAATCATTCCATTACATTTTCACATGCAGAGCATTAAACTGATTAGAACCCTGTTCTTCGGAAAACTGTAACCAGACCTTAGCACCTCAGTTGTCCTCTTCCCTCTGTCAAAATCTACTTTGAGCATCAGCGCTATCCTCTCCCACCAATTCTTGGTTCTGATTGTTTTCAACTCTGTACATTGCTATGAGATATTTAATGTTAGGCTGCCATGTCTGAAGTTTAAATTATTTTTTAGAAATCCAATTTGATTGAAAAGTTCAGTGTTGTGCTCTTGACCTGAAATGTAGATTTTCTTCTTCGTTGCTGTTTTTCAATCCAGTGCTAGTATATCCGCAATCTGTATGTTTTTAAAAAGCATATAATCTAAAGACTGTTGTGCCAACACTGTAATCAAAACTACCAGAAGTGGGGGAAAGACGTTAGGGTTGATGTAGTACATCTGTTTACTTTCGTACCTTATCAAGTTATTTTCTCATGACTTGACTTGTTTGTAAGTTCTAAAGGAGAATGTTCCATAAATTGTCTCTTTGTCCCTGTGTGATACCAATTTTTTGCTTAAACACTTATTTCAATTTTTCCAATCCAAGCTTGACTTCTTTAGAGCTTTTCTTGGCAGCCTCTTGAACTTCACTTAAATTCCAACTTTCCAAAACTACATTACACACAATCTTATTCCACCCCAATTCAGACTCTCGTATCATCCCCATCCTTGCTGACCGCAATTTGGTTTTCTGTGCCTCCAAATTGACTTCAAATGCTCATTTCCATTTAAAAATCCCATCATAGCATTGTCAAACCCGGCATCCAATTTCACACCTCATCTTTCAAGTGTAGTTTATTGTCCTTTGGTTCACTGTCAGTTGTATGTTTTTAACCATCACATAGTACTATCTGAATTGCTCTTTTACCCCCTCAGCCTGGTTGGATGTTTCTTCTCTCTCTTCTTTCCCCCCACCCCATGAATTTGTTAAAGCTCATCCTCTTCTAACATAACTGGATGTTTGACTCCTAAGATAAAAGAAAATTACTGTGGATGCTGAAATCTGAAACAAAAACTGACGAAGGCTCATCGAGACTTGAAATGTTAGCTCTGTTCTCTCTCCACAGATGCTGTCAGACTTGCTGAGATTTTCCAATATTTTTTATTTTTGATGTTTGACCCCCTCCACTTTTGATGTGTTTCAGTATACATTTACCTCAGATATTTATGGACACACAAAAAATCTACATACCATAATATAAATACAATATACAATGTAGTGTATTTTGTGCATGTTTGTAATGTTAATATGTTAAACACTTTGTCTCATCTGCTTTTTTTCTCGTGTATGTACGTCTTGTTGCGCAAATATCTTTTTTATATTGACCTTTTGGGGTATCGGAGTTTTCCTCCCCCCGCCATATTCCTCCAAGCTACTTTGCTGTGATCAATCTCTTCCATGTGAAATACAAGTTTAGACTCTTTAAGCTGATATCGAACTTTCAATGAAGTGTAACTTGAGATGTATAAAATTTGTTTGTTTTCTAGCGGCGAGAAGTAAGAAAACAAGAACAGGCAAACAATCCATTTTACATCAAGAGTTCTCCATCTCCTCAGAAGGTAATGTCTTGCGATATTTTTGTCCCTTACTTGGTTGAGGGGATTTGTGGTGAAGAGAGTGCTGCCTTTAAATTCAGACTGGGCACGATATATGTGGCTTGCTCAAGTGTTTGACTTGGCTGACCAGCAAAAAATGTGATGAGAGCTTGTAGATAAAGCAAGAACCTAAGCCACATAGATTGGAAAGCTAAAAGGTTCCTTATTTCATCTCAGCTATATCAGCATTTTGGGATGTCACAGTCTGCATTGCTGTCTTTGAGCTGAAAAGGAGGGTAGAAATCAACCAGGATTTCCAACCCCAATTTCTGTTGATGAGCAGGTAGAAGATGCCCAAATATGGATGTTGGCTATGAACTTGCACTTGCATCTTCGTTAATGACATCCACAATTGCTGCCTGGCCTTCGACATGAAGAAGAGGAACTCTGACAAGTTACTGAGGGTTTGCCAGTGCCCTGTGGTGGCATTCCTCAGCAGGAATTGATGTCTGTAGGAAGAGCGGGTAGAAAATTGGGATGGGGGAGCAGCTGAGATAGTAAACACAAACATTTTGTTTTAGTCTTGTAGAATAATGTTGGGTTTCAAAAGGGGATTGGGCACTTCAGGGAAATTATCTTGCAGCCTATGAGGATCGAGTGGGAAATGAAACTGACTGGATTATTCGGGTTGGACACGATAGGTACTACTTTTCAGCTGTTGGGAATAAATTTGTAATTACAAAGGAGTAAGATACCAACTGTACTTTAATTGTATAATTTGTTCTTGAAGCAGTAATAACTATCTGGGTTAGACTGAGAAATATGTTTCATTTCATGGGCATGTGAAGCTTTGTCAACCAAGATAGGGCGGCACGGTAGCACAGTGGTTAGCACTGCTGCTTCACAGCTCCAGGGACCTGGGTTCGATTCCTGGCATGGGTCACTGTCTGTGTGGAGTTTGCACATTCTCCTCGTGTCTGCGTGGGTTTCCTCCGGGTGCTCCGGTTTCCTCCCACAGTCCAAAGATGTGCGAGTTAGATTGATTGGCCATGCTAAAAATTGCCCCTTAGTGTCCTGAGATGCGTAGGTTAGAGGGATTAGTGGGTAAAAAATCTGTAGGGATATGGTGGTAGGGCCTGGGTGGGATTGTGGTCGGTGCAGACTCGATGGGCCGAATGGCCTCTTTCTGTACTGTAGGGTTTCTATGATTTCTATGATTATGAGAATGATTAATTTAATTGACAGCCACTATTTTGTTTGATTCTAGAATTACCAAGACGCTAGTGGAGTTGATCACATACCTGTGGTGCAAATTGATCTCACAGTACCATTGAGAGTACCAGGTAATTGAGGCAGCTATTGCAGTTCTCCACATTCCAGTTACTGCATGTAGTAAGTATTTGTGATACGTTACACCAATGGTTTTGTAACCCACGTACGTCAACCACACAAAGCCAAAGTGGAAGAATCCCAGTGAAGCTGCTTTCCCTCAAGTCTAATATTCCATAATCGTTAATCATTGAGCCAACATTGCTAATGTGATGCGCTGACTAAATTTATTTACCAGGGAGGAACAGTTATTTTTTCTCTGCCATAAGTACCGTTCTGCACTGTCATGGATGAGTAATAGTGTGAGAACTTGCTGCCACCAAGGAAAAAGTGTGCAAGATTCTTTGGGAGATGGTGGCAGCAGAGAATGAGGGTAATAAATCTTAAGTTGTTCAGCAGAATATTATGTATTATATCTTATTATCAATCATCTATATACTATTTAAGGTTTTTGGAGAAAATGGCTGGCTCCTTCCTAAAGCTATCAAATGGGTGCATTAGCATTGGCAGTTTTCTGATTTGGAAAATTGTGAGCTAATTCCTCACTTTGGGTTTTCTTCAATCTTGATTACAGTTTAGTTCTTTTTGCATGAAGTCTAGCATCACAATCATGCCGAGGTGAGTAATGAATCTGAAATGGCTTAAAAACTTGTCATGATGCAGAAAGATTTGCGCATAGAATGATAGAATCCCTACAGCGCAGGAGGAGGCCATTTGGCCCATCAAGTCTGCACCAACCACAATCCCACCCAGACCCTATTCCCATAACCCCACATATTTATCCTGCTAATCCCCTGATACTAGGGTCAATTTAGCATGGCCAGTCAACCTAACCTGCACGTCTTTGGGCTGTGGGAGGAAACTGGAGCACCTGGAGGAAGCCCACACAGACACGGGGAGAATGTGCAAACTCCACACAGACAGTGACCCGAGGCCAGAATTGAACCCGGGTCCCTAGCGCTGTGAGGCAGCAGTGCTAGCCACTGTGCCACCGTGCCATCCATGCATGAGTAATGGGCCTTAATTGCTAATTTTCTCTAAACATTTATGGCTATGTGTAGTTTGTTCCAATGCAGTAATCTATGTTGTATTGACGTACATAGGAATGCCTTTGTCAGATCAGTATCTTAAACTGGAAGAAGAACGCAGGCAACAGCAGAAACAGGATAGGCAGAAAAAGAAGAAAAAACAAAAGAAAGACAAGAAAGGCAAACGCCGTCATGATTCATTTCATACTGAAAGTGATGAGGACATTGCTCCAGTTCACCATGTTGATATTATCACAGAAGAAATGCCTGAGGTTAGTAATTAAACATTCGCCTTATCCTGTACTACTAAAAGCAAATGAATTAGTGATTGGCAATCCATTTGAGAGATGATGGGGAAAAAAGTTGATGTGTGGATATTAAGTAGGCCTCTAAAGCTCCTGTTGAAAGCATTTTGAATGCCATTAAAAATTCAGACATTATAACCTTGGATGTATCTAATCATACTGTCATGGTTTAAGCAAACTGACAGGGCACATAGGCAACCCATAACCACCATTGATTGCGCTATTAGATATCTGGTGGATCATGTTACTGCAGTCATGAGGAATTATTGCACTGCTCCATCTTTGGATGAGATATTAATCCAAGGCAGCTCCTGTGCAAGTTGATGTGTAAGATCACATTCAACTTTGCAAGAAATTTGTGTTTCAGCCAACTTTGATCCAGCGAGAAATAGAATTTGACCAAAAATGGTCATTTAATCTTGATGGGTGCAGATTGGCTACATTAAGTCACTGCATATCAGAATTTTGTATGAAGTACTTTGACAAATTTCTCTCAAAATTATATACAAGGGCAGGACATTTACTTTCCCTTTCTTCTCCCTTTCGCACGCTCCTGATCTCACTGTTGATCTGGATCTTGCATCGCTTTTGCTTTTTTTGCTTTAGTGTTATCTCTCTCACTCTCTTAGGCTCTCTGGAGTACAATCGCTAGTGCGCTCTTGTATGCATTTGCTCTTGCATCTACTCTCACTTCTCTTCTTTCATCGTCATTTGCATGCACTTGTTGTTTCCTCAGGTTTTATCATTTATGTTTTCTCTCGAAGTTTTGCTCATGTTCTCAATGTGAAATTTGGCAACATTTAAGGAAGCTTTTTGCAATTTCCAAATTGGCTTTTTAAATACCAAAAAAAGTAACATTTTTGCTTAGTCTTAGTTCAAAGTATTATATGTGCAAATCCTGTAGAATGCTATAGAAGTGGTGGATAAAAAACAGTAGGTCCATACTCATCCGGATAAAAGCATTGTTGAAGTTAAATTATTTTTTTCTCTCTACTAATGTACTCCAAAAGTATTCCCATAATTTACATAATTTGTAAATCTTTAGATGGAGAATATTGCCTTAATTCTTGCAGATCCTTCTTTGTTTTATTATAATGGATTTTTTTCACTGTGGATGCCAAATTAACAAAAATAACATTCCACAGTTGTGCCTCGGTTTCTTTTAATTGATAATGCATTCTCTGGCACCATTTTCATCAACAGTTCCTCTTCAGAATCTCTCTCCGTTGAACTTCACTTCTCTTCATTTATCCATCTAATGACTACCTTTAATTTGTGTTATTGTTTTAATATAATATTTAGGTAAACCCCAACGAGTACACTGATTCTTATATTGAAAGAAATGAATAATAGTTGGGTGGGGAGGGAGTGGAATTTGTGAAATATGATCAATGATTTGTACTTTTTAAACACTTGTGCACGCAGTACAATGCTTTCTTCTCTCACGAAATGTAACTCTTAGTGCTGCAGTTTTTTAAAATAAAAAATTTCATACTGAACTTTAACACTGTTCATTGTCTTTGGGTTTTGTTTAGAATGCCTTGCCTAGTGATGATGATGATAAAGATCCAAATGATCCATATAAAGCACTGGATATTGATTTGGATAAGTGAGTATGCGTTTGTTGCTCTTGTCACAAAGTTGAGAAGCTACTTTTTTATTTTGCAGCTGACATTTACAAAAGTCACTTAAAGCAAATTATTACTAGTTCTGGAAAAATGTCCAAGCAATTTCTAAAGTAGTGTCAGCTGTGGCTCAGTTGGTCAACCGTCTTGCTTCAGAGTTAAAGATTTTGGCTTCAAGCCTCGCTCCAGGACTTGAGTACAAAAATCAAGGCTGACAGTCCATTGCTGGTCTTGGGGAGTGCTACAGTGTTGGTGGTGCCACCTTTTGGATGAGGCGTAAAGCTTGGCCACATTTGCTCCTCAGCTGGATGTAAAAGATTCCTTTGCACTAATTTGAAGAGCCGAGAAGTTATCCCTGGTATCCCAGCCAACATTCCTCCCTTAGCAAACACACAGATTATCTGGTCATTATCATATTGCCATTTGTGTACTCTGCTGTGTGAACATCGGCAGCCACATTTCATACTTTGCTGCACTGCAAAAGCACTTAATTGGCCATAAAACAATGTCCGGTAGTCATGTAAGGCTCTGGATAATTCCTGGCTTTTTTAAAAATACATCTGACTACAATGATCATTCCCAAGTACTAGTGCTCGCTATCGTTTAGTTTGCTAGAATAATCATTTTGTGTGTTGACAATGTTTTCTCAGTTTTTGTACATTCTAATAAATAATTTCACCAGGTTTTTTTTGCAGATAATTGGAGTCTTTTCCCTATATTTGTGCATTTTAAAACATAAATGATTGGAATTTGTACTTTAATATATTAAGTTTGGATGCTTTAAGAAAAGGTATAATTTAGGTCTATTCCTCGTATTTTTTGAATGTCTTCTGCCCGTCTTTAGATCTAGTTCTCTCTTTCTCTTCCTTTCTTTGCTACCTTATCACGTTTAATAGAATTTTGACTGGCAATGGTTACCTCCTGGAGCTGACTGACTGACTGACTGGCTTTCGTTAACTAAGTCACATGAGCTAACTCAATTTTCGTTTCCTCTTCCTTCTCCCCCCCCCCCCCCCTTCTTCCCCCCCCCCCCCCCCCCCCCCCCCCCCGCCGCCCCCCCCCCCCCCCCCCCCCCCCCCCCCCGCCGCCGCCGCCACGACGTGCTGAACCCGTGCACTGCATCTCCCTCAGTTACCCAGTCATGATCAATTGGAACATTGCAAAGCACACACAGTATGAAGCGGCATATGTCATATTGAATGAATTACTGTAATTTTGAACAGGAATAAGGTTAACCTGTACACACACAGGATTTGACTCACACTAAACTTCCACACTGCCTGACAACCTACTATCTTCATATAAATTCAGAGTTGTTGTAATATTACATCACTGGGCATAAACTCCATGAAAGCTATTGATTCCAAATGGAACTGCAATAGTCACAAAATTCATCATGCTAACACAATTTTTCAGTGTTTAGTGAATTTTATCATTGCTCCAAAATTAATATCACTAATCTCTGGCTGTTTAATTAGTTCTGTGACTCTTTCTCTTTTTCTCTCCTTCCACACTTAACATGCCACTCCATTTTTTTTCCTGTCCTCCTTTCTTTTCTGTCTGTCTTTCTTTCTGCTGCTCGCACAACCATCATCTTTGTGTCCCAACAAAAGTCTAAATCCAATGAAAAAAGGAAGGTATGTAAAGTGTAATGTTTTGTTTTTAAAATTTCTTGTGGTCTTTTATACATTTGACTTGGAGATGGGTCTGTGTGTTTTGAAAGGGTTTAAACCTTTGATATCTACCCAGTAATTTACACTTTGTATATAAACATGGCCTGATGTCAAAGCTAGATATTGACAGATATATTTCATGCAATTTAGTACTTTGTATTCAAATTCACAATTTCTGTCATCAAAGGGTTAAACTCTGTCATGTGCCATACGGTCACTGGTGTTCAGTAAAACTTGCATCAGTGAATTACATTAGAAAACTGTGGAAAGGTTGAAATTCTGCTTTTAATGAGTCTCCCAATATCACAACATAGGCAGCGTATTGTGATTATATCCATCCATCAACCCCAAGTCATTACTTGCCTTACAGTTGTGGTTGGGATACTTGATAAAGGCAGTTCTTTGTGAAATTGGTATGATAATTCCAAGTATATTTCTCAAATACAGACTTGTTTGAGAAGTTTGGTAAACTTTCCTTTCGTTCCTGACATTCCGACTTCGAAATTTACAAATGCTTTGCACAGTTTGTGTTTGATTGTGTGCATTAACTAGTTGCCTGTTGCTTTCTGATCTTAACCAGCTTTTTCATGTTCTGAAGTTTCTCATGAAAACTGGCCGTTCATTACAATCGCGGTCGGTTATTTTAAGTGCTCTATGCCTTCCCATTATCCTCTAAGCTTTCTTATAACTATACCCAGAAGCACCGATTTTCCATTTTACGATTGATCGGTGATTCAAATTGAGAAAATCTATTTTTAATTTGCCTGATTTCCATATTTTGGATTGGTCTTCGAAATAGAGAGGTAGAAATCTGAGTTGGCTATCTCAATCTCGCTGTCAAAATGACCTACTTGTGGTCAGACTAGATCCAGTAACATGTTTTCAGCAGGTTCAAGATTTCTTCCAAATGTGGATATGCTGAGAACTGTGTATCAAACTGTCTTGCGAGTGTTACCTAGGATTTTCCGAGTTGATTTTCTCATCTCAATCCACCTGGGTTGTTCTGTGAATGACTTGTAGAAGTGTTTTTTTTTTAATGTGCTGGTTTGATGAAGCTAAAATTATGGAGAAGTGAATGGAATCCAAAACTTTTATATCTCATCATTTTATTAAACCTAAGAGCCACTTAATAGTACAGTTTTATTTCTGTGCTGTTTTAAAGGCCTTTGGCAGATAATGAAAAACTGCCTGTGAGGACACACCGAGCAACTGAAAAGAAATCGCCAGAAGTTGAAGCTGCTCCAGTGGAGGATAAAAGCAAAAAACCTTCTAAGAAGGCAAAGAAAGACAAAGACAAAAAGAAAGATAAAGAGAAAAGGGTAAGCTAAAGTATTTTGAATCTTCGATAGTTTATGGAACCGTGTTGCCCCCTGGTGCTGTTTAGGTAGCTTAATTTAGAACAATGCAGACTATTTTACTGCAGTGATGTTTATATGATGGATAAATATGGTCTAAATATTAGATGGCATTTTGCATGGCAATGTCTGCTTGCCAAATAACCTCTAAATCTTGTGGATCTATTTCTGATCCAGCCTTGACTATTTGGTGCAAATATGGCAGTAAAATACCTTAAACTAGTTCTAACTGCATGCAAAACTAAAACATTTATAATTGCGATGAGCAGTCCATTTGATTCTCAATGGCTGGAATAGTTATTTACCAAATTATATTGATGTGGTGGGATGTTATTTTGAAGTTGAAGTTCAGGCGCATGTTTCGAGGAGAGCAGTTGGGAAGAGCTTTATTCAGCCTGTTAATGACCTGAAAATTTTTATTTGGTGAATTAGTAACGTAAAACGGTCAACAAAATACTTTTTTATGTTCCAACATGAAATTGTTACATTTATTGTACAATATAGCTATTTACTGAAGACAGGATGAATAATTTCAACAACAATTATAGATCTTGAACATGTAAATTAATTTTGGTTTCAGCGCGTATTTTTAATTGCTTGTGCTATAGTAATCAACTAAGCTTAAAGCATAAGATGCAGTGACATGCTTTTAAAATCATCAATATTCTTTTTCATCTTGACCACGTTGGAGAATTGATTATTGTTGATGATGAATGTTGTCATTTTTAGAATAATAATATTCCACTCTTAGTTTTTAACAGTGGCCTAATTTTTACTCCTTTTAATACCTTGTGTTTTAGGAATGTTTTCTTCGTGCTCGCTGTTTCACTTCACAAAAACTTAGTGCATCTCTCGCTTTCCTTGTTGCTTTGGTGAAAGTTGTATCGGGGAAATGTTTATTTTTTGCTATTAACCATCCCCATTGCCATTCAGCAGTATTACTGTATACTAATATTACAGTATTACTACTGCTGAATCTCCCAGAATCAATATCCTGTGGGCTGCCATTGATCAGAAACTTAACTGGACCAGCCACATCAATACTGTGGCTATGAGAGCTGGTCAGAGGCTGGAAACTCCGTGGCGAGTAACTCTTCCCCCACCACCCGACTCCAAAGCCTGTGCACCATCTTCATGGCACAAATCAGGAATGTGATGAAATACTCTCCACATGAGTGCGGCATGGTAGCGCAGTGGTTAGCACTGCTGCTTCACAGCTCCAGGGTCCCGGGTTCGATTCCCGGCTCGGGTCACTGTCTGTGTGGAGTTTGCACGTTCTCCTCGTGTCTGCGTGGGTTTCCTCTGGGCCAGGTTAAAAATTGCCCCTTAGAATCCTAAAAAAAAAATGCGTAGGTTAGAGGGATTAGGGGGTAAATATGTGGGTGTAGGGCCTGGGTGGGATTGTGGTCGGTGCAGACTCGATGGGCCGAATGGCCTCCTTCTGCACTGTAGGGTTTCTATGATTCTATGTCTGGATGAATGCAGCTCCAGAAGCCTAACAGCATCCAAGACAAAGGAGTCTGTTTGATTTGCACCCCATCCACTATCTTAAACATTCACTCTCTCCAACACCAGTGCACAGTGCCAGTAGTGTGTACCATATACAAGATGCACTGCAGCGACTTGTCAAAGCCGCCTCAGGCAGCACCCTCCAAGCCCGCAAACTCGACCACCTTGAAGGACAGGACAGCAGACTTCGCATGACACGATCACCCGCAAGTTCTCCACCAATTCATGCACCATCCTGACCTGGAACTATTATCTCTATTCCTCCACTATAGTTGGGTCAAACACCTGGAACTCCCACCCTGATAGCACTGTGGGTGTACCAATACCAGATGGACTGCAGCAGCTCAAGAAGGCAGCTCATTACCACCTTCATAATTAGGAATGGACAACAATTGCTGGCCTTGCCAGCAATGCCCACATACCATGAAAGAGAAAATTATTGGAAGCACATTTAATTTTCTAAGTGCTGCGATTTGAAATAACAATCTTTGTCATACCCTGGTGAATTGCAAGTTAGTTTTAGATTTAAAAAAAATAAATGAATAGAATATATTTTCCATCTGGAAGTCACCAATTCATGTTGAGTCTACTTCTATTGATTAATTACTTGTGTTTGATTCTGTATTGTGTGACTTTCCAATTCAAAAAGCAGCAGGCAAAATGGACCAGACTGTTCACTGAGTAAGAGCGCACTTGTTAATAAGTTGGAATCATGTTGGCACCCCTTGCCTACTGGCTGGGGAGAATTCAGTTATATTCTTTTTAAATGTGATTGCTTTGTGTTTCTGCTATCTGTTATCTTGGTACAGAAAAGTAAAGAGAAAGTTAGCAAAAAGCCTAAGAAGTCTCCTGAAAATGCAGAGAATGAACATACTGCACCAGAGGAAGAAATTGTTACACCTACGTCCAAAGAAGAAGAAAATGCAAAGTCCACAGGAGAGGTCCGTACTGCGCTGTTTAAAAAAAAAACCTCTTTTAAAATTTTATGAAGTAAATTGTTGGTTTCCCTTCGTTATTGAAGATGGCCCCTTCTCGCATGCACAGAGTCATCTATTGTGCATTCTAATGTGGAGCCCCGTTTGCAGACCTGCATGGCTTTCCACAGTGTGGGCAAGGATGAATTGTCTAATTTTTGTTGGAATTACCCAATCTTTCTTGCTTGCCTTTTGTCCTTTGCTGTTTCTTCTTTTTGTTTCACCCACAGTATGGGTTAAAACTTAGAGTGCATTTCGGAATTGCCTAAAGGCTTAGTGCTGCTTTCTGCATGACACCACTTTGGCCAGTCAGTTGACTTGTCAACCAATCAGCACCCCTTTTCTCCTGTAGTATAAATTATTGTAATAATTTGCAATTTAGCATTTTTACATTTGCCCTGATGACTGCAAGTCTCCCTTTTCAGCAAAAGACTATTGACTAAACGTAATCTTTATTGGCACCTTGTACTTTAAACCACAAAACAGAACATTCCCCTTTTTCCTTTAGCACAACCAAAAATATACTTCTCAGATATACTTTACACTGTACTTTAAATAGATCTTCCGTTCTCCCAGTCTAAGGTGATTCTCAGCCTGAAAACTTTTATTGTCAGGACTGTCTTTCACAGTGAGGTTTTTTGCCCCAAAATCTTTTCTCTAGTGCAAGCAAGGTGAATCTTCCAGCTTCATTTCAATGCCTCATGAATTCAGTCTTTTCAATCCAAGCATGAGCTCCCATCCGTATTCCTGCAGGGCAAACCACGGCATCTTGCTGCCTAGTGGGAGTGCAGCCAAGGTTTACCAGGCCAATTCCTGGGATGGCAGGTCTGTCAATATGAGGAGAGACCAAGTTGGTTAGGATTGTATTCATTGGAATTTTAGAGAGAGTGAGGGGATCTCATAGAAACGTATAAAATTCTAACAAGGTGAGACAGGGCAGATTCAGAAAGAATATTCCCAATGGTGGTCGAGTCCAGAACTAGGGGTCATAGTTTGCGATAAGGGGTAAACCTTTTAGGACTGAGGTGAGAAGAAATTTCTTCCCCCAGGGACTGGTGAATCTGAGGAATTCACTACCACAGAGTAGTTGAGGCCAAAACGTTGTGCAATTTCAAGAAGAAATTAGATATAACTCTTGGGGCGATATGAGGGGAAGGCAGGATAAGGTAATTGATTTTGATAATCAGCCATGATCAAAACGAATGGAGGAGCAGGCTTGAAAGGCTGACTGGCCTAGTCCTCCTATTTTCTATGTTTCTATAGCTGTTATGTAAGTGGTCAGTCACTATAGTGGAGAGGATATGGAGTCAGAATTCAGCTCTGGTCTAATAGCATGCCAAAGCTGCACACAATCTGTTTCAACCAGAAAAGGTGACTTATGGAAGGCATATAATCGGTGATGAAGGTAAGGAGTTTGTGGTAGAGACAAAGACCATAGTTTTGGTCCATAGACCAATGTTTAGCTAAGTGAAATTATTAGACTGGAAGAGAAGTCTCTCAAAAAGAGGTGCATGATGGTAATGGAAAGTGAAAGCTTCAGCATACAAGTGGACGCTGATCTCATGTTTGCCAATGACTTCAAGAGGAAGCGTGTGCATGAGGAAGAGAGAAGATCAGTTTTGATCCTTGGGCTATTGCGGAGGTAATGCAATAAGGATCGAGGAAAGGAAGGTTGAAACCATTACTGGAAATGCTGATTGGATAGTAAAGTAAAACTAAGGAAAGAAAATCTCACCTGAGCTAGACAGTGTAAGAGAGACGCTGGAGTAAGATGGAGTAGTCAACCTAGTCAAAGGTTGGAAAAGCCTTTGCACCCACAGTGGCAGCAGTTAATTTGTGAATTTGATTAGGTTGCCTGTGCTCTGGCAATGACGACAACCTGATGCAAAAGGTCCAAACAGGGATTTGCATCAATGTCCCTCACTATATTTGTGTTTTTTATTCTCCTCATCTTTGTATAATTTTTACTCCATGTCCTATAATCCAAAATGTTGATTATAATCTTGCTGGTATTTTTGTTTTTGTTTTTCGTGTTCAGGCATCAGATCTGGACTTCTGGCTATCTAATGCTCCAGCACAAAGCAAACCAGAGGTTGGTATACTTGGAGATCCATTCACTAATTAATCAGCTACTTATTTTAGATCGTGCTCCGTGAGCTGAATAGTTTGTAAAGGATTCCATGCAGTGTACAAACAACTTCTCAAAAAGCTAGCCATTTTTTTTAATTTATAGAGGTTTGCAGAAGCAAAATAGTCTGGTGTTTATTTATTACACAATGTTTGAAGTTCTTGAGAGAACAAAATGAAAATTTACTGATGATGCCAACTGCAGCCAGTATAAATTGTAATGTGAAAAACTGCAGAAGAACATGAGCAGAATGGGCAGCTCAGTGGCAGGCACGATTCAAAGTAGAAACATATTAAGTAATTACATTTTGGAAATGGGAATAGAGCAAGGAAATTCACTTTAAATTGTTAAGATTTTAAATGAAGTGAGGGAATAAAGGAACCTTAATGGATCTGTAAAACAGTCAGCCTCAGTAAGTAAGGCTATAAAGGGGAACAATAATTTACTGTAATGTTAGAAATGAGGGGTTAAGACTTGGCGATTATTTTCCACTAGAACTGGTTGGTTCAGAGCAACTGAGTAGAGGTATTCATATTTCTGGATCTTTGATATATTAAGTAATGTTGGAATGTTTCCACTGTCCACCAAGGAACAAGGATATAAATGTTAAGATAACAGCAAAAAACCATTGAAGAGAAGGTTAAAAGTATTTCTCCACATCAACAATAGTAGGAATCTGCAATAAAACAGGAAGGCAGAATTCATAAATTCCTGAGAAAATGAATCAAAATTTCTTGAAAAATTATGAAAGGAAATGGGCATCAGCCTGTATCTTAATATAGAATCCCTACAGTGCAGGAGGAGGCCATTTGGCCCATTGAGTCTGCACCGCACACAATCCCACCCAGGGCCTAAGCTCATAACCCCTCATATTTACCCTGCTAATCCCCCTGACACTAAGGTGCAATTTAGCATGGCTAATCAACCTAACCCACACATCTTTGGACTGTGGGAGGAAACCGGAGCACCCGGAGGAAGCCCACAGGGAGAACGTGCAAACTCCACACAGACAGTGACCCGAGGCCGGGATTGAACCTGGGTCCCTGGCTCTGAGAGGCAGCAGTGCTAACCACTGTGCCACCGTGCCGCTCTCTTTTAAGGGGAGGAACAGGACAGGGGCAGGGTCTTGATGGATCTGTTTCTGAGCTACAATGTTCTGACAAACCCTTCCGAATACAGATTGTAGGAATGACCATTTAGCTATCACTTCTATTTTTTGAAATAAAAGTTGAAGTGATACTTTTGAATAGTGGATATATTTGTATAATGAACGAAAAATATAGCCAAGAGTTTTACTACCAGTATTTTGGAGAAGCTTGTTAGCCTTTGCCGATTGATCTATACTGAAGGATTTGTGTCAGAATTGATTCTCATAGTGATTTCCTTGTGCTCCTTAAATTGTGTGTCTGCATGCAAGTGGAGAATTCATACTCTGGAATTAATACTTCTGGCATATCATTCAGTATGTATTAGTTATGGTACTGAACTAGTTGAGAGTTGTGAAATTGAATTCAATAAATCTAACAGTCATTCTAATGTCAGGAAAATAAAGACCATGGCAGCTGTCTGGTTGTGGCAACAACCCAAATAATTTAATTCTGTCCTTCAAGGAAAGGAACCTGGTAAGCAATATTAGGACATCCACAGATAGGCAAGAGATGTAGCTTTGCAGGTATCTCCCAAAGTCTGAGAGCACATATGTCGGTACAGTGCTGGCATTAATTATATAGTGCTATTGGGAGGTGGTTTGCAGTTGTACCAGTTGATTTTCAGTAAGAACTGAAATCGGGTCAAGAAAATTATTGTAACGTGGATGGTGTTCAGCAGTTGAGCAATTTGGTTTTTTTCTTGCAGCCAGAACCACTTAGGAATGAAGTGGCTTCTGAACCAGCGGCTTCTGAACCAGAAGAGGCATTAAAAGAAAATGATAAGGAAGAGGATGCAGTAAGTTCCTATTCGACTTGAGACTGATTTGACAACTAGCTGTTGCCTTAAGTAAACGAAAGCACAAGTAGCAAGTGTAGCATAAAAAGAAAAGTTTGAGAGCACAATTTCCATGAGGGAATTCTACACTCTTGTGTCACTACTTATTCAAGTATGTATATTGTGCTGCAGTAAGTTAAATATTTCAGTTTATCAAACTTGGTTAACAGCCACCCTGGGATCCTTTCTGATAATGTTGAGATTTGTCATTCTGTCCTTGAGGGTTATTTAAGTGAGAATTATTGTCTTTCACATGACTGGGGGTGGCATTCTGTTCTGTGGTTTTGTTCTTTTGAAAATCATTGCTTGGAAATAGTTGTTGCTGAAAGCATAAACTCTTCTTCATTATTAAATAACTTAAAGTATTATAGCATGATTAGAATTTAGTGCGCATGCAATATTAACTTCAGTGTAACCCTTGGGTTGCTATGAACTTAGTTTTCCAAGATGTGGAGATGCTGGCATTGGACTGGGGTGGGCAAGCCAAGAAGTCTCACAATACCAGGTTAAAGTCCAACAGGTTTATTTGGGATCGCGAGCTTTAAAGCTCGTTGTCTAAAGCTTTAAAGGTAGCTTTTTCAAAAATTAAGTACCATGAAGTATGAATTATTGGAGATAACTTGCAAATACATACATGTCTGTCATGTACGGCACCCTAGCTTTATGTAAAAGATGGAGGTAAATACAGTCCTAACCATATGATCAGCTCGATAGTCAATATCTTTTCCCAAAGGTAGGGGAGTCTAAAACTAGAGGGTATAGGTTTAAGGTGAGAGGGGAGAGATACAAAAGGATCCAGAGGGGCAATTTTTTCATACAGAGGGCGGTGAATGTCTGGAACAAGCTGCCAGGGTAGTAGTAGAGGCGGGTACAATTTTGTCTTTGAAAAATCGTTTGGACAGTTGCATGAGGGAGATGGCTATCAAGGGATATGGGCCAAACATGAGCAATTGGGACTAGCTTAGTCGTTTAAAGGAAAAAAGGACGGCATGCACAAGTTGGGCCTGTTTCCATGCTGTAAACCTCTATGACTCTAACCAATGTTCCCTCAAACGTACCTTTGCTGTGTGCGGCCCTGTCAATTGCACTGCTTTAGTCCCTTTAAGATTGTTGCATGTGTGCACATCTTAAATGGACTATTTGTAGCCTGTTTGTTCCCAGTACAGCACATGCTGAGCGGCCACACAGCAACACAGTTTAGAAGCTGTCCATGTTTGTTGGGTAATTAAACAAGAGCAAACTGCTTGCACTTGTGAAGAAAAAACATCGCTAGGTGCTTTCTGGAGGTTTGCCCAGAAAATGAATGCTGAAATCAAAGGAGGTGGTAATAGCAGTGACTGAAGGTTTAATTTAGAATGGTGTCAACAATGGGTTCCAAGTCAGACTTTTCATGTGCATTGTGATTGTCACTTTTGTACAATATACCTGAGTCTTGTTGCTTGCTAAGCATGGAGCCTATATTAAGATTTCCTGATTGCTGTTCCACGGGGCGGCACGGTAGCACTGTAGTTAGCACTGCTGCTTGACAGCTCCAGGGTCCCGGATTCGATTCCCGGCTCGGGTCACTGTCTGTGTGGAGTTTGCACATTCTCCTCGTGTCTGCGTGGGTTTCCTCCGGGTGCTCCGGTTTCCTCCCACAGTCCAAAGATGTGCCGGTTAGGTTGATTGGCCAGGTTAAAAATTGCCCCTTAGAGTCCTGAGATGTGTAGATTAGAGGGATTAGCAGGTAAATATGTGGGGGTAGGGCCTGGGTGGGATTGTGGTCGGTGCAGACTCGATGGGCCGAATGGCCTCCTTCTGCACTGTAGGGTTTCTATGATGATTCTATGATTCTGCTTTAGAAATCATCAAAGCACAAGAAGAAGAAACATAAGAAAGATAAGACAAAAGAAGAAAAGAAATCAAAGAAAAAGAAACACCACAGCGACGAAGGGGCTCCAGAATCTGTTCAGAATGGTAGCTTGGATGAAGAGCCCTTACCGGTATGTAAATCTGTGCACTATTAGCAGGTTCTGAGGTTCAGGATGATGGTGGTCCTTTTACACGGAGGTATCAAAATAAATATTGTAGACATTCATGTTGTGTTTTTGTTGCTACTCCCATGCTGTGAAGTTCTGTGGTACTCCTTTTCTGTAAGGGAATGAGATAAATAGAAAACAGTTCTCAAGATATTTAATTTGCTGACCGTAGTGAGTAACAATGGAATTATCAAGCAAAATTGTAATAAATATTACAAGTCATCTTCAGGTTCATAAACTATTTTTTTTAAGCTAACCCCTCTTTCCTGCCCATTGCGTCTGTCTAGCATACAGTTGAGGGAGTTGTGGTGATTGGCCATGCTAAAATTGCCCCTTAGTGTCCTGAGATGCGTAGATTAGAGGGATTAGCGGGTAAAATATTTAGGGATATGGGGGTAGGGCCTGGGTGGGATTGTGGTTGGTGCAGACTCGATGGGCCGAATGGCCTCTCTCTGTACTGTAGGGTTTCTATGATTCTATGAACTCATTTACTGGCCTACTAGTGATTTTTCAACCTATTTAATGCCTGAATTGTGGAGCATGTGAAAGAACAGACAGTAGTTGCCTGTTTAATTCTAGCAAACCTAACCCAAGGGAAAGAGAAATTGGCTGGAATTTTACCGCCTTGCCCGCCCTGAAATCTCCATTGGACTCGGGCGGGATTTTCGATCTCACCCGAGTGAGGTTGTGAAATCCTGCCCAATGTCTTTGTATTGAGCCACTATTACAATCTTCAACTGAAGTCTGATCTGTACTATGTATAGCAACCAGGTTTCAAACATACATTACTTAGTCGAAGGTTTTGTTCTGAGTTTGCGTTGAAATTGGGCAGTTTTGTATAATTCCCAGAAAGTATTTTTTTGAAAACACAATATACTACAGATGTTGGGAATCTGAAATAAAAGCAAAATGCTGGAAACTTACTCAGCAAGTCAGGAATTATCTGTGCAGAGATATTGTTTCAAGTCGATGACCTTTTTGCCAGAACTAGAAAAGCGTTAAAGATACTTTTCTAGTATCTTTTAAACAAGAATGGGGGTTGGGGAGGTAAAAATAACAAAAGAAAAGATATGATAGGGTGGAAAGCAGGAGAATAAATGACAAAAAGGTGCAAGGCAAAATGAGTTGATATAGAAACCAAGTACGGGTCCAGAAGAAGCCTAAACAGAAAAAAGTAAAAGTTTATTTATTAGTCACAAGTAAGGCTTACATTAACACTGCAATGAAGTTACTGTGAAATTCCCCTAGTTGCCACATTCTGGCGCCTGTTCGGGTCAATGCACCTAACCAGCGCATCTTTCATACATGGGAGGAAATCGGAACACCCGGAGGAAACCCACGCAGACATGGGGAGAATGTGCAAACTCCACACAGACAGTGACCCAAGCCAGGACTCGAACCCGGGTCCCTGGTGCTGTGAGGCAGCAGTGCTAACCACTATGCCACTGTGCCACTATGCCGCCTCCTATACAAATAGCAGACTCAGTATTGACTAATAGCTGGATTGCTATACTTTAGAAAAGTGCAGATGTAAGGTGATTAAGTTGAGATGTATAAAATAATGAATGGTCTAGATTGTGCATATGCAGGCTTATTATTTCAACAGGGGTCAGTCAAGCTGATGAATTCTGTAAGTCTTTTATATAAGACAGAATTATGTTGGATATTAGGCTGTTCTCCAGAACAGCGCAGTAAGTTGCCAGTTTATGCCAAAAATTATGGCAGAAATGGGCCGGCGCGGTAGCACAGTGGTTAGCACTGCTGTTTCACAGCGCCAGGGACCCGGGTTCGATTCCCGGGTCACTGTCTGTGTGGAGTTTGCACGTTCTCCCCATGCCTACGTAGGTTTCCTCCGGGTGCTCCGGTTTCCTCCCACATTCTGGGACTGTGGCGACGGAGGGAATTTCACAGTAACTTCATTGCAGTGTTAATGTAAGCCTTGCTTTTGTGACTAAGAAATAAGTAAACTTATAAACTTATTGTGTTCCTACAAGCGAGAGAATGGGCTGTGTTTGGTTGGGGTGGGCTAGGTATCCTATGATGTGAAACTGTCTGTGATTCAATCGTACTTCGATTGCCTGAGGAAGGTGGAGAGGAATTTTGCTGTTTCTCTCCTCCACCAAATCACACTGCCCCCAAATTGGCCTGTGTTTTCTCGCCCATTCCCAGAGGTTGCAGAAGTCCAATTATAACTGTGTTAAACAGGCTGATAGACGGATGGCTGTTTACCTGCCTGTCATTTTTGTATGTTCCACTGATGTTCTTAATATTTTGCAGCCGATGTCCAGCTACTGCCTTCTAGCAGAAAATTCTTATGTTAAAATGGTGAGTGCCATAATATTTGAGTCTATATTGTTCTACAAGTTGCATTTTATGTGAAGCAGTACATACTTTGAAGTAGCTCCAGAATAATATTTCTTCAGTCTTCCCTGCCTTGCTTCATCCGTCCACATGCTTGCACCTTCCTGCAGGTGGGGAAACGATGTAGTTTAGGTTGTGGCCTGTTTTGCGCATCCGCAGTCGGATATCATTCCTTTGCTGCTAGCAGATTATTTTTCTTTAATTGCACATGATCCTATTATCTTTCAGAGTTCTTTATGATTGGTGTACGAGCATGGCAGGGAAAGGGGCTGTGACTGAACTGCATTGCTTGAGGAAACAGGCCCTTAGTCAGTCACTCCTCTGACCTATTTTCCCTGAGCCACAGCACGCTTTTCCAATCATTGTTCCAAGATATTTATTCAAGGAAATGAATGGTTTTGAAAGGGAGCTCTGTACATTATTAGTCTTGATGTGGAGATGCCGGCGTTGGACTGGGGTAAACACAGTAAGAAGTTTAACAACACCAGGTTAAAGTCCAACAGGTTTATTTGGTAGCAAAAGCCACACAAGCTTTCGAGGCTCTGAGCCCCTTCTTCAGGTGAGTGGGAATTCTGTTCACAAACAGAACTTATAAAGACACAGACTCAATTTACATGAATAATGGTTGGAATGCGAATACTTACAACTAATCCAGTCTTTAAGAAACAAAACAATGGGAGTGGAGAGAGCATCAAGACAGGCTAAAAAGATGTGTATTGTCTCCAGACAAGACAGCCAGTGAAACTCTGCAGGTCCACGCAACTGTGGGAGTTACAAATAGTGTGACATAAACCCAATATCCCGGTTGAGGCCGTCCTTGTGTGTGCGGAACTTGGCTATCAGTTTCTGCTCAGCGACTCTGCGCTGTCGTGTGTCGCGAAGGCCGCCTTGGAGAACGCTTACCCGAATATCAGAGGCCGAATGCCCGTGACCGCTGAAGTGCTCCCCAACAGGAAGAGAACAGTCTTGCCTGGTGATTGTCGAGCGGTGTTCATTCATCCGTTGTCGCAGCGTCTGCATAGTTTCCCCAATGTACCATGCCTCGGGACATCCTTTCTTGCAGCGTATCAGGTAGACAACGTTGGCCGAGTTGCAAGAGTATGTACCGTGTACCTGGTGGATGGTGTTCTCACGTGAGATGATGGCATCTGTGTCGATGATCCGGCACGTCTTGCAGAGGTTGCTGTGGCAGGGTTGTGTGGTGTCTTGGTCACTGTTCTCCTGAAGGCTGGGTAGTTTGCTGCGGACAATGGTCTGTTTGAGGTTGTGCGGTTGTTTGAAGGCAAGAAGTGGGGGTGTGGGGATGGCCTTGGCGAGATGTTTGTCTTCATCAATGACATGTTGAAGGCTCCGGAGGAGATGCCGTAGCTTCTCCGCTCCGGGGAAGTACTGGACAACGAAGGGTACTCTGTCCACTGTGTCCCGTGTTTGTCTTCTGAGGAGGTCGGTGCGGTTTTTCGCTGTGGCGCGTTGGAACTGTTGATCAATGAGTCTAGCGCCATATCCTGTTCTTATGAGGGCCCTCATAAGAACAGGATATGGCGCTAGACTCATTGATCAACAGTTCCAACGCGCCACAGCGAAAAACCGCACCGACCTCCTCAGAAGACAAACACGGGACACAGTGGACAGAGTACCCTTCGTTGTCCAGTACTTCCCCGGAGCGGAGAAGCTACGGCATCTCCTCCGGAGCCTTCAACATGTCATTGATGAAGACGAACATCTCGCCAAGGCCATCCCCACACCCCCACTTCTTGCCTTCAAACAACCGCACAACCTCAAACAGACCATTGTCCGCAGCAAACTACCCAGCCTTCAGGAGAACAGTGACCAAGACACCACACAACCCTGCCACAGCAACCTCTGCAAGACGTGCCGGATCATCGACACAGATGCCATCATCTCACGTGAGAACACCATCCACCAGGTACACGGTACATACTCTTGCAACTCGGCCAACGTTGTCTACCTGATACGCTGCAAGAAAGGATGTCCCGAGGCATGGTACATTGGGGAAACTATGCAGACGCTGCGACAACGGATGAATGAACACCGCTCGACAATCACCAGGCAAGACTGTTCTCTTCCTGTTGGGGAGCACTTCAGCGGTCACGGGCATTCGGCCTCTGATATTCGGGTAAGCGTTCTCCAAGGCGGCCTTCGCGACACACGACAGCGCAGAGTCGCTGAGCAGAAACTGATAGCCAAGTTCCGCACACACAAGGACGGCCTCAACCGGGATATTGGGTTTATGTCACACTATTTGTAACTCCCACAGTTGCGTGGACCTGCAGAGTTTCACTGGCTGTCTTGTCTGGAGACAATACACATCTTTTTAGCCTGTCTTGATGCTCTCTCCACTCCCATTGTTTTGTTTCTTAAAGACTGGATTAGTTGTAAGTATTCGCATTCCAACCATTATTCATGTAAATTGAGTCTGTGTCTTTATAAGTTCTGTTTGTGAACAGAATTCCCACTCACCTGAAGAAGGGGCTCAGAGCCTCGAAAGCTTGTGTGGCTTTTGCTACCAAATAAACCTGTTGGACTTTAACCTGGTGTTGTTAAACTTCTTACCATTATTAGTCTGACAAATAGATTCACGTTTATTTGTGTATTTTTTTAATGCTGGAAGTTACCTGTCGTACTAGTTGTGCCTATAGGTGGTGCTGTGATGTTCCTTTTCAGTATTAGGTAGCTGCCCTATATAATGTCACATGCATTTAATTTGAAGCAGGAAAAATTCCTACATAGCTCTCTCTATAAGAATGTTTTCAAGACTACTGTGCTTTATGCAGTCTTTAACTGCAGTCTGTCTGTTCCAGTGGGGTTGATGGATTGAAAAAGTTCTTTTTGCCATCCTGCTGGTTCGGAAAGCCCCTCTACTAATTACCTGAAAAAGCAAAGTCGAAGCTTATTACCGGAATGTAAAGGTCTGTCATGTTCAGCATCTTTCTCAGCCCCTGCTGTCTCAAACCCAAGAACTCTCATTGATGGAATGTTCTAAAGATTAGATTAACAACCTCAAATTCGACCAGCATTTATAGGCAAACTGGACACAACCAACCTGTCAAAGAAATGCATACTTAGCAATGACAGCTGACAACGCCCAAGCTAAGAATGTTTGCTGCTGATTCTTTTCTCTGTTCCGGCATGTCTTATTTTCTCCCCCTTTCCTCTCTCACTGTTCCTCCTTGAGCATTACATTATGCTTAGTTTTTATTCTCCTTGTGCAATAACATAGGGGATTGATTAGCGTACTGAGTATGTTGAATATTTTTGTAATGTAAAATTATTATTCAAATGAACAATATTTTTTTGAACCTTTTACCAGATGTATGATATTCAAGGAAATCTTCAGGATGGAAGTCAAGTTGTTGTATCAGTTATCTTTGAAAATCAGAGTAACGGTTATCTGAAATCAATGGAGTTCAATGTTTTAGACTCTCTCAACACTAAATTGGTTCGACCAGAAGGGTCCTCCATACATGATGGTATATCCGTCCCTTTCCAGCTTCCACCAGGTGAGACACTTCATTGACATACCGTGATGAGTAATTTAGTTTGCTTCTAGGATTATATTTTGGGATAACTCCTAACTATTTGAGCAGTGCTCTAGAAATTAGTCTTAAACTCCCTGAGCTTTACAACAAATTAGATACCTGAAGAACCAAGGCAACAATGTACACCTACAGAAAGGGAATTAAAAATCTGAAATACATACAAAGCTTAAAATATGAGTCAGCATCTCTGCAAAAGACTGGGCAGCTTAATGTTTTGAGTTGTCAGGGAGGATCTCGGCTTTATGGATTTTGTCATGCCCTGCGTATTTCCCCCATTTTCCAGTTTCATTTTAACGATGTTACATGGGGTTACGGAGATGGGGCCTGGGTGGGATTGTTGTTGGCACAGACTCGATGGGCCGAATGGCCTCGTGCACTGTAAGGATTCTATGATATCCCCCGCTCAGTTGTGCATGTGGTCTGCCGCCATTTAGTATTGCCATGCTTGCTTTGTTCTCTATAAGTATTAGTGGTGGAATCTACACACTGCTGAAAAGGGATGGGAATCCTTACAGCTTCTAACGGTGGAATTCCGTGCATGCTGGAAGGTTGCAACACAAACCCATTTTTTTTTCCTTCCTTGTTCATGGGATGTGGGAGACATTTATTTCCCGTTCCTAGCTGTCCACGCGATAATGGGTGGTGAGCCACCCTCTTGAACTTCTCCGGTCTGCGTGGTCTGAAGGAGCACTTGGGGAGTTCCAGGATTTTGACCAAATGATGATGAAGGAACGGCAACATATTTCCAAAGCAGATGGGGAATTTACTGGATTCTTGGGTTATGATGAAATTCTGAAACCATTTGAGCATTGTATATTTCCTTGGCCATCAATTAATGGCTGTTGAATTATTTTTGAATCTTATGATTCCGAGAAAACTAATCTGTTGAATTCCATTTTATTTCTACAGAAGTATCAAATGAAGCTCGGTTCGTGTTCACTGTGGAAAGCATAGTCATGCCACAGAAGCTGAAAGGCACCC
Organism: Mustelus asterias; assembly: GCF_964213995.1. Taxonomy (NCBI): domain Eukaryota; kingdom Metazoa; phylum Chordata; class Chondrichthyes; order Carcharhiniformes; family Triakidae; genus Mustelus; species Mustelus asterias. The sequence goes on along the minus strand of NC_135826.1, from coordinate 28,340,395 downwards.
TTACGTTTATAGTAAAAGTAAGTTCAAGCGTTGGATAGGTTTTCTGTTTCTGCATTTTCCTCGAGTTGCATTCAAGTCTTTCATAATACTATTTTTTTTCCAGACAGATGATGGATCTTCTCATGAAAAACTTGATTTTAAGTTGCACTTCACTTGCACTTCGTACATGATCACGACGCCTTGTTATAGGTTTGTTTTCAAGTTCTTCTGTTTTACTGGGAAAGTTCTGATTTACAAGAACATCAGCGGATCCCAAAACAGTTCAAATAAAAATGCTACTTCATTACATAATCATGAAATGGAAATAAAAATGAAGTCATGGAAATGAGAATAGAAAAGTCAAATGCGCAATCAGGCTTGTGGTACTTTGCATCACATGCTCACCTGATTGTTCACTGGTCTTGGGTAAATGTGCATTTATTCTCTTCCCAGTTATTTGCAACAGTATATTTGTACAATTGAATATGCACTCTAGATCGTTAAATCCTGTGGTGGTCAATATGATGTGGTAGTATATTACTTTTTTACTGGTTAATAAATAAAACAGCTAGTGTTTTTTTTTGTTCATTCATGTAAAGCTATGCCTTTGAAGTCCGCAATCCTCCAATTGGAACGTCTGGTTTTTAGAACATAAGAACATGAAGCAGGAGTAGGCCATCTGGCCCCTCGAGCCTGCTCCGCCATTCAATAAGATCATGGCTGATTTTTTTTGTGGTCTCAGCTCCACTTACCATAACCCTTAATTCCTTTACTGTTCAAAAATTTATCTATCCTTGCCTTAAACACATTCAATGAGGTTGCCTCAACTGCTTCACTGGGCAGGGAATTCCACAGATTCACAACCCTCAATTCAGTCCTAAATCTGCTCCCCCTTATTTTGAGGCTATGTCCCCTAGTTCTAGTTTCACCCACCAGTGGAAACAACTTCCCTGTTTCTATCTTATCTATTCCCTTCATAATATATGTTTCTGTCAGATCTTCCCTCATTCTTCTGAATTCCAGCGAGTATAGCCCCAGTTTACTCAGTCTCTCCTCCTAAGCCAACCCTCAACTCCGGAATCAACCGAGTGAATCTCCTCTGCACCCCCTCCAGTGCCAGTATATCCTTTCTCAAGAAAGGAGACCAAAACTGTACACAGTACTCCAGGTGTGGCCTCACCAGCACCCTATACAGCTGCAACATAATCTCACTGTTTTTAAACTCCATCCCTCTAGCAATAAAGGACAAAATTCCATTTGCCGCCTTAATTACCTGCTGCACCTGCAGACCAACTCCTTGAGATTCCTGCACAAGGATACCAGGTCCCTCTGCACAGCTGCAATTTTTTACCATTTAAATAATAGTCCATTTTGCTGTTGTTCCTACCAAAATGGATGACCTCACATTTACCAACATTGTACTTCATCTGCCAGACCCTCGCCACTCACTTTTCCTGAGGATTGGGCGAAGTTCAGTATTCAGCAAAGAAGGACATAAGAGGGGGAAAATAGAGTATGAGAGTAAACGCCCAGTAACATGAAAGTGTCCGTAAAAGCTTCGATAAGTATATGAAAAAGAATTAATGAAGACAAATTAGGTCCCTTATAGTGCGAAACAGGGGGATTTATAATAGAGAACAAGGAAATGGCAGACTAATGACACAACTACTTCAGTTCTGTCTTCATGGAGGAAGACACCAGAAATGCTCAGAAATCAAAGGTCTAGTGAGAAGGAGAAATGAAAGGAAATGAATATTACTAGCAAAATAGTGCTGGAGAAATCAATGTGACTGAAAGCTGAGAAATCCCCAGGGCCTGGTAATCTACATCCCAGATTACTAAAGGAGGTGGCCATGGAAATAGTGGGTGCATTAGTCCAAAATTCTGTAGATTCTGGAACTGTCCTGGCAGATTGGAGGGTGGCAAATGTAACCCTGCTGTTTTAAAAAGGAGGGAGAAAACAGAATATAGACCGGTTAGCCTAACGTCAGTAGGATGTGATAATAGGACATCTAGAAAATATCAGTGGGATTAGACAAAGTCGACATGGATTTATGAAAGGGAAATCATGTATGACAAACCAACTGGGGTTTTTTGAGGACTTAACTAGTAGAATAGATAAGGGTGAACCAGTGGACACAGTGTATGTGGATTTTCAAAAAGCTTTTAAAGTCCCATTTAAGAGGTTAGTGTGCAAAATCAAAGTGCATGTGATTGTTGGTAATATTGGCATGGATTGAGAATTGCTTGGCAGACAGGAAACAGCAAGAATAAATGGGCCTTTTTCAAAGTGGCAGGCAGTAACTAGTGGCGTCCCGCAGGGATCAGTGTTTGGGCCCCAGCTATTCACAATATACATCACAATATGATTTGGATGAGGGTACCAAAGGTGATATTTTCAAGTTAGCTGATGACACGAAACTTGGTGGGAATGTGAACGGTGAGGAGAAGGTAAAGAGGCTTCAAGGTAATTTAGACAAGTTGAGTGAGTGGGCAAATACGTGGCAGATGCAGTATAATGTGAATACATGTGAAGTTATCCACTTCACATAGAGAAACAGAATGGCAAAGTGTTATTTAAATGGTGATAGGTTGAGGAATGTTGACGTACAAAGAGACCTGGGTGTCCTGATACACCAGTCACTGAAAGCAAGTATGCAGGTACAGCAAGCAATCAGGAACGCAAATGGTATGTTGGCCTTCATTGCAAGAGCTCTTGAGTACAGGAACAAGGATATGTTACTGCAGCTGTACAGGGCCTTGGTGAGACCACACCTGGAGTATTCTATGCAATTTTGGTCTCCTTATCTAAGAAAGGTTACACTTGCCATAGAGGAACTGCAGCAAAGTTTCACCAGACTGATTCCTAGGGTGACAGAATTGTCATATGAGGAGAGATTGGGTCAATTGGACCTGTATTCACTGGAATTTAGAAGAATTCTACTAGTAATGTATAAAATTCTGACAGATTGGATGCAGAGATCTTGTTGTCTCGAACAAGGAACGGAGATCAGGAGAAATCTCTTCACTCGGTGGTGAACCTATGGAATTCTCTACCACAGAAGGCTGTGGAGGCCAAATCATTGAATATATTTAAGAAGGAAATAGATTTCAAGACTAGAGGTGTCAGGCAGTATGGGGAGAGCGCTGGAGTATGACATTAAGATAGGGGATCCGCTGTGATCATGTTAATTGGTGGAGCAGGCTCGAAGGGCCAAATGGCCTACTTCTCCTATTGAAATCTTCCTCACTCCCATCTTCTCCGTTTTAATCCCTGATATTTGTATCTGCAATAATAACTCAACATTATAATGGAATGTCTGCAGCAACAGAATAGCTCCAATGTTTTTTGTACACAGCAGCATCAGTGTTTGAGAGATGTTGCAAGTGTTTTATTTTAAGTATATTAGACAACCTTGATTAATTTTGCAGGAATTGAAAGATCTTGCTTTAAAAAAGTCTATTAATTGAAAACTAAGCAAACGGGGTCTTGAAACGCCAAACTTGGACAGGGTCTCCTGTTTAACTCCTGGAGAAGTATTTTTGATACAACACTAATATGACTAATATCAATCTGCTTTACCTCCTTTTCATAATCTATAAACAGGACTCTCTTGGTTGACCTTCATTTCAGCCTTTTCATGCCCCACTGAACTTATTTCTTCCTGCCCTCACTCTGTTTTTCGCCTCCTTGTCCAATTTTTCACTACCTACATCTGTGACTCTTACATAGAAACATACGTAGAAAATAGTAGGTGTAGGCCATTCGGCCCTTTGAGCCTGCTCTGCCATTCATCATGATCATGGCTGATCATCAAATTTTAATCCTGCCTTTTGCCCCAGGCTCTTCTGAGACCTTCCTGCATTTTAACTATTTCCAGTCTTTGTCTGCCTCCTCTTCCCTATGGACTTTCAATCTCTCTCCACAACATCAGCCCGGAGCAGAATAGTCTAATAGTCTTCCTTGAGCAGAGGCTCAAGCAGTACTTATCCACCACCACCTTTGTCTGCTTGGCTGAACTTATTCTCTCATTGAACAGTTTCTCCTTAACCTATCTTGCTTCCTCCAAGTAAAAGGAGTATCTTTTGGGTACCAGCATTAGTCCTCGATATCCCAGTCTCTTCGTGGGGTATGTGGACCACTGCTTGTTCCAGTCCGTCCTCAACTTGTTTTCTGGTTCATTGATGACTGTATCAGTGCCATTTCCAACTCTTGCCGCAACTGGAAACTTCATCAACTTTGCTTCTATTTTTCAACTATTTCTCAGCTTTACATAGGCTGTCTGCTAATATTCATGATAAGCCTACCAACACTCAACCACTACCTCGACTATTCTTCCTCACACTTTGCCTCCTGTAAGGACTCCATTCCATTTCATTCTCCCAGTTTCTCTTCTGCAACTTTAACAAAAGTGCTTTTAATATGTCTTCCTCCTTCAACTGCGAATTCCCCCAGTGTGGTCGGCAGGGCCCTCAACTGTGTCTGACCCATTTCCTACACTTCCCTCGTCCTTTCCCGTCCATCCCCAGAACCACACTAGGGTTCCCTTTGTCCTCACTTTCCACTCTACTAACCCCCACATTCAAAGGATCATCCTCACCATTTCCACCACCTCCAACATGATGCCACTACTAAGCACACCATTCCCCCTCCTGTCAATATTCCAAAGGGACTATTCCCTCAATGTCACCATGGTCCACTCCTCGGTCGCCCCCAAAACCTTTGACCTTTCCATGCAATCACAGGGAATGTAACACACCTGCTCTTTCACCTCCCCTTTCTTCTTGTCTAAGGCCCCAAACACCCAGGTGTAGCAGCAGTTTACTTGTACTACTTTCAAGTTAGTATACTGTATTTGCTGCTCACAATGCTGCTTCCTCTCCACTGGGGAAACCAAACACAGATTAGGTGACCGCTTTGCAGACCATGATCCCAAGCTTCCAGCTACTGGCCAATTTAATTCACTACCTTGTTGCCATGCCCACATTTCTATCCTCTGTGTACTGCTGTGTTCTAGTGAAGCTGAATGGAAGCTCTTAGAACAGCACCTCATCTGCAGACTAGACACTTTACAGCCTTTGGAATCAACATTGAGTTCAGCAATTTCAGACCATGAACTCTTCCCTCATTCTGATTCTGTTTTTTTGCCATGTGCCAGTCTTAATCCTGTTTTTCTTCATCATGCTTTTAGATAGAGCTGTTTTTATTCTGCCTTTCATACACTGGATGAATGCTTTGTTTTTTTGCTACAACCACTGCCACTCCCTTGCCATCTTTGTCATTTAATCTCTCCTGTCCTCTACCCTATTCCCGATCTTTTTATTCTTCTTTCTCCTCCACCCCCGCCCCCCTTCAATAGTTTAAACCCATCACACTCAACATGTTAACTCTGTTTCTCTCTCTGTAGGTGCTGGTCAGACCTGCTGAGTGTTTCCAGAACTTTGTTTTAATTTAATATAAATCTTGTAACTTTCTGAACCTGTGACCAGTAAAAGCAGACGTGATGTATCCTAACTGGGGTATGCTAGCCAATAGAGCATTATCATTTAATGATTACGATACTGAGCATGCACCCTCTGATGAGTTGTAACTTTAATAAATTGGTTGATTTGTGGGCAGACAGGTGAAGAAAGTTGCATGAAAGCATGTTCTCAAACCCAACTGGTTCACTAAAATCTTTAATAAAAGGAACCTGATGACTCCTTTCTAGCAGAGTCTACATGTGACTCCAGTTCCACTTCATCATTGATTCTTGCTGGCCAATTAATTGATCTGTGGGTGTCTCAATTGTTAACTATTATTTCTTGAAAGTGCCCACTATCTTGGGGAACTAAGGATGGGCAATGAATGTGGCACTGATTTGATTTATTATTGTTGCATGTATTGGGATACAGTGAAAAGTATTGTTTCTTGCACGCGATACCGACAAAATGTACCATTCATAGGGGAGAAGGAAAGGAGAGGGTGCAGAATATAGTGTTACAGTCATAGCTAGGGTGTAGGGTTGCCAGCTACTAAGAACAACAGCTATAACTGTTTTATAACTGTTTAGAACGTAGAACATAGAACAGTACAGCACAGAACAGGCCCTTCGGCCCACGTTATTGTGCCGAGCTTTGTCTGAAACCCAGATCAAGCTATTTCCTCCCTATCATCCCGAAGTACTCCACGTGCCTTTCCAATAGCTTCTTAAATGTTCCTAAAGTTTCTGACTCCACTATCACTGCAGGCAGTCCATTCCACACCCCAACCACTCTCTGAGTAAAAAACCTACCTCGGACATCCTTCCTATATCTCCCACCATGAACCCTATAGTTATGCCCCCTAGTTACCACTCCATCCACCCGAGGAAATAGTCTTTGAACATTCACTCTATCTATCCCCCTCATCATCTTATAAACCTCTATCAAGTCTCCTCTCAACCTCCTCCGCTCCAAAGAGAAAAGCCCAAGTTCCCTCAACCTTTCCTCATAAGACCTACCCTCCAAACCAGGCAGCATCCTGGTAAATCTCCTTTGCACTCTTTCCAGTGTCTCCACATCCTTCTTATAGTGAGGTGACCAGAACTGCACACACTATTCCAAATGTGGTCTCACCAAGGTCCTGTACAGTTGCAGCATAACCCCACGGCTCTTAAACTCAAACCACCTGTTAATGAACGCCAACACACTATAGGCCTTCTTCACGGCTCTATCCACTTGAGTGGCAACCTTCAGAGATCTATGAATATGCACCCCAAGATCTCTCTGTTCCTCCACATTCTTCAGACCCCTACCTTTGATCCTGTAATCCACATTTAAATTTGTCCTACCAAAATGAATCACCTCGCATTTGTCAGGGTTAAACTCCATTTGCCATTTTTCAGCCCAGCTCTGTATCCTATCTATATCTCTTTGCAGCCTACAACAGCCCTCCACCTCATCCACTACTCCACCAATCTTGGTGTCATCAGCAAATTTACTGATCCACCCTTCAGCCCCCTCCTCCAAATCATTTATAAAAATGACAAATAGCAGAGGACCAAGCACTGATCCCTGTGGCACTCCGCTGGTAACCGGTTTCCAGTCCGAAAATTTTCCATCCACCACCACCCTCTGTCTTCTGTTAGATAGCCAGTTACCTATCCAATCGGCCAAACTTCCCTCTATCCCACACATCCTTACTTTCTTCATAAGCCGACCATGGGGGACTTTATCAAACGCCTTACTAAAATCCATGTATATGACTTCAACTGCACTACCTTCATCTACATACTTAGTTACCTCCTCAAAAAATTCTATCAAATTTGTGAGGCAAGACTTGCCCTTCACAAATCCGTGCTGACTATCCCGGATTAAGCTACATCTTTCTAAATGGTCGTAAATCCTATCCCTGAGGACCTTTTCCATCAACTTACCGACCACCGAAGTAAGACTAACCGGACTATAATTACCAGGGTCATTTCTATTCCCTTTCTTAAACAGGGGAACCACATTCGCCACTCTCCAGTCCTCTGGCACCATCCCTGTGGACAGTGAGGACGCAAAGATCAATGCAAAAGGCTCTGTTATCTCATCCCTTGCCTCCCAAAGACTCCTAGGATATATTTCATCAGGCCCAGGGGACTTATCAACTTTCAGTTTATTCAAAATTGCTAGTACATCTTCCCTCCGAACATCTACTTCCTCCAGCCTATCAGCCTGTGACACCCTCTCTTCCTCAAAAACATGGCCCCTCTCCTTGGTGAACACCGAAGAAAAGTATTCATTCATCACCTCTCCTATCTCTTCTGACTCCTTGCACAAATTCCCACTGCCGTCCTTGACTGGCCCCAACCTCGCCCTGGTCATTCTTTTATTCCTCACATAAGAGTAAAAAGCCTTGGGGTTTTCCTTGATCCGACCCGCCAAGGACTTCTCATGCCCCCTCCTAGCTCTCCTAAGCCCCTTTTTCAGCTCATTTCTTGCTAACTTGTAACCCTCCAACGAGCCAACTGAACCTTGTTTTCTCAACCTTACATATGCTTCCTTCTTCCTCTTGACAAGACATTCCACCTCTTTTGTGAACCATGGTTCCCTCACTCGGCCATTTCCTCTCTGCCTGGCAGGGACATACCTATCAAGGACACGCAGTATTTGTTCCTTGAAAAAGTTCCACTTTTCATTAGTGCCTTTCCCTGACAATTTTTGTTCCCATCCTATGCTTCCTAATTCCCGCCTGATTGCATCATAATTACCTCTCCCCCAATTGTAAACTATGCCCTGCCGCATGGCCCTCTCCCTCTCCATTGCAATAACAAAAGACACCGAATTGTGGTCACTATCTCCAAAGTGCTCTCCCACAACCAAATCCAACACTTGGCCCGGTTCATTTCCCATTACCAAATCCAATGTGCCCCCACCTCTTGTCGGCTTATCCACATATTGTGTCAGGAACCCCTCCTGCACACTCTGCACAAAAACTACCCCATCCGAACTATTCGACCTATAAAGGCTCCAATCAATATTTGGAAAGTTAAAGTCCCCCATAACAACTACCCTGTGACCCCCACACCTATCCATAATCTGCTTCGCAATTTCTTGCTCCACATCTCTATTATTATTTGGGGGCCTATAGTAAACTCCTAACAACGTGACCGCTTCTTTCCTATTCCTAACCTCAGCCCATATTACCTCTGTAGGCAGATCCCCTTCGAAATGCCTTTCTGCAGCCGTTACACTCTTCTTGATTAACAGTGCCACTCCTCCACCTCTTTTACCAGCTACCCTACACTTACTGAAACATCTATGCCCCGGAACTTCCAACAACCATTCCTGTCCTTGTTCTACCCATGTCTCCGTAATGGCCACAACATCGTAGTCCCAAGTGCAAATCCACGCCCCAAGTTCACCTACCTTATTTCGGATGCTCCTTGCATTGAAGTAGACACACTTCAACCCACCTTCTTGTCTGCTGGTACCCACCTTTGACCATGATAACCTTCCCAGTACCTCACTACACTCACTCACCTCCGGACTACAACTCCTTTTCCCATCCCCCTGACAAATTAGTTTAAACCCCCCCCCCCGAAGAGCTGTAGCAAATTTCCTGTGATTTCCAAATTTCCAGTTCGATGTTCAGTTCATTCAATTTATATGTTCGCTGTGTTCCATTTACATTAGTTACCCCCTCACGGTTCTTTTAAAAACTCCATGGACCAGTTTTTAAGCTGACTTTAGAGGCGACCTCAAAATTCTGATTAGAACATGTTAATTTGCAGGAAATTTTTCTAAATTAACAGTTTAATGTTTTAACTGTTCTTCAACTGGTGATAACAAGAATTCACTGGCCACAAATATATGGGACAGTTAATGGCAAAGTACAGGTAAACTTTTAAAATAAAAGTTTTCTCCTGCTGAGGCTAATTTTGGGGAATTGTTTATGCTCGCCGTGTAAACTCATGTTGTGCTGCTTTTTGACGTATTGACATCTCTGCCTTACAAATTAGTTCTTTCTTCCCTTTACTCTGTAATCAAGGATCTTTCAGTGTCATTTCTAAATACTTCCTCTTTATTGTTGCAGTGACGCATTTGCAAAATTGCTAGAATCTGGTGAACTAAAGATGTGTTCGATAAAAGTAGATGGAATAAGTATTTCTTTCCAGCTCCTCCTGGCAAAGATTTGCTTTCATCACCACTTCTCAGGTACTTTTTTTTTTCAATGCACAGAGAGATGTTTGTTTTGCTGTATTCACACTTTGAGATTCCTTTGAATGTCGATGGTCTGTATACAGCTGACATTGTACTTTTTAAGAGCTGGTTGTAAATAGACTGGAAATCACAGCTCCGCAAATTGCCAGCTGATCAATTCTGAGCCATTGTGGAAAGCTTGAAGCCCATAGAAAATGTACTTGGTCTTTCACATGTTAGTGGAAGCTGAAAAAAAGTATTATAGTCGCTGAATGCAGCTTCCCGCCATCAGTTTAATGGAGACAAAGTGTTCTGGAATGCGAATGGCACTGGCTGTTTTTTCGGTCCACCACAAAAGTATTCTCAACTGGCAATTTGTTTTCAACAGTACGTGTTTACTTGACACGTGCAGTTTCCAACGTATGTGATATTTCTACCTACTGCTTCCAAACTGTGGCTCCCTCAAAAATTGGCTGAATCCAGCACATCTTTTGTGAAGTATGTTTGACACTGGCACTAATTTTCCATGCACATGATACATTCCCTACGTAACCTGGCCAATAGCACGTAGATATGCAGCATCAGAGTTAATCTCACACACTAAGCAATTGTAACATTCTTGTCGCGTTCTCTGTACAATGGATTGAGGATTATTAACTCCTATTTGCCTAAGACTGATGCACTGCACACCTCCTGTGAAATTGAGGGGTTGTTCTTGCCGAAATAGTGGAGAGAAAAACTGCCATACCAGTTAGCAGTGTACATGCATGCTGGATTTACTGAATGCATATTAGTAATGTACCAGACCAGTTCAATGTTCAGTCCATTCAATTTATATGTTCGCTGTGTTCCATTTACATTAGTTACCCCCTCACGGTTCTTTTAAAAACTCCATGGACCAGTTTTTAAGCTGACTTTAGAGGCAACCTCAAAATTCTGATTAGAACATGCTTCATTCTGGTACAGTTAAATAAATCACACCTGAAGTAGGTCATTACCTTTAGACAGTGGACAAAATTAACTTTCATCTTCTGGACTCGAACCCCAATTGAATGTTGAGATCCATCATTCAGTGAAAAGAGGGATAACTGGCATTCTGCTGGAACTTGATCTTCAATACTGAAACTTTGGTCATTCCATCTATACTTATCTGCCCACAGTGCTAAACAAATGCTTTTGCCATTTATCGGCACATCTTAATACTGGGGCACCTGAGAATATACTGCAATACTATCACTAAATGCTAAATTGACAGGGATATTGTGGGGGAAAAGGGGCCAGTCAGAGTGGATCGAACATCCTCAGACAATTAAATAAAGTCTATAATAAGGGTGGCATGATAGCACAGTGGTTAGCACTGCTGCTTTACAGCACTAAGGACTAAGGTTTGATTCCTGGCTTGGATCACTGTCTGTGTGGAGTTTGCACGTTCTCCCCGTGTCTGGATGGGTTTCCTCCCGGGTGCTCCGGTTTCCTCCCACAGTGAGAAAAATGTGCTGGTTAGTTGCATTGACCCGAACAGGCGCCGGAGTGCGGCAACTAGGGGAATTTCACAGTAACTTAATTGCAGTGTTAATGTAAGCCTTACTTGTGACTAATAAATAAACATTTCATAAAATTTCTTTGAATTTACTGGTGATACCCTCTTATCCATTAACGCAAAGAGCCCTCTAAACAGCTCTTGTGATGCTGGGACTGAACATAATGATGGGTCATTACCTTCTGAAGAATGCAGTGTTTTGATTGAAGCTGTGTTTGAGAAGGTTTAGATTATAATGTGAAACTTTCTCTCCTAGCCCCAATCTAGGAAGATGCATTTCCAAGTGTTTTCTCAGCCTCTTGTGCTTAATTAGAAAATAGTTTCATAGCAATTAAAGATTTTTTACTTTTAGTACTATCCATATCTTTTTAAAGCAATAGGAAATTTAAACTACATTTTTTTTAAAAACATGAGTTTCTTCTTCTCTAGAAAATGATTTTGAAATTGTATATTGTGCTTGAAATTATTTTTCTTTCCATCCTCACAGTTGTGGAACGAATCAATTCATGTGCATCAATGTATAGCCGTTCTATCCAGGGTCATCACATGTGTCTTTTGGTGAAAGTGGTGAGTATCAGTCGAATGTTGTGATGTATCCTTGTCAGAATCCTTTTTACTTGTGTATCGTCCCATCAGCTTCTGAAAGCTGGAATGAGACTCCATTAGTTGAAGCCCATCAAGAACATTTAGTCAATTATTGCAAATTGACTTCTCTAATCAGAAAGTTAGTTTTAAGACCTGGAAATGGGTGAAGCTGTCTGCACATCCTGTTTGTGTAGCCATCTTATTTACCTCGCAGACTTCTGGTTTGGTTTACTCCTGTAGAATGCCACGATGAACACATTGTTCTTTTTGAAAGGGAGGAATCTGCAGGTTTTTAAAATTCATTCATGGAACATGGGCATCACTGGCTGGCCAGCATTTTTTGCCCATCCCTAGTTGCCTGAGAACAGTTGAGAGTCAACCACATTGCTGTGGTTCTGGAGTCACATGTAGGCCAGACCAGGTAAGGACGGCAGATTTCCTTCCCTAAAGGACATTCGTGAACCAGATGGATTTTTCCAACAATTGACAATGGTGTCATGGTCATCGGTAGATTATTAATTCCGGGTAATTTTTATTGAATTCAAATTCCACCATCTGCCGTGGTGGGATTCGAACTTGAGTCCCCAGAACATTAGACTATTAATTCAGAAACTCAGCTAGCGATAATGCCACTAGGCCATCACCTCCCCTAAATTTGTACTGGTTCCAAATTTGCTGCAGATTAAAATCCAAGATGACGTCTCTTCAGAAACTCCATAGAGCTATTGTATATAACTTTATGCTTTAAAATGGCTGGTTTGGTTTAGGATCCAAGAGGACAGTGTAAACAGAGTAGAATTAAGTCTTGTGTTCAGTAACTCTGATTTTCTAAGGGTGTTCAGTGTATGTTTTTGGAAGTCTGGAATACCTACTTCAATTCAGAATTTTAAAATGTGTGTAATACTTTGCAAGTATCCTTTCATATATCCGTTGCAGCTGATCTGTGTTGATTCTGTTATTGACAAGAATCTACATGTTGTCCATGACTGGAACCTGTAAGAGACCATAGAATCATGGAATCCCTACAGTGCAGAAAGAGGTCATTTGACCCATCGAGTCAGCACCGACAACAATTCCACCCAGGCCATGTCCCAGTATCCCCACGTATTTACCCTGCTAATCCCTTAATAGTAAGGGGCAATTTATCATGGCCAATCAACCTAACCCACACATCTTTGGACTGTGGGAGGAAACTGGAGCACCCGGAGGAAACCCACGCAGACACAAGGAGGACGTGCAAACTCCACACAGTCACCCAAGGCCGGAATTGAACCTGGGACCCTGGCGCTGTGAGGCAGCAGTGCTAACCACTCTGCCACCGTGCTGCCCATCTGTGTTGCATCTCCTGGTCTTGAGAGCTCTAAATGTTGGCAGAGAGTTTGCCAATGAGAGCTTTTTTTATGGGAGCAAGGATCAGTGTTCCAATGCCAATTCTGGTCCCATTCCCACTATTATGTAATTTTTCTGATATTCTCCCCTCTTCTGAATCATACTGACAAAGTTCCAAAAATGTCAGCAGCCCGAGTGGGTGGTATAAGACTAGAGAGTTGAATTTTACAAATTTTGACCGCAAAAGGCATCACACCTGAACAAATGCATCAGTCAGTAGAGGGGCTGGTTATAATACCCTACCATTGCCCCCGCACAGATGATAAAGCTTTGGCTTAATAGTTCTTGGTCACACTGAGCATTGCATTTGTCAACTTTAATTAAGGAAACTCATGATTTCACCATGTTCTTCAAACTGAAATATTCACCAAAATCTTGTTGGTGTTTACGCCAGTGGGATCTTAAGTTCCCGCTGATGGCGGACCCCTGCCACGGGTTTTCTGACAGAGAGGGGTGTTTTCAACGGGAAATCCTGTTGACGACAAAGGGGCCACGGGTCCTGCCGCCCGAGAGCGGCGCGCTGCCCCCATTGCTGCGGAGAGCACCGTGGAGGATAATCCCAGCCCATTGAATGTTAAGGTAAACTTTGTCAAGTTAGAGCTTGTAAACATGTGAACTGACTCTATACTAAAGTGGGAAACATAATTTTATTTTCAATAGGGAGATAGCTCCGTCTCTGTGGATGGGAAATGCAGCGATTCTACTCTTCTTGGGAATCTACTTGATGAATTGAAGCAGACATTGACAGAGAAGTGCTGAGCCGTTGTAAATTGCACTAGAACTGTATTATGTTTTCCCCTGAAAGCATGAGCTACTTAACACAAGGCATGTGAATTATTTATCTTCACGGTCATTTGCAGTTAGACATCCTAATCTCGTGTTCAAGGTTTTTTTTTGTTTTCTTTGGCCACTACTCCACATATCGTTTCACCACAATCTCATAATGCAACCATGTGTATTATACCGGTTACTGAGACCAGCAGCCGTTCAAATATCCAGACTCCTAGAGTGTATTGAACCGGTTTGTGTATTTCAAATTGATACCGCATTCCTGAAGAATTGAACTGTAGTGGTGCTGTGCAAGCAGCTGTGAACCCAGAGTAGTCTGCCAGCCTGTGTCAGAGGCTGGACATTTACTTTAAATTTGTCTTAATTAAATGTTTATTCCAAAAATAGTGGTGTTTTGTTTGATGGTCAAAACTGTCAATTTAGCATGTAGAGTTCTCTCATGGAATCCTGTGTGTTAATCCTAGGATTTTGAACAATGTGTTTAAAATTATTTACTATCAACATTCCCTCTTGGAGGTTAAAAAAAAAATAATGACAAGCTGCTGTATCTTTTGTGTCGATAAATCAATAAAAATATAAAACCTTCTTGGTGTCTTGCTTTTTAAAAATATCAGAGCCATCTCTCCACCATTTATTTTTCATCCTATTGCAGAACGTGCTTTCTATCTTGGCCTAATTTGTCATAGAGTCCCTACAGTGCAGAAGGAGGCCATTTGGCCCATTGAGCCTGCACCAATGACAATCCCTGTCCCTGAAACCTTGTGTATTTGCCCTACTGATCCCCCTGACACTAAGGGGCAATTTAGCATAGTCAATCAATCTAACCCACGCATCTCTGGAGGAAACCGGAGCACCTGTCGGAGAAACACGCAGACACAGGAGAATGTGCAAAACTCCACGCAGCCACCCAAGGCCGCAATTGAAGTCGGGTCCCTGAGGCAGTAGTGCTAACCACTGTGCCACCGTCCTGCCCTCATTCAAGCAAATGGTTTTGAACTTACTACATTGCAGCATTTCTTGGTGTTAGCTGGCATGCACTCTCCAGTGGATTGTAGGGAGTTTTTTTATTCCCCCCCCCTTTCATATGAAACTATGAACTGACATTGAAAGGCCACACAGACTTTATTTGTCTGTCTATCTTGCTTATAGTTTAGAATATGCACTTCCTTACCGCAAATCTTGGGTCTTTTTGTTACTTGGAAGTTTTTGCTGTGCATCAGTCTCACAGGTTCTGTGGTGTGAATTTCTGAAGTAACTTCATAGCCAGCATCACTGTTGGATAACCCTTGATGCAAATAAGCCGAGTACAATGAATAATGACTTAAAAAATTCAATCCTTGCAAAGAATGGAATAAAAGTTGGCCAAATTGAAAGCACACAGAGGGGGGAAAAGTGGAATAGAAAATGGAGAGAAAGATAAATGATTGGATTGGAAAAAATCAGAAATAGTTAAACACTGAATTTGTGTAGCATATTGTCCTATAATATCACATTGAGATCTGATATTGAAACTAATAATAAATCACGAGGTCAGTGGTAGTGAACTAACTGGAGGAGTTCATTAACACATCTTTATCCTGGCACAATCAGCATAAGACTGCGGAGGCAAGCTCCACCTAGGGTGGAGCTCAAGTCCCAGGTCACCTGACTGTTCTTTTAAAGGGGCATGCCCCAAGATACATAACACATGCCACCCATCGAATTATTTCTGAAGCCCAGTAACTTGTGCAGGTAATCAAAGCAATTATTCTGTGGCAGCGGTGAAATCATGACCAGTTTTTTTTTGTAATGTTTGCCTAGTATGTCAGGAAAAATCCCACTTCAAATAGTGCCTTGACATCCATCTCCACTGTGGGATGCAGATGGCACCGGAATTTGAAATGTCTTGACAATGCAGCACTCCTTTAGTACAGGATTGGGAATGTCAGCCCATGTTATGAGCTGAAGGCAGGGTTTTCTATGTTGAGTGCTGTCGACAGAAGGTGGACTGCAATGGTTTTAAAACTTCTTTCTGTGGGGCCATGTTGTGCAAATGGTAACAGTCCCAGAAGCTCCCAATCCTGCATTCTAGAACAGCATGTCCTCTAACTAAAAGATGGTTGTCATCTTTACAGAAAATGCTTTACTTCCATTGTACATTAATGCACTAGTAAATGGAAAGCATAGAAATGTTATGACTTCAGGGAGCCTCCTTCGGTCTGGTAGCTCAATTTTAAAACCGTGATGGTACTCAATGAATGAATAATATCAGAAAGACCAGAAATAAGATGGGATCAAATATTATGGGATGTGTCCAGCTTCCATTCCTGCCATTTACTTACGAAACAGGAGTGAACAATTCAAACTTGTCTGCTATACCGATCAATAAGGTCACAACTGAACTGTACATCAACTTAATTCACCCCAACTCGCATTAATTTACCTTGATACCCTTGCCTTACAATGATCTCTGGATTTTTCTTGAAAATTTCAATTGACCCAGCAGCCTCCGCACAGCCTGTTTAAAATCTGTTGTCAATTCTTAGTCCTGCAATTGGATATCCTCTACTGGTTTAGTTAGGCCTATCAATGGCAGAAATTGTGTGGTGTGGTGCGCACAACAATGACTTATTTACTAAATAACCCTGACATAGAAGATGAAAGAATTATGACCGCTCTCTGGAAAGTGGGTATTCGCCTGAATTCTCAGTCAAGTAGTCATTTTCAGAAAAAGGACATGGAATTGTTCCGCAATTGAGCTTCATGAACTCAGGTCCCGAATTGCTGAGAATGTCATCCTTTTACTGTGCATTTTACATCAAAAATTGGGCCTGACCTTTTCTCTCTGTAATTTTGCATACATTATAGTAAAATTGGGATAATGAATGTACAAGTGCGCATTAGATTAGTGTAAAAGGCCAGTTGGAAAATTCAATATCGCATGATTCAAAGATCTGGTGATACGGATCTTTAATATCCTGGCCCCGGGTCTTGTCTTCTGCATCTGTGCCAGCCATCCTGTTGCACAGATGACTTACCAACCATTAAAAAGGTAATTAAGTTTTTACAGCCGAAGTAAAAGTGGATTTATGGCTCCACATTTGCCCCAAGTCCCACTCAATTACTTGGCAATCGAATAAGTGCAGACGTGATTTCCTACATTGCAACAGTCGCTATACTTAAACTACTTCATTGGCTGAAAGGTGCCTTGGGATGTACTGAGGTCATAAAAGACTCCATATAAATGCAAGTCTTGATTCTTAATTTCACAGTCGCGCACACTGTTAAACACATCTCTACCTTAAGTGTGGTCATAATGAATGACACCATAAGATTTTAATAGCTGACATTTAATTCCAGTCTGTATAAGAGAATTTTGGAAGAATGGAGTTTAAAAACAAGAAATTGAGAACCAACCTCTTTCTGAAGGATATTATCATAGAATCACTACAGTACAGAAGGAGGCCATTCAGCCCATCGAGTCTGCACTGACAACAATCCCAACCCAGGCCTTATCTACCTAGCCCCACAGTCCAAAGATGTGCAGGTTAGGTTGAATGGCCATGCTAATCCCCGACACTAAGGGGCAATTTAGCATAGCCAATCATCCTAACCTGCATATTTTTGGACTGTGGGAGGAAACTGGAGCACCCAGAGAAAACCCACACAGATACAGGGAGAATGTGCAAACTCCACACAGACAGTGACCCGAGGCTGGAAAAGAACCCGGGTCCCTGGCGCTGTGAGGCAGCAGTGCTAACCACTGTGCCTTAAAATGTAAATAGTAAACTTGTTGTCAAAAGATCACATTCGGTGTCGCCAATTGATCCGATTATATTGTTTCACTGCTCATTATTTTCTTTTAAAAGGAACTTCCTGCTGGCAGCTAATGAGCTGCTATTGTACTTCTCTCTCCACAGATGCTGCCAGACCCGCTGAGTTCTGTTTCATTTTTAATTTCAGATCTCCAGTATCCGCAGTATTTCGGTTTTTATTAAAATTATTCCTTATTTTCAATACTTACCTCCCAGCAAAACTGTGGCCCATCACAATGGTAGCTGGGGAATTGACCCTGACACTAAGAGATTCTATAATGGTTAATACAAGCAGGAGAAATCCGAAGACTAGAAGTCATTGTACCAGGCCCAAAATGTAAGCTGTATGTGGTCCAATTGACAAATCCATCCAACTGAGGTAGCAACATGCAACCTTTCGCTGTCTGCTTACACCAAGATAATTCTGGTACAGAGGAACTGTACTCACAGGTGCATGAGAGAGAAAACACAAAAACCCTCTACAGCATAGATCGTTGCTTTTGAGTAAGAGAGTTTTATTTGACATTGGTTTGGATTTTGTCCTAAAATTGAGAAAAAGGATTAGTAAAAATGATTATATATTTATTGGGTGCTTTGTGAAATACATATCACAGGGTTAATGAATCTTACTGATGGCCAATTCTTTCTTTAAGTCTCCCACAGCACAAAGATGGCCTCTTTCTGTGCTAGAATATTCTATGATTCTACAACTTTCGAGATTTCAGTGCAGCATAAGTTTTGATTCAACTTTGATAAGAAAGGTTTATTCGTTAGAAACTTTCAGACTTGAATGTTGGGGGAGCAGCAAATAAAATTAATCAGCTGCAATATCTTCTATAAACCAATAAGACAGAAATATTAGGATATTATACACATGAGCAGCACGGTGGCACAGTAGTTAGCACTGCTGCCTCACAGTGCCAGGGGCCTGGGTTCAATGGCTAAGATGTCCTCTCAGAGTTGGTGCAGACTTAATGGGCCCTCAAAGTAGGGATTCTACGGCTCTATCAATTAATTTTCATCAATCATCCAAACAAAATAATTGTACATGACTGTTTTAGTGCCACAGAACAAGGTCACGTATTAGCCAAGATTAGTTTAGCATTGAAGAAGAGGGCCAAAATTATAATGTGGAGCTTATACAAGCTTGGGGATGAAGGGTTAAGTAACTTCCTTCTATGCAGGAATGTTTATGATTCTACAGTTTTGCTAACAATCTATTTAAAAAAAGCTTCCTACTGCTTATAGTTAAAATATAAATTACTGACACTTTGACAAATGTTCCTACCTTGTACTGTGGACATCCACCAGGTGATTGCTACATGCCTTAGGACACTGATGATTCATCCCAAGTTGTGTTCGAAGTGCTACTTTCAATATAAACTTTTTGAAGCAAATGCTGTGTTCACTAAAGCAGCCCTCTGTGCTTTTTTTTCACCCACACCAAAAGGTGGAACGAAACATAATATTTAATACAGGTATTGTACAATACAATCATTGTTAAATGCTTTTAAGGCAGTCATATATGAAACAATCAGGTATGTCTCCTGCACACATCAGGTATATAACCACCACAGCAGAGGTGGCAAAATGGCTGGCACTGCTGCCTCACAGCAACCAGAGACCCCAGGTTCGATTCCCAGCTTGGGTCACTATCTGTGCGGAGTCTGCACGTTCTCCCCGTGTCTGCATGGGTTTCCTCCGGGTGCTCCGGTTTCCTCCCACAGTCCAAAAGACGTGCTGGTTCGGTGCATTGGCCATGCTAAATTCTCTCTTAGTGTACCACAACAGGCGCTGGAGTGTGGCGACGAGGGGATTTTCACAGTAACGCCATTACTACTTGTGACACTAATAAAAAAACTTAATGTTTCGGAGCTTTTCTGGCAACAGAGCCTCTATTTCTCCATTCAGCAGCCGAATATGTGGCTTAATCGGCTGTATGTTGTTTTATAACTGACATACAGGTGACATGTGATACATCTGTTGAATTTTCACGTGATTAATTAAGTTATGGATGAGTCACAGCTTAATAAGAAAACAAATGGATATTAGAAATCTGAAAGAACAAGCAAAGGTGTAGAGACAGAAGTTAACTTTCTATCTTTCTAATTTGATTTTTTAATTTTGATTTTGATTATTGTCACATGTATTAGCATACAGTGAAAGGTATTGTTTCTTACGCACTATACAAAACAAAGCATACCATTCATAGAGAAGGAAATGAGAGAGTGCAGAATGTAGTGTTACAGTTATATCTAGGGTGCAGAGAAAGATCAACTTAATGCGAGTTCAAAAGTCTGATGGGAGCAGGGAAGAAGCTGCTTTTGAGTCGGTTGGTACATGACCTCAGACTTTTGCATCTTTTTCCCGATGGAAGAAGCTGGAAGAGAGAATGTCCGGGGTGCGTGGGATCCTTAATTAGGCCGGCTGCTTTTCCGAAGCAGTGGGAATTGTAGATGGAGTCAATGGATAGGAGGCCGGTTTGAGTGATGGACTGGGCTTCATTCACTACCCTTTGTAGTTTCTTGTTGTCTTGGACAGAGCAGGGGCCATACCAATCTGTGATACAACCAGAAAGAATTCTATGGTGCATCTATAAAAGTGAGAGTCTTAGCGGACATGTCAAATTTCCTCAGTCTTCTGAGAAAGTAGAGGCGTTGGTGGGCTTTCTTAACTATAGCGTTGGTGTGGAGCGACCAGGACAGGTTGTTGATGATCTAGACACCAAAAGACTGGAAGCTCTCAACCATTTCTACTTTGCCCCCATTGATGTAGACAGGGGCATGTTCTCCACTACACTTCCTGAAGTTGTTTTTTTGGCATTGAGGGAGATATAGACATAGAATGCATTGTCATCGCACCAGTTCACCAGATTCTCTATCTCATTCCTGTACTCCGTCTCTTCAGTGTTTGAGATCCGACCCACTACAGTGGTGTCTTCAGCAAACTTGAAAACCGAGTTGGAGGGGAATTTGGCCGCACAGTCATAGTATATAAGTATAGTAAGGGGCTGAGGGCACAGCCTTGTGGGGCACCGGTGTTGAGGATGATTTTGGAGAAGATGTTGTTGCTTATCCTTACTGATTGTGGTCTGTGGGTTAGGAAGTTCAGGATCTAGTCGGTGAGGGAGGAGCCAAGCTCCAGGCCATGGAATTTGGAAATGAATTTCATAGGAATAATGGTGTTGAAGGCTGAGCTGTAGTCGATAAATAGGAGTCTGACATAGGTGTCCTTGTTATCTGGGTGTTCCAGGGTTGAGTGCAGGGCCAGGGAGATGGTGTCTACTGCAGACCTGTTGCGGCAGTAGACAAACTGTAGTGGATCCAGGTAGTCCAGGAGGCTGGAATTGATTCGTGCCATGACTAACCTTTCGAATCACTTCATAATGATAGATGTCAGCGCCACCGGATGATAGTCACTAAGGCACGCTGCTTGGTTTTTCTTTGGATGGTCGTCTTCTTGCAGCAGATAGGGACCTTAGATTGTTGTAAAGAGAGGTTGAAGATGTCTGCGAATACCCCCGCTAGCTTATCCACACAGGATCAAGTGCTCATCCGGGTACCCCAGCCGGGCCAGTCGCTTTCCGTGGGTTGACCTTCGAGAAGGCTGCTCTGACATCGGCAATGGTGACCCCAGATACAGGTTCATCCAGGGTTTCCAGGATGGAGGGCATGCCCTCACTGACCTCTTGCTGAAAACGGGCATAGAATGCAATGAGCTCATCGGGGAGGGGTGCGTTGGTGCCGGTGATTTTACATGCCTTCAGGTTATAACTTGTTATGTCTTGCAGACCTTGCCGTAGTTGACGGGGGTCCATGGGGCTAGCCTGGGACTCATCCCAACTGGAAGATTTGTTAGAGATGTGTCAGTTTTTAAGCAAGTTCAGAGACAATAAAAGAGGGGAGAAACGCAGGGGCGCATCTGATTGTGTGGAAGGCAAGAGAGGATAAATGACGAAAAGGATATAATGGTGTGATTCAAAAGAGGACATTGATGGCACAATGAAGCAAATAATGGGTTTAGAGGAGAAGGAAATGAAAATAACAGAATCATTACTAACAGTCGCTGCCTGAATGGAATGTGCGCAGTGGTAATGAGAGGAAATTGTTGAACACAATGTTGTGTCTAGAAGGTTGTAAAGTGCCTATTTTGAAAAACGTGACACTGTTATTTGAACTTCCATTGAACTTTGTTAAAATAGCATAGGAGGCCGAGGTAAAAGCGGAAATGGGATGGAGAATTAGAACATAGAACATAGAACATAGAACATTACAGCGCAGAACAGGCCCTTCGGCCCACGATGTTGCACCGACCAGTTAAAAAAAAAAACTGTGACCCTCCAACCTAAACCAATTTCTTTTCGTCCATGAACCTATCTACGGATCTCTTAAACGCCCCCAAACTAGGCGCATTTACTACTGATGCTGGCAGGGCATTCCAATCCCTCACCACCCTCTGGGTAAAGAACCTACCCCTGACATCGGTTCTATAACTACCCCCCCTCAATTTAAAGCCATGCCCCCTCGTGCTGGATTTCTCCATCAGAGGAAAAAGGCTATCACTATCCACCCTATCTAAACCTCTAATCATCTTATATGTTTCAATAAGATCCCCTCTTAGCCGCCGCCTTTCCAGCGAAAACAATCCCAAATCCCTCAGCCTCTCCTCATAGGATCTCCCCTCCATACCAGGCAACATCCTGGTAAACCTCCTCTGCACCCTCTCCAAAGCCTCCACATCCTTCCTGTAATGTGGGGACCAGAACTGCACACAGTACTCCAAGTGCGGCCGCACCAGAGTTGTGTACAGTTGCAACATAACGCTACGACTCCTAAATTCAATCCCCCTACCAATAAACGCCAAGACACCATATGCCTTCTTAACAACCTTATCTACTTGATTCCCAACTTTCAGGGATCTATGCACACATACACCTAGATCCCTCTGCTCCTCCACACTATTCAAAGTCCTCCCGTTAGCCCTATACTCAACACATCTGCCATTAAACCGACAAACGACAGCTCTGGCTCAAGCCTGCAAACTGAATGGAGGTGGTCACGAAAACAATCACGCAATCTGCCTTTGGTCTGCCAAATGTAGAGGAGGCAGCATCTTAAGCAGAGAATACATCCTATAAAGGTAAAGTCACCATAGTCCCAGATAACCATAGGCTGGTGGTGATTTAACCCAAGGATCACCACACCTCAGGCAACGTTGAGAAGGTTCATGAATAACTTCAGCTGGTACGGCCATTGAACCCACACTGTTGGTGTTGCTCTGTATCACAAACCAGCTGTTCAGCCAATGTGACAGTGACCATAGTTATCGGCGATTGCTGTAAAAATCCATCTCTTTCAATTTGATTCCAGATCCATAGTAACGTGATTGACTCAACTGCCCTCTGCAATGAGCAAACAAACCATTCGCTTCAAGGGTAGTCAGGGATGGGCAACAAATGCTGGCCTTGCCAGCAATATCCAGATCCTATGTAAGAATAAAGAACAAAACCCTACGCTTACTGTGACTTATCCAGATTACTGCCCCCCATATCCATTCAGTAATGATTTCCAGCTCTTTGGTCAGCATCATCCTTGCAAAACCCCATTGTCTTCTTATGTACCAGCTCGATTGCCTCCAGTGTAACATTCCCGCACGCACCCAAAGCTCTTTATTCCCAACATCAGAAGCCATCTTTCCAGCCTCTGTAATGGAACTACTCCCCAGAACGCTCCACCTTGCTACTTACCTTCACCTTCTTCAACCATTCTCTTTGCCAGAGTTTCATTCTCTCCCGGTTTCTATCTCCCCTTCTCCTGACAAGTTACTCTGAGACATTTTCTATGTAAGAGGCACGACATGGTCCCTAACACAAAAAATGCATCTTATGATCTCAAACAGTTTTATTTTTGAACTCTAAGAATTCAAGAGGGCGATTCCCAATTCCAGAATGAGAGCACAAAGAGGGGGCTTCCTAAAGCTGCAGTGTATTGTGAAATTTGATGAGAATTTGAGTGACGCACTGACAGTATTTTGGAGAGAGGATAATGAAAACTGTACCCAATCGATGCCTGTCAACAGACAACGTGTTAGCAAGCAAACAACAACAACAGATGGACGTGACTCTCTCCCATCTCCAAAATGAAGATGCTGGAGTTTATTGCTGCTGTGCTGCGTCAGATTTGTCATCACAGGTCATTGCAGTGGGTTCGATAAATGTGCAAGTTCATGGAAAGTTACATTCATTTTACATAAGCTTTAAAAGCATTTTAGAATCCTACAGTGTAGAAGGTGGCCATTTGGTCCATCAAGTCTGCACAGACCACAATTCCACCCAGGCCCTAGCCCTGTAACCCCACGTATTTATCCTGCTAGTCCCCCTGACACTCAGGGGCAATTTAACATGGCCAATCAACCTAACCCGCACGTCTTTGGACTGTGGGAGGAAACCCACACAGACATGGGGAGAACGTGCAAACTCCACACAGACAGTGACCCGAGGCCGGAATTGAACCTGGGTCCCTGATGCTGTGAGGCAGCAGTGCTAACCACTGTGGCACCGTGCTGCCTACCTTCCACATATTAATATTTCATTGATGCCAGTCACTCAAGTATCTGTTCTTTCAGTTATGATTTCTGTCTATGAGAAGCATCAAGTCTTGCTTACCTCTATTGTGACCGCTATTGATTACCTCTATGTGACCGTCAATTGGAATATAGAACTAGGCTGCTTTTTCTCATAGAATCCCTACAGTACTGAAGGATATTGGATGCATTGGTATACAGTGAAAAGTATTGTTTCTTGCGCGCTATACAGGCAAAGCATACCGTACATAGAGAAGGAAAGGAGAAGGTGCAGAATGTAGTGTTACAATTATAGCTAGGGTGTAGAGAAAGATCAACTTAATACGAGGTAAATCCATTCAAAAGTCTGACAGCAGCAGGGAAGAAGCTGTTCTTGAGTTCGTTGGTATGTGACCTCGGACTTTTGTATTTTTTCCCAATGGAAGAAGGTGGAAGAGAGAATGACCAGGAGGCGTGGGGTTCTTAATTATGCTGGCTGCTTTGCCGAGGCAGCAAGAAGTGTAGACAGAGTCAATGGATGGGAGAGTGGTTTGCGTGATTGATTGGGCTACATTCACGATCTTTTGTAGTTTCTTGCGGCTTGGGCAGAGCAGGAGCCATACCAAGCTGTGGTACAACCAGAAAGAATGCTTTCTATGGTGCATCTGTAAAAGTTGGTGAGATTTGTGGCTGACGTGCCAAATTTCCTTAGTCTTCTGAGAAAGTAGAGGCGTTGGTGGGCTTTCTTAACTATAGTGATGGCTTGGGGGGACCAGGCTAGGTTGTTGGTGATCTGGACACCTCAAAGCTTGAATCTTTTGACCCTTTCTACTTTGTCCCTGTTGATTTACACGGGGCATGTCCTCTTCTACACTTCCTGAAGTCGATGACAATCTCCTTCATTTTGTTGACATTGAGGGAGAGATTATTTTCGCTGCACCAGTTCACCAGATTCTCTGTCTCATTCCTGTACTCTGTCTCGGCATTGTTTGAGATCTGTCCCACTACGATGGTGTTGTCAACAAACTTGAAAATCAAATTGGAGGGGAATTTGGCCACACAGTCATGGGTGTATAAGGAGTATATTAGGAGGCTGAGAACACAGCCTTGTGGGGCACTGGTGTTGAGGATTATCGTGGAGGAGGTGTTGTTGCCTATCCTTACTGATTGTGGTCTGTGAGTTAGGAAGTTCAGGATCCAGTCACAGAGGGAAGTGCTGAGGCCCAGACCACGGAGCTTGGAGATGATTTTCGTGGGAATAATGGTGTTGAAGGCTGAGTTGTAGTCAATAAATAGGAGTCTGACATAGGTGTCCTTGTTATCTAGGTGTTCCAGGGTTGAGTGCAGGGCCAGGGAGATGGCATCTGCTGTGGACCTGTTGCAGCGATAGGCAAACTGTGATGGATCCAGGTAGTCCGGGAGACTGGAATTGATTCGTGCTATGACCAGCCTTTCAAAGCATTTCATAATGATGGATGTCAGAGCCACCGAACAATAGTCATTAAGGCATACTGCTTGGTTTTTCTTAGGTACCGGGATGATGGTCGTCTTCTTAAAGCAGATAGGGACCTTAGATTGTTGTAAAGAGAGGTTGAAGATGCCTGCACCAACAGCTGATCCGCGCAGGATCTGAGTACCCCATCTGGGCCAGTCGGAGCTGGATTTCCAGCGAAGTCAGCCTCTCGCCCATTTCCGGCAAGAGGCTAAACAAATTATTTAAATATATTATAATCCTCATTTACATGGCATTTGCAAAGCTGCCACTCAATCGTCCGGGCTCACTTGCCTTTATGGCTCCCTGGGAGAGGTTCTCTCTGGCGAGGAAAACACCTCCTTACCATGAACTGGAAACAGTCATGTTGGCCTTGCTGGTAGAACTGGAGACCATTGAGGTCCCCCGGGGAGGCCGAGAGCAAGGGAGTTGCCACTTGGACAGTATCAGGCTGGCACCTCGGCACTGCCAGTCTGGCACCTCGGCAATGCCCACCGGGCACCTTGGCATTGCTGTGCACAAGATTGGGCACAACAACCCATCCAAAAAATGGATCTGCAACTCTCCCATTTTCACGCTAGCTGGGCACTTAGAATTTTTCTCGTAAAATTCCGGCCAATGTCTCTGTGTAAGCCTAGCTCCACCCAGTCGTGTAACCTCACCTGTTAATCAACCTAATCAAACACCACTCTGCAAAATCCCAGGAGAACCCTAAAAATAACAAAACAACATTAGTTCAGATTAAAACAAACATTCTACAATTAGGGACAATTATGCTGCTGCAGTAACAACACAGTGCTGCACAGCAACATGACTCGAATACGTTTCTTAAAGGCACAGTATCGTCACACAACTGAGTAAGTGCCACTTGATAGCACTGTCAATGAAACCCTTCTTAAAATAATCCAATCACAGAAATACATGCTGCTTAGATTTGGCAAATGGAATTTTAGGTATCTGGGTAACAGTAGGAGAAAGGATAATTGGTCATAAGGTTTTTGCCTGAATTGATAAATGTATTACCAAAACACTAGTGCCACAATACTGGATTCCCAGCAGTGAATTATGATCGTAAGGCACAACCCTGAACATATTTTCCCATTTATGTCTTAATTGATAATGGAACGGACTAAACAGCCCTCACTGATATACATCATCCTTCAGCCTACACAGTTTGGGGGTCACAAATCTAACTCAGACAAAATAATTCAATTTTCACGCAATTTTAATACAATAATTGGTATGATAGCCAATTCTATTATATGAGTCAAGCTGGTATTTAACCTTGATCTGAAGGCTCAGAACAACATGTTATATTGTGCAATGTATCAAAGAATATATGCTTTTTTTTTCCTGTTCATGTGATGTGAGCTTCACTGGCTGGGCCCATCCCTGTTTGCACTTGAGAAGGTGGTGGTGAGCTGCCTTCTTGAACATCTGCAGTCCATGTGGTGTAGGTATACCGACAGCGCTGTGAGGGAGGGAATTCCAGGATTTTGACCCAGCAACAGGGAAGGAGCGGTGATATAGTTCCAGATTGGGATGATGTGTGACCTGGAGGGGAACTTGCAGTTTCCCATTTGTTCATTCTCCCTGTTATCTAGATGGTCACTGTTTGAAAGTTGCTGGAAAAGGAGCCTTGGCGAGTTGTTAGAGTGATGTTTATAGATGGCACACACTGTCACTACTGTGCACCAGTGCCGGAGAGAATGAATGTTTAAAGTGGTGGAGAGGCTGCCAAACAACTGGGGCTGCTTGGACAGTGTCAAGCTTGCTGAGTGTTGGAGGAACCTCTGCAGTGATGCCCCGGAACTGAGATAATTGGCCCCCAATAACCACAGCCATCTTACTTTACACTAGGTATGAGGACAACTTGTACAGAGTTTTCCCCCTAATTCCCATTGATTTTGGGTTTGCTTGGGCTCCTTGGGGTGACACATGCTCAAGTGTTACCTTGATGTCAAGGGCAGTCCCTCTTATATCATGTGGAATTCAGCTCTTTTGTCCATGTTTGGACCAAGGCTGTAATTGGGTCTGGGGTCAAGTGGCCCTTTCAGAACTCATTGGTGAGTGGGTTAATGTTCAATAAGTGCCACTTGATAGCACAGTTGATAACACCTTCCATTGCTTAGCTGATGATCAAAAGTAGACTCAATGGGCAGAATTTTCTCTTCCCGCCCACCACAGAAATTGTAGTGGACGGGGGCAGACCATGCAAAAGTCCATTGACCTCGGGAGGGATTTTCCAGCCTTGAGGCGAGCGCAGATGGAAAATCCCGCCCAATATATGGAAGAGAGTTATTTGAAGATTTATCAAAGTAAGTAAAGAAAGGATTGAAGGTCGTAAATAAAATTCAGGAGTCAGAGAGTTAATTGAGAAATTCTGAAATCTCCTGTCAATGAGCAATTTATTGGCAAAAGGCAAAAAGCAGAGGAAACATATCCAAATTTAACTGGGAAATGGTGTAAATGTAAAGTAGGTCAAAGCACATTGGATCTCTGGTATGTCAAGATGCTAGAGATAAAATATGTGTTTGGCTTCTGGGGAATAGCAGCGCAAAGTGAGAATTAGTTGTGAATCTGCAGTTAGGAAACTATGCGTACAACCAACCACAAAGTAATGTCCATCAGATGCTGAGGTTGTAACCCAGCTCGCAAGTGCGGAGATCTCACAGCACAAATGACAGGTTTAATCAGATGATTGGCAGATAGAACATAGAACATAGAACATAGAACATTACAGCGCAGTACAGGCCCTTCGGCCCTCGATGTTGCACCGACCAGTGAAACCAATCTAAAGCCCCTCTAATCTACACTATTCCAATATCATCCATATGTTTATCCAATAACCATTTGAATGCTCTTAATGTTGACGAGTCCATTATTGCTGCAGGCAGGGCATTCCACGCCCTTACTACTCTCTGAGTAAAGAACCTACCTCTAACATCTGTCCTATATCTCTCACCCCTCAATTTAAAGCTATGTCCCCTTGTGTTAGCCATCACCATCTGAGGAAAAAGGCTCTCACTATCCACCCTATCTAATCCTCTGATCATCTTGTATGCCTCTATTAAGTCACCTCTTAACCTTCTTCTCTCTAACAAAAACAACGTCAAGTCTCTCAAGTCTTTCCTCATAAGACCTTCCCACCATACCAGGCAACATCCTAGTAAATCTCCTCTGCACCCTTTCCAACACTTCCACATCTTTCCTATAATGCGGCGACCAGAACTGTACACAATACTCCAAGTGCGGCCGCACCAGAGTTTTGTACAGCTGCAACATGACCTCCTGGCTCCGAAACTCAATCCCTCTATCAATAAAAGCTAACACACCGTACACCTTCTTAACAACCCTATCAACCTGGGTGCCAACTTTCAGGGATCTATGCACATGGACACCCAGATCCCTCAGTTCATCCACACTACCAAGTATCTTACCATTAGCCCAGTACTCTGTATTCCTGTGACTCCTTCCAAAGTGAATCACTTCATGCATCTCTTACCCCAGCACTCCTGTAACAAATCGCTTGCCTTGCCTCTCTCAGGATGAACAGTTCAAAATGACCTTTGGAGTTTACGCCTACATCCTTCCAATCTCACCCCAAAATATTACCCATTAGTAAAATTACAACTTAGTTGTTCCAACCCTCAAAGTTCTGCACCTCTGCATTGGTGGGTCTTTCGTATGCTGAGCTTATAGTGTCCCTCTCAGAGATAGAAGTTCTCTTCCTGAACAAATCACACAACAGTGTATATTGAGGGTGGCACGGTAGCACAGTGGTTAGCACTGCTGCTTCACAGCTCCAGGGACCTGGGATCGATTCCCGGCTTGGGTCACTGTCTGTGTGGAGTTTGCACATTCTCCTCGTGTCTGCGTGGGTTTCCTCCGGGTGCTCCGGTTTCCTCCCACAGTCCAAAGATGTGCGGGTTAGGTTGATTGGCCATGCTAAAAATTGCCCTTAGTGTCCTGAGATGCATAGGTTGGAGGGATTAGTGGGTAGATATGGGGGTAGGGCCTGGGTGGAATTGTGGTCGGTGCCGACTCGATGGGCCGAATGGCCTCTTTCTGTACTGTAGGGTTTCTATGATTTCTATGATTCATTGAATACAAGTCTAGGTCTGGCTGGCAATTAAGCAGCTTTTAATATGACTGGTATTCTGCTGGACACGTTGGAAAGGGATGAAATTTTTAAAATATAACTCTTAAATCTTTAGAAGTCTCAGAACACCAATCCGTTGGGTTTAGGTGTTCTAGTGCATGGGTCACAAAAAGTTAGTATGCAGGTAGAGCAAGTGATTAAAGAGGAATGATACCCTTTATTGGGAGAGGAATTGAACATAAAAGAATGTTATGCTTCAGTTATTCAGGATGTTGATGAGACTGCATCTTGAATATGGTGCGCAGTTTTGGTCTCCTTATCTAAAGATGGATGTAAATGCATTGAAGGTGGCTCAGAAGAGGTTTACTAAGTTGATATCTGAATTGAGTGGTTGGCCAGACTGGGCTTTTTTCCACTGGAGTTGAGTGAGGGATGAATGATGGATGAAGTATAA
This sequence comes from Mustelus asterias, assembly GCF_964213995.1. Classification (NCBI taxonomy): domain Eukaryota; kingdom Metazoa; phylum Chordata; class Chondrichthyes; order Carcharhiniformes; family Triakidae; genus Mustelus; species Mustelus asterias. The sequence continues at coordinate 28,310,062 of NC_135826.1, read as the reverse complement.
AAAATCCTGAACCATCTCCATAATACCATAAGAGCAGAATTAGGCCACTCAGCCCATCGGGTCTGCTCCGCCATTCATTCATGGCTGATATTTTTCTCATCCCCATTCTCCTGCCTTTTCCCCATAACCCCTGACCCCCTTATTAATCAAGAACATATCTATCTCTGTCTTAAAGACACTCAATGACCTGGCCTCCACAACCTTCTGCGGCAAAGAGATGCTCTGGCTGAAGAAATTCCTCCTCATCATGTTTTAAAGATGACCCTCTGACGAAGGGTCAACTAGACTCGAAACGTTGGCTCTATTCTCTCTCCACAGATGATGTCACACCTACTGAGATTTTCCAGCATTTTTCTATTTTAGTTTCAGATTCCAGCATCCGCAGTATTTTGCGGATGGATATAAGGATATTTCCTCTTGTGGGTAAGACCAGTCAGGCAAGGGATTCAGAGGTTATCGGGGATAGATGGGAATGTGGAATTCAAAACACAAATAGATCAGCCATTGAGTGGCGGAGAAAGCTCGAGGGACCAAGTGGCCTACTCCTGTCCACCATCTACAAGGCACAATTCAGGAATGTGATGAAATACTCTCCACTTGCTTGGATTAATGCAACTCCAACAACACTCAAGAAGAAAGCAGCCCACTTGACTGAAACCCCTCCACAAACATTCACTCCCTCCACCACTGCTGAACAGTGGCAGCAGTGTGTACCATCTACAAGCTGCACTGCAGGAACTCACCAAGGCTCCTTAGGCAGTACCTTCCAAATGCATGACCGCTCCCAACTAGAAGGACAAGGCATCAACACATGGAAACACCACCGTCTGGAAGTTTCCTCTAAGTCACTCACCATCCTGACTTGGAAATATATCGCCATTCCTTCACTGTCACAGAGTCCAAATCCTGGAAGTCCCTCCCTAACAGCACTGTGAATGTACCTACACCTCAAGTATTGCAGCGGTTCAAGAAGGCAGCTGCTCACCACCTTCTGAAGGGCAACTAGGGCTGGAAAATAATAGCTGGCTTAGCCAGCGATGCCCACATCCTGTAAATGGACATAAAAAACCTGCCAATTTCAGGATGAGAGTTCAGTTGCCCATGCATCCCTTTACACTGTTGGCCCTGCTAGATGGAGGTGTGCAGCCCATCAGGAAGCTATGATGGCAGGCCAACGGGCTAAGACCCAAACTGTACTGGTCTAATCACCGCCCCCCCATCCCCCATCCCCCCCACCCTCCCCTCCCCCGAAGCAGGAGTCACCCAAAAAAACCTGCAAATCATTTGTCCCCATCGCAATAATATTCATTTTAACTTATTCCTTGCAATAGCTCTTAAATCATGCAGATAATTCTGTGCAGCACCCTAAATAGTGACCCTTTACTGTACCAGCTCTTATTATCATTATACTTTTTTTAATGGGGTACAAAGAACAAGGAACGAAGAAAATTACAGCACAGGAACAGGCCCTTCGGCCCTCCAAGACTGCACCGACCATGCTGCCCGACTTAACTAAAACCCCCTACCCTTCCAGGGGACATATTCCCATCCTATTCATGTATTTGTCAAGACGCCCCTTAAAAGTCACTACCGTATCCGCTTCCACTACCTCCCCAGGCAATGAGTTCCAGGCACCTACCACCCTCTGTAAAAAATCTGCCTCGTACATCTCTTTTAAATCTTGCCCCTCGCACCTTGGAGTTGGGGACCAAGTGTAGTGTGTCAAAATTCGCAGGTGACACTAAGATGGGTGCAAGAGCAAAGTGAGCAGAGGACGCTGAAAGTCTGCAAAGGGATATAGATAATCTAAGTGAGTGGGCGAGGGTCTGGCAGATGGAGTACAATGTTGGTAAATGTGAGGTCATCCATTTTGGTAGGAACAACAGCAAAATGGACTGTGCAGAGGTACCTGGGTGTCCGTGTGCAGGAATCTCAAGGAGTTGGTTTGCAGGTGCAGCAGGTAATTAAGAAGGCAAATGGAATTTTGTCCTTTATTGCTAGAGGGATGGAGTTTAAAAACAGCAAGGTTATGTTGCAGCTGTATAAGGTGCTGGTGAGGCCACACCTGGAGTACTGTGTACAGTTTTGGTCTCCTTACTTGAGAAAGGATACACTGACACTGGAGGGGGTGCAGAGGAGATTCACTAGGTTGATTCCAGAGTTGAGAGGGTTGGCTCATGAGGAGAGACTGAGTAGACTGGGGCTATACTCATTGGAATTCAGAAGAATGAGGGGAGATCTTATAGAAACATATAAAATTATGAAGGGAATAGATAAGATAGAAGCAGGGAAGTTGTTCCCACTGGCGGGTGAAACTAGAACTAGGGGACATAACCTCAAAATAAAGGGAAGCAGAGTTAGGACTGAGTTGAGGAGGAACTTCTTCACACAAAGGTTTGTGAATCTGTGGAATTCCCTGCCCAGTGAAGCAGTTGAGGCTACCTCATCGAATGTTTTTAAGGCAAGGATACATTTTTGAACAGTAAAGGAATTAAGGGTTATGGTGAGCGGGCGGGTAAGTGGAACTGAGTCCACAAAAAGATCAGCCATGATTTTCTTGAATGGCGGAACAGGCTCGAGGGGCCAGATGGCCTACTCCTGCTCCTAGTTCTTATGTTCTTAAACCTGTGCCCCCTAGTAATTGACTCTTCCACCCTGGGAAAAAGCTTCTGACTATCCACTCTATCCATGCCTCTCATAATCTTATAGACTTCTATCAGGTCGCCCCTCAACCTCCGTTGTTCCAGAGAGATCAAACCAATCTCTCCTCATAACTAATGCCTCCATACCAGGCAACATCCTGGTAAATCTTTTCTGTACCCTCGCTAAAGCTTCCACATCCTTCTGGTAGTGTGGCGACCAGAATTGAACACTATATTCCAAGTGTGGCCTAACTTAGGTTCTATAAAGCTGCAACATGACTTGCCAATTTTTAAACTCAATGCCCTGGCCGATGAAGACAAGCATGCCGTATGCCTTCTTGACTACTTTCTCCACCTGCGTTGCCTCTTTCAGTGACCTGTGTACCTGTATACCCAGATCCCTCTGCCTATCAATAATCTTAAGGGTTCTGCTATTTACTGTATATTTCCTGTCTGTATTTAGACCTTCCAAAATGCATTACCTCACATTTGTCCAGATTAAACTCCATCTGCCATCTCTCCACCCAAGTCTCCAACCGATCTATATCCTGCTGTATTCTCTGATGGTCCTCATCACTATTCGTAAATCCACCAACCTTTGTGTTGTCCGCAAACATATTAATCAAACCAGTTACATTTTCCTCCAAATCATTTATATATATTACAAACAGCAAGGGACCCAGCACTGATCCCTGAGGAATGCCACTTGTCACAGCCATCCATTCAGAAATGCACCCTTCCACTGCTACCCTCTGTCTTCTTTGACCAAGCCAGTTCTGTATCCACCTTGCCAGCTCACCTCTGATCCCATGTGACTTCACCTTCTGCACCAGTCTGCCATGAGGGACCTTGTCAAAGGCCTTACTGAAGTCCATGTAGAAAACATCCACTGCCCTACCCTCATCAATCATCTTCGTCACTTCCTCAAAAAACTCGATCAAGTTTGTGAGACATGACCTCCCCTTCACAAAACCATGTTGCCTCTCACTAACACGTCGACTTATTTCCAAATGGGAGTAAATCCTGTCTCAAAGAATCCTCTCCAATAATTTCCCTACCACTGATGTAAGGCTCACCGGTCTGTAATTACCTGGATTATTCTTGCTACCCTTCTTAAACAAACATTGGCTATTCTCCAATCCTCTGGGATCTCCACTTACCTGACGAAGGGGCAGCGCTCTGAAAGCTAGTGGCTTTTGCTGCCAAATAAACCTGTTGGACTTTAACCTGGTGTTGTGAGACTTCTTACTGTGGTGATCTCCCCTGTAGCCAGTGACGATACAAAGATTTCTCTCAAGGCCCTAGCAAGTTCCTCCCTTGCCTCTCTCAGTATTCTGGGGTATATCCCATCAGGCCCTGGGGACTTGTCTATCTTAATGTTTCTCAAGAACCCCAATACTTCCTCCTTTTTGATCTCAACAAGGCTCAAACTATCTACACATCCTTTCCCAGACTCATCATCCACCAAGTCCTTCTCTTTGGTGAATACTGACGCAAAGTACTCATTTAATACCTTGCCCATGGCTCCACACATAGATTCCCATTAGGGTGTTTGCATTTAATAAATGCATTCTTTAATGAAAGACCACTTATTCCATATGTGAGCAATATTTTGGTGTGATGCTGGTAAAATAGTTAAATTAAACAACAGAACGATATTTCAATGTAAACTCATTTTATTTTTGTTCACTTTTCCACTATACAAAATGTCCGGGATCCACAGATTCAGTGATTGATACAAAGGTTCTTTAGTATTGGAGGTTAAGACCCAGCAAATTCCCCTTTCGCTTGGTCTGCCTCAGACCCCCCACACTACTGGGTTTTGGGATCAAATCTGACAATTTATGGGAGTGGTGAATGAGTGAGGCGGGACAAGCATCTAGAGGATGGGAAGCCCTCTGGTAGTACGAGGGGTACAGGGCAGGATTAACATTCAGGTTTGGAGCACGGATTCCATAATGTGACTCTGGCAGAAAAGCACTTGCCAAAGCCACGTGACGTTGAATTTGATCTTGAAGATCTGCACCATGTTGTTGCAGAGTGGAACATTCTGGTAGCTGAATGCTGACATTTTCATCCAATAGCCCAACCTTTTCAATGGATCCTGCAGGAAACATATTATTTGGAGGATAAGTTTATTTGTTTACAAGAATGACAAATCGAAATGCAGGCGGTCAAAACCCTCCCTGTTCTGCAGAAACATGTGACAGAGGTTCATTCCTGAGCAATCCCTACAAGCCACAGGATAGTTGTACTGGAAGGTTCCAAATGAAAGCCACATATTTCAGCTTAGTTATGGAATAATGAAGTAAAGTGTTGATGGAATTATTCTAGACTTCTCTTGCAGATCTCCCTGGATAATATCAGTCTTTAACCTGTGCCCTTTACTGAGTAAGAAGTCGAACAACACCAGGTTAAAGTCCAACAGGTTTATTTGGTAGCAAACGCCACTAGCTTTCGGAGCACTGCTCCTTCGTCAGGTGGAGTGGGAGATCTGCTCACAAACAGGGCATACAGAGACACAAACTCAATTTACAGAATAATGATTGGAATGCGAGTCTTTACAGCTAATCAAGTCTTAAAGGTACAAACAATGTGAGTGGAGAGAGCATTAAGCACAGGTTAAAGAGATGTGTGTTATCTCCAGACAGGACAGCTAGTGAGATTTTGCAAGTCCAGGCAAGTTGTGGGGGTTACAAATAGTGTGACATGAATCCAAGATCCCGGTTGAGGCCGTCCTCATGTGTGCGGAACTTGGCTATCTGTTTCTGCTCAGCGACTCTGCGTTGTCATGTGTCATGAAGGCCACCTTGGTGAACGCTTACCCAAAGATCAGAGGCCGAATGCCCATAACCGCTGAAGTGCTCCCCAACAGGAAGAGAACAGGCTTGCCTGGTCTTGCCTTTACTGAGGACAGTGCAGCATTCTTAGATGGGTTTTTCTCGTAACCATATAAGTTTTAAGTTAAGTTTTATTTATTAGTCACAAGTAGGCTTACATTAACACTGCAATGAAGTTACTGTGAAAATCCCCCTGTTGCCACACTCCGGCGCCTGTACACTGAGGGAGAATTTAGCACGGCCAATGCACCTAACCAGCATGTCTTTCATACTGTGGGAAGAAACTGGAGCACCCGGAGGAAACCCACGCAGACATGGGGAGAACATGCAAACTCCACACAGACAGTGAGCCAAGTCAGGAATCAAACCCGGGTCCCTGGCGCTGTGAGGCAGCAGCGCTAACCACTGAGCCGCCGTTCCAACCCATATGTCCCCCAACACTCCAGTTCTGATTTATTGCTACTTTACTATGAGGTAATTGACAACATGTGACAACAAAAGCAGGAACAGGAAGTGAGATGAATACATACAGGAATTACGTGCTGCACACAATCATTTCAGGTAGAAATACAAACCACACATAAAAGAAGATACATTCTGAAGAGGGAATCTGTAACCGTTCTTAGCTTCTTACCAACGTTTGCTGTGACAATATGCTTTGCTGGCTTTTCTTTCTCAAACTGCTGCGTAGCCAGAATTGTGCTTCGAATTACAGCTGTTGAAGTGTTCTCCACAGAGCCTCGGAATTCCGCATCTTTTTGTCGGATGTGATGTTTGTCTTTTTCCAGTTGGATTTTTCTTTCTCTCCTGTCCCCGCTCTTGATCCAATGACTTTCTTTTGTCACAAGCTCATCTTTCTCTGAAATGCGTTGGTGCTTACGGTACTTGGCTCGTCTATTTTTGAACCAGACCTAAATTGGGTGAATAATTCGTGTTGTTGTTTTAACTTATTCAATAGATACCTTGGGTCTTTCCAATGGTCATTTTTGATATGTGAAGTACATCTGTGCCAATGTTCAGAAGCAGCCACACACCCACATCACTGGAGAATCAGAAAATAACTCAATTCCCTCTTCAAGGACTCTGCAAAGACTGTCCATGCAGTAAATACTATCTACTCCATGACTTTAAACATAAGGAATTTGTTATGTTGCCTCAGTTCAGAATTAGATTATTCAGCCTGGACTTGCACTGACTGCGCCTCACCCTCACTGCTGCTAAAACTCTCCACGCTTACACTACCTCTAAATTCAACTTCACTAATGTCTCACTGTCAGTCTCCAAAGCCCCACAATTCCACCTTCCCAAAACCCGGCTGCTCACCCACTCAGCAGACAACTATGAGGACCCTAAAAGAAACAAACAGAAAATGCTGGAAAATCTCAGCAGGGCTGGCAGCATCTGTGGAGAGAGAAACAGAGTCAATGTTTCAAGTTCCTATGACTCTTAGAATCCAAATGATGGATCATTTGGCCCATCAAGTCTGCACCGACTCTCCAAAACAGCATCCCACTCAGGCCCACCCCTCCATCCTATCACTGCAATGCTGTACATTTACCATGGCTAATCTCACTAACCTACACATCTTTGGAGTGTGGGAGGAAACTGGAGCATCCAGAGGAAACCCACGCAGACATGGGGAGAATGTGCAAACTCCACACACACAGTCACCCAAGGCTGGAATTGAACTCGGGTCCCTGGCACTGAGAGGCAGCAGTGCTAACCACTGTGCCACCGTGCCTACCAAAAGATAGCTGCTCACACTCTTTGTTGCTTGTCATTCAGCCAACTTCTTTTCCATGTTGCCACTGTCACTGTTATTCCATGGGCTTTAACTCTGCTGACAACTCGCTATGTGGCACTTCATCAAATGGAAACCTATCAACCACATGATCCTGAACAACGCTCTCCCTGAGCACATCACAAACTCAATCAAGTTCATTAAACACAATTTGTTTTTAAGAAATTTGTGCTGCCTTTCCTTATTGAATCCACTTTTGTCTAACCTCTCCTGGGTTGTTGTATTTAATTGCTATCCCAGCACTGATGTTCAATCGATTAGCCTGAAGTTGATGGGCTTATCTTTTACATGCATTCTTTGAACAAGGATGTAACAGTTTCAGTTCTCCAGTTTTCTGTCACCACCCCTGTATCTAAAGGAGGACGGGAAGATGATGACCAGTGCCTCTGCAAATCTCACTCTCACTTCGCTCAGCGTTCTCAGATGAATCTCATCTGGTCCTGGTGACTTATCAGGCTTTCTAATATGGTAAATCATAGAATCCTACAGTGCAGAAGGAGGCCATTCAGCCCATCGAGTCTGCGGTGACCACAATCCCACCCAGGCCCTATCCCCATTACCCCATGCATTTACCCTAGCTAGTCCTCCTCTGACACTAAGGGGCAATTTAGCATGGTCAGTCCACCTAACCCAAACATCTTTGGACTGTGGGAGGAAATCAGAGCACCCGGAGGAAGCCCACGCAGACACAGGAAGAACATGTAAACTCCACACAGACAGTGACCCAAGCTGGGAATCGAACCTGGGTCCTGGGCGCTGTGAGGCAGCAGTGCTAACCACGGTGCCACCATGCTGCCTCTATACCTCCTGTCTATCGATTTTTCACCCTTCCAGTGTCCTACCTACCTCCTCTTCCATCATGACTTTAACAGACTCTTTTTCCTTGGTAAAGACAGATACAAAGTACTCATTTGGTACCTCCACCATGCCGACTGCTTCCATGTTTTAATCCCCTCTTTAGTCCCTAATTGTCCTCCTTTTACGAACATTATCCTAAATATTTATAACTGTTCCTCAACTCTGAGTAAATGCTAATTTACTATTCTATGTATTCTCAATTTCTCTTTATAAAAACACAAATGGAAAATATTCACTTCACAAAATATGTTAAAATAATTTCTCAGTTTCATTTAGCTGGAAGGTTAGACATTTTCCACAATGATGAATCGTATTTCTAATTGGCTAACGGGAGTGCATCATCATTGAAAGAACGTGGACAATGTTACATTTTCCTTTCAATCCACCCCATTGATAGTCTAGAGCTCTGGTGTAATATAGCAATCCACAGATAATAGAGCTATCTGTCTGTTGTTGAACTGGCAATGTTCTTGCCCAACACTGGGTAGTTTCAGTGATGGCAGTTTTGGTATCCAGACAGACAATTATCCATCCAGAAGGTTGACTCACAGGAATTATATCAGGCAGATTGTACTCTCTGAATTTACCTGAATTCTGGCCTCTGGAAGATCAATATACATGGCAAGCCTCTCTCTCATCTCCACATCAGGATAGTGAGTTTTCTGAAACGCTCGCTCCAATGCCTCCAGCTGCTGGGTTGTAAAGGCTGTTCTACTCCGTCTCTGTTTCTGATGACAACTGCCATATGTTGCCTCTAGGATTATTTCTGCAAAACATCAATTAAAGCAAGATAAAATCCGAATAACTCTGTCTTCCTAAGCAAGGCTGGCACCACCTCTTACACTTTTGAACAACAACAATGATACTTCCATAATTTTGTTTTTAAATTGTGGTTGTGAATGACATTGATATTTATTGCCTTTCCCTCGCTGGTAAGTGTAGGAAGGAGTGGTCCACCTTCTAGTGATTGTTTTCCTTCACACTTCAAACTTCATTAAAAGTCACCAACTTAGTGTGAATTAGAATTATGTACAGGAAAGACCAGATGAGAGTGGGAGGTATTTTTCTGTGAAGACCATTGGCTAACCAGATTGGTTTTATCTTGGTGAATTTTTGGATGCCAATCATAAGATATAGGAACAGAATTAGGCCATTCGGTCCATCCGCTCCACCATTCAATCATGGCTGATATGATTCTCACCCCCATTCTCCTGCCTTCCCCCCGTAACCCTCGATCCCCTTATTGATCAAGAACCTATCTATTTCTGTCTTAAAAACACTCAATGACCTGGCCTCCACAGCCCTCTGTGGCAATGAGTTCCACAGATTCACCACCCTCTGGCTGAAGAAATTCCTCCTCAGCTCAGTTTTAAAGGAGGGCCCCTTCACTCTGAGGTTATGCCCTCGAGTTCCAGTCTCTCCCACTAGTGGAAACATCCTCCCCGTGTTCACTCTATCTACGCCTCTCAGTGTTCTGAGAATTTCAATTAGACCCTTCTAAACTCCATCGAGTATAGTCTCAGACTCCTCAAATGACAAACCCTTCATTCCTGAAATCATCCTTGTGAACCAAGATTACCAAATTTGTTGAATTAAGTTCAACTGTCTTGTGAGTTGAACTCATGACCTCTAGATTTCTAGTGCAGTATCATAATCATTACTGTTCCACATCCAAATATGACAGAGTGCAAAGTAAGAGCACGTTTGATTTGTGTCTAATGTCTGCACCTTTACTGAGTGCCAAAATTACTCTACAGTGCCGGGAGAGGTCAGTAACAAGGATGGGTACTTGCATCTTGATGGGTGGGAACAGAACAAGAGGAAAACTCTTGTTTGTCATCCTGCAGAGAGAGAGAGGTAAAAATTAAACTTTTGAGAGGACAAATTTAGATTAAAATGTGACCAAAGTCAAAAGAGAAAATCAAACAGCAAAAGCAAGATTCCAGCAACGAAGAAATAGTGGCGAATATAATGACAAAGTCAAAGATTCCAGTTGAATATCTAAAATCTGTTCTCAAAAAGTTTGACCTATGTAATGAACGGTAGAAACTTTTAGGAAACACGATGTTTAAAGAGAAGGAAAAAGATTATTGAAAATACAGAATGGTTGTGAAATTAACATGGCGGATCTCCTGTGCATTATAGAAAATGCCCAATTATAATTTCTAATCAAATCAATGGAAATGGCAATGGATGGGGTGGCATGGTGGCAAGCGCCAGGTCCCCGGGTTAGATTCCCAGCTTGAGTGACTGTCTGTGTGGAGTTTGTACATTCTCCCCATGTCTGCGTGGGTTTCCTCCGGGTGCTCCGGTTTCCTCCCACAGTCCGAAAGACCTGCTGGTTAGGGTGCATTGGCCTCTCCCTCAGTGTATCCGAACAGGTGCTGGAGTGTGGCGACTAGGGGATTTTCACAGTGACTTCATTGCAGTGTGAATGTAAGCCTACTTGTGACACTAATAAATAAAGTTTAAACCTTTAAATAATAAATACTCACCAGCTAAGTGTTCAGCCACTGTGAGGGTTTGAATAAATGGCTGCTGCCCTCCTGACCGTGTTTGCTCCAACTGGTTATTCACCTGCTGATGTAAGTAAAACCCCGCAGCCAGCGGATTCGTGCTCTGCAGGCGATGACTATTCCCTCTGTAATAATACACCATGTTCATTTTCTTTAGCAGAGAGGTGAAATATACCTCCCAAATCAATACCTAAAAGAGAAAAAATATGGAATTATTTTTCTGGATGCATTAGGTTATAAAATGTAAATGTTATAAAATGTAAATGTTATTCTTGTTTGGTATCTTCTTCCCTTCTCCCTGTGCCCTCACTGTTTAGAGAGGAGACAGAATGATCATTCTATTCTGGAGCGCAGAATGTTGACAGTGTTTGCAGTTGGCAGAAAATTCATTAACAGATGTGAACTTTATACAGCTTCACAGATCGTAATCCTTTAAAAAAATACCTGGATGAGCACTTGGCATGTCATAACATTCAAGGCTACGGGTCAGGTGCTGGTAGATGGGATTAGGTGGGAGTTCAGGTGTTTCTTGCGTGTTGGTGCAGACTCGATGGGCCGAAGGGTCTCTTCTGCACTGTTTGATTCTATAATTCAATGGTAGCTCTGTCACCCGAGTCACGAGTCAAGCCTCACCCCAAAGAGTTGACCACATAATCCAGGCTGACGCTTCAGTGCACTGACGAATGATATGGTGACATAATATGCTAATGAAGAAGATGGTTTTCTATTGGCTAAGAAAGGGCAAAAAAGCTATGCTATGATTGGTGGACTATGTATGCAAATGAAGGATTGGAAAGTTGCTCATTTCTCATTTGCTGTAATTAACTGTAACTGCTGATTATCCGTGTGAACCAACAGAACACCATCGTGACATTCATTGTAACTGTTCTCCTTGCATCAAGTAATAAAACCTTCGGAGATTGAGTATTCTCTGTGCACTGTCTGGTTAATCCTCAACAGTACTAAACTGCTAGATGTGTCATCCTTTAGATTAAGAATTAAACCATGGCTTTGCCTGCCCTCTTGGGTCAATATAAAGGTTCACATAGCAGAGTTATAGCTGAAGAAGAGTAGGCGAGTTCTCACGATTACCTTTTCCAATATATATCCCCAAGCAATATTGCCAAACACACTGTTTGGTCATTAATCTGCAAGACCTTGTTATGTACAAATTGGCTGCAACATTTCCCTGCAGTGCAACAGCATTGACACTTCAAAAAGTACTGTAATGGCACAGTGGTTAGCACTGCTGCCTCACAGCGCTAGGGACCCAGGTTCGATTCCAGCCTCGGGTGACTAGCCGTGTGGAGTTTGCACATTCTCCCCCGTGTCTGCGTGGGTTTCCTCCGGGTGCTCCGGTTTCCTCCCACAGTCCAAAGATGTCCAGGTTAGGTGGATTGGCCATGGTAAATGTGCAGGTTTCCAGGGATAGGGCCTGGGTACGAAGCTCTTTCGGAGAGTCGATGCAGACTTGATGGACTAAATGGCCTCCTGCAAGGATTCTATGGATTCGTTGGCTGTGAAGTCTTTGGAGCGTTCTGAGGTTGTGAAAGATACCGGGGGCGATTTGCCCCCCCCTGTGCTGATTTTCTTGTGCAGCCAGCCGGGAGATTCAAGCGCCGGCCGATTCGCGTAATTCGCGTTGGGCGTCCGGCCCTGAGCGCAACCCCCAGCGCCAGATTTCCGGCACCGTCAGCTCTGCACCGGAGATTGGCACAAAGCTGCATTAGATATTCAAAAAGTAATTTCCCTACAAATTAAATATAATTAGTGGGTCCGGGACAGAAATCTCCAGCCCGCTAGCCTCTCCCCCACCCCCATCCCCACCAGGGGTATTTCACTCCAGCAGGGTTTATAGGAGCTCCCCATTAATGGGGACCTGGCAGCGTGATCCTGCTGGAGTGATGGGGGGGCAATTGAAGCCACCCAGAGGGTTAAGCGCCAAGGGGTGCCTCTGGGCATTGCCACCTTTGCAGTGCCAAATTGGGCCCCCTGGCACAGCTCATGGGACAAAATGGCAATGCCCAGGGGACACCTTGGCACTGCCCATCGGGCATCAGGCATTGCCAAGTGGGCGGGGCCTCTGGGGGAGGGGGGGGGAGATCAGTGGGGGTGGGTGGTCCCGCTGCCACTCTGCAGTCGTGTATGGAGGGGGAAGTGAGGGAGGTCAGATATTGGGCAGGCCATTGGGGTGGGGGGGCAGCCTATTTTGGGGGGTGGGAGATTGACACAGAACAGGAAGGGGGGTGAAGTCGGGACTCAGCCCAGGCATGTTTGGGGGGTGGGGGGGGTGGGGGGGGGGCATGCAGCGATTGGACCGTGGAAGGATGGGAGGACCAGCGATGCGGGGTCACGGGGCTAGCCAGCAATTGGGAGGCCAGCAATGCCACTGCGCATGTGCCAATCTCAGCACTGGCAGATCGGCGCAGGGACCTGTGTTCAATTCCGGCCATGGGTAACTGTGTGGAGTCTGCACATTCTCCCTGTGTCTGAGTGGGTTTCCTGCGGGCGCTCCGGTTTCCTCCCACAGTCCAAAGATGTGCAGGTTAGGTTGATTGGCCATGCTCAATTGCCCCTTAGTGTCAGTGAAATTAGCAGGGTAAATACGTGGGGTAACGGGGATAGGGCCTGGGTGGGATCGTGGTCAGTGCAGACTCGATGGGCTGAATGGCCTCCTTCTGCACTATAGGGATTCTATGATTCTCTCCTTAGACAAATCTTCTGCCACAGAGCCTCCTCCTTTGATGACTCCACACCCATGATCCACAGAATAACAGGGTCAGTCCAGCTTCCTGATTCTTGGTAAAATACAGAACTAGCATGTTGAAGGTGTACTTCAGATGCCTGTACATCTAAGGGAAGACCTACAATACAATCATGCTAGAATTATGGTTGTGTGCTGCTTGCCGTGTAAGCTGTGCCTTGGAAAGAGGTCTTATTATAGATGCCACAGATGAGAGAAGCTTCCAAGGACAGCAACAAAAGAATAATCCAGCAGATGAATACTGGCAGCTTCATGAGGATGCAGAGGGTAACCATTGCATTCATATTCCCCTCAAACAGAAGGCATCTTCTTGCCTATAGTCACTGCATTAATGGTCCAGTCTTCGACTTCACTCTTCGAAGATGCAATAATCTACAAATCTTCTTTATGCTTCTAAACTCAGTGCGCCCAATTCATGGAGTTTAAAGTTTATTTATTAGTGCCACCTTAGTGCTTACATTAACACTGCCATGAAGTTACTGTGAAAACCCCCTCGTCATCACACCCCAGCGCCTGTTTGGGTACACTGAGGGAGAATTTAGCACGGCCAATGCACCTAACCAGCACATCTTTCAGACTGTGGGAGGAAACCAAAGCATCTAGAGGAAACCCACGCAGACACGGGGAGAACATGCAAACTCCGTACAGACAGTCACCCAAGGCCTGAATAGAACCTGGGGCCGCTAGCGCTGTGAGGCAGCACTGTGCTGCCCCAAATGTAGTGATCAAGTCTGAAAAGGTCTGCACCTTTCTCTCCATTAGAAAGAGACAAGTGGTTATATAGCTTGAAGGGCATCACTCCACATGGGCAGGCAATAAAGCAAGATGCCATGAATTATCACAGCCAGTACAATGATTGAACTGCCATTCTGCGTTACACTCTAACCATCTAAACTAACCAACCCCCTTCTTGGGAGGAATCAGACATAGATTCACTCAGGTTCCGGCAGCTAGATTATGAGGAGAGATGGTGCAAATTGAATAGTGCATCCCTCAGAGTACAGAAGGTTAAGGGGTGGCTGCACTTAGGTATTTAGAAGTGTGTTCAAAATCAGAAACAACCATTCAGGAAAGAAACAAAAGGTGGTCAAAGTGTGGAGGCAATAAATGTTAATTCAATTAATTTTAAATTTGAGATTGACAGACATTTTCTAGACAAGGGCAGGGAGAAAAGAGGATAAATGGAATGGAGAGACAGACCCATGATCTGATTCAATGACGAATCAGGTTAGAAAGGTTGAGTGGCTTCCTCTTGAACCGATATTCCTAAATCGCTGAGAATAGGTTGTTCTGAACTGTTGGATGATTACACAAAGTGAGACGAGAGAGAGAGTCTGTCACAATCTAATTGACTGACGGAGCAGACCCAATGGGCCGAATGGCCTACTTCCGCTCCTCTAAGCTGATCTATTCACTATGCAAATCAAACTGTGCCCCAAGTCCACCAGTGCACTCATTTACATCCAAACACAAGGGTCATAGTCAGGATATGGAGTGGGCCATTTGGGACTGAGATGAGGAGAAGCATCTTCACCCAGAGGGTGGTGAACCTGTGGAATTCTCTACCACAGACAGTGGTGGAGGCCAAATCACTGAATATACTTAAGGAAGAAATAGAAGATCGATTTCTAGATTGTCTCGGGGTATGGGGAGAGCGCAGAGGATGGTATTGAGACAGAGGATCAGCTATGATCATGTTGAACCGAGTAGCAGGCTCCAAAGGTCTGCTCCTTTGTTCCTATGTTTCGAACCTTGGTGAAAAGAAAGGAAACCTTAACCCTGGACTTTTGTAAAGCAGACCCCGCAGAGATTGAATTAGCAGATACAATCTGGGCATTTCTGATTTCCTTTAAGTTTATTTATTATTGCCACAAGTAAGCTTCCATTAACACTGCAATGAAGTTACTGTGAAAATCCCCTAGTCGCCACACTCCGGCACCTGTTCGGGTACACTCAGGGAGAATTTAGCACGGCCAATGCACCTAACCAGCCCGTCTTTCGGACAGTGGGAGGAAACCGGAGCACCCGGAGGAAACCCATGCAGACACAGGGAGAATGTGCAAACTCCACATTGACAGTGACCCAAACCAAGAATCGAACCTGGGGTCCCTGGCGCTGTGAGGCAGCAATGTTAACCCACTGTACTGCAGGGGAAATCTGGAAGGAAGTGAAGTGAGTTTGATTAAACATAGGTTTAACCCACCCCCACCCACACACACTCCTGAGTCACTGGCAGTTTGAACTGCGCAGAAATACAGCTTCACTCACTGACTTCCAGCTGGGGAAATGTTCTCCAGATCATTCGGAAACACCATCAGCAGTGAACTTGCTGGGATACAGCTCTCACTCTCCCTGGCGATTCACATCATTGGCGGACACTGTTCTACATTCAATTCTGTAAACCGCTTCAGTAACCAGGAACTCTGGTATAACACAAAACACACCCCCCCCTCCCCCCACACACACCAAACCAGATTAAAAATCCACAGAGAAACCAGAAATATTAATATTTCAGCTATCAGGAGTGAGAGAAGTGACAAGGTTTCTAACACCTGACGCCCCTCCACCAAAAAAAAACATCCTGTTTCACCTCCAAGTACATTTTCTAATCCCATTTCAATTCTCACAGTAATGTTCAAACCTTGGGTTCGAAATCAACGCAAAACCACTGACTGACTCGATGGCGCTTGAATCTGATTTAAATCAAATCTCTGCTCACATATGGAGCAGCAGCTTGGCACTGTCAGCTTGTACTCACGGTTCCAGAGGAGCTTTTATTTAATCTTGCCAGCGAGCCCACTGCTGAGTGAGGACTGGGTCTCCAGACGCTGTTATTTATAGTTTAGACACTGGGTCACTTTCCTGCTCTGAACTCTCTGGGTTCCTGCTTCCAACCAATGGCAGAGGAACTCAGGGGTGTGTGTGGGGGGGGGGGGGGGGGGGTGATAACTAGCCCTCTTTTCTGAAACAATGACTCCCAAGCCACCCCCCCCCACCCCCCCATGAGATTGACAGTGGATCTTTCCCCCTCCCCCAATTGATGGTCAGTTAAACCTCATCTAAGGTGAAGGTCCAGAATTCGCTCCCCTCTTCAATGGTTTGTGTTGTGCCGGCCACAGTCTGAAACACAATAAGACCACAGCAGCTGTCCACCTGATTCCAGTCACATTAGATGTTACAAGGTGGACTGGCTGCGTCGGTTACAGTCACCGTTTCAACTTCATTCACAAAATAAAATGGAACGTGAAACAGCTCTGAATGAATGACAGCAATTGGGGTATTTCGCCCCAATGGTCTGTCAGTGAGACTATTCCATAATCCGCCCCCCCCCCCCCCACACACACACACACCTTGCTCCACATCCCTTCATGCATTTATTCAACTAAAAATGAGCAATCTCAGTTTTCAAATCAACATTTGATTTGGCAACAATTGCCGTTTATGGGAGAGTTCCAAACTTCTACCAGCCTTTTGTGAAGCATTCGTTCTGAGAAGGTGTTTTGGGTTAAAACTGGACTCCTCACAAATTGAGGGCAGCTCCGTACAGAGCAGCACATTTAATTAATGCACATTGTTACTCTGAGAAACCCCAAAGTCATTTTGCTGTTTGGTTTGGAAAAAACATATCTGCTCCCAATGAGTGTCTTCATTGTTCCATATTAAAGAATCACAGGTATCTGATGAATTACTCCATTGAATTGTTGGTACTCCATATTAAAGAACCACATACAGAAAAAAAGCAGCATGAATAGTTCCCCCTCCCCCCCTCCCCCCATTGTCTTGGGATATTTTTAAGGAAGAGCTCAGATAGATTCTTGATTAACACGGGGGGGGTGAAAGGTTATGGGGGTGGGGGGCAGGAATGTGGGGTTGAGGTTACAATCAGACCAGCCATGATCTTACACAATGGCAGAGCCATTGAGGGGCTCACTCCTGCTCCTTAAATGCTTTGTAGCCTTTGGTGTTCCCACTCCCTGCCCCAATATGAAGCGGGGTTGCCCTCACGATCCAAAACATTCCCTCCATAAACCCTCCCTTCCCTTTTAAACATCTTCCTAAAAATCTACTGTTTTAAAGCCAAAATTTTAAGCAGGGCTTTCTAATCTGTTCAATGTCTCCTATTATTAATATTCCTCATGCCTCTGTGAAATGAATTGGAACTTTTGACCACGAAGATGTTAGTCCCAGAAGTGCACAGGATTGGGAAATGGCAGAGGGACTAATCTCTCATGGTGCAAACAAAACAATGGTGCAAACATCTTTCCTATTTACAGAGGCCGCTGGCCTGTTGTGTCGTCCCAGGATTTTGCGTTCTGATTCTGGTTTATTTGCTGTGTGTTATTTTTAAATGAGTGTGCTTATAAAAATGTTCTAAGCATCCCTGGCCTCCGTTCAGCCTTCAAGGTGAAACATACATCTAATCACGCTGTGGCTACATTGTTTAGTTTAGTTTTACGAGAAAGCAATTATATATTAAAGTGAAAATGATACAAAATCAAATGTCTTCAATAACTGTAAATCAAATTAATCTCCAATTAATCCATGTGTCTTTATTGTATGCAAACAAAAAACTTATTTTTGAAAGATTAAATTGGTACATAACCTGGTGAATGTACATTTTCTAGCAAATCTTACCTAGGGTGATTACACAGTAGGAACAAAGATCACCCCCCCCCCCCCCCCCCCTCAGTGTTGAGTTACTGCCCTGTTCATAATTACTCCAATCCCTGGCCATATCAATCTGAAATATCAAAGTACTTCCCAAAACAGAGACAGGAAACAAACTAGAATCAACACTGAAGTGATATCAAACCAACTCTAGCTTAAATCAGGCTTCGGTGTTTTCCTTTTCAAAACGGGACAGATCAGTGTGACCTGGAATTAAACTATCCGGTTGGGGTTTGTCAAATTAACCGCGACCTGGAGACTATTTTCATCCAATTCGCTAAATTATTTGACAGTAACTCTTAGTTGAACATGTTGGGGAATTGTAACTCTCATGACTGTCTATGAAAATATTCTATAATGTGCTCATTGCAAATTACTTCGCAATAAATTAAACTAAAAAACAAACTTTCTTTTGGTTGAGAGGAGTGGAGTAAATGGTACACATTTTTTAAATTAAAAAAAAGCTTTTTCAAAGTACCGCGAGGTTGAAAGTGGGTAATGTGAGCAAGGGGCCGACATTGGAATGTAAAGCTTCTTTAAAAAAACAAAACTGCTCAAGACCTGGAGAACCTGGAACATGGACAGGAGACAGTAGCAACAATCCCGCCTTACAAAAGTTCATTCCCAGTAAATTTGAGTTGAAGGCAGTAAAGATGCAGTAAGAAGTCTCACCTCAGGATGCTCAGAGATCCTTCTGCTGATTGTGAAGTTAATATTGTCACTAATCAGTGAAAAATAGGACCAGAAATATGGGGACAAATTGAAAGCAGGGTTTGGGGAGGGGACAATAACAGCGGGGAAATCTGCAGAGATCCCTCACACTTTCAAACAAACAGGAGAATTCTCTCCCATCAAGTTTATTCTGCACAAGGCGCCGCTTTGTGCTGCTCTAATCCGCAACCAGCACCACTTTTTTTTAAAAAAAGAGGTATTGAGGGATAAACGTGCGATTAAATCGCCAACTTTTCTAGCGGCAAATCTTTCCTAATCCCCCCGTGTGGCAAAACAAAGGCCCTCGCTCTAATCTGCTCGATTTAAAAAGACTTGGAGATTTGGGGGAAAAAGAATGATCTAAACGACTTATTTTGTTGAAAACTAATGGACTTTGACAGCCGAGTAGGACTGGCGGGCGCCCAGCTAGGAACAGTTATTGATCATGTTACAGGACAGTTATTGAAGAGAAGGCTAACTTGTTGTTTCACTGAACTGGAGCCCAAAACGCTGAGCAGATTGGACACTTTCTCCATTTCGGCCGTGAATGTTTTTCTGAGCATCCTCCTTTCTAAGAGATTTATTGCAAACTTTATTCCTTCTGTCACAACTCACCTGCATTTGCCAGCACAAGCCCGGTGTATCTAACTTTGTGAACGCCTATTCCTACTCCCAACTGGAAGGGAACTTCCAGTGTGTGGGTTGCTAACTGTATGGGGAGGAGATGGCCCAGCTAATATTCTGGGGACCTGAGTTCCAATCCCACCATGGCAGATGCTGCACTTTGAATTCAATAAAAAATATCTGGAATTAAAAATCTACTGATGACCATGAAACCATTGTTAATTGCTGGAAAAACCCATCTGATTCACGAATAGGATGGGGCATAGAGTATAAAAGTTGGGGTCTGATGTTGCAGTTGTATAGAACGTTGGTTCGGCCTCATTTGGAATACTGCACCCAGTTCTGGTCGCCACACTACCAGAAGGACGTGGAGGCTTTAGAGAGAGTGCAGAGGAGGTTTACCAGGATGTTGCCTGGTATGGAAGGGCTTAGTTATGAGGAGAGATTGGGTAAACTGGGGTTGTTCTCACTGGAAAGACGGAGGATGAGGGGTGACCTAATAGAGGTGTATAAAATTATGAAAGGCATAGATAGGGTGAACGATGGGAAGCTTTTTCCCAGGTCGGTGGTGACGTTCACGAGGGGTCATAGGTTCAAGGTGAGGGGGGGAGGTTTAACACGGATATCAGAAGGGCACATTTTACACAGAGGGTGGTGGGGGCCTGGAATGCGCTGCCGGGCAAGGTGGTGGAGGCGGACACACTGGGAACGTTTAAGACTTATCTAGATAGCCACATGAACGGAGTGGGAATGGAGGAATACCAAAGAATGGTCTAGTTTGGACCAGGGAGCGGCGCGGGCTTGGAGGGCCAAAGGGCCTGTTCCTGTGCTGTATTGTTCTTTGTTCTTTGTCCTTTAGGGAAGGAAATCTGCCTTCCTTGCCTGACCTGGCCTACATGTGACTCCAGAGCCACAGCAATGTGGTTGACTCTCAACTGCCCTTGGGCAACTAGGGATGGGCAATAAATGCTGGCCAGCCAGCGATGCCCATGTCCGATGAATGAATGATTTAGTAACTACCCAACTTTAAACCATATGCTCAGCATTGCTGCCGAGGAGGTAATGAACTGAACCTGTTGGCTGTATCATCCATCAAGCAGAGTTACCATCAGGATAATTCCAACCCAGAGCAAACATTTTAACATATATCTAAATTAAAATGACTTTTTTTTGTTCGGGCAAACTTAATGAGTATTTGAATTATTTCAGAGAAACTTTTCCCCAATCGTATGGTAAGAAACATGAACACTGAAAAGATCGTGTGCTGTTTGAACAGGTTGTTATCTCCCACACAATTACCTGTTTTTTGGTTCCGTTACCCCCATTTAAAATTTCAATCATTGCAGATTCTGTCAAAGCTGCCATTACACACAATTAATTTCCCACCTCTAAATTTCCTTTTTGTTTTAGGGTTCTGAAATACATCACCACCTGACCCTGCAATTAAAATTACGTGTTAGGCTCTGTTCTGACACGTATGCATTCCCCGAAAGGATGAACTATCCCTGTGTCAAAGTCTCACCCTGACCTTGTTATAATATCTCCTCATTCTCTATTTTGGATCTTGTTGTGAATCATCTGGATCTTTCTCTGTGGAATCATCTCAAAATAGATCCACTTCTATCAGTTTCATTGCATTTAGTTTTCTTTAACGGGTTCTCAATGTATAGCCATACAAATCATTTCTGGAATGCTCCCAGACTCCAGTAGGATCAGGGCCTGAATCTCTCAGGCACTGTTGTCAGCATGCAATCTTGGAGAACTTTCCCCATCTGCGACACCGCTAGTTGAGGTGACCGCCCCCCCCCCTCCCCTCCACTCCACTCCCCTCCACTCCCCCTCCCCACTCCCCCTCCTCCCAGGAATAAGATTTTTTAATAAGCCCAGGAAAAGTCAAATATTTGCTTCCAGCTCCTGAAAATATTTTATTCCACCATGAGTCTTCACCACAGGGTGAAAGCAAATGACAGCAGATACGGGAATTTGAGCTTTCGTTTAATATCTCACCCGCAAGGTGGCACTGACAACAGGGCAGCACCATCTCAGTACTGTCAGCTTGAATGTCAGCTTTCTGATTCAAGCTGGTATGCTGAAACTAAGCTAACCCTTTATGACCAACTATTTAAAAAAAATCAACAGCATTTCTTTCCTAATATTTTCCTTACCATGCTGCTGGGAGCGTAATTTTCTTGGAAATTCAAACCAACGTTTCTCTACTTCTTTCCAATTTGATTCCTCCGAGGTTTTCAAATAGTGCCTTCGATTTGAGTTCTGGGTCTGAATATTCCATTAGGCGATGACCTAGTGGTTTTATCGCTGGGCTATTAATCCAGAAGCTCACCTAATGTTTTGGGGACCCGGATTCGAATCCCGCCATGACAGATGGTGGAATTTGAATTCAATTTTAAAAAAATCTGGTTCACTAATGTCCTTTAGGGAAGGAAATCTGCCGTCCTTACCCAGTCTGGCCTACATGCGACTCCAGAGCCACAGCAATGTGGTTGACTCTCAACTGCCCTTGGGCAACTAGGGATGGGCAATAAATGCTGGCCAGCCAGCGATGCCCATGTCCCACAAATGAATAAAACTCAGGTTTAACTAGGGCTCTGTAATGTTTAAACGGAGCCAATTACAGATCATCACCTTCAAATCATTCATCTTTTATTCCATAACTCTCAAAAACTAGCAACTGTTCTGGCCCCTTTTGAAATTGATCCATTGTGACACCTGGGAACAGGATTGAAATTTTAATTGTGTTACAATGCTCCCCCATTTTGGAGATCACACTGATGTTGATCCATGTTTATTCAGGCAAGGCAATGCTCCATTGCAATGGATTGACAGTTTTGATATTGTTTGTAAGCCTATATGGAACAGTATTAGAATGTCCTTCAGATTAAGGTCTACACAAGCAGTTTCATAGAATCCCTACGGTGCAGAAGGAAACCACGCGGCCCATCAATTCTGCAGAGTCTCTGAGAGTACCTTATCTAGGCCTTCTCCTTTGCCCTATCCTCATAACCCCACACATTTACCATGGCTAATGCATCTAACCTACACATCTTGGGACACTAAGGGGCAATTTGGCATGGTCATTCCACCTAACCTGGGCATCTTTGGACTCTGGGAGGAAACCTGCGCGCCCAGAAGAAAGCCACGCAGACATTGGGGGAAACATGCAAACTACACAGTCACCCAAGGTCTGAATCAAACCTGGGTGCCTGGGGCTGTGTCTAACAACTGCGCCACCATGTACAAAGGACTTGCAAGTTATTTTTCATGTATGCCTCAATTATCTTTAGTAATTTGCAATTTAAGATCATTTTCTTGGCTCCGTATAAACACACATAATTCAGTGGATCAGGAAGGAACTTAAAGTGGGACAAACCAGTGACCAGCCAGGCATCTTTGCCTTGAAAAACTTGATCAGTTCATTAGCTTTCCTCTTCAAGGTGAATTTAACAATGCAGCTACTGGACTGCAACGAGGAATGGAGAGCACAGCACATGAGGAACCTTATTTCATAGTTGTCAGATAGTCAAAGAAAGTGCAAGTTCACTGTTACCCAGTCCAAAATCAAATCGAGGCCATATATTTTGTGACCCTGATCATTCTTTGCATCAGTGACATGGGCGATAAAAGTCTAATTAAAACTGGCATCATCAATGTATGACAGGAAATAATTCCCAGCAGCTGTCAGAGGGATATGGAGGTAATTGCAGAAGGCAGCTGGGCCTCAGAGAGTGCAAACTTTCTTCAGGTCTAGCATCACCAGGGCTGCCTCTGTCATGCAAGGGTTCTGCCAGTCTTCAGCCTCTTTACAAAACTGCCTAGCCCAATCCCATTGGGAGACCAGTGCCACTGAAGAACAAGTGCTCCATGTAGCTGCATTACTCTCATTCCCAATGTCTTGTGTCTCCCTCCAATTCACACCGTCAACCTCATCACCACACTCAACAAGTCCTTCACTTAAACACTCTTTCACATCTTTTCTCCTCTCATTTCAAAAGAAGGCATCATCATGTGTGGAGTTTGCACATTCTCCTCGTGTCTGCGTGGGTTTGCTCCGGGTGCTCCGGTTTCCTCCCACAGTCCAAAGATGTGCGGGTTAGGTTGATTGGCCATGCTAAAATTGCCCCTTAAGTGTCCTGAGATGCGTACGTTAGAGGGATTAGTGGGTAAAATATGTAGGGATATGGGGGTAGGGCCTGGGTGGGATTGTAGTCGGTGCAGATTCGATGGGCCAAATGGCCTCTTTCTGTACTGTAGGGTTTCTATGATTTCTATGATCATCAGAAATTACTAACCTGGTAGGAAGAGACAGAGTACAAATCTAACAGTAAATCGACAGATGACACCAGAGGTCCTAAAAATAATAAAATGATAAAACTAAAAGTTCTGTGTCTGAATGCAGGCAGCATTTGAAACAAAATGAAGAGAGCACATAAAAATAAATAAATAATTCAATAGCCATTACGGAGACATTGCTGCTGGAGGACATGAACTGGGAGTTGAATATTGAAGGGTACAAGATATATAGGAAGGATAGGAAGATAGAAAAAGGTGCTGTGGCTCTGTTAGTTAATGATGGCATTAGCACAATAGAGAGGGATGACGAGTTCAGGAAACCTGGATGTGAAAATGGTTTGGGTAGAGATGAGAAATGGTAAAGGCAAGAAATCACTTGTGGGGGTCCTGTACAGGCCGCCAAATAATAACCACATGGTAGGGTGGAGCATAAAGGAAGAAATAATTGGAACTTGTCAGAGTGGCAATAATCATGGAAGATTATTTTACGTGTATACGGGAAAAATCCAATGGGCAAAGGTAGCCTAGATAAGTTCATTGAATGTTGTTGGGATAGTTTCTCAGAACAGCATATTCTGGAGCCAACCAGAGAGCTAGACCTAGTATTGTGTAATTAATGATCTCATAGTGAAGGCACCCCTAGGTAGCAGTGACCATATATATATACATAATATATATAAAAACATAAGAACATAAGAAATAGGAGCAGGAGTAGGCCATCTAGCCCCTCGAGCCTGCCCCGCCATTCAATAAGATCATGGCTGATCTGACGTGGATCAGTACCACTTACCCGCCTGATCCCCATAACCCTCAATTCCCTTACCGATCAGGAATCCATTCATCCGCGCTTTAAACATATTCAGCGAGGTAGCCTCCACCACCTCAGTGGGCAGAGAATTCCAGAGATTCACCACCCTCTGGGAGAAGAAGTTCCTCCTCAACTCTGTCTTAAACCGACCCCCCTTTATTTTGAGGCTGTGTCCTCTAGTTTTAACTTCCTTACTAAGTGGAAAGAATCTCTCCGCCTCCACCCTATCCAGCCCCCGCATTATCTTATAAGTCTCCATAAGATCCCCCCTCATCCTTCTAAACTCCAACGAGTACAAACCCAATCTCCTCAGCCTCTCCTCATAATCCAAACCCCTCATCTCCGGTATCAACCTGGTGAACCTTCTCTGCACTCCCTCCAATGCCAATATATCCTTCCTCATATAAGGGGACCAATACTGCACACAGTATTCCAGCTGCGGCCTCACCAATGCCCTGTACAGGTGCATCAAGACATCCCTGCTTTTATATTCTATCCCCCTCGCGATATAGGCCAACATCCCATTTGCCTTCTTGATCACCTGTTGTACCTGCAGACTGGGCTTTTGCGTCTCATGCACAAGGACCCCCAGGTCCCTTTGCACGGTAGCATGTTTTAATTTGTTTCCATTGAGATAGTAATCCCATTTGTTATTATTTCCTCCAAAGTGTATAACCTCGCATTTATCAACATTATACTCCATTTGCCATATCCTCGCCCACTCACTCAGCCTGTCCAAATCTCTCTGCAGATCTTCTCCGTCCTCCACACGATTCACTTTTCCACTTATCTTTGTGTCGTCTGCAAACTTTGTTACCCTACACTCCGTCCCCTCCTCCAGATCATCTATATAAATGGTAAATAGTTGTGGCCCGAGTACCGATCCCTGCGGCACGCCACTAGTTACCTTCCTCCAACCGGAAAAACACCTATTTATTCCGACTCTTTGCTTCCTGTCGGATAGCCAGTCCCCAATCCACTTTAACACACTACCCCCAACTCCGTGTGCCCTAATCTTCTTCAGCAGCCTTTTATGGGGCACCTTATCAAACGCCTTTTGGAAATCCAAAAACACCGCATCCACCGGTTCTCCTCCATCAACCGCCCTAGTCACATTTTCATAAAAATCCAACATGTTCGTCAAGCACGACTTTCCCCTCATGAATCCATGTGAGGTGAGGTCCTGGCACTGATCCCTGTAGCACACCACTCATTACATCTTGCCAAATTGAAAAAGACACATTTATTGGCCTCTTCTATTAGCCAGCCAATCTTCTACCCATGCCAAAATGTTACCACGTGTAACATGTGCTTTTATTTTCCACAATAACCTTTGATGTGGCACTTTATCAAACGTGTTTTGGAAATTTACGTACAGTACATCCACCAGTTCCCCTTTACCTTAAACAGCGTGTCACTTTCTCAAAGAATCCAACAACAGGATTTCCCTTTCACAAAACCACATTGATACTGCCAGATTAGTTTGAGCTTATCCAAACTAATTGTGCCATGTTGAGTTGAGTTTTTTAAAAAGTTTATTTATTAGTCTCAAGGCTTACATTAACACTACAATGAAGTTACTATGAAATTCCCCTGTTCACCACTTTCAGGTGCCTGTTTGGGTCATGTAGACTGTGGGAGGAAACTGGAGCACTCGGAGGAAACCCACGCAGACATGGGGAGAACGTGCAAACTCCACACAGACAGTGACCCAACCCAGGAATAGAACCCGGGCACCTGGCACTGAGAGACAGCAGTGTTAACCACTGTGCCACCTACAAACATAAGGTTAGAGGCCACTGAGGTATTTGAAAGAAAGGATAACAATTAAAAAATAGAGGCCTTGCTTAATCAGAACACGGGTGATGCGTGAACAGGACTTGATGCAAGTTAGGACAGAGGCAGCAGAGTTTTGGGTGACCTAAAATTCATGGGGGCAATCTATTCCTGGCCAAGAATGTGTAAGAAGCCAATAATTTTTCTTAAAGCACAGAGTCATAGAGGTTTACAGCGTGGAAACAGGCCCTTCGGCCCAACTTGTCCATGCCACCCTTTTTTTTAAAACCCCTAAGCTAATCCCAATTGCCTGCATTTGGCCCATATCCCTCTATACCCATCGTACCCATGTAACAATCTAAATGCTTTTCAAAAGATAAAATTGTACCCGCCTCTACTAATACCTCTGGTAGCTTGTTCCACTCATCACCCTATGAAAAAATTGCCCCTCTGGACACTTTTGTATCTCTCCCCTCTCACCTTAAACCTATGCCCTCTCGTGTTAGACTCCCCTACCTTTGGGAAAAGATATTGACTATCTAACTTGTCTATGCCCCTCATTATTTTATAGACCTCTATAAGGTCACCCTATAACTGCATATTTTGCAGTTTTAATTCTCTTCCAGCCAGTCATCCCCAGCCCACGCATATTCTCACCAGATCTTTCTCTGAGGTGAACTGAGCCTCACATCAGTCCCCTCGTGTCAGTAGAAAGCACAATGGAGCGTAATGAACCAAGTGTTTTTTAAAATTTCCTCTTCTGTCATCAACAAAATTCAATTTACCCATTCAACCAAGAAAGTTTACTGGCCAGTAGCTCTATCTCAACCCCAAACACTTGGTTAGGAGCTGGGCACACGGTTGATTTTTATATTCAGCTGCCATCAATCACTTTTGTTTTCCACTGCCCTAGAAACAATATTTTAAACTCCTCACCAAAGCTTTGATAACTTTGACACTAGTATAAATATACAATTTGAAGCCAGTATGACACAAATGAAATCGTTTTTTGTCAAACCTATTCAAGGAATTAAATATATAAAAAAGAACGTATGACTTTCAAAACTTCAATCTCAAAGTGTTTTGGTTCAATGAAATACTTTTGAAGTGGGGTCACTTGCCTGAAAAGCCAATTTGAGCACAGGGCTGGCAAACATCATTGACATAATAACCAATCTGTTTTATTGATGTTGGCTGAGGGATACATGTTGGTCAGGACAGTGGACAACTCTCTCGCTATTAATGCAGTGTACTGCCAAGAGAGTGGACAGATGGGGGCTCTATTTAATATCCAATCCGAAATAGAGCACTTCTGACTTTGCTGCAACGTGCCCTTAGTACTACACTGAAAGGCCAGCCTAAATTGCAATGATAAAGATGAACTGTTTCAAACCCCAAGAACAAAATTCGATATCCACACTCCATGCGTAGTAAAATAACTTCACAAATTGCAAATGCACATTTGAGACCCCAACACAAACATTGTGATCTCGTAACACCTGAAAAAAGCAAGGTGAATATTTATAGAGAAAGCAAGTTTGCTATTCAAACTAAAATCTTCAAAAGCACATATGTTCATATGCTGTAGTGCAAAAAAAGCAAATGGCACAAGATCAAGACATTATAGGCCACCATATTCTGATGATTGAAAAGTTCAAGTTATTGTAATGAAAAGCTTTTTAAGTGTAACCAAGTTATTACAGGTGAAAAAGCCATTTGGACCATCCTAGTTTAGCCAACAAAAACTTATATTCATACAGCATCCTTCTTTTAAAAAAAAATCAGAAGGCACTTCAGTGGAGTATTATAAAGGAATATTTGATACCAGTCATATAAGGAGCTCTTAAAGACAGATGACTGAAAGGTTGGTCAGAGGTAGGTATTAAGGAACATCTTAAAATGAGGAAAGAGAGGCAGAGAAGCCGAGCAATTCAGGGATGGGAATTCCAGAGCTTAATTACTGAAGACATTGCCATCAATGGTGGAGCAATTAAAATCAGAAATGCTAAAGAGGTTAGAATTAGAATAGCACAGATGTCTCAGTTGTGGGGCTGGAGGGGGTTACAGAGGTAGAGAGGGGCGAGTTCATAAAGGCATTTGTAAACAAGGGAGAGATTTTTAAAAATCAAATCGCTTCTAGCAAGCAGTGTTTTCCACTCTTCAATCGATTAAAAACTCATGTACAAGATTTTCACTGGACTCAGCTTTGAGCTTAACCAATGGTCTTTCAAGTGGATTGTTGTCAAATACTTTCTGCAATATGGCTGGAGACCCAGCTGAATGTCACATTCTCTGGTCAAGCACGATCTTCTTCTAAATCAACGTTGACCTTGATGTGCTGTTATTATTGCACAAATAATCTGAGTTTATATCTGATAATAAATTCCTTTCATTCCTCCCAGTGTCCTGGGCTATTACTTTTTTTTTTCAGTCGCATATAGGCTACTGACTGATGGCAGAGAGAAGTAACTCACGAGAATTAATTCCACCTCTCATCAGGCTGACAGAAGTGGGGCACCAAAGTCCTTAGAGCTGCACTTGGCCTAACTTGTCCAACACTGAGTTTCAGTTTAAAGGAAGTTGAACTGGTTCACAAAAATACGGATCTAATTTTGTTTCATCATTCTTAGCCAATTGACTGAGTAATTAAAGAACAACTGGAACACGGAATTGTGCATTTTACTTAGTTTCAAAATTACTATTTGGTGCACATGTTGAATTCAGATTAGGAATTCAGTGCTACTGAATCCTTAATTGTACTCAAATTAACTATGCTGGCAAATTTAGATATTGGAATGCATGTTCATTGCAATACACTATTATTTAGATTAGTTTATAAAATCCAACATTGAAATTAAGGTGGGCAATATTTTTATACGTGTGGGGCAGGTGAAAACTTGGTTTCTAACATTTGCATCAGCTTTATCTTTCTACAACAGATGCTCAGCCAATCTGTCCAAGGTTAATTTGATAATCACCAATCAATATAGAAATTAACATTGGTATTCACTGGTCAGTTAAGCACTTAAAAGCTCTTCACTGCTCTGCAAAATTCAATTGGTGATCAATACCACCACAATGTAGCCTTTCAACTTTAAGAAACAGATGACAACATACCACGTGCTTCCAAAAACACAATAAAGAAAAAGTTAAAAGACTTCCTGATTACCAAAATCGATCCCCTTGGTCACCTATAACCCTAAAGGTCATGGACATTGTATAGAGGTCAACAGATGAGGCTATCCTCTGGAAAAAAAAAACATGCAGCAGACATTCACCCAAAACCTGAGCTTTTCTAACCAACAGAATTTAAGACATACCAGTTTAAGATAAAATGTCAGTAACTGTTTAAAAAGGGACAAATGCAATGTGATGAAATTCTTCAATTAAACTCCTGCACTGGTGAGTTACTTGTATAAGCTTAAAAAATGTTAGCATTTTAAAAAAATGTTAAAAAGACAATATTCTCATGAGTTAAGTTTGTTTAGAAGCAGGTTTTAAATTAGCAAATACCTTGCACTCATCCACCAGTCTGCAACCAAGGGAATGCAAATCAATGATGAACACCAAGTGATGCATCCGGCATTAGTTATAATACTCAACACCCACTCAAACATTTCAAATGTTTTGTTTCACCTCCTGTTTTATCACCCATAGAGGCTGCCTTTCTCCCATTTACCTCCTTCCGAAATTTTGGATCATGGATTTCTCCGTTGATTTGTTCGATAGCTTTATTTTTTTTTGGGGGGGTGGAGGGGGCACAGTAAAAGTTAGGGTGAAAGTTCTCTGCAACAGCAACCTGACCCCCTCAAATAAAATGAAATGGAATGGTTGATCACAGTATTCCAGGTAGCTAATTCCTGAGAAAAGCAACGTGACACAAACAATCGCTTCAAAACTGCCCAGTTGAAAGCAGGAATAGTTCAGCCATCAGGCTCCCGGTAGCAATCTTCATTCTCGCTGTAATAAGATGCATCCTAAAGAGCCATTTTAACATTAAAATGTAAAGCAAGTGCACAAGAAACCTTTAGCGTTTTTTAAAAAAAAAAAGTTTATTGCAAAACAGGGAATGTAAATTACTACAGAATATATATATGTATATATAATCACAGTTCCACCTCTTAATAATGCTTAGTCGACACTACAGAAGTTTAGTTTTCTATCCAACTTGGTTTAAAACTCAGCACTGTATTTAAAATTTTCACTTGGTCTTTCCAAATCATTAGCAGTTATTTTCTGTTCAGAGACCAGTCATAAAGGCCTACAAATAGAACATCTTGTGAATACTATAAATCTTTACATAACTCACTGCATTTTCATGCTTACTGTACATCAGGGCTCTGTACGAATTCAGAGCATAACCTCCTCCCTCACTGGATTATTTCCATAGAATCTTAGTATTTTACATCCAAAATTAAACATGTAAAAAAAAAACACAAATATTATTCACCTAACACATTAAACTGATTAAATTATTAAGGGATGTCGTGTTTAGTACCGATTTGGGGGCTCTTTAAACAAAAAAGGTGATGATGTTTCCAAATATTCTCACCAGCACTTGCAGATTTCAAATGAAACTTGCAAACTTAGCATTTACAGTAATGAAATTAAAAGATCTTGATAAATAATATTTCTTCAAACTTTGCTACCAATTATAACACAGCTTTATAAACGTGCTTACTTCATCATTTCTCCCCAACAAAAAAATTCCAACATAAGCCCACTCTTTTCATTGCTTTAAACTATGATAGGTCTCACTGGCCCAAAGCTTTTCCCTCACACTAACAACTGTTCAACAGCAAGCAAAAGGTGCAACTCTACAATTGTCCTGTTTGTTATTGTGAAGTGGCTAATTAGTAGTCTAGAATCTGGTTTTCTGAAACAAAACGAGTGCCATTGCAAACAGAAAATCAAACTCAAACCACCTGATTAGCAGCCTGGGCGTCGAAAGAAAGAAGTTTCCCAATTTATTTAAAGCCTGGGAAAATGTGGGTAAAGGCTACCTAGTTACTGCAAACACAGGGCAGACAAGGCATTCATTTTTAAGAGTTTAATTCATCTTAATTCCCTTCAACACCATCACCTTTTCTGAAATAAGCCAAAAGGAGAAAGCCTAAGACAGTGAATTTCTTTTAGCTGCAGCTCTAAACAATATTGAAATATTGTGCATTTAACAAAAAGTTTAAACAACATAAATAGGAATACAGATTTCCCATTTGCTTCTTTCTCAATTCCGGTTGGGGTCAATTCCCTATGTGTCAGCAGCACTCCAGTCAGTACCTCATTCAAGTGGCCACAGCAAGTGTTAGGAGGCTATTGTCATTTACAGTCCTTCACAGTTAAGTCAGGTTCTGTCCTCACCAGACACCTATGGCCATGGTCTTTCTAGCAATAGCGACTGGGCAGCAATCAAGCACAAGATCCCAAAGTGACTGCGCTTTCGGGTTAAAGAAAAGATCAAAGACGAATTGTGGTGGCCCAACCGCTGCTCTAACTGGGATCAGTTAACGTTGTTCAAACCAGGACTAGAATTTAGGACCTTCTTTTGTATGGCTTTGGAACCACAGCACACAATGCATTTGTTGACTTAGTCGTTAAGAAAGCTCGATAAAAATAATTTTGAAGAATTAAAATGCTAAGTTTTCCTCACCAAGAATGTTCAGTGCAGATGTTTGTCTTTACTTACTATTCAAAGTTGTAGAAAAGACAATGTGAAAGCATCATCTTCCCCTCTCAATAGGAAAGTATTAATTGATGCAATAAATGTTTCCATGCAAACTGACAGATCCCAGTACTCCACCCTGGCCTTCAGTGACTGTACATGCACAGTCAGTGGCTAATCATTAGATTTGGAACGCTGGCTGATCTTCCCTTCCTTAGCTCAGAGGTTAGGTTTAGTATCCTTATTGTCACACACTGCAGCATACATTAGGGACTAAAACAGAACCTTTTCTGCCTGTATGGTTCTTTTCCACACTGAGCTGTCAGGGAGCCCGCTGTAATTCTCTTAACCAGCAAGGTTTATTTTACACTGTTGCATATTTTCCTCCTGCAGTGTTAGCCCTTTATCACATGTTGCAAAGTACCCAAAATTACTCAATGACTGTCATACTACCTTGTCAAGTTTAGATCGAAAACTATTGCCTTTAAACAATAGTTCACGGCAGACTCCAGTGTGCCAAGCCACCTTAAGTATAATATTAACAACCATTTTAGGAATATGTAAAGCAGTTACAAGGTGCAACACAGTCCCAATGATATTCATAAACTGGTATAGTTTAGTAAACTTTATCTATAATCTCTAGTATTTTACCCTTGAAAACACAAACGCATATTTACATATATATATATATTTTTATATAAAAACTTTAAAAAGATAATATTTCTACTATTTACTGGATAAGCAATAAAATCAACTGCAGCTATCAGTACATGATTATTCTGCAGGTCAAATATCATAATGTACAACTAAAGTCCTGCCTGAATCCTTGCTGGATCTAGAGTGCTATCATAGAAGCTTTTTAAGCAAGTTCAATTTATCTAATATTCGGCATATAAAGCAGTACTTCTGTTTTGTTAAAGACATATTGCCATTAAGGTACAATTTTAAGCTAATAAAAACAGTCGAATATTTATGGTTAAAAAAAATCCAAATTCGGTCGAACTTTCTTTCTGAAATGCATTGAGACTTTAGACTTGTGCACAAAAGATGGTGTTGGGCAACTGTGTCCTCGCTGTATGCCAGTACTAAACAATGTGGCACATTTTTACAATATAGTCACTAAAGGTAGTCCCAATAATTTCTCTCATTTCAGACACAATAATCAGTGTGAAGAAATAAAGGTGCAGTAACAAACAGAAAATCACATGGGAAATAACACGCATTTGACCAAACTAGGAACAAAGCCACAATAAATCTGTCAGTATGGAATTAGGCAGTAACATATGATTAGACAGTGCAATAGATACGAAATTGGGAGCCAACAAGTCTTGGTTTGTCTACAATTGTCTCAATGTGGACCTGCATGACCAGTTAAAAAGCATAACAGAGAGGTGAGAGGTGAGGTGATGCTTAATGAAAGCAGGAGACAAAGAAAATGTCAGCCAGTCTGTTCTAAGTTCTGGAGTGGAGCAAGAAAGGAGTGAGGAAGTTATATCCGAGCAACAACTCAAAAATCTGCTGTATTCCAAGTATAATGTAACGGTCGACACGATAGATAATTTACCAAATCAGTCTTACAAAAAACACTTCTGAAAAATTGTGTGCAGCTAAAGTGAAAAAGTTATTCAGCAGGCTTTACATATAAAAGAATCAGATTTTTAATCCTTTCAGCATTGAAAATCACATAACACAACATTGAAGAAATGAAACAGAGAAGTTAAGAAAAAGCATACTCTATCTTTGGGTCGATAGTCAAAATGTTTTTCTTAAATTGGATTTTTTTTAAAATCCACTGGCTTTGTATTACTGAGTTATACTTACCCATACGTACTAGTTAGTTAGCAGCAAGAATGACTGCATTTCGTGGAATGCCACTTTAAAGAAATGTCAAAATGCTACTAAGTCTAATTGTGGTCATTGAACATTTACAATGGGTGTGGAGTTAATTGTTGTGACAAGATCTTTACATATATAAAAACAAATAAATACTGTAAACAAAAAAGGCAGTTTTGGATCATCTTTTAACAGCCTAAACTTTGCCTTTTGTTCTGCAAAACTATTACAAATCACAACATCCGTATCTTTGACTTTTGTTGGCAATGTCAGTCCTTTGCACATGTGAAAAGAGACGGGAGATGTCATCTTCTCAATTTTGCATCTTCTTTCAATCGCCACATCATTAACTCCATGCAGGCACAAGCATCTTCACTGGAATCGTGTCCTTCAACTGGTAACAAAAATGAACAAAATAGAGGAGATTACATACTGTAATGGTCTAGAATTCTCAGAGTCCACAGTGACAGAGTGCGCTGTGTTTAATAGGGTTTATCATCAGATTACGTCTCATGGTGATATCTCATTAGTTGGAGAACCAACTGAAGTAATATTGGATCATTAAATAAAAGTAAATGTTAATACATTACATTGTCTACGATCACCAGATTTTATCTGAATTGTATGCTGTGGAAAAGAAAACGTTGTTAATAGAGATGGTTACGTGATGAAAGCTGGAAAATTGGTCAGGGCATAGGGCAAGGCAATATGGTGGGTCTTAGCACTCCAGGAAGAAGTTTTAATCCAACATGAGCAGCTGGATGAAAGTCAACTCCCTTTGATGGCTTTGAACGTTACCAAGGCTACTGAATATTGCTGCCCCAAATTGGTTCCAAGACAACATGATTCCACAGCAAAGACAAACTGTCTTCAAAGTGACAAAGGGCAGAAAATTAAGAAATTCAGTTGGTGCTCGAGATGGAATTCATGCTCGTGACAGTTGCAGCAAAGTATGCAGCGCTGCCTGGCCTGTGTGTTGGTATTAATTTTATCCTCTTTGAAAATATGTAATTTCCATAACACACTCTAACCAACAAAGAATAAGCAATCAAGAAAGAATGGGCTCTCCCTCATCAGACCTCTACTCCAAAACATTCACTTGGGGATAGTGCAATTGTGGCTCAGGGTTATTTCTTGGCCTACCCACGGCACTGATATCCAATAGTTATGGATCCAACAAGATGTAATGCATAATATTGAGAATGTACAAGTTCAACAATTTAAAAAAAATGTTTAAAATATAAAAAAACTTATGCACAGAGGAACTTTAAATGAAATTTGAATCATGGCTTCATAACTAGTGTTTTTCCAGTGGGAAGGCGACAGATATAGAATTCTATTTAATTTCTTCAACAAATAACGTGTTCATTCAAAACATAATACAAACGATGGTTATTGGATTCCTCCCAATCTTTTACAAGTTGAAAAACTAAGTGTGTTTCCAGTGCAACTGTACAGATTTCAGATCTTCAGGAGAAAGAAAATAGGCTGTGATTATACTGTGCTATTAATATGTGTTATGTTTAAGGGGGGGACTGCTTTAAGGTGCAGTGTTTTGTTACAAGCAGTCTGTTAGTCTGAAAGGAATACAGCAGATGCTGGAAAGCAGAATAATTACTCATTTTAGCCACCAAAGTAATTATTTTGCAGAAGACTTGATGAGCTTTTGTTTACCAAAGAAAAAGACCCTTGCGGTATTTTCTTGATTAAAGTAATGGAAAGGCGAGTTAGGTATACAGGGTCATATAGTCATGT
Source organism: Mustelus asterias (assembly GCF_964213995.1). Lineage (NCBI taxonomy): Eukaryota > Metazoa > Chordata > Chondrichthyes > Carcharhiniformes > Triakidae > Mustelus > Mustelus asterias. The sequence goes on along the minus strand of NC_135826.1, from coordinate 28,274,496 downwards.
GATACCTGAAATGGGGAGAGCTAGATTTGTGGCTGAGACAAACAGCTGTGTGTTCAGTTGCTGGAAAAGGCTGTTTAAAAACAGAAGCCTACAAGCGTTCTCTCTGTCTATAAATTCTCTCTGGAAGTTCCAAAGCTGTTTACCCAATTTAAAGCAAGTATGCCTGGGTTTGCTAACTATTTTTAAAGTGGGGTTTAAGGCTATAAGATAAATACTGCTTAATTGGAACTGAAAAGTTAGAAGTTAAGAGTTGTTTCTTTTCATGTTTAAGGATTATTCAATGGTTTGGAGTTAAATTGTTTTCATCTTGTTAGAGTTATACTTAAACTGTATTATGAATAAAGCTTGCTTTGTTAAAAAGACCCCAATTTGTCAGTAAGAACATAAGAACATAAGAAATAGGAGCAGGAGTAGGCCATCTAGCCCCTCGAGCCTGCCCCGCCATTCAATAAGATCATGGCTGATCTGACGTGGATCAGTACCACTTACCCGCCTGATCCCCATAACCCTCAATTCCCTTACCGATCAGGAATCCATCCATCCGCGCTTTAAACATATTCAGCGAGGTAGCCTCCACCACCTCAGTGGGCAGAGAATTCCAGAGATTCACCACCCTCTGGGAGAAGAAGTTCCTCCTCAACTCTGTCTTAAACCGACCCCCCTTTATTTTGAGGCTGTGTCCTCTAGTTTTAACTTCCCTACTAAGTGGAAAGAATCTCTCCGCCTCCACCCGATCCAGCCCCCGCATTATCTTATAAGTCTCCATAAGATCCCCCCTCATCCTTCTAAACTCCAACGAGTACAAACCCAATCTCCTCAGCCTCTCCTCATAATCCAAACCCCTCATCTCCGCTATCAACCTGGTGAACCTTCTCTGCACTCCCTCCAATGCCAATATATCCTTCCTCATATAAGGGGACCAATACTGCACACAGTATTCCAGCTGCGGCCTCACCAATGCCCTGTACAGGTGCATCAAGACATCCCTGCTTTTATATTCTATCCCCCTCGCAATATAGGCCAACATCCCATTTGCCTTCTTGATCACCTGTTGTACCTGCAGACTGGGCTTTTGCGTCTCATGCACAAGGACCCCCAGGTCCCTTTGCACGGTAGCATGTTTTAATTTGTTTCCATTGAGATAGTAATCCCATTTGTTATTATTTCCTCCAAAGTGTATAACCTCGCATTTCTCAACGTTATACTCCATTTGCCATATCCTCGCCCACTCACTCAGCCTGTCCAAATCTCTCTGCAGATCTTCTCCGTCCTCCACACGATTCACTTTTCCACTTATCTTTGTGTCGTCTGCAAACTTCGTTACCCTACACTCCGTCCCCTCCTCCAGATCATCTATACAAATGGTAAACAGTTGCGGCCCGAGTACCGATCCCTGCGGCACGCCACTAGTTACCTTCCTCCAACCGGAAAAACACCCATTTATTCCGACTCTTTGCTTCCTGTCGGATAGCCAGTCCCCAATCCACTTTAACACACTACCCCCAACTCCGTGTGCCCTAATCTTCTTCAGCAGCCTTTTATGGGGCACCTTATCAAACGCCTTTTGGAAATCCAAAAACACCGCATCCACCGGTTCTCCTCCATCAACCGCCCTAGTCACATCTTCATAAAAATCCAACATGTTCGTCAAGCACGACTTTCCCCTCATGAATCCATGCTGCGTCTGATTGATCGAACCATTTCTATCCAGATGCCCTGCTATCTCCTCTTTAATAATGGATTCCAGCATTTTCCCTACTACAGACGTTAAGCTGACCGGCCTATAGTTACCCGCCTTTTGTCTCCTTCCTTTTTTAAACAGCGGCGTAACATTAGCCGTTTTCCAATCAACCGGCACTACCCCAGAATGCAACGAGTTTTGATAAATAATCACTAACGCATCCACTATTACCTCTGACATTTCTTTCAATACCCTGGGATGCATTCCATCCGGACCCGGGGACTTGTCCACCTTCAGTCCCATTAGTCTACCCAGCACTGCCTCTCTGGTAACATTAATCGTATTAAGTATTTCTCCTGCTGCCAACCCTCTATCGTTAATATTTGGCAAACTATTTGTGTCCTCCACCGTGAAGACCGACACAAAAAACTTATTTAAAGACTCAGCCATATCCTCATTTCCCACTATTAACTCCCCCCTCTCGTCCTCCAAGGGTCCAACATTCACTCTAGCCACTCTATTCCTTTTTATATATTTATAAAAACTTTTACTATCATTTTTTATATTAATTGCTAGCCTAGCTTCATAGTCTATCCTTCCTTTCTTTATCGCTTTCTTAGTCTCTCTTTGTTGTTTCTTAAATTTTTCCCAATCACTTGTTTCTCCACTATTTTTGGCCACTCTGTAGCTTTACTACAGTAGAATCACTCCTGTAGTAAAGCATCCTTTCCTCAGATTTATGACAAAATTGAAAACTATTGGGGTCTAGTCTTGCTTCATAACATACCTCAGGGCTTCTGATCTGGACTGCTTTAAGGTGCAGTGTTTTGTTACAAGCAGTCTGTTAGTCTGAAAGGAACTAACAGCATCTTTACTTAATTTGAAGTTGTCAGACATTTATGGTATCCTCAGGCAATAAACAACTAATAATTCCAAAGCCTAAAATTATTGGAAATCCCATTCCCAATTGCTTTAATTCATAGATAATCATACATGCACTGCCTTTTCTTCACTAACCACCACATACCATTATCCTGGATGATGCGTTTGAGGTAGTCTGCCATCAAATTTCTCAGTGCTCTTTTATACGGAAATCCCAGTCGATGTGGAAACACAACTGCTGTGTCAATCACTGTGCTATGTATAAGCTGGAAGAGAAGAAACACAGTTGTACTGTCTATGCTGTCACTTCTACTTATTTTCACCATAGTTAATGGGAATCAATTTGCTCCCATGGTTATTTTAAACTTTTCAAAAGATTATACTTAAAATGTATCAATCACAATTTACATTTATAAAAGTATTGTTGACATGATAAAATGTACCAAGGTGTTTCACAGGAGCTTTATCAAACAAAACTTGACACCAAAATCACACACAATATTAGAACATGTACCTAAAGATTTAGCCAAAATTGTTGGTTTTAAGGAGCATCGTAAAAGGTGGGGAGGTAGAAGCATGGAGGTTTAAGGAGAGAGTCCCAGAGCTTACGGCTCAGGCAGCTGAAGGCTCCACTGTGAATAATGCAGTGATTAAAATCAAGGATGTGCAAGTGACAAGGATTGGAGGAATACAGAAACCTAGCATGATTCAAGGAAATTATAGAGATATTAAATCATGGCGGGATTTGAAAACAAGCATGATAATTTTACAACTGGGAGCCAATGCAGGTCAGTGAACATATGCAACAGCGTTATGAATGAGCTCAAGTTTATGCACATCAGAAGATGAGAAAACAATCAGGAGAGGTTTGCAATGGTCAAGTCTTGAGGTAACAAAGAAGGGAATGATAAGCTGTGACAGGGGTGGAGACTGGCAATTTCTACTGAGGTGAAAGTAGATGCTCTTGGTGATGGGCAGATGTATGGTCAAAAGTTAATCTTTATCAAATATGACACCGAGGTTGTGGCCTCACAATGATTCAGCCTCAGACAATAGCTGAGGAAAGGAATGGAGTAGGTAGCTAGGGAAAGGAGCTTTTGGCAGGGACCAAAGACCTAGCTTCAGTCTTCCATTATTTAAGGTTAGTAAACCTCTACTCATCCTGTACTGGATGCCAGACACAATGTGAAGATCAGGGACAATGGAGCGAAAGAGAGGGGAGGTGATGGTGAAGTAGAGTTGGGTATTATCAGCATACAAGTGGAATCTGATTGGTTTTTAGGTAATGTTGCCCAGAACCAACATACATATGAGAAATAGGAAGGGGCCAAGTGTAGGTCCTTGGGGGATTCCAGAGGCAACAGCGCAGGAGTGAGAAGAGAAGTCACTAGACGATTTGATAGATAAGAACAGAACCATGCAAGGAAGGTCCTATTCAACTGGATAACACAGGACAGACAATAGAGGATTGTGTGGTTAACTGTGGCAAAGACTGCAGAACAGATTGAAGCAGAAAGGGAGGGAAAGTTTACAAATGGTCACAGGCACAGGGGTTAGCATGTGATTTTAATTAGGTCTGTTTCATACTGTGATAGGGCCCCAGACATGTTAAAGATGAGCATCGATTTTGAGAGGCAACAATACACTCAAGGACTTGAGAGGATAGAGAAGTTGGAAAAGCAAAAGACCATGTGAATGTATTTTTATTCCCTGACTTCCAAGGTAGTGAGGGAAGAAAACTTGAAAATGAAGTTCAATAATGGGACCCATGCCTCAAGAAAGATATGAAAAAAAACACTTTACAGTCAATGGAGTACTTTTGTAAAAAATGTAGTCACTGTTGCAATGTAGGAAATGCAGCAGCCAATTTGCACTCTCTCAAGGGCAATTAGGGACAGGCAAGAAATGCTGACCTAGCCAATGAAGTCCATCCACATCCTTTGAATGAATAAAAACACAGCAAGCTCCCACAAAGACCAACGTGATAATGACCTGATAACCTGTTTTATGATGTTGACTGAGGGACAATTATTACAGTAAGAAGTTTAACAACACCAGGTTAAAGTCCAACAGGTTTATTTGATAGCAAAAGCCACACAAGCTTTCGGAGCTTGAAGCTCCGAAAGCTTGTGTGGCTTTTGCTACCAAATAAACCTGTTGGACTTTAACCTGGTGTTGTTAAACTTCTTACTGTGTTTACCCCAGTCCAACGCCGGCATCTCCACATCAGGACAATTCTTAGCCAGGAGACCAAGGGTTATTCCCCTGCTCTTCTTCAAAATAGTCCCATGGTATCTTCTGTCCACTTGAGGGGGTATGGACTCGCTGTTTAAGACCTCATGCAGGTTGTAACAAGTAAAAGTTTGCTATGTATTTTTCAGGTTTAATCAAATTCTAAACTTAAATAGTATCCTATTGGCTACATAAACAACTTGGACTCCGCTTCTGTGGTATATGAACTAAGCCAATTTTCCTCAGAGTGCTTTGCATCCTCAAAGCAAGGGATATTATCTAATGTACACACATACATATTATGTACACACATTCATGAATACATATACAACTTTTAAAACACTATACATTTTTGTATGATATCCTTTCTATGCTGCTTCTTACCAATTTAGCATTCCTTTCCTGAAGCCAGTGATTCTATGTTAGGAGAGGTTTCCAATGGTGTCAAACACCCTTTGATATTTCATGAAATAGTAATTTTTAAGGCCTGAATCTAAACAGCAAACAACAACAGGGAGCAATTTGACTGGTGAGGCATCAAAGCCGACTCTGATCCTGTGCTCATCCAAGATTAAGCATGTGCACTTCTGCTTGGAAACATGGACTCAGGATTAAATAAGGAGCACCACACCTGGTCTAAATACCTTAGATATATGGTCTAACTTTGCAGCACTGGTAATGCTTTAACAAATTATCTTGAAATGGCTGTTTTTGTTTGCTTTTACTTAAGCTAGTGGCTTGGTAAACAATCCAATAACTCAAATTTTCACACTGCAATCTGTAAGACTTTAATCCATTAGAGAGGGCATTAGCTTTCCACTCTTAAAAGCACCCTGACAACTTGCCAAATTCTTAGATGAACAGAAGGATTAAGACCTTAATTGTTCTGCAAATGGATAGTAATTAGATATTTTTGCCAATAGGAAAAATGATATCCAAATTTACATGATGGGTCATAATTTCCTACTAAGGATGTGAAGTCCTGTCCCACTGGAATTACAAAAGCTTAAGCTGTACTGGCCCACTCTGGAAAACTTCATTCAAACTTCCACTGACTGAAGCTGCTTGGAGCCTGGAGTGAAAGAGTTCCTGGAGGTCACAGTACATTGCAAATCCAACAAACTCGGAGGCCATGCCCCTCTTTGTTTCTGCACTGGCTGCCATAAAGCAAGAAGGTCTAAAGAGCCCAGTGAAATTGACAGAACAGGGAGAAGGTAAATGGATGGTTGGTTGGGAGGATTGCGTTGGTAGGGGGGATGGAGAGGTTGTGTTGGTATCTGATTTGATTCGTCACAAGTATTGGTATACAGTGAAAACTATTGTTTCTTGCGTGCTATACAAAGCATACCGTTCATAGAGAAGGAAAGGAGTGAGTGCAGAATGTAGTGTTACAGTTATAGCTAGGGTGTAGAGAAAGATCAACTTAATGCAAGGTAGGTCCATTCAAAAGTCAGATGGCAGCAGGGAAGAAGCTGTTCTTGAGTCAGTCGGTACAGGTCCTCAGACTTTTGTATCTTTTTCCCGACAGGAGGAGGTGGAAGAGAGTATGTCCGGGGTCCTTGATTATGCTGGCTGCGGGAAGTGTAGACAATGTCAATGGATTGGAGGCTGGTTTGCGTGATGGACTGGGCGTCGCTCATGACTCTTTGTAGTTTCTTACGGTCTTGGACAGACCAGGAGCCATACCAAGCTGTGATACAACCAGAAAGAATGCTTTCTATGGTGCATCTGTAGAAGTTGGAGAGAGTCATAGGAGCAGCACTCTCAAAGCTTGTGACTTCAAATAAACCTATTGGACTGTAACCTGGTGTCGTATGACCCCTCATCTTGTCCTCAAGATATGATACACCTCTACAAGCTTGGATTGGTGGGATCATAACACAACGGGCTGAATAATGTGTGGTTGTGGAGTGGAAGGGGGGGGATGACATGCTTTGGAAACCACGTTGGCATGTGGAACATGTACTTGACTTGCAGCCATAAAACACTGAGGGGTGGATTAATGAGGGCGGAGTGGGACTTCCACCTCTCACTGGGGTAGAGGTAGTGTGCTCTGCAGCTGCCAGCCAATCCAATTGGTAGGATAGGCATCCACTTCATCTTACATGCCCCTCCCACTGAAAGAGTAATGATGATGAATGCTGACAGTCACCATCATTGCTTTTTCAAAAATTCTTTGTGTTTACTATCTTAAAAATAGATACATAATCAGTACGAATGATGGTCAGAAGCAGCCAGAGGGAATTGCATTTAGTTCTTCCAGAAGCTGTTGACATTTGTAGCAACACCAAAGGTGGGCAAAACAGGCAAGAACACTTGTGTAAAAAAAGTGCTTTAATTATCAAGTAACATTACTTCATAGAATGAAAATTTTTTAGATTAAACTGGTCAGCAAATTTTAGATGGCAAATAATACAGTAAATTGCACACAAGAAAATTATCTAACCTTGGCAAGTGTGTGTACAATTCTGTATCAAAACAACAAAAATAGAAAAACTCAGAATGAAAGAAAAGTTTCATAGGAGTATTAAAAAAAATAGATGCAATTAAAATAGCCAGTTGCTCAGTAACAGAACTCTTCATTCAAAACCAGGTACAGAAATTCAACTTCATCTTGTGACACAAATAGTTTGAGAAGCTATTGCTCTGACCAAAATAGAGTCAAAAGCAAAGTGTAACATGATGTGACTATAAGACCAATACAAAAGTCCATAATTTCAATATCTGTAATACTAAGTTGTGCATTCTTTAAAGCTACATTTGCTAATTTTTTAAAAAAAAAGTTATTTTGCAGTCGCGCAGAGGGACCAACTTGTGCTCACCCGCCACCTTAGCTAGCTTAGAGGGAACTTTGCTTCATATTTTTTCTGACTTAAATGCATAAAACAGAAGGAATACAATAAAGGCCATATTAAAGTTAATGGTTTTGGTATCAAGCACCTTATGCAATAATTACGAACATCAGTGATTGCAAATGTGCTGTTGCACTTGGAACAAATTTTACAGCCTTTGCCAGATCTGAAGCCAGGACATTCAGACCCAACTTGTGAAAGCACATACAGTAAGGTATGGGTTTGTAAATACTTTGTAATATTCAGAGTTACACATACTCTTGCCCTGCACTGTGCAATGCCCTGTGAATATGCATTAACTGAATATAAATATTGTAGAAAGCATGAATGCTTCAGATATAAAAAGCAAGATCATTTCCATTATTAAGGTTACTCAAAACATACAAATTTCTAATGTTGTACAAAACATAAAATGCCCATTTTTCTAAATACGGAAGAGTAAATTCTTGCCAAGTTATTTTAAAAACATAGAAGATAGGAGCAGGAGGAGGCCATTTGGCCCTTCGAGTCTGCTCCATCATTCATTATGCTCATGGTTGATCATGCAACTCAATAGCCTAATCCTGTTTTTTCCCCCATAACCTTTGATCCCATTCACCCCAAGTGCTATATCCAGCCGCCTCTTGAATTCATTCAATGTTTTGGCATCAACTACTTCCTGTGGTAATGAATTCCACAGGCTTACCATTCTTTGGGTGAAGAAATGTCTCCTCACCTCCATCCTAAATGGTCTACCCTGAATCCTCAGACTGTGACCCCTGGTTCTGGACACCCCCACCATCGGGAACATCCTTCCTGCATCCACCCTGTCTAGACCTGTTAAAATTTTATAAGTCTCTGAGATCCTTCCTCACTTGTCTGAACTTCAGCGAAAACTATCCTAACCTAGTCAATCTCTCCTCGTACATCAGTCCCGCCATCCCCGGAATCAGCCTGGTAAACCTTCGCTGCGCTCCCTCGAGAGCAAGAACATCCTTCCTCAGAAAAGGAGACAAAAACTGCACACAATACTGCACACTTGGTGTGGCCTCACCAAGGCCCTGTGTAGTTGCAACAGCACATCCCTGCTCTTGTACTCGAAGCTTCTCGCAATGAAGGCCAACATGCCATTTGTCTTTTGCTGCAGAAATGTTGCTGCAAGGCTCAGGTTAACAGCTCATTATTTGCTGGAGAATGGATATTAAATTAGAATTTCTTTTCAATGCATACCTTTAGTGCAAATAAATCACTTTCCAAGCTGTGCCCAATTAATATAGTTCCAGCACTGAACATGTTCAGTAATACTGCCTGTACATCACGAATAGTGATTGTTGTATTCTCCATATCCTCCTCTGTTACACCAGAAAATCTACATAAATAGAAGAAAAGGAATGAGTTGCCTCACTTTAAACACAATGTCAACATGAAAGAAACACCAGGGCAGAGATACAACAGCAATCTGGGTGCAGACAAGTAATGGGCTTTAAAAGAATCGCTGAATTTTGAGCATGTGAATTATGTGCTTAATTACAATATGCCCGCCACCTTGATCTTTTATACTTGTCCTTCATACAATCCAACAGAGTGGATTTGGAGGAATGCAAGGCTCTCAGACGGCCGTAGGGCTGGTGGATGCAACAATGTTGAGTGACAACAAGGCTATGGAGGGCTTTAAAACCCAAGGCACTGCTGAACCAGGAGCCTATTGGGTCAATGAGCACAGGAGGTGATGGGTAAACAGGATTTGGTTCCAAGATATGGCTAGCAGAGTTTTGAATGAGTTCAAGTTTATGAAGGGTGGGAAATGGGATGGGATAGGAACAAGAATGAAATTGGCGGCCAGGGAATGATGTTTGTATCAGGGGCTGAAGACAATTTCAGTCTTCCCAAATTTTAATTGGAACGAAGAATTGAAAGGCATGCCTGAATACAGCTTCTTAAACTTGCTGAGCAAATGGTTAAATGAGTTGAAACTAAAATGTTCGTGCTTAAAGGAACGTGGTATGTGTTTGCTGCTTACCTTGGATTCTGATTATAAATCAGCAAAAACACTCATTTCAAATTTGACCAGTCTAGTGAGGTTGGGAGGATACTTGGATCTTAACTGACACTGGCAAACTGGGCACAACATTCAAGGAGGAAACTCCAAGCCAGTGGCAATAAGATTTTTCATGAATAGAAGGTTCAGTAATGTAATTGACTAAAAGTAGATCGGTACCCAAAATTCATAAGCATGGAATTGAAAGGTTTTACAATAGAGTAGAAATGATGGACTGGAGTGAATAACAAATGAACAATGCAATCAAGGGATTTAGATGTGTCTAATCTTGAGAAGAACAACTGCAGCCCAGTAGTCACTGATATCCAAAACCAAAGCACTGTCTCAATACCAAACCATACGCACAACAGTTATTTCATAATTTAAAGTATTTTTTCTCACCCAATGATGTAAAGTGGTCAAGTCTTTCCTGCAGAAGCACTCCTACCCCCACGGAGAATGCCATTTAAAACAATCAATTTACAAGAAATTCACCACTCCACTGCTTTCCCAATGGCTCGGGTAATGGGTGCATCACTTTACCTGATCATAGAATCATACAGCGCAGAAGAAGCCCTTCGGCCCATTGAGTCCATACCGACACATTAGAAACACCTGAACTCTGACCTAATCCCATCTGCCAGCACTTGGCCCATAGCCCTAAATGTTATGATGTGCCAAGTGTTCATCCAGGTACCTTTTAAAGGATGTGAGGCAACCCGCCTCTACCACCCTCCCAGGCAGTGCATTCCAGACCATTACCATCCTCTGGGTAAAAAATGTTTTTCCTCACATCCCCCATAAGTCTCCTGCCCCTCACCATGAACTTATGTCCCCTCGTGACTGACCCTTCAACTGCTCCTTATCCACTCTGTCCATGTCTCTCATAATCTTGTACACCTCAATCAGGTCACCCTCAGTCTTCTCTGCTCCAACGAAAACAACGAAAGCCTACCCAACCGCTCTTCATAACTTAAACGTTCCATCTAGGCAGCATCCTGGTGAATCTCCTCTGCACCCCTTCCAGTGCAATCACATCCTTCCTATAATGTGGCAACCATAACTGCACACAGTACTCTAGCTGTGGCCTCACCAATGTTCTATCCAACTCCAACATGACTTCCCTGCTTTTGTATTCTATGCCTCGATTGATAAAGGCAAATGTCCCATATACTTTTTATCACAACCTTACTAAGTTGCCCTTCCGCCTTAGAAACCCTACAGTGCAGGAGGCCATTCGGCTCATCGGGTCTGCCCCGACAACAATCCCACCTAGACCCTATTCCCATAACCCCACATATTTACCCCGCTAATCCCTCTAACATACACATCCCGGGACACTAAGGCGCAATTTAGCATGTCCAATGTAAAATTCCATCTGCCCATTTGACCATGAATTTACCTTCTTTATGAGTCTCCCACGTGGGACTTTGTCAAAGGCTTTGCTGAAATCCATATAAACTACATCGACTGTACTATCCTCGTTTACACACTTGGTCACCTCCTCAAAAAATTCAATCAAATTTGTTAGGCATGCCCTCCCTCTGACGAAGCCATGCTGACTATCCCTGATCAAGCTTTGCCTCTCCAAGTGGAGATAGATGCGCTCCTTCAGAAGATACGGAGCTAGTTCCGACTCAGATTTGATCCTTGATTGCGCTGAGTTAGCTGACCTAATTCGAGCAGCAGTGATTGGAAAGGGGTAAAGGGACAAGGGAATAAGAACATCCCATGCCCTCCTGTTAAGTCATGTACATCTCTTCACAGGTTTCGTCTTAACTGCCATGCCCTGTTGGGCTGAATGACCTGCTGACAATTGTTAAATGGGCTTTCAGAGTTTGCATCTGGGTGAGGTCAGACATCAGTATGGTGATGGCATGCAACCCGTTCCCAGCAAGAGCCAAACCTCTGGAAAAGTATGGTGGGAAGGAAACACCAAGTATGGGAGGAATTGGATTAAAAGGAAAGTTTACATTCATATTTATCATGGAAATTGGATATGATTTGGATTATTACTGCCTCCCCTCAAATTACATCTGAACAACTCTAGTGTTGCTGGAAAGTATGGAAATTACGAATTGGATCAAGATTGATCTCTTATTTTCAGTGCAAACATCTCAAGTCCATAAAACTACTTACAAAAACAAAATTTATATTGTGGAAATGACCAGCAATCTTTTTCCACAGTTATGGTCATCCCTTATTATTGCAACTAGTTCTTGGCAGTGACTCATCTTATAAAAGGCCAAGTTAACTAAGACAAAGAATAAATAAAAGTACAGCACAGGAACAGGCCCTTTGGCCCTCCAAGCCCGTGCCGATCATGATGCCCTAACTAAACCAGAAAAAACCTTCTGCCCTGACTCGGTTCGTATCCCTCTATTCTCTCCTTATTCATGTACCCATCCAAATGCCTCTTAAATGGTGTCAATGTGCCTGCTTCCACCACCTTCTCTGGCAGTGCGTTCCAGGCACCCACCACTCTGCGTGAAAAATTTCCCCCGCACATCTCCCTTAAACATTCCCCCTCTCACCTTGAACCTGTGCCTCTGTGTAATTGACACATCCACCCTGAGAAAAAACCTCTGCTATCCACCCTGTCTATGCCTCTCATAATTTTGTAGACCTCTATCAGGCCACCCCCTCAGCCGCCATCTTTCCAGTGAAAACAATCCTAGTTTATTCAACTTCTCCTCATAGTCAACACCCTCAAGACCAGGGAACATCCTGGTGAACCTTCTCTGCACTCTCTCCAAAGTTTCCACATCCTTCTGGTATTATGGTGAACTGCATGCAGCACTCCAAATGTGGCCTGACAAAGGTTTTATATAGCTGCAACATGATATCCCAACTCTTGTACTCAATGCCCCGGCCGATGAAGGCAAGCATACCATATGCCTTCTTAATCACCTGTGTGACCACTTTTAGGGAACCGTGCACCTGCACTCCCAGATCCCTCTGTATGTTAATGTTCCTAAGGAATCTGCCATTTACAGTATAATTCACACCTAAATTTTATCCTCCAAAATGCATCACCTCGCATTTGTCCAGATTAAACTCCATCTGCCATTTTTATGCCCAAGTCTCCAATCTATATCCTGCTGTATCCTCTGATAATCCCTGGCACCATCAGCAACTCCACCAATCTTCATGTCATCCACAAACCTACTAATCAGACCACCCACATTTTCCTCCAGATCATTTACACACACTACAAACAATACTGCAGGAAGTAAAGGCTGAGTTTCTAATGATAAATTAAGTGTAACAAGTTAAGAGCTGCCACTTAATCATTAAACATACCTGGTGTTATAATCAATGACTTTACTGTCTGGTTTGACAAACGTATCATACACCACCTTTAGATCTGGGTTGATTACAGTCAATCTTGTCAGCTCCAAACCTTGCTTTGTGTAGCACTGGAAAGAAAGTCATCTGGTTATTAAATGAAGAAGGAAAGCCATAATACAAAGCAAAGTTTCACATGACATACATACCCAAATCCTTTGTTAGTTAAATGGTATATAAAATAGCATTTCTGACATCTATAGAATGTAATACTAATTCAGGATGGATAACCTTTTGCAAAGTTAAGAGTCCAGAAACTTACTGTTGATGTTTTTCGTTATTGAATAGATTGTAATGCTTCCAACATGTGAATGAACAAGGCATCATTGGTGCAAAATATTTCTGCACATCTATACTGTACCATTAATGTAGTGTGAACTAGCAAATTCAGTGGAAACCTGTCCTAGTCTGTCATCTGACCAGTAGAGCAGATTGTCACCAAAACCAACTGATGCACAGTGCAGAAAAAACAAGGTATACCCGCTTATATTTTTCTGCATTGCACAGAATTCACTCATGCCATAAGTATCTGTTCTGCTCCTCTATATAGGTCAGCATTTTAGTGCTTCCAATTTGGTTGATTCATGGCTCTTGATCATATCCCAGGATGCTCAATATTGCTCAGTTACTTAAAGTGTTGAGTACTGAATAACAATGCACAGCAATGCATCCTATACCTTCAGGATCCTTTTCTATATTTTCCCTCTGTCTCTGGGCTGCATTAGTCATGCAATAACAGGTGACCTGCTCTCATGGCTTTACTAACAATGCTGCTATGTATCACTGACCATGATGACTCGCTCCTGTTCCTTCCTCCCTTTCAAACACAGCTGATTTTAGGAACTTGGCTGTATGAAGAACAACTGGCATAAATCCATACTTTTATTCATATATATACACATACTGATGCTGTACATTGATAGTCCTTACCATCTCACAATCCAGGGCAAAGATACCTGGGTTTTCATCTGGTGGCATTTCTTTATCAAACGTCTTCATGAAACCAGCTAATTTTTCTTTACGACCATCCTGTACATGTTGCTGCAAGAAGAATACATTCAAACTAATATAAAAGATTAATAAAAGGGAATGCTTCAATATATTACACAACGTTTCTTTGAAATGTTCATTTCGGCCTCAATAAAATGCCCCTCTGGAAGTTCCTTCATAGTTATGGCATTAATTGCAGTAATCCAACCTTAGTTTACAACGGGGACTGAAATAACAGTCACAAGTTTCAATCACAATTTACTCACATAATGACCTTACAGATCATTAACAATCATCATGGATGTAACACCATGCCTGTCTGCAAACAAGCAGAAACTACAGCTCAAAAGGGAAATCAGAACCACAGCTGCAACCTCTGCATTTGTGTCACTGGTCTCTGGGGGTTGACAGCATACCTATCTCCCTTCTCTGCTGCCACTGAAGGGGAGGTGATAGCCTAGTGGTATTATCGCTAGACTATTAATCCAGAAACTCAGCTCATGTTCTGGGGACCCATGTTCGAATCCCGCCACGGTAGACGGTGGAATTTGAATTCTATAAAAAACATCTGGAATTAAGAATCAACAAATGACGATGAAACCACTGTCAACTGTCAGAAAAACCCAACTGGTTCACTAATGCCCTTTGGAGAAGGAAATCTGCCGTCCTTACCCGGTCTGGCCTACATGCGACTCCAGAGCCACAGCAATGTGGCTGACTCTCAACTGCCCTCCAAGGGCAACTGGGGATGGGCAATAACTGCTTGCCAGCCATTGACACCCATGTCCCACGAATGAATAAAATAAAACTTATAAAAGTTTGCTTATTGTTCGAAAAAAAAGATCAAAGGGCTATCTGGGTTATTGTGTTTTGTCACAAATCATTTCAAATATCAGACACAAAGCAAATCAAGAGATTTGGAGATTGGCCGGGAATTGAGTTAGATGATTGGCCATAATCCTACTGAATGACAAAGCAGACTCGAGGGGTTGTAATGCCTTTTGCCCCCATTTCATTTGTTGCTATGAGTAGCCAAGTACTGTCAGTCATACAGCTTACAGACCAGGCTTCATTTGGAACACTACGGTCCATTTTGAGTTCATAGAAGCATAGAAACTAGAAACAGGAGTAGGCCATTTGGTCCTTCGAGCCTGCTCCACCATTCATTTTGATCATGGTTGATCATCAAAAATCAATATCCAGATCCTGCCTTTCCCGTTATCCTTTGATCCCTTTCGTCCCATCACCTTAGGAAAGATATATAGTCAATCCATTGCTTGAGGTGTAAAATACATGAAGTAGATAAAGCTGTCTGGAATGCATAATTTGAGTGCTAATCATTTGAGTGCCACTTGTATATTTTATAATGTGATTCTTCCTGATAGAGTACCATGAAATGAGCAGCCACGTTATTTATTAAAAGTCTCCAAAATTGTGGCCAACATCCTTCCTCAATCAAAATGACAAAAACAAATCAACTAGATAGTGATTTGTGTGATATGCGTATAAATTGGCCGCTGTATTTGCCTGTACAGCAGTGACTATACTTCAAAAACAGCTCATGGGATGAAAAGCATTTTAGATGACTTAAGGTACCATATAAATTATGGTTCTATATTCTCATTTAGAGGTATGAAGACATTTGATACTCGTACATAGAAAGAGTAATACACATGGATGCCTCGGAGCTCAACAATTTTGCTAATATCACAACTGACTGTGCACTAGCTGCAGATCACCTGATCAAGTATGGGGGAAGCAATTTATACAGCCTAATCAAAAATCAGATACCATTAACCTCTCCATTCCAATCTCAGCCTTTTGATTGAGATCAAATGTCAGATCAAGCCCAAGATGCGGTGCAAACCTTTTGTCAGCTTGGGTCTTGTACGTCTCTCTTGTGGGGACCATGAATTGGATTCAATTTGAATTTGGTTTTTGGAGCAAGCAAGGAGATGTTTGCCCAGTCCACTCTGAGCGTCGGCTTTGTAACTTTAAGAATGGAGTAAAAAATTTTTTTAAAAGAAATCTTCAACTAAAACTAACAGCATTAAGCTTAGATGTTGATATACTCGTTTTAATGCTGCCCGCTACCAAATTGAATAGTATGGACATTCTGATCTGCAATTAATTTACACATCTCTACAGATACCTGTGGATTGGACTATTTCTCAACACGTTCTCTGTTCCTAATAGTTCATGAGTTCATGATCCATCACCTTTAATCAGTCTTTCTTACCTTAGCTGTCTGACACCCTGCGTATCCCACTGCTCCTCCACAGCAGTTGTACTGTGTTTCCCAACCACCAGGTACTGCAATATAAACAATAAGATTAGAAAATACTTGCACAATTTTAAAAGGAATCAACTCTTGAATTTCATTTGTATGTTTTCTGTCAGAGGTAGAATGTTCATTTAGTATCAATTTGCTGAACTTTGTATGAGCAATTTGTAATAAAAACATGATACAAACTTATAAAAGGAGATAAACTACAACTAAAAATATCAAAACACATGCCTTCACCACCCAGCAGCTTTCAAGATCAAGATTGTGGAGCCTGGAAAGTAACAAAATTACATAAAATTACATAGAATAGACAGCACAAAATAGGTAATTTGTGCTAATCTGTGTTGGAATTTGATGGGTCCATTTGCCTCAACTCTGCCTTTCAGTGCATCTTTATATTCCTTTTCTTTCTCATGTGCTTGTTCATTTGCCTTTTGAAAACATCCAAGTTATTACCTGGGGTAGAGAATTCCACATTTTAACCATTCCGAATAAATAAACGTCTCCTTATTTCCATTTTGGATTTATCAGTACCTAGCCTGTCATTATGGCTCCTTGCTTTGCGTTCTCCCACAAGTGGAAAACCTTCTTGCCACACCTACCCTGCTCAACTCAATTTTTAAAGACTGCTATCATGCCATCTCCAATTCTTCTCTTTTCCAAAGAACAAAGTCCCAAACTGTTCAATCCTTCTGGATATCTATAATCTCGCGGCTCTAGTGCCATCTTTCTAAGTCTTCTATCAACTTATCCAGTGTTCCAAGCCCTTTTAATAGTACACAGTACTCTTTGACCAGCATTCAATACAAGTTTAACATAACTTTATTATTTTTAAATTCCATGCCTCTAGAATTATACCCTAGTGCTTTGTTAGAATTTAATTCCTACGTTAATCTGAAGTTTATTTTTAGTGATTTGTTCACCAGTGTCCCTAGATCCTTTTGCTGCTCATCTACTCCAGTTTCTTATTCCCTGAAGTACAAGTGATGTTTCTGTTTTTCCTGCCAAAGTTCATCATCTCACATTTATCTGTGTTAAAGTTCATTTACCATTTAAATGCCCCACCTCCAAGCTTTCTAAGGTTCCATTGTATTAATTATGCTGCCTTCTTCCTTAGTGTTAGCTGTGGACTCCTCCCAAGTTTGGTATTTTGTTAGTGACTTGCTTTCAAGTTCAAATCGTTGATGTCAATTACGGATAACCGTTTTCCAAGCACAGATCCTCGTGAAACAATGATTTCTACCTTCCTCCAATCTAAATAACAACCTTTTACCACTACTCCTCTTGCTATCCTTTCGGCCACGTATCTACTTTCTCCACATGCCCTAACCTTTTTCATGAGCTTCATAATATATTGTGAACAAAGGCAGCCATTTGGTGCTGGCTGGTCCCACAATACCTGCTGTTATTCTCCTTCTTTAGTTGCAAGATCAACTAGGTTGTGTGTGGGAGCAGTTCAGTTCTCAAGAGTGTAAATTTCACAACTAAGTACCAGAGAGCTATGCAATGTTTGAGCAGAGTAAGAAGTTTAACACCACCAGGTTAAAGTCCGACAGGTTTATTTGGTAGCAAAAGCCACACAAGCTTTCGGAGCTCCAAGCCCCTTCTTCAGGTGAAGAAGGGGCTTGGAGCTCCGAAAGCTTGTGTGGCTTTTGCTACCAAATAAACCTGTTGGACTTTAACCTGGTGTTGTTAAATTTCTTACTGTGTTTACCCCAGTCCAACGCCGGCATCTCCACATCATGTTTGAGCAGCACAAGGTAAACCTCCCAGCTTATTAAAGTGGCTATTTCTGCTCTTGGTCTTCTGACCTTAGTGAGGTGGTCCTTGTAGGCAAGTTATTCCAAATTATTCTGGTTTTGGGTCACATGCCATCCCTTTTCCACCCAAGATGATTAAATCTGCACACTCTGGACCCAATTACAGTGATACTGGAGCAGTTACGCAACAGAGCATAGTCCTTTAGGAATGTTAACAATCTCAAGTTATAATTTCATGCACATTTTTATGGAAATTAGAAATCAGTGGCACTTATTATAATTTGTTTAATTATGTACTAAATTTTACGGCAACTTTTTCACCACCTAAAAAGTCCAGTATCTACAGGAGAATTGATGAAAGAATTTTTCCACATTGGAGACAGGTGAAGGTCAATTTTTGAAAGGACATCTGGGGAATTTTGAAAATAGAATTCCCAGGATCTGGATGTGGTATTCAGAGATGACAAAAGTAGGTAGAATTACAGGAATTTGGTATGTCGTCGTTGAGGGCTGATTTCCTGGGGGGAGGGAACTGTCACGTGTGGGTCAAATTGTTTTGACCAGCCTTTGCAAACCACTCGAGTGAACTCTTCCATACCCAGAAAATCTTTCGCCACTGAAAGAGCTATTTTTCACAAGACACTCCCTATTGCAACACCTGATGCAACACCTGATAGAAAGCATCAGTTCTCCACACTCACCTGTCTTTAAATTCAATAATCCCAAGCAAAATGAGGAGTTCATGGAAATCATAGAATCCTATGATGTAGGAGGCCATTCGGCCCATCAAATCTGCACCGGCCACAATCCCACCCAGACCCTATCCCCGTAACCCCATGCATTTACCCTAGCTGGTCCCCCTGACACTAAGGGGCAATTTAGCAGAGCCAATCCATCTAACCCGCACATCTTTGGACTGTGGGAGGAAACCGGAGCACCCGGAGGAAACCCACACAGACACGGGGAGAATGTGCAGACTTCACACAGACAGTGACCCCAGCCGGGAATTGAACCTGGGTTCCTGGTGCTGTGAGGCAGCAGTGCTAACCACTATGCCACCCTTATGCTTTTTAATTCCAGAGGAGCCCTCAATTTCTGTTAGGGCCCCGAATCAGAACCTCATGGTATGTTATGAAGCCAGACCCCCAACAATTTTTCTATTTTGGCAAAAATGTGAGGAAAGGATATTTCCTTCCAGGAATTATTCCACTGACAAAGGAGGGATTTTTATAGCGAAAGCAACTTTAATTAATAACAATTTAAATATTACGCTAACAAATGAAGCAACTTAACAATCAACAGTTGAACAACATTTAAAAATGAAAGGAAGCAGTTTTACTTTCTAGCTTACGACTGTTCCAGTTTAAAATAAGCCCAAATTCATACATAGCTCAAATTCACTTTTAAATAAAGTTAGCAAACCCAGGCATAAATGCTTTAAAGTTTGTTAACAGTCTTGGAGCTTTCAGAGCGAGCACAGTAAGAAGACTCACAACACCAGGTTAAAGTCCAACAGGTTTATTTGGGATTATGAGCTTTTGGAGCGCTGCTCCTTTATCAGGAGAGTCTTACCTGATGAAGGAACAGCGCCCCGAAAGCTCGTGATTCCAAATAAACCTGTTGGACTTTAACCTTGTGTTGTGACACTTCTTACTGTGCTCACCCCAGTCCAACGCCAGCATCGCCACATCATGGCTTTCAGAGAGAGAGAGTTCCAGAAGCCTACAGAATCCTTCTCACTTCCTACATAACTGCTTTCTGCAAAAACTTTTTTTATCTGCTACAGACCCAGGACTGCACATAAATGACATCACATGACCCTGTCAATCATTCTAATCATAAATCACAGGGGAACATAAATAAACAAAAGTCCATTAACTCTACTTAACATTACGACTTTTAAGGCTAAGATTAGTAATTATCCTGCTCTTCCAGCATCTGAGTTGAATTCCTCCAGAGATACCAACTACCTGTAGAATAAAGCTGAATTTTTCCCTTAAGTATCATTACAAGATTATAATAATATGGTACCAACACATGTAAACAACTTTCTATTGACATTTTGTGCATTAACCACCAAGAAGAGCAAAAAATTTAGTGAATACTGATCTTTTGAAGCAGGGTTTATTTTAGTGCAGTAATCTGCTAATCAGATTTTTAAAAAGTTTGATAAGGTAGATAATGTCTTCAGCTGTGGGGGAGGCCAAAATTAAGGGTCATAAACATAGGTTAGTCACCAATAAATCCAACAGTAAATGCAGGGGATCATCTTCTCCGAGTGGTTGGAATATGGAATTTTACAGCACAAGGACTAGCTGAGGTGAATGGCATCATATAGATAGGGTTAGGTGAAGCAGGTTGGAGGAGGTGAGTGTAGAGCGTAAACACAAGTGAAGTCCAATTGTAATGAATAGTTTGTTTCTATGCTGTACATTTTATGTAACATGTTAACTCCAATATGCTCACATGATAGAAGATTCTTAAACTGGTCGGAGCAAAACAAAATTATATTCAAATATTCACTGGTGTAACATAAAACTGTGCCCTGATCATACAACAAGCTTTCTCTTTACATCATTTCCACAATTAAATATCAACATTGTACTCACTTTTATGTCGGCGTAATCGTCCCCAGTGGTAGTTACACTCTTCTTTGCGGATACAATCCCCACTAATGGAAACATTATACTCAGCTCCACAGCGGCAGCAGATCCTTATTAGAGCTAAAGTTATAACACAGACATGAAATATGCATATTTTAGACAGTAAAGTGCGAATACACATATTCAGCTACATGGAATTTCCAGAAGTTGTCATCACACATCCTTTAAGCATTTGTTAGTTACTCACTCAACCGGTGTAAAAGGTTTTCACCTGCATATAATCTCTGATTATAGAACCATACACTGTCATACTTGACAATTTTTCCTTTATAAAACCCTTTGTTTATAGTGGAAATTGTTTATAGTGAAATTATTTGTAGGCTGCAAACACAGCTCCACAACAGGTGGCGCTGCAACACCTCCATTTTGCACGTCAGTTTCCTCCACTTGCACATAAAGAAACTCTAATACTTCAACCAACTCTTAACGCTTTCGGAACTGCAATTACTAAGATTCAACAGAATTTATTATGGAGTAGCGTGGAAAAATTTTGTAAATGCAAGGATAAATTTTGAGACTCCTAAACAGGGACTCCATTACATAAATGCACCATGGGTATAATTAATTATTCCCTGCCCTCCATCGCAGCTTCACTTGCTCATAACTCCTCTTATGCAACATCATGGATGTTTCATTCGTACAAATTGATTTTAAAGAGCCATTATAAAAATGTTTCTCCGCTTTAACTGGTAAGGCCAGTTTTATGTTCTTATATTCGGACAACTTATTTGAGTAGACAAGTGGCAGGTGTAATCTGACACCTGGAACTGACAACCACTTGCAGAGGTTTTAGAAATCGATTACATTTAAATTATACACTATTATACTAAGCCTTTAAAAGTCCATAGAGTCTTTCTGCTTTTAGAAATCACGTCCATGCTCATTCGACAGGTTAGCTGGTTTAGGGTGTCAGCAACTGAATCTGCCAACCTAAGCTTCAGCAGGTATAGGAGGGACAAATTGGCTAAATCAGTTGGGGAATTTAATCGCCTGATCACTATCCAAGAACCCATGCTGGATAGGAGTGTGTAAATAAACTTGCAGAATGGGTGATTAGTTTGTAAATGAATTTCAATGACAACTTGCAGTTATATTGTGTTTTAAAGTACTAAAATATCCCAAGGCACTCCGACTGAAGCATTATAAACCAATATACCAAGCACTGGAAGGTGATCTTGGGTCAGATGGCCAAAAAAAAGTGCCTTAAAGGAGGAAAGTGAACAGAGGGGCAAAGAGGTGTAGGAAAGAAATTCCAGCGCTTAGAGCCTAGGCAGCTGAAGATACTGTTAAACTCCAATGGCTAGTCGCGAAACAAAGACAGAAAGCAAAGGTGGGATTTTCCAGTGCCCATGCAGCATATTTTCCAGAGGCAGCCCACCATTGGCCGGCGGCAGGATCCTCCAGTCCCACCAATTTCTACAGGGTTTTGGCATGCCCCGCACCTTCTGAAAGGGCTGGAAAATTTCAGTCTATGTCTTGCCTTCTTCTACAGAGCTTTATTCTTACTGATGTAAATCTCTACCATTTTACATCTGTTTTCCCTTTATATACAGCCAGAGATGTGCTTAACCAATTAACCTACAGTTACTAACCTGACTGTTAACTATTTTCTACCCTAACAGACACATCCAATGGTGGAACATTCAAATTGGGGATACTCAAGAGGCCAGAATTGCGCAGAGGGTTTGGAAACAAGGGTGAAAATTTTAAAATGAAGATGCTGTTTGACTGGGTCAAGACAAGTCAGTGAGCACACGGGTGATAGATGAACAGGGCTGAGTGTGAGTGAAGATATGGCAGCAGAGTTTTGGATGATCTCAAATTCATAAAGGATACAATGCGAGAGACCAGCTAGGAACATGTTGGAATATTGGACTTGAGATGACAAAGATATGCTCAAGGATTTCAGCAAATAAGCTGAGACAGGGCAAAGTTGGGCAACATTACTGATGTGGAAACACGTGGTCTTAAATAATGTGGTTGGAGGTTCATCTTGGGATTAAATATGAAACAAACACAGGCAAGTATGAGATGGTGCATTTGGGTAGAAAGAATAAAGAGACTACATACTGCCTGAACAGTAGAAGACGCAACAAGGATGAGGAGCAAAGGATTCTGGGATATAGATAAACAAGTCACTAAAAATAGCAACAAGTTAATAAGCCATTGAGAAAAACAAACCAAACAATGGGGTTCATTTTTAGACAGAGGATTGGATAGCAAGAAAGTCATGTTAAACTTGTGTAGAACCTTGGTAAGACCACGCAGTACTGTGTACAGTTTTTATATCCGTATTATAACCAGGATATACAAGCATTAGAGAAGATGAAAAGAAAAGAGAGTTCTGTAAAGATGATATCAAAAAGAAGAAATCATAATTATCTGGAAAAACTGAGCTAGCTGGGGCTCTTTTCTGTAGAAATAAATATCAAAGAGGTGACCTTGGACAGAGAATGTGTTTCCACTTAGAATATACAAAAACCAGGGACCGTAAGAGTCACTAATAAATTCAATAGGGAATTCTGGAGAACCATCTTTACTCAGAGTGGCAAAATGTGGAATGAGGGCAGCCGAGGGTAATAGCATAGCGACATCCAAGGACAAGGTACAGAAATATACGAGAGAGAACAGAATGGAAGAGTATGCTGACAGGATTAGATGAAATGAGATGGGAGGAGGGTGTGCAGCATAAATGCTGGCATAGAGCAGTTGGGTTGAATGGTCTAATTTTGCACTTTAGGCTTAATGCAATGCCTGGTGACAGTGGCTCCGATGTGATGCATCTGCAGTTAAATAGTCCACCACAATTCGGGCCTGGGGTTTCTGCATGTTTTCCATCCAGATGCACTGGGTAACATTGACAATAACAGCAAAAATGATCATGGAAGTTGAAATGGGTATGACTGGCTTACATAGTCACGTGCACTTCAATTCCATGATTAATTACACCGGTTCAAAAGTCAATTTGCTCAAAGTAGTCCCCAACACCAAATCTGGCCTCTCCCCCAGGGTGACACTGAGTTTTCACGGTTGGGGCATTTGGGAGGATTTCAACTAAGAACAAAGAATAAAGAAAATTACAGCAGAGGAACGGGCCCTTTGGCCCTCCAAGCCTGCACCGACCATGCCTCCCGACTTAACCAAAACCCCCTACCCTTCCGGGGACCATATCACTCTATTCCCATCCTATTCATGTATTTGTCAAGACTCCCCTTAAAAGTCACTACTGTATCCGCTTCCACTACCTCCCCTGGCAACGAGTTCCAGGCACCCACTACTGTGTGAAAAATCTGCCTCATACTTCTGCTTTAAATCTTGCCCCTCGCACCTTAAACCTATGCCCCCTAGTAATTGACTCTTCCACCCTGGGGAAAAGCTTCTGACTATCCACTCTGTCCATGTCTCTCAATCTTGTAGACTTCTATCAGGTCACCCCTCAACCTCCGTTGATCCAGTGAGAACAAACCATGTTTCTCCAACCTCTCCTCATAGCTAATGCCCTCCATACCAGGCAACATCCTGGTAAATCTTTTCTGTACCCTCGCCAAAGCCTGCACATCCTTCTGGTAGTGTGGTGACCAGAACTGAACACTATATTCCAAGTGCGGCCTAACTAAGGTTCTATAAAGCTGCAACATGACTTGCCAATTTTTAAACTCAATGCCCCGACCGATGAAGGCAAGCATGCTGTATGCCTTCTTGACTACCTTCTCCACCTGCGTTGCCATTTTCAGTGACCTGTGTACCTGTACACCCAGATCCCTTTGCCTATCAATACTCCTAAGGGTTCTGCCATTTACTGTATATTTCCTATCTGTATTAGACCTTCCAAAATGCATTACTTCACAACTCTTCTGTACAAATCAATTAAACCAAATCAAACAAACTGAGGGACAAAGTAAAAGGGGCAGCCCCTTAAAGGGATACTGCCTTCAACAAATATGCACAGGCGCCTGTGGTTGCATTAAATAATCATTAATGACCTGCAGCTGCAGCATCCTGAAGTCAGCTGAAACTCACACAGGCCCGGCTTTACCCCGATGCAAAAATTACATAATCCACACAACTCAGTTGAGCCTTCAAGCAGACAAAAGGCTAGGTTCAGGCACACACACGAAGAAATGTCACTTGAGCTTAACCTTGGATGGCAATTAGCAACAAATATTTTGACAATAATGACAACCGATATAAGAAGTTTGGGATATTTGATTCTTAAAAGTTGCTCAGGCATCATCAAGAAGAACAGAAGGGGGAAGAAACTGGCAGATATGAAAACAAATCTGAGATTTTAGACAGCATCATGAACAGTGTTGTTTCTGGTAATTAAAAGCAGTTAGGGGAGTTTAAAATCGCCATTGAGCTTTACAGTAAAGGGTGAAAATTGTAGTTTGTAAGATAAGCAAGAGAAATTTACTGCTACTTCAAAATTCCAGCTCTACAGTTTCTTTTGGCCATTAATAAAAGCTATTTTGTGGATGCTGGAAGAGAGTTGGTTGGTTTGCTTACTCTGAACACTTTAACTTTCAGAGTACAAAAGTTAAAAGTACTCGAAAGAAAAATCTGTTGGTGCCTTTTAAAAGGTTTTTTTAAAAGGTTTTTTAAAAAAAAGTAACTTTTATTTGTGGTATACATTTACTTACGGTCCGTGTTATTCTTTCTCTCATCCTGATTATAAAGCACTGCAATACCAGGCTTCTCTGGATGGGGCCTTGGGTAGCTATTTTCTTGCAATTGTTCTTCCGTTAAAACATACTCGGTCAGTCTCTTGTACAGCATCGCACCTGCAATGAAATAAGACTTGCATTCATTCACAGCAAAGTTGACAGCAGTTTATGACTGAACACAATCTGGATGACAATTTTTGCAGTTCACCCCTAGATGTGGTTACTAATCGTCAAAGTTTTATAGTAACAGATCATGTGGCAGATAGGGGCCTGCTGCTAATCTTTCGCCAGTGCTGCTTTTGCTACTGGCCAGATGGAGTTTCCTTGTCAATTTCTTCGCTTGCTATGGGGAAGTGTCTGATCTTCATTCAGTGCCTCGCCAGCATCGTGGCAAAGATCAGCAGGGCACTCTGTTCAGAACCACAGCGCAGCATACTGGGGATTCCAATCCACTGTATTATCACATTACATGCAGGTTCAACTTAGATTGCAGAAGAACAGATAAATACGAATACGAATCTGGCCAGTACCAAATATTTTAGAAACTTTCACTCACCCGCAAGTTCAACATCTTGCTGTTTTCCAGATCGATTTAGAGTGAAACTTGTCTTCATGGCCAACTTTCCCCCAAGCATTGTTTCATGTGACTGGACTTTCTTGTTGGCACATACAGCAACAGGCTCTGAGCGAAGGCATAGTCAGTAGTGGAAATAGAATTAATTAGAACCTTTTCAGAGTGCTTAGTCAGTAATTAATAACATTCCAGGAGAGAGAAAAAAAAACAAGAACCCAAAGGCTTCTCTCTATTAGAGTCATTTGTCCCTGGTTTTCTTGCCAACAGCTTTCTTTATTATAACTGTAACACGAAGCATTGCTTGATGTACCAACAAGCAGCACCTCGTTCTGAATGGTGTCAACTGACAAAATTTTCAGGAGTGCAGTTTATTAATTCCATGCGTTTTACACTTCCTACATACTTCCCCTCCAAGTGCCATCGTTTGAAACACAGATTATTGAAATCTTATTGAACACGGTTCTTGAACAAATTGATGTTTTGCAAAAGCTCGTCAGTTTCATGTGGAAAGTGTAAAAGCCATGAGTATCAGAAGGCTGGTGTTGCCCGAAAGCACCCATTCACATTTACAACACCAATCACCTAAACGGGCTGTCTCAGTGAAAACAGCGAAGCAGCATCTGGGTACTCTGAAACTAAGGATACCAAACTGCTTTCAAACAGCTTGGGGGGAGGTATTCATTTCACATAAATTCAGCAATTGGTTTCCACTTTGCAACACTAAACGGGCGCAGCATGAATCAAGTGCAAAGGCCCCAAATTACTCTGAAGTGAAGCAGATTGGGCTGATGTCCACAGCGGAATCTCATTTTATTTCCTTCCACTCTCAGGTTGGACTCTCAAGTTAAGACTCGGGCAGAAACTATAAAGTTGGTGACAAGCCAACCCGCTTTATACCAGTGGTAAACGAGCACCAAATACATCCTTAAAAGGCCAATCTTTGAAAGTAAAATTAACCAGTTCAGAAATACCTTTCGGTGAAGTATCTAAAATACTTCTTAAATTAAGATGTCACCGACTGTCGGCAGATTTGTTGCAGAATCTACAGTTTAACAGTCATTATTTACATCTCCTTGTTTCAAATAGCTGACAGATTGTGCAAGATTGGCTACATCAATATCTTGCTGTCTTCTTTTCTTTGTCTATATTAGGTTCACTGGAAAATAAATTTGACTAAGTAGATTTAGCCTAATAAGCATATGTCTGGATCCTTTCAAGATTAGAACCTTTCCTTTCAAGATTAGAACCAACGCCGGCATCTCCACATCATCCTTTCAAGATGACAGGTGAATGTGATCGACATTCCATCTATTCTTCAATAACTGAAAGATTGCAATTAGTAGTTATCGGTTAGACTTTAGCAACAGTGATCAATACATGCTGGAGAATGAAATTTGAGGTTTCTGCTTACAAAACCAGCTGTCCTACTGTGCACTTCAATAAGAGTTTGGGTGAAAGCTCAATCTGCGATAGGGATTTCTCCAGCAATTTCTGCTGACACCAACCATTGCCCCCTTAACTTCTTCCAGCAGGTCAAAAATTACTGCTTCTCTCCACATCTCACTTTAGATCACCCGTCCGTTCACTCGCAAAGAAGGCCCTTTCATCAATGACAACATTGTGGACAATAGCATTGTCACCATGGATTGGCAGAAACCTGGCTCATGGGTTATTACATCTTGCTTCTTACCGAAGCCTCCTCACTTTCCCTGCCCAAATTGCTGGAGTGGCAGTTTGGTATTGTCATCAAATTACACTGTTAGCCCTCCCTGTTCCTCCGGCACCTTCTTTCTCACCTTTAAAATGTTCATGCTCTATTACATTCCCTCATGCTCTATTACATTCCCAATTCCATCCCGAATTTCTCTCCAGATGCACCACTCTTCCTCAGCCTTGGCACTGCACATCTGCTAATCCTCTAATTTCAAACATCATCTCAATTCACTTCACATTCCCAATTTTCCTCACCTACTCCCTCTGGTTAAATGCTATCACATTAATGGTGTTTTGATGTTGCGGTCTCACAGCATCCCTCTACTTTCATGGTTTGACTTAAAAAGTCATTAACATACACTTCCTTTTGGACCTCATCACCCACAAATCCTTCCAATTCTTTAGCTGATAAAAATACTACCCTTCCCCCACCCTCAAGACACTTATAATTGCATTTTCAAGTTCCCTAACACCTAGGTTTTGTGCTTCCATCCTCGACCTTACATCTAACTTTGATGTCACTGTCCCGAGCAAAATCTTTCCCCATCCCCAGTCATGCTTCAGATGTATCCCATCACTGCTTCCTTAAGTACAAGTGGTGCAGACATGCGCATGTCTGTAGACAACTGGTTCAGCAATCCAACAAGTCTGGCTGACTTCAAGCATTAAACAGGAACAGGCCCTTCGGCCCTCCATTCCTCTCCTCCAAAAGGGGAGAGGAACTCAGACTCACCTAAAATTGAAATCATCCATTCAGTGACCACTGCTGCCCACAGACCTCGAGTTGCCCACCAAGTCAAATCTCCTCCCAGGTCTTCCCTTGCCCTAGTGCCAGGTGTTTCTCTAGATTCTCTCCTGTCTCACCCCTTATCCTCTTGAGATTTTCCATGTGACTCACCACCTGCTCCTCCTCTGAACCATTTTCAACTGAATTGCTGAATCCTATGCTAACCTAACATTGAAATATTTTTATTATAGAAATATTTTTCTATATTAAAGTTTCAAAGTTTATTAGTGTCACAAGTAGGCTTGCATTAATACTGCAATTAAGTTACTGTGAAAATCCCCTAGTCGCCACACTCCGGCGCCTGTTAGGGTGTACTGAGGGAGAATTTAACATGGCCAATGCAGCCAACCAGCATGTCTTTTGGACTGTCGAAGGAAACTGGAGCACCCGGAGGAAACCCACGCAGACACGGGGAGAACATACAGACTCTGCACAGACAGTGACCCAAGCCAGGAATCGAACCGGGTTCCTGGCGCTGTGAGGCAGCAGTGCTAACCACTGTGCCGCCCACAAATATATGAAAGTTACTGTGCAAGTGCTCTTGTGGATGCCATAGAGCAAGAACATTGAGCTCTTTTTACTCAAGAACAAGAACAAAGAACAATACAGCACAGGAACAGGCCCTTCGGCTCTCCAAGCCCACGCCGCTCCCTGGTCCAAACTAGACCATTCTTTTGTATCCCTCCATTCCCACTCCATTCATGTGGCTATCTAGATAAGTCTTAAGCGTTCCCAGTGTGTCCGCCTCCACCACCTTGCCCGGCAGCGCATTCCAGGCCCCCACCACCCTCTGTGTAAAATACGTCCTTCTGATATCCGTGTTAAACCTCTCTCTCCACCCCCCCCCCCCCCCCCGAACCTATGACCCCTCGCGAACGTCACCACCGATCTGGGAAAAAGCTTCCCACCGTTCACCCTATCTATGCCTTTCATAATTTTATACACCTCTTTTAGGTCACCCCTCATCCTCCGTCTTTCCAGTGAGAACAACCCCAGTTTACCCAATCTCTCCTCATAACTAAGCCCTTCCATACCAGGCAACATCCTGGTAAACCTCCTCTGCACTCTCTCTAAAGCCTCCACATCCTTTTGGTAGTGTGGCGACCAGAACCGGGCGCAGTATTCCAAATGCGGCCGAACCAACGTTCTATACAAATGCAACATCAGACCCCAACTTTTATGCTCTATGCCCCGTCCTATAAAGGCAAGCATGCCATATGCCTTCTTCACTACCTTCTCCACCTGTGACGTCACCTTCAAGGATCTGTGGACTTGCACACCCAGGTCCCTCTGCGTATCTACACCCTTTATGGTTCTGCCATTTATCGTATAGCTCCCCCCTACGTTAGTTCTACCAAAATGCATCCCTTCGCATTTATCTGGATTGAACTCCATCTGCCATTTCTTTGCCCAAATTTCCAGCCTATCTATATCCTTCTGCAGCCTCTGACAATGTTCCTCACTATCTGCAAGTCCAGCCATTTTTGTGTCGTCCGCAAACTTACTGATCACCCCAGTTACATCTTCTTTCAGATCGTTTATATAAATCACAAACAGCAGAGGTCCCAATACAGAGCCCTGCGGAACACCACTAGTCACAGGCATCCAGCCGGAAAAAGACCCTTCCACTACCACCCTCTGTCTTCTGTGACCAAGCCAGTTCTCCACCCATCTAGCCACCTCCTCCTTTATCCCATGAGATCCAACCTTTTGCACCAACCTACCATGAGGGACTTGGTCAAACGCTTTACTAAAGTCCATATAGACGACATCCACAGCCCTTCCCTCGTCAACCATTCTAGTCACTACTTCAAAAAACTCCACTAGGTTAGTGAGGCATGACCTCCCTCTCACAAAACCATGCTGACTGTCGTTAATGAGTTTATTCCTTTCTAAATGCGCATACATCCTAAGAATCCTCTCCAACAACTTCCCTACCACGGACATCAAGCTCACCGGCCTATAATTTCCCGGGTTATCCTTCCTACCCTTCTTAAATAACGGGACCACATCAGCTATCCTCCAATCCTCTGGGACCTCACCTGTGTCCAGATTAAATCTCTATTAAATCCTCTATTAAATGGTCAAGAGAGTCATTATAGACATGCCGATCACTAATGTAATCAAACAGCTGAGCAAGTCAGTGAAACTGTACCTTCCTAAATAGTCAATGTCTTCAGGAGTAAAGAGGAGAAAACAGAAAAGACAGAAGTATTATAGCCTGACGGGAAGTAAACTGATAACTATTATATAGCAACATACTCTTTGTAGGTGATGGTATGGCATCATTTTGACTCCTCAGCTTCTTTAAGGTATTTACAGCCACATTCAGGTACACTGTCCTGCTAGTACTTCGTTGATATACAGTCTTCTCTTCACTTAAAGCCTGCAACATTCAAGTGGAAATATCACAGCTGGTCAAGTATTCTTTATACATAACAATTAACTATACAACCGTAAAGACGTATCCACATTGAGGAGATATTATGGGTTCCCATTTTCTACTGTAGCAAGATTAACCTGCATTTACTCAGTTGAAGTAATACTGTAAGGTACAAACCTGAGCGGCAAGCTACAAATTTAGCAGATTTTCAAAAGCAGAGTTAAGACAGCAAACACAACTAGGTTAAAGTTCCAAATTTCCTCGTGCTAAGCAGTTTGTAAAAAAAAAAGTACTGTCACAGAACACTGCAAGAATTTTAAAAAATGCCCTAAAAATGTTGTATTTAAAATTCTTACATTCATCTTGAAATTTCTCCTCAACCTTTTCAATCCTACCTCTACAATCTCCTCCAGCTCCCCATCTCAATAGTTTGGGTTCTCAAACCCCACCATTCTATTGTCTTTCCATTGGTGGCAGAGTCTTCAGCCATCTTGGTCTTATTCTCTGGAACCAGCTGACCAAACACTTCTGCTTTCTCTAATTCTTTGTAAAAACCTTCTTCCAACCCAATTTTAAGTCACTTTTTTCCCCCAAAATTGCTTAACACTTTATATCCTGGGTAAAACATTATGGGATATATTTGACTGTTTTAAAAGTTGCCAGATAAATGCAAGTTGCGGTGGATTTTATATTCACAGCATCATCCTTCTTTTTGCAAATGCTGCTCGACCGAAGGTCATTTTCAACATCTGGAGGTTATATTTTACGAGAGCAAGAGAAATTAAGTAAACAACGACGAATTTATTCTTAATTGTAACCAAACAGCAGTCCCAGATTAAAACAAGCACATTTATGCAAAAACAAGTTGACATAAGCTCCTTCACAAACTGTTAAATTTTTAACAATTTACGTAAATTCTTGGAAGACTTCATCATTAGAATTGGCATGCATTTCCCAAGCATTATTTTAATAACATACCATAGATATAAAATCTTGTACCTTTTCAAAGGCCACTTGTTCAGATCCACAGAATTTCAAACATTCATCAATGAACACATTCAAATACCGCTGTCTCACATTGGTAGGAACTTTGGAGCCATATTCTGTAGGAATTGTGGGTCTCTTCAAGCTTGACTAGTTTTTGGAGAAAAATAGCAAAGGAGATGGTTTATTTAGCTCTGGTGCTTTTCCTAATATTTTTTAGCAACAGACTTAGCCCCACTTTTCAGATAGCAGGTGCCAACATGATTTTGATACAAGTAAACACTGCCTTGTGTAAATGTTGCACTGTACCCTTCCCTCAGAGAAAAGGAAAACCTCTATACAAGATTCATTCCTTAAATTTTTACAAATTATTTCATGGGACGTGGGTGTCGCTGGCTAGTCCAGCATTTTTACTGCCCATCTAGAATTGCCTTTGAGAGTTGCCCTCCCCTTGGAGAACTCACTAAGTGCAAACTAGTTTTTTGCTGCAAACAAGATAGGACAGTTAATCCTGCAGTTAAGTATACACTACTTTCCTCCCTAATCTCAGGCAACATTTAAATATATATTATATATATAGTGAAATACTTAGATAATTCATATCTAATTATCTCTGAACTGTTGCCTCCAGGTGTAGGATATGCATATTAATTGGAGGCAACAGTTCAAAGATAATTAGATGCAAATTATCTAGGTATTTCACCATCCATTCATTCTCATGATGTTTTAATAAAACTGATGATTTCAAGATTTAAGCTTAAGTTTATTTTAGTATCACAAGTAATCTTACATTAACATTGCAATGAAGTTACTGTGAAAATCTGTGAAATTATGGGCGGCACGGTAGCACAGTGGTTAGCACTGCTGCTTCACAGCTCCAGGGACCTGGGTTCGATTCCCGGCTTGGGTCACTGTCTGTGTGGAGTTTGCACATTCTCCTCGTGTCTGCGTGGGTTTCCTCCGGGTGCTCCGGTTTCCTCCCACAGTCCAAAGATGTGCGGGTTAGGTTGATTGGCCAGGTTAAAAATTGCCCCTTAGAGTCCTGAGATGTGTAGGTTAGAGGGATTAGCGGGTAAATATGTGGGGGGTAGGGCCTGGGTGGGATTGTGGTCGGTGCGGACTCGATGGGCCGGATGGCCTCCTTCTGCACTGTAGGGCTTCTATGAAAATCCCCTAATCGCCACACTTGGGTGCCTATTTGAGAGAATTCAGCACGGCCAATGCACCTAACCAGCCTGTTTTTTCGGACTGTGGGAGGAAACCGGAGCACCCAGAGGAAACCCATGCAGACATGGGGAGAACGTGCAGACTCCGCACACAGTGACGCAAGCCAGGAATCGAGCCCGGATCCCTGGCGCTGTAAGGCAGCAGTGCTAACCACTGAGCCACCTTCTCATCCAATTTTGTATTCGTTTTTTTTCTAACATTTGTCTATTTGTTGCCACCCAAGTTGCAAGTATTGTTCTGATTTTAGTCCAATGAAGGTGATGACATCATTGAATAAGATAGTACAAATTTGAATGGAAAAACTCAATGCTGGTGGGAATGGAAGTAGCACAGATGAATGCACCAATATCATACACAACAACAGTGCATGTTTCAATGATATTGCAGCACAACCTTCTGGGTACTGATGATTACATAAACCCAAAGTTTCACTATCAGCAGTTTACAAGTTACAGATGGTGCTCAATGATACTCCTGAAAATGCAGCAGCGCTCCTAATCAATAATTACTCCATATAGAAAATCTCACTGCTACCCTGTAACAACATTACATCTTAAAGACATGTAAATAAATATTTCTAATACAAATTTAAATTGCAAGAAATGGTCAGGTGTCTTGCAAGTGAAAAAGGTTGTTTCCAAAAAGCGGTTATTATACAATAAAAATAAATATTCAAATCAATGTGACGACAATTTTTTTCTTTTCAAAGAGCAGTTACTTAGAGCAAGTAACTCAAACACAACATAAAAGCAAATTACTGCGGAATCTGAAACCAAAAGAGAAAATGCTGGAAAATCTCAGCAGGTTTCTCTTTTGAACTCAAACTCAATGTCCCGTTTTTAGAAATAAACACTGAAACATTCAAATCATAGTTCGACAAAAATACTTCTACATTTTCTAACCAAAATTTAATTCCAAAATACAAGTTACTTCTGTTACACATCTATAAATAATAGAACAAAAAGTTAATTATTTTGAACACTTTGAAGAAAGTGTTGTGTTAGATAATCCAAATTGAGATCCATAATGTAGAAGATATATTATTATAGCACAATGATGACTAAAAGAGTGCTAAACAAATAGACAACATTAGAAAAAACTAATACAAAATTGCTCTGATCACCAAAAGACTGAAAACTTAAGCAATTACAACATTTATTGCCAAAAATAACACCTCAAACTCATTTTGGTACCTCACTGATTAAAGAATATCTTAGCCAATTAAAACTCTAAAGTTTTAAGAATCCTTATCGTTCAACTGTCGCACGTTCACCTCCAAATAAGATCATGAATTCATGTAAAGCTCTGGATTTTGAGCATAGCCTCTAAGCTGATGGCCCAATGTTGTCCTGAGGGTTGCTGCACTTTTGGAAGAACTATCTTTCAGATGAGACAGAAGAACACCACCATGGCATTTTTCTTTGAATAAGATTACTGTACCAGTGCCCTGGCCAAAATTTATCCTTCAACCTCCACAAAAACACATCACTTGTTCATTTATTGCAATATTGCTTTGGAACTTTTCCAAGTGCAAAGTGGTAGCTGTTTCTGCCTGCAAAACAAGCCAACACATTCTAAAAGCAACAGATTAGGTGTTTTGGGATGTCCTGAGGATATGAAACATGTTAAGGAATATTGGGTAAAATAAGTTAGGATTCAGCTCTTTCAGAAATGTAAGATTATTAGGTTACTAACCAAAGATCTAATCATTAAAATCTAACTTTGTTATTTGAAACTAACATCTAGGACTTTGGTCGTTCAATAAAGTGGGAAAACTGAGAAGTGTGGTGAAATATAGAAAAGATGCCAAGGTAGAGGGAGGGACTCTGGGAGCTTGTCAAGCTTTGCTGCTTGCTGTAACAAACAGTGAAACCTTCAGTGCTGCCTGTGAGAAACCGCTTGCGCAAGAATGGAACGTAGATGTCTTTCTCTACGAGATAAGAAAGTACGGTATGTGAAAGGCTCGAGATATAGGGGTAAATACAAAAGGCATTATATAAATATGTAATGTTAGCAAAAACCATATAAAACGGTTCCTGGCTGGTCAAGAAAAGTATGATCGCAAGGCAGAAAATGATTGGACAAGGGAGAGATTAACGAGAAAAGAGCCAGGATTAAACAGTGCCTCCCGATCTGGTTCACACAGTGGAAAAATTTAGAAAACAAGACAAGACAAGAGACGAGGAAGAGGAAGAAAGAGAACAGAAAATAACCTGAAGATCAAAAGCTACAAGAAGTGAAGTACTTGTGTGACCCCATCCGGTCATAATACGAGAATTACATAGACTGTAAATCACTGCCCGAGTTTATTGCTTTAGCTTAGCTGAGAACTTAAACTTGTTCTGACTTTATCTCATTAAGAAGTCTCACAACACCAGGTTAAAGTCCAACAGGTTTATTTGGTAGCAAAAGCCACAAGCTTTCGAGCGCTCGCTGCTCCTCAATCAGGTGAGTGGGATTTCAGTTCACAAACAGGGCATATAAAGACACAAACTCAATTTACAAAATAATGGTTGGAATGCGAGTCTTTACAGATAATCAAGTCTTAAAGGTACAGACAATGTGAGTGGAGAGAGGGTTAAGCACAGGTTAAAGACATGTGTATTGTCTCCAGCCGGGACAGTTAGTGAGATTTTGCAAGCCCAGGCAAGTCGTGGGGGTTACAGATAGTGTGACATGAACCCAAGATCCCGGTTGAGGCCGTCCTCATGTGTGCAGAACTTGGCTATCAGTCTCTGCTCAGCGACTCTGCGCTGTCGTGTGTCATGAAGGCCGCCCTGGAGAACGCTTACCCAAAGATCAGAGGCCGAATGCCCGTGACCGCTGAAGTGTTCCCCAACAGGAAGAGAACACTCTTGCCTGGTGATTGTCGAGCGGTGTTCATTCATCCGTTGTCATAGCGTCTGCATGGTCTCCCCAATGTACCATGCCTCGGGACACCCTTTCCTGCAGCGTATCAGGTAGACCACATTGGCCGAGTTGCAAGTGTATGTACCGTGTACCTGGTGGATGGTGTTCTCACATGGGATGATGGCATCCGTGTCGATGTTCCGACACATCTTGCAGAGGTTGCTGTGGCAGGGTTGTGTGGTGTCGTGGTCACTGTTCTCCTGAAGGCTGGACAGTTTGCTGCGGACAATGGTCTGTTTGAGGTTGTGTGGTTGTTTGATGGCAAGAAGTGGGGGAGTGGGGATAGCCTTGGCGAGATGTTCGTCTTCACCAATGATATGCTGAAGGCTCCGGAGAAGATGTCGTAGCTTCTCCGCTCCGGGGAAGTACTGGACGACGAAGGGTACTCTGTCCGCCGTGTCCCGTGTTTGTCCTCTGAAGTGGTCGGTGCGGTTTTTCGCTGTGGCGCGTCGGAACTGTCGATTGATGAGTCGAGCGCTACAGCGAAAAACCTCACTTGACTCATCAATCGACAGTTCCGACGCGCCACAGCGAAAAACCGCACCGACCACCTCAGAAGACAAATACGGGACACGGCGGACGGAGTACCCTTCGTCGTCCAGTACTTCCCCGGAGCGGAGAAGCTACGACATCTTCTCCGGAGCCTTCAACATATCATTGGTGAAGACGAACATCTCGCCCAAGGCTTTCCCCACACCCCCACTTCTTGCCTTCAAACAACCACACAACCTCAAACAGACCATTGTCCGCAGCAAACTATCCAGCCTTCAGGAGAACAGTGACCACGACACCACACAATCCTGCCACAGCAACCTCTGCAAGACGTGCCGGATCATCAACATGGATGCCATCATCTCACATGAGAACACCATCCACCAGGGACACGGTACATACTCTTGCAACTTGGCCAACGTTGTCTACCTGATACACTGCAGGAAAGGATGTCCCGAGGCATCGTACATTGGGGAGACCATGCAGACGCTATGACAACGGATGAATGAACACCGCTCAACAATCACCAGGCAAGAGTGTTCTCTTCCTGTTGGGGAACATTTCAGCGGTCACGGGCATTCGGCCTCTGATCTTCGAGTAAGCGTTCTCCAAGGTGGCCTTCACAACACACGACAGCGCAGAGTCGCTGAGCAGAGACGGATAGCCAAGTTCCGCACACATGAGGACGGCCTCAACTGGGATCTTGGGTTCATGTCACACTATCTGTAACCCCCACGGCTTGCAAAATCTCACTAACTGTCCTGGCTGGAGACAATACACATCTCTTTAACCTGTGCTTAACCCTCTCTCCACTCACGTTGTCTGTACCTTTAAGACTTGATTACGTGTGAAGACTCTCATTCCAACCATTATTTCGTAAATTGAGTTTGTGTCTTTATATGCCCTGTTTGCGAACTGAAATCCCACTCACTTGACGAAGGAGCAGTGAGCGCTCCGAAAGCTAGTGGCTTTTGCTACCAAATAAACCTGTTAGACTCTAACTTGGTGTTGAGACTTCTTACTGTGTTTACCCCAGTCCAACACCGGCATCTCCACATCATGGCTACCTTCATCTCATTAAAGCAGTCCCTTGACTGAACATTTGGTCAGTCCATTCCTATAATTCGGGGCTCATGATCCTTCCAAAACAAAGGGCAACCGAGACTGTCTCAGACTGATGGAATAAAAATCTTGGCCCTCCGTAAGACAAGTTTGCACAATGTCGAACACGTTTCACATTGGTTAGAGATAACGATACATAAAGGCTGGTGTCCACAACAGAAATTTAGTTACAATTGCAAAGTCGGAATTATTGGAGGACACATTGTGCCAATTGTAAGGTCTAAATATATCAGTAAGCCCAAGACACTTCTTTTGAAAAATTCAGTTACTACTAACTTCACTGAAACTCCAAAATATTACTATCACAAAAGGAGCTAGAACAAATATTTCACTATTAGAGACAAATTAGA
Organism: Mustelus asterias; assembly: GCF_964213995.1. Taxonomy (NCBI): domain Eukaryota; kingdom Metazoa; phylum Chordata; class Chondrichthyes; order Carcharhiniformes; family Triakidae; genus Mustelus; species Mustelus asterias. The sequence continues at coordinate 28,236,578 of NC_135826.1, read as the reverse complement.
AGAACTACAAGATCACCACTCTAAACCGCATGCAAATAATATGAAATGGCACACATCAGAACTACAGTCACAGATTGCAATCAACTACTTATAGAATCATAGAATCCTACAGTGCAGAAAGAGGCCATTTGTTGGGCAAAGTTTATTGCATATTTTTACCTTCTCCCGCAGAAAACTCAGCATGAGCATCTACAATACTTGAAGCTAGAAATTGACAAATCAGACAGATTAAAATACGTATCAGAGTGAAACAGATCTCTGATCGGTCATAATCACATTGTTGGAATATTCAATAAAAAAAAGGACTTTTCCAACACATCTACTATGGCAAACAAAATTGAAAGAAATGATCCACAGCCAACAGCACCAAGAATTTGCAAGCTTTCGAAGGATCAGTTTCAAAAGAAGCTGCAAGCCTCCAGATAAGACAGCATTACCTAAATTATAACACAAAGGCAAAAGCACGGTGGCACAGTGGTTAGCACTGTTGCCTCACAGCGCCACGAACCCGGGTTCGATTCCCGGCTTGGGTGACTGTGCGCGCAGAGTCTGCACATTCTCCCCATGCCTGTGTGGGTTTCCTCTGGGTGCTCCGGTTTCCTCCCACAATCTGAAAGACGTGCTGGTTAGATGCGTTGGCCATGTTAAATTCTCACTCAGTGTACTTAAACAGGCGCTGGAGTGTGGCGACTAGGGGATTTTCACAGCAACTTCATTGCAGCGTTAATGTAAACTTACTTGTGACACTAACAAATAAACCTTAAAAAATCTGAACTGTAAACAGAAAATGCTGGCAATGTGTGGGTCTGGCAACATCTGCTTTGGCACCTTGCTTTCAAAACTAATCTTTCCAAAGCACGCAAAATTCTCAGAGGCTGTTGGCTAGGGAATCATTTACAAATTTGTTTTGCAAAGTAGATGCACCAGACTGGTTCTTCCTTGAATATTTCAACAACGAGTGCGAGAGATCAGAGAATCAGTCCTGTTTCACTTCAGATAATGGATGCTAACACTGATTTTTGTGATGGTGCCATATTGTATGAAAGCAGAAAAACTCAAACCAGATGGCAGATAGAAAATTCGCACTGTGCAGCCGTTAATGCAAGGCAATGCCATGTGTTATGAGGAATGACAGCCTAAAGCAAAGTAGCTCGCGGAGACTAGTGCCGGTTACGTGGCACACAGGAGAGGCAGGGCAGAATGTACCAGCGTGCTATTGATGACAATGAAACCCCACAACACAATTCCAAATTTAAAAAAGAGGAAGCTATTGAGGAGAAAAACAGGAGGGGATATTAAACCGATATAGAGAAATAAAATTTCAAACTAATTGCTGCAACAGAACCGGAATCAGAAGCTGCAGAAAAACAAAACTGCTGCACTAGTCTTCTAAATGCTCCAATATCTGTATTCTAGCTTGTATAGATTCAACATGTGGAAGTTTACCTTCAAAGTGGGGGCATGTGCTACCCTCCTCTGTGCTGTACTAGATGCCGTTTTAGATGCCATACCAGCAATGGTTTGAGACTTAAAACCGAGGCTGCTGTTCCTTGGGCAATTAGGAGATTCTACAGTTCTATTTAAAGGTTCCATCTTCAGCTTTACTGGAGCTAAAGTACACAAAACAAATTACTAAAACTCTGACAATTCAACAGTAAATATTATATCCATACATTTATACAGGATAATAAAGTTCACAATTGTATCTTTAGGTACAAATGCAATACTCTGACAGCACGAGCATACACATTATTGGTATTTGCCATTTTTGAAAGATGAAAAACACTTGTACGGCAATCGGTGCATTAAAGGGGTAACCTGATTGTGGTGTGTAAGATTATGAGGGGTATGGACAGGGTGGAACAGTGTTCCCCTAAGTTGAAGGGTCAATAATGGGAGGGCATAATTTTAAGGTGAGAGGCAGGAAGTTTAGAGGGGATTTGAAGGAAATTATTTTCACCCAGAGGGTGGTGGGACTCTGGAATGCACTGCCAGGAAGGGTGGCAGAAGCAGGAAACTTCAAAAAAAAACTTTAACAAGTACATGGATGAGCACTTGAAATATCAAAACATTCAAGGTTATGGGCCAAGTGCTGGAAAGTGGGATTAGTTTAGATTCAGTGTAGTTTTGGCTGTGTAGACTCGATGGGCTGAAAGGCCTCTGTATGATTCTATGACTCAAAAGGTGTGACCTTTAATCTGTGTGTTATTTGATGTCAGAAAAGGTGCAAGTTGGGGCCCCAAAATTGGCTTTCGTATCACAGACCTAGTAAGAAATTAGGCACCAAAACTCCTGCCTTCAATTACTTGGCACTACTAGTCATCAAAAGTGTCCGATTCCAAAAGGTTGTAGAGCTAAGAATTATAATGAATGAATTCTATTTTAATAGAGCATTTTTACTTCGTGTGGAACAGCCTTACTGCATATTTGTATTTGCTGCCTTTTTAGCTGGAGAGAAAACAGTGAATTGCGATGGTCAACAATCAATGGTCATTAATGCAGACCCAGAGACACATGGAAGAGCGAATTGGTCACAGATCAGAGGTGGAAGAGAGCACGGATCACAGAATTATTCCAGGGATTACAAATATAACAGAATCAAAGTAGTTACATGTGGTATTACACAAAAACAGAAATGACAACTTACATTGTTTTGCTGATGGCACTGCGTCTGCTTTTGGCTTATGTGCAATTCTCTTCTTCTCCCCTCGATTGGTGGAAGAGGTGCTAACTGCTTTTTCCACTTCTGCCAGCTGTGCTGCTTGCTGCTGGGCCATCAAACTCCGTTGATAGCAAACCTCCTGAGCAGTAAGTCTACGAAAAGGACGGATGACTGGCTTGGTTGGTTCCACCTAAAGGAAAAATAAATGTTGTCACATGCATTTCTATTATTGCAAGAAAGTTCTGTTTTTCTTTCTAAAATGGAAGTTTGCAATCATGTTTCACACATCATGTTGAAGCTTGAGAGCAAAGTTCTACTCAAATGTGTCTAAATCATGAGACTATTACAGTAACTGATTCATCACTGAGTTTAGGCAAGATACAATAATGTCAACTATAATTCCAGAGTTCATGAGTTAAAAATCAAACTATGGCAAAGCACATCGTATTCAAAGCACAGGTACAGAAACAGGACTTTCAGCCCAACTAGAAGGGGAGATGGTGGTTTAATGGTAATGTCACTGGACTAGCAATCCAGAAGCCCAGGCTAATGCCCTGAGGATATCGGTTAAAACCCGACCATGGCAGCTGGTGAAATTTAAATTTAATTGAAAGGAATCGAAAGCAAAGCTAGTTTCAGTCATGGCGACCATGAAACCCCCATCAATTGCTGGAAAAACCCATCTGGTTTCAGTGATGTCCTTTCGTGAAGGAAATCTGCCAACCTCACCTGGTCTGGCCTCTAGACCTGCAGCAATGATTCTTAACTGCTCTCTGAAATGCTTCTCAGCCCATCATTTGGGAATGCATAGATGGGTGCGCAGCAAGCACACGCATTCACCTTTGCAGTGCATTCTTAACTCCGATGCTAGTTAAAGTAGGAAACCTAATGCAGGGTGATAGGCAGTGACCTAAATATGCAAAGTCATGACAGTATAACCTTAATATTCCACTTACATTTTCTTGCTTTGAAACATGTGAAATTCTCCTTTTCTGCCCTGGGAAAAGTGTGGTTAGGCTGGATTCTTTTTCTTCATTACTTTCCATAGACACCTACATACGAAACAAAAACAAAACGTGTAGTACAAATTTGAAAGTCATGGAACACTTCCAAACACAATTTAAGTTAGTCAGAAAAATGGAGGAGTTAGTTTCCTATGCTACTTCTAACAAAAAGCCTACTTTTATCAATTGAGTTTGTGACTTTATTACATATGATGCACACCGAACCATGTCCCCCTCCCCTCCAACTGTGTGATAAGAACATAAGAACATAAGAAATAGGAGCAGGAGTAGGCCATCTAGCCCCTCGAGCCTGCCCCGCCATTCAATAAGATCATGGCTGATCTGACGTGGATCAGTACCACTTACCCGCCTGATCCCCATAACCCTTAATTCCCTTACCGATCAGGAATCCATTCATCCGCGCTTTAAACATATTCAGCGAGGTAGCCTCCACCACCTCAGTGGGCAGAGAATTCCAGAGATTCACCACCCTCTGGGAGAAGAAGTTCCTCCTCAACTCTGTCTTAAACCGACCCCCCTTTATTTTGAGGCTGTGTCCTCTAGTTTTAACTTCCTTACTAAGTGGAAAGAATCTCTCCGCCTCCACCCTATCCAGCCCCCGCATTATCTTATAAGTCTCCATAAGATCCCCCCTCATCCTTCTAAACTCCAACGAGTACAAACCCAATCTCCTCAGCCTCTCCTCATAATCCAAACCCCTCATCTCCGGTATCAACCTGGTGAACCTTCTCTGCACTCCCTCCAATGCCAATATATCCTTCCTCATATAAGGGGACCAATACTGCACACAGTATTCCAGCTGCTGTGCAGTATCAAGCTACAAGTTGAGTAAAACTAGGAAAATCCCAGGATTTTGTCATTTTTATAAATGACCTGGATGAGGGCGTAGAAGGATGGGTTAGTAAATTTGCGGATGACACTAAAGTCGGAGGAGTTGTGGACAGTGCGGAAGGATGTTGCAGGTTACAGAGGGACATAGATAAGCTGCCGAGCTGGGCTGAGAGATGGCAAATGGAGTTTAATCATAGAAATCATAGAAACCCTACAGTGCAGAAGGAGGCCATTCGGCCCATTGAGTCTGCACCGACCACAATCCCACCCAGGCCCTACCCCCAGATCCCTCCATATTTACCCGCTAATCCCTCTAACCTACACATCTCAGGACACTAAGGGGCAATTTTAGCATGGCCAATCAACCTAACCCGCACATCTTTGGACTGTGGGAGGAAACCGGAGCACCCGGAGGAAACCCACGCAGACACGAGGAGAATGTGCAAACTCCACACAGACAGTGACCCAAGCCAGGAATCGAACCCAGGCCACTGGCGCTGTGAAGCAGCAGTGCTAACCACTGTGCTACCGTGCCGCCCCTTAATGCAGAAAAGTGAGAGGTGATTCACTTTGGAAGGAGTAACAGGAATACAGAGTACTGGGCTAATGGCAAGATACTTGGTAGTGTGGATGAGCAGAGGGATCTCGGTGTCCATGTGCATAGATCCCTGAAAGTTGGCACCCAGGCTGTTAGGGTTGTTAAGGAGGCGTACGGTGTGTTAGCTTTTATTGGTAGAGGGATTGAGTTTCGGAGCCATGAGGTCATGTTGCAGCTGTACAAAACTCTGGTGCGGCCGCATTTGGAGTATTGCGTACAGTTCTGTTCGCCGCATTATAGGAAGGATGTGGAAGCATTGGAAAGGGTGCAGAGGAGATTTACCAGGATGTTGCCTGGAATGGTGGGAAGGTCTTATGAGGAATGGCTGAGGGATTTGAGGCTGTTTTCATTAGAGAGAAGAAGGTTAAGAGGTGACTTAATAGAGGCATATAAGATGATCAGAGGATTGGATAGGGTGGACAGTGAGAGCCTTTTTCCTCGGATGGTGATGGCTAGCATGAGGGGACATAGCTTTAAATTGAGGGGTGATAGATATAGGACAGATGTCAGAGGTAGGTTCTTTACTCAGAGAGTAGTAAGGGCGTGGAATGCCCTGTCTGCAACAGTAGTGGACTCGCCAACATTAAGGGCATTTAAATGGCTATTGGATAAACATATGGATGATATTGGAATAGTGTAGGTTAGATGGGCTTTAGATTGGTTTCACAGGTCGGCTCTACATGGAGGGCTGAAGGGCTTGTACTGCGCTGTAATGTTCTCTGTTCTGTGTTCTATGTTTTCATATATTGTAACTGAATAGCAGCAGCTGTTACACAAGTCCTTCTTGGGAAGAGTATTTTCACTGTCAAACTAAGCTTGTACAGTGTAATACAACAAAATATCAACTTAGTTCTCTACTCATTTCAGACAATGGTCATAGTAATTCTTCCACCAGAGCTAAACAAAGTGTTCAATCCACCATCAGTATACATGCTGAACAGATACTCAAACAATAGCCAGAAATAAAAGAAAAAAATAAAGTCAAAGAAAAATGAAGTTCAGTAACTCCTGAGGCTGATCAGCCAGGTGCCAGGTGCACATGCATACCAACTGGCACTGTATCCACCAGTTTCTCCACACCCCACTCCTTGGTCTATCTAGCAGTGTTGATCATCCTTTATTTAAAGGTGCCAAAATAACAGAGTCCACCATTTGCATGGTAAGAACAAAGATCAAAGAAAATTACAGCACAGGAACAGGCCCTTCGGCCCTCCAAGCCTGCACCAACCTTGCTGAATTAAAACCCCCTATCCTTCCGGGGACCGTATCCTCTATTCCCAGCCTATTCATGTACTTGTCAAGATGCCCCTTAAAAGTCACTATCGTATCCGCTTCAACTACCTCCCCTGGCAGCGAGTTCCAGGCACCCACTAGCCTCTGTGTAAAAATGCTTGCTTCGCACATCTACTTTAAACCTTGCCCCTCGCGCCTTAAACCTATGCCCCTTAATAATTGACTCTTCCACCCTGGGAAAAAGCTTCTGACTACCCACTCTGTCCATGCCTCTCATAATCTTGTAGACTTCTACCTCGGTCGTTCCAGTGAGAACAAACCAAATTTCTCCAACCTCTCCTTATTGCCAATACCCTCCATACGAGGCAACATCCTGATAAATCTTTTCTGTACCCTCTCCAAAGCCTCCACATCCTTCTAGCAGTGTGGCGACCAGAATTGAACACTATATTCTAAGTGTGGTCTAACAAAAGGTTATATAAAGCTGCAACATGACTTTCCAATTTTTAAACTCAATGCCCCAGCCTATGAAGGCAAGCATGCCGTATGCCTACTTGATTACCTTTTCCACCCGCGTTGCCACTTTCAATGACCTGTGTACCTGTACACACAGATCCCTCTGCCTATCAATAGTCTTAAGGGTTCTGCCATTTACTGTATCTTTCCTATCTATATTAGACCTTCCAAAATGCATTACCTCACATTTGTCTGGAAGTCTGACCATCTTTTGCAAAATTTTAATGTAGAAAATTATATACCATAAGCACATGTTGACCTGTTTGCAGCCTGAGAAATAACGTGCAACAAGTTTAGCCTTTAAGCAGAGGGTTTAGCTCGGGAAAATAAAGAGAAACGGTTTCCAATAATAAACAAGTTAGTAACCAGAGGACACAGATTCTAGATAATTGGCAAAAGAGCCAGAGGCTACATGAGGAAAAATGTTTTTATACAATGAGTGTTTAGGATTTGGAATGCATTGCCTGGTAGGTTGGTGGATACAGATTTAATATATAATTAGACAGCTACTTAAATGGAGAAAAAAAAACTTGGGAGAAATATGGGGTGAGGGGGGAGTGGGATTAACTAGATTGTCCTTGGAAAGACCTGGCACAGACTAGATGGGTCAAAAGCTTCCTTCTGTGTTGTACTAGTCTATGTTTCTAGGAGTCGACATGCTACACGGATACTTTTGTTTCCCTGATCAGTACCACTAATTCCAGATATGGGTACTTTTAAGTTTTATGCTATAGAAGTCAATGATCTTAGGTAGGATAAAGTTACTGAATCAGATTACTTTTGTTCTAGGATGTTGAAAGAAATTATGTAAGATAGCATTATGTATTTGATAAGTCTGGTATACTCAGAGGGTAAAAAGTCTCACAACACCAGGTTAAAGTCCAACAGGTAACCTGTTGACAGTAACTTCTTACTGTGTTTACCCCAGTCCAACTCCGGCATCTCCACATCATGAATACTCAGAGGGAGCAGTTCCAATATTTAAGATGAGAAGTAATCAGACTGTGGGCATTATGGGTCAGACCCAAGAATGAATAGGACTGGAAAAAGGCACTGCACTCTCTCTGACATTTACTCTGACAGTGGAAGGTGCTGAAAAAGACAAGTGCATCTGCGCCTGGAGAATCTCAGTATTTTAGGAAATGGAGACCCACTTTCACTTATTCTGAATTCTTTGAGGAAATTTGTGGATGGTGGCAATAGTCATCGTATGCTGTGGTTTCCAGAACTTTCTGACTAGCAAAAAAGTCACTGGTCAGATTTGGAAAAGCAAATGCAGCTTTGGATCTTACTGCGAGGAAATAGAAAATTAGGAATACAATACTTGGCCAACAAGAGTTTGATTTGACCACTTTTGCAGAGTCTTGTTCATCTGGTCCTCAGACATGCTGGGATACATCAGGAGAAGGTGATGAAAATCATTTTCATTCTTTGGCCAATAAACTTTTGACAGGTTCCAGGAGAATTTTCATTCGAGAAACAGTCTTAGAAAATACATTTTTAAATTGAAGGAGGGAATTGATTCCATCAAGTTGGATGGATTATTTAAGAATTATAGGATGGGACAAGTTTATAAAAAATATAGGCATGGAGTTATGTTAGATGCTAGGAGGTATTTATTTGCACAGAATCCTCATTCTTGGCAAGAGATTACCAAAGCATACAATGTGCACAGAGTCCTTGAATTCTTTTGAAAGCAAGTTAAATATGTTACTGAGAGAAGGTAAATTCAAGTAATAAAGAGGTATTTTGAGTTCTGAAGTCATCACTTTGGACTTCGTAGAATTATAGAATCCCTACAGTGCAGAAGGAGGCTATTCTGCCCATTGAATCTGCATCGGCCACAATCCCACCCAAAACCTATCCCCGTGACCCCACATATTTACCCCACTAATCCCCTGACACTAGGGTCAATTTAGCATGGTCAATTAACCTAACGCGCACATCTTTGGAGTGTGGGAGGAAACTGGAGCATCCTGAGGAAACCCACGCAGACATGGGGAGAACATGCAAACTCCACACAGTGACCCAGGGCTGGAATTGAACCCAGGTCCCTGGCTCCGTGAGGCAGCTGTGCTAACCACCGTGCCACCCATGGCACAGTGGTGAGCACTGCTGCCTCACAGCTACTTGAAACATTACTGATTCTCTCCACAGGTAATGCCAAAGTTTGTCCAGCACTTTGTTTTTATTTCAGATCTCCTACAGCTGCAATACTTTGCTTTTATTATAATAAAAGTATTGCAGGGAACCTGAGCATGGGAGACACATGAGTAAGAGTGGTCTCCTTGTGTTTGCATGAGTGTTTCAGGGTATTGAAAACAATTTTTCATTTATTCATTCATGAGATGCTGGCATTGTGGGCTAGACCAGCATTTATTGTCCATCGCTAATTGCCTTGAACTGCTGCAGTCCATGTGGTGTAGGTACACCCACAGTGCTGTTGGGGAGGGAGTTCCAGGATATTGACCCAGCAACAGTATATTTCCAAGTCAGGATGGTTAGGGGCTTGGAGGGCAACCTCCAGCTGGAGGTGTTCCCAATTGTCTGTAGTTTTTGCCCTTCTAAGTGGTTGGTTGTGTTTTGAAGGTGCTGCCTAAGGAGTCTTGGTGTGTTCCTGCATTGCATCTTTTGGGTAGCACAATGGCAGCCGTGTACACACTTCGATGGTGGAGGGAGTGAATGTTTGTGGATGGGGTGCCAATCAAGCAGGCTGCTTTGTCCTGGATGGTGCCACGCTTCGAGTGTTGTTGAAGCAGCATCCATCCAGACAAGTGGCACAGTGGTTAGCACTGCTGTCTCACAGCTCCAGGGACCCGGATTCAATTCCAACCTTGCGTGACTGTGTATATGGAGTTCGCTCATTCTCCCCGATTTCCTCCCACACTCCAAAGATGCGTGGATTAGGTTGATTGGCTATGCTAAATTACTTCTTAGCATCAGGGCAATGAGCAGTGTAAAATACGTGGGGTTACGGGGATAGGGCCTGGGTGACATTGTTGTCAGTGCAGACTCGATGGGCCGAATGGCCTCCTTCTACACGATTCTATAAATATTTCATCACACTCCTGACATGTGCCTTGTGGACATGCTTCAGAGAGTAAGGAGTTGTGTTACTCACTGCAGAGTTCCTAGCCTCTGACCTGCTCTTGTAGCCACAGCATTTATGGCTAGTTCAATTTCTGGTCAAGGGTAACCTCTAGGATGATGGTAGGCGATTCAGCGATAATAATGCCATTGAATGTCAAGGTGGTTTGCTTAAATTTTCTTTTGTTGGAGATGGTCATTTCCTGGCACAAATGTTACTTGTGTCTTCTCAGCCTTTGCCTGCACATTGTCCAAGTCTTGCTGAATTTGGCCATAGACTGCTTCAGTATTGAGTCGTGGCAAACAGCATTGAACATTGTGCGATAATCAGTGAACATCCTCACTTCAGACCTTATGATGGAAGGATGGTCATTGATGAAACATATGAAGATGGTTGGGCATAGGACAATCCTGAGGAACACCTGCAGTGATGTCCTGGAATTGAGATGATTGATCTCTAACAACCACAATCTTTGCATTAGATATGAATCCAACTTTACCATTAGGTACGAGTCCCTCCTCTCCCGATTCCCATTGACTTTTCTAAGACACCTCGACGCCACATTCGGTCAAATGTGGCTTTGATATTAAGGGCAGTAACTCTCACTCTTCTATGGAGTTCAGCTCTTTTGTCCATGTTTGAACCAAGGCTGCAATGTCAGGAGCTGAGTGGCCCTGGCAGAACGCAAACTGAGCATCAGTGAGCAGGTTATTGTTAAGCAAGCGTCACTTCATAATGTTGTTGGTGACTCCATCCATCACTTTACTGACAATCAAGAGTAAACCAAGGAGGCAGTAATTGGTCACCTTGGATTTATCTTGCCTTTTATGTACAGGACATATCTGGGCAATTTTTCATATTGCTGTATAGGTGCCGGTGCTGTAGCTTGGCTCGGGGCATAACAAGATCTGGAGCACAAGCCTTTGGTAGTATTGCTGGAATATTATAAGGGCCCATAGCTTTTGCAACATCCAATGCCTTCAGCCATTTCTTGATATCACATGGAGTGAATCAAATTGGCTGAAGACTGGCATCTGTGATGTTGGGAACCACCGGAGGAGGCAGAGATAGATCATCCATTCAGCACTTCTGACTGAAGACTGTTGCAAATATTTCAGCCTAATCGTTTGCACTGACGTGCTGGGCTCCCCCAAGTTATTCAATTGTCCATCACCATTCACGACTGGATGTGGCAGGATTGCAAAGCTTAGATCTGATCCGTTGGCTATGGGATCACTTAGTTCTGTCTACCACTTGCTTCTTACTCTGTTTAGCACACAAGTAGCCCTGTGTTGTAGTTTGACCTAGTTAACACCTCATTTTTAGGTATGCCTGGTGCTGCCCCTGGCATGCCCTCCTGCACTCTTTATTAAACTAGGGCTAATCCCCTGACTTGGGTAATGGCAGAGTAACTGATGGCAAGTCAGTCTTTTGATATCCTCAACTTTGTAAGTTGATAAAATGATTGAGCTTTAGTTTGTGAACACAGTGAAGTCAAGTAATATCCGAGTTGTCTTCGAGTGTCAGCTATAAACAAGTGGTGCGTTCTAAATGAAAACGTGTAGTAATAAAATTTATTTTGCCTTTATGTAAATTTGTCATGTATTCACAGAATCCCAACGAAAGAGGCCATTTGGCCTAGAGAGTCTACATCAACTCTCCAACAGTATCCTACCTAGGCCCTATCCCCGTAACCCCACATATTTACCCCAATAATCCCCCTAACTGACACATTTGGGACACTAAGGGGTAATTTATCATGACCAATCCACCTAACCTGCACATCTTCGGACTGTAGGAGGAAACCTACGCAAACACAGGGAGAACGTGCAAACTTGACAGTCACCCAAGGCCGGAATTGAACCCAGGTTCCTGGCGCTGAGTGGCAGCAGTGCTAACCACTGTGCCACTCTATAACAACGTGTCAAAAATTTGCTATTTCTCATTTCTGCTACTGATGCAACATTAGTCCATAAGCTTCCAACCTGAGCTGTTTTCATAGGATAACTGCAAACGGAATCACAAGAGCTTTTTTCTATAAAAACTTTGAAGCACCAGCTGACTGCAGATGGAACATGCATGTCATGATGCAGTTTTATTTCAGGAAAAGCTATGTTAGTAGTTGTTCTGTTAAAACACTCATGGTGTTTTGGATCATTGGATCAGTATAAAGGCCGAAGAAACAAACCAAGAATTGATAAACTGGTTAGCAGCAGATAGACAAAGTCAGTCAGGACACATGTTAATAATCATAATGCTGGGAAGCCTGATTTGCACAAAAAAGTGGTGGAGATTTTGCGAACAAAAGTAGCCCCACTGCATTACTTGAAGCACTAATTGGAAGTCAGGTATCTGTTGAAAAGTCATTGCTGGCCAATGATGATTTCAGAAATATAACTGGAGAGCAACCAGATCTGAATGAACTCATAAAATGGGATGATGCTTTTGTTAACTTGCATGGTGGAAATCTGTAGAGAATGCTTGGCTTGGTTTACAGCAGTTTTCTAATTAATCTTCCCTCTTGCTCACTGAGCAGCTTTGCGATCAATACAAGAGTCAAATGTTCAGTATACTATATATTGTTTCATACTATAAATAGAAGTCTAGCAATAACGGATGAATTATATGAAGGACTCTTATCCCCCAGGGAAGACCAACACCTTTTGCTTCAGCTAATTATCAATTACGGCATAGTGGAATGGAAAGCACAGAATAAAAGAAACCCCTTTGGGGAAAGGAACAAAAATAACTTGCTATTAGCTCCATAATTTTATTGCATCTCTTCCCAATTACACCCCTCCTAGAGGAGACCCAACTTCTATTTGGAGGAGCTCAAGAGAACACAACATTGCTCCACTGGTAAACCAGAATTTTTTGCTCTTCAACCACACAAAATTTATCAACTTGCTGAGGACGACCACAAAAGACCTCCTTTACATTAAAGTGAAAATTCATGAGGATAATTTTGACAATATTACAGCCTACATACGGAAAGCAACATTCTCACCATGTAAACGTCACAAATAACATGTGAATACATGTTATTGTAATAAGTACTGAACAACTTCTCTGATTCCAAAAAGCCTAATCATTGTGGAATGTCAAATTTCATGGTAACAATTCCATTAGTTTTTAAAACATTTTTTAAAAATTTCTATTTTAGCTTCTATCTTCATCCCATGTGTATGTCTCAATCTTTACCGCTTTGTAAAATGGTTAAACAGTGACGAATAATGAGCCACTTTGACTTCCTGCTTTGCTATCGTGAGAATACGACTGGCTGCTGAATAGTATCAGTATAGCTGGACTCAGGAGACGCCCTTCAGTTGGCACCAGAATCAAATTACCATCAGAAAAGGTGAAATCAATGCCACAAAGATCATTAGATTTCCGTGGGAAGCTTTCAAGGTCAGTGGCAAGTGCTGTTACTTTGCTGCTGACTGCAAAATTCGGGCCATTGCTCTAGGGAATAATATCAAGTCAAAGTCAACATTTTTTTTTTTACACAAAGGCTGATGCCTTTGACACCTTCATTAAGTTTTCACTTGAAGGCACAAACTTATATTTTCATCATGCATTTAATGTATAAAATATCCTAATAAATGTAACTGTCTTGTAAATTATACTTTTATAAAATATTGTTGATTAAAATCATATTTTTGATGTTAGAAAGTTCAATGTTGAATGATGCAATTCGACCCAAATGAAATGTTCCTGCTAACATATAGTTTTCCTGTTGTACACATAGACTTAAAATGTTGATACAAGGATTACATCCATACTATTACATCTCCATTGAGAGGATACCACATCATTCAATACCAGGGCCACCATTTTGTGACAACTGAATCAGTCAAATTGCATTGTTATATGATATACTGGGATTATCAGTGTACTGGATTCAATTGAGTTAAGCAGCACCAACGTTCTCCTGAGCTTTCAAGAATTGGTGGAGATTTCTTCTTAGTGGCAACATTGAGGAAAAGTATGTTGGAAAATGACAACACTGGGAGAGTAATCCTGGATTAATCGCTAGTGAGGCGAGCGGAAAGAATAAAGGGGTATTGCTCTGGACACTGCGGAGATGAACCTCCATTTTTCAAGTTTGCTGATGACATCACAGTAGTGGGTCGGATTTCACTGGAAATGGTCGAGAGCTTCAAGTTTCTAGGTGTCCAGATCACCAATCACCTGCTGTGGTCCTTCTACGCCAACTCTATAGTCAAGAAAGCCCACCAACGCCTCTACTTTCTCATGAGGCTAAGGAAATTTGGTATGCTCGCTACAACTCTCACCAACTTTTACAGATGCACCATAGAAAGCATCCTTTCTGGTTGTATCACAGCTTGGTATGGTTCCTGCTCTGTCCAAGACCACAATAATCTACAAAGTGTCATGAACGAAGCCCAGTCCATCACACGAACCTCCCATCCATCGACTCTGCCTATGCTTCCCGCTGCCTAGGAAAAACAGACAGCATAATCAAGGATCCCATGCGTCCCGGACATTCTCTCTCCCACCTTCTTCCATGGGGAAAAAGATACACAAATCTGAGGTCACGTACCAACCGACTCAAGATCACCTTCTTCCTTGCTGCCATCAGACTTTTGAATGGACCGATCTCATATTAAGTTGATCTTTCTCTACACCCTAGCTATGACTGTAACACTACATTCTGCACCCTCCTTTTTTCTCTATGAACAGTATGCTTTGTCTGTATAGCCCAAAAGAAACAATACTTTTTACTGTATGTACCACATGTGACAATAATAAATCAAATCAAATTAGATGATAAGTCTCAGAGAAACTATATAGTCTCACAACCAAAGTTAGAAAATATTACAAGTTGAAATATTGTTGTTAAGCGGTTTGTTTTTTTTAAAAACGAGTTTGAAAAATTAATTTTCAAAAATAACGTCTGCTGTAGCTGACTGCTTAAGAATAATTGGATGTTTAAAGAAGTAGTATTTAAGAAACTAAATGAATCATATAAATGTGGTTATGTAGAAATGTGACAGACAGGAACAAGTATAATGTTTCTATAATAATTTTAGAACTTGTTGCAACAGTACTTATGGTGAATCTGAGGATGTGCTGCATTTAAAGTCAAATTGCTTGCTCCTTGAAATCAAGCGAGAGATTACAGACATCTTTAGCATCCCTTAATACTCCACTATGTGGTGTGTGAAACAAAGAAATGTCATAGATAGACATACTATTACTATTTCATAACAAAGCAGACAATCAAAATCTTACCTGCTTGGAAACTCTGCCCTTATCTTCATTCTTCACTTCTTTAGACTCGTTGAAAATCCTCAGGCATTCCTCCATAGGATCCGACTCAAATTCAAAATCCTTTTCAAGACCAGGGAAATCAATCTCATCCGCTGAAGACAAAGATCTTTGTTCTAAGTTTCCCCCAGTTTCATCATCACTGGAACTAGAATAGGGGTCTCGGTCAGAGTCCGATTCATAAGTTACGGCAGTGAGGGGTTTGCTGGTGCTTTCGTCATCACTGCTGTCATCACCAAACAAGTCTGTGTGACTGAGTGTTCGCTTTGCAAAGCATGCATTTTCTTTTCGGTTTTCCAAATGTTTTGCTTTATCTTTCACAGATTTTGAACCCCTAATCTCCTCACCTTTCCTTTTAGTACCGACATGAATCCCATTTTTATGCATCAACGTTTTGGATTTTGAGTCGTCATTTTTGTCAGATTTCGGGATACTTGTGATCTTAACTCCATGACATTTGATTTTTCCTGCACTCTCTGTCGAACTGTTTGATCTAGATTTTGATTGGTTTTCACTTTTTACCCCATTCAATTTGCTAGATTTTCCTTTTTCCATCTTTCTACTCAAACTTCCATCACTTTTAATCTTTTGTTTTTCTTCCTTGACCTTATGCTTCTCATCACCTTTGTGTTTCTTTTCAATAACCAAGTTATCACCATTCTTTTCTTTGCTTTTTAATTTATCCCCTTGTTTTTCTTGCTTAACTTCTAGTCTGTCTTTATCGCATTTTATTTTCCCCTTTTTGCTAGCTTTCTCTGAGTGGTGGGAAGACTTGCTTTTAGTGCCGTCAATTTTGTCCTTTTTCACTTTCAGTTTTGAGCCATCTAGGCTACCTTTATCCTTTTTCTCTTTACGCTCTCGCCCTTTAAGTTCCTCCTTGTTGCATTTTGGAATCTTAGATGAATGACTGGTGGCTTTCAACTTCTGCTTCCCTCGATTCTCTTGTTGTTTGCTTTCAAAAGAGCAAACATCGTCTACATCATACTGAACTGCAATCTCTTTCATAGATCGTTTATTCAAGTCTTTGGCCTTTAAAGATAATCCTTCATCCGACTTATTGTCACCATACGCAGGATTTGAAGTGTCCCCATGACTTTTTGGATAGCTATTATTAAGTTCATCTCCAGAGTCTGGGAACTCCACATCACATTTGCTGGACTTCAAGCGATGGCAACGTTTCTTTGCTGCAGCTTTGTGCTCCTCAGAGTTGCTCTCTCTGGGTCTCTTGGTTCCCTGTTCCTTTGTTCTTTTTTTGCTCATCAGCCGTGCTGAATAGTTCAACAAAGGATCATACTCTAAATCAGTACATGGCTTGGTATTGTCAATCACATATTTATTACTGGGTACAGAGGTAGCATATTTGACTGGCTTAGTCACAAGCGTTGGAACATATTTTAACGAACTACCCTTTGCATCAGCCTCATCATCTGTATCCAAAGTATATTTACTGAAACAAGCAGTAACTGAAAGTGGAGTAGGGGTATACTCCACATTACTGTTTAGACAGTAACTGTCTGGATTATACTCCAAAGAGTTTGTCAGTTTATCCTCAACAGGTGAAAGCTCTTTGCAACTCTTGGTCTTGCCAAGTGCCTTCTGTGTTGATGGTGTTGAAGGGACATACTCCTCTGCATCCAGAAGATCCTCATATCTCCATAGCTTTTTCTGCTCTTGTTCAACTTCATTCTTGACAACTTCAATGGCTTTGTTGACCAGTTCCAATTCAAGCGTACTGGAGCTGGATTCTGTAAGGTCACCTGATATCCCATCTCCATTTCTGGAAGAACCCTTAGGAAGCTCAGGATTATATGGATCATAACCAAGTTCTACAGAAAGACAAACATTAAAGTACTGTAAATATTAAGTAAAGGGTTCAAAACAATCCACAAAACTGAATTATCATACACTAATACAGTTTATTCCTTTCAATGTAACACTAGAATAAGCCATTGGATTAACATAAATCCAAAGAAAGATTATTTCCACATGGTAAGGTAATTACTATTTCAATTTCTTGCCCTTCCTTACCAAATCAAAAATATTACATAACTTTTTAATTTGAATGAGAGTGGCATGAAGAGAAAAGGAAACAGTTGGTGATAACCTAAAGTGAGAATTAAGATGTTTGCATTTTTATTGCATTAAACTGAGCCTAATGTTAACTGAATTGAGTAGGCAGCAAAACGTGCTGCAACCAGGTGGAAATCACAAACAATAGTCTCAAAACAGCAATTTTCCTCTGCTGTTCACAGCATTTACTTCAGCTAGTTGCAACTGTGATGCAAAGCTGTGCGTGTTCTCCACCTGTACCTTTCTCTCCCCCCAGTGCAATATTTTTCCAAGTTCCGGGACTGACTGACTCTGGGGGTGGATGTTGAATGGCAGCTAGATAATTCTCTACTTAGAAGCAGAACAGAACCAACAATTTAGCATCTAATGAGAGACACCCCAGACACACACATTTCAAGAACTGCTTCAAAAGTACCATTGATAAGGGAGGATTTTTCTTTGCTTACCCATTGTCACCACAGAAAGTGTGTTGCAGAGCAACTCTTTCAACAGACGTGAAAATATATAAACCAAAAAGAGTAAACAAGTGTTACAACCATACCCTTATAACTCTTAAAAATTCACTGATAGTTCTTTTTTTGCATACATTCTAGTGTTCTCATGCAGCCGTTATTGGTGAGATGGGTATATGCATGCTGCTATTCCTGCTGCAGCTACAAATATCAGGACAATGTACTGGTTGGTGCGTCTTGACCTGAAACCAAGTTTATTTGAAGCACAGCTATCATCACTCTCTGATACAAACTTAAACTGAAACTTAAATATATCCATTTTTGAAGACTGCCCAAATCATTTATTAAAGGGACTTTCCCAACCAACTTTTAGTTCCCCAACAGTTTTTCTTAATACCAGGTACTGGTTCCAATTAAACTGCTATACACCCAATTTATAACATTGTCATCAACGTTATTTTTCACCAGTGGAACGTTTTCAAAGAATTATTATCTGGTCTGATCTGCATGTAACAGACCAAGTGTTACTGTCAAATTCCAATCCAGAACAATTTGTTTTCACAGCTAGCATAACAGCTCCCTCTTTAAAAAACTCCATTCCACTACTTCACCTGTCAACCTTTTTGTTGTTGAATGTAATCTATTAAAAATCAGTTAAATTGAATAAAAAATGTGAACAACCAAATATATTCCAAGAGAGGTTGCAGAATGTCACATTGCAAAAAGCCAGACAGTTCCTGCTCCATAAAATAAAATAAGAGTTTTAACAACACCAGGTTAAAGTCCAACAGGTTTATTTGGTAGCAAATGCCATTAGCTTTCGTTGCTATTTCTCGTTGCTAATTTTCATATTTGCTACCAAATAAACCTGTTGGACTTTAACCTGGTGTTGTTAAAACTCTTACTGTGTTTACCCCAGCCCATTGCCGGCATCTCCACACCATATTTTATTCCATGTCTCATGCCTGGATGTTCAGCAGTTGAGGAGACTAACTAAACTGCTTCTGACAAGTTGTTCTAATAAACGTCATCAAGGCAGTCACCAGATTTCTGAAGTTGAGTCATTAACTCTACTGTATTATTAAACATGTATAATCATGTTTTTGTCTTTGGAAAGTTGATCTAAAATACAAAAAGGGCATCTTCAAATTTGCAAAGTCACTGGCATTGATTTTTAAGAAGCACATCACAAAGAAAGACAATGGCATACTCATTGTTGGAAAATGTCCCCATGTTGCTTTCATGTAATTCTTCCCTCCCTAAAACAGTAAGAAACTTAACATTAAGAACCCTATAACAAAGGGGCTGGCCCAGTATAAGGACGGTCATTAATTAGAAATCTTGGACTTGGTGCTCTCATCAATAGCAGGCGACCACAGGTCCACCTGCGCCATTGGGCTGTGGTGAGAAAACCAGCGTAAATCCAGGAAATTCACCACCGTCACTGACGTGAATGGGAAAGTGATGCTATGACTATCAACTATTCGTAGATTTGACAAAAAGGGAAAAAGTTCCAGGAAATCATTCCGCCGTGTGAATAACTGCATAACACAATTGCGTCATTATTCACACGGCACGATAATTTTACTATTGTGCTGTTCTGTAACTCCTACACATCATAATTTCCTGGGATTTTTGAGTTGGAGAACAGACCCAGCAGTGTAGGTGTGCTGTCAGCTCTTACAATCAACTAAATAACTAGGTTAGTTCAGCAGACTAAAGGGATATAAAATTTAGGGATGCACAAAGTTTGAACGCCCTGACAGTGCAAACTGTAGTTTATACTGAGCTATGGTCACATTTTCACACTCTGATCCATACGGATTAGAAAATCTCAGCTGTAACAAAAATACAAATACTATAATTGGCACCAGCATCCCATTTGGAGCAAAATCAAACAGGATCCTTGCTCGTTTTTAAGTTATTTACTAGCATTGAGGTATAGATCTGCAGGTAACGTCAGCTTTCTGGTACCTACCTTAAGATCATTTTTGTTTGTAGATTCAGCGGATAAGGTAGGGGTAGGCAGGGAGCCACAGCTGAATCTTACTGCCAACTGACATTTATACTTGTGTATTTTCCAACAAGGGTCAGACTAAGATACATAAATAAAAATCACTCGTTTTGGAACAAACAAAATCAGTCGCATCATCACAGCCATTGCACTCAGGATCTGACTGGCAGGCACAAAAATCCAAGGCTGAGCAACTACTTTGCTCACTGTATGCACAAAAATATCAAAGGTTGCCATATTAGTTAATATTTGACAACTGTTTTGTAAGTAACCCAACAGCTAATTGCTAGTAACACTGAACAAGAAAGAAAAAATTCATTGCTTCATTTAACAACGTGCTCTAAATAAACGCGTAAATGAAGCAATAGTCTGATGTAGTTGTACCTGTTCTGAGCAATACACAACCTGCTAGCAAACCTGGTTTGCTAGAAAAGCACAATCTTGCACCAGAAATTATAAAACATGTTCTGACAGAGTTGCACATTTACAATCCACATCAAATATTTTAAACATCATCTACATCAAGAAAGGATTGACCAAAAGTAGAATCCCACATGCTATTTCTTTTCCAAAGTTTAAAAATAGATCTACGGACAGACAAACAATCATTTACCACGATTCTTGTTGCTCAACAAGTATAAGATATATTTGTTCATGTCTTCCTAGAATTTAACTTTGCACCGTACCACTCTCTGCACCACTCATATTTGCAATATGCACTGCCGACAAGGGACCACTTGGTTTCTGAAGATAATATGCTTGCGGTATCAGAGATCCCAGGGTTACGCAGCTGCTAATATCTCATTGGACCATCCCCTAAAAACACCTCAGTATGAGAAAAGTGCACATGCCTCAGTGATGATTTCACCTTCAACTTGCACTTCATTTTGAGCAGTGTTCAAGAATACACAGATTAATTACTGACACCACTTACATGATTCCACTGATCTGGAGAAAATTTCTGAGATGCAAATTAAAGCAACACAGTTATTCTCAATTCAACAACAATTCTTATACCAGAACTCCTCTAAATCCCGAGCATGTGGTTTTCTGGGGTCAATAGACAAGCACAGCTTAGGCTGGACTGTATTCACAGTCCCCACTCTTCCCAACGAAATTGTTCCAGGACGCTCCTTGCAGGATTATAAGGAGCTTGCATTCAAAAATCAACCCTAAGAACAGTATACTTACTGAGCGCACAACACTGCAATTTCTAACCGTGTGCAAACTCCCAACTCTTGACTGTTGGTCCCAGTTGAGGGACCATGGGGAGTTGAACTCAGCTCAAGTCAAAAATATCTAGGCGCGACTCATGCAAACGTAACGGCAGCTTTGCGACTGAGCCACACAGGCGAGTTGCCATTACCTGTGCTGAATTACCCACGTCCATTGGGAAGGCATTAGGCGCACCTCTGCCCTACGGTGGGGATGAAAAGACAACCCCTGCTCCACAACTGACTTGTATACTGATCACTATTAAAACATCCCCCATTGTGGGAGTAAGGTGAGGAAAGGCTCATGCCTGGCTGCAATGCCACCTACAGTTAAATAAGCTGCTCATCAACCAGACTTACCCATGTGAAAAGGCCAAACAAGAGCCAAAGAGTTCCTTAGAGCCTTTGGTCAGAAATAGGAGAGAGAATTCTCAATAAAGGATTGCAATTGTATAGTCACTTCAAAGCTAACAAATATAACCACATGTATTTTTAAAAGTCAATTAATGCTCAGAGGTACCATGATGATATTAAAATGTCATACCAACCACATTCAAATTGTTACTCACTATGTTTCTGAACTTCCCTTTCTATGCATACTGACTCTCGCCTCCAAGCAGCCAATTTTTCCAACATGGATGAGCAAATCAGACTCAACCTAATGCTGTTGTGCTCAGCACCAGAGGGTACAAGCAATCCTCAGAATATTCCAAGCATTTTAACATCCAATTAATTATTTTTGAAAGCTGCTAGTTTAACCACAGCAAGATGTCGCAAATGTCACTGAGCTGAAAGACCAGCTAACCTGATTTTAGTGGTATTCGGCTGAAGGATAAATATTAGCCATGAATCCAGTAAATCTCTTCTGCTCTAGAGCAATGTGATCATCTATAACCACCCGAGGGGGCAAACGAGATTTAACATTTTGCCTGAAAACTGGCATATCCGACAATGCAGTGCTGCACTGGATTATCAGCCTAGATTGCACGTTCAAGTGAGGCTTGAACCAACAGCCTTCTGATGGAGAGGCTAGGGTGCTGTCATGAGCCTGATACAAAGTGCGGCTCATAAATGAGGCAAACCATGTAGAAACAGTATTGTGTGACGTGCACTCAATGATACAGACAAAGCAGTCACTAATTTCAAAGTTTAAAGTTAAGCTTTATTTATTTGTGCCACAAGTAGACTTGCATTAACACTGCAATGAAGTTACTGTGAAAATCTCCTCGTCGCCATACTCCGGCACCTGTTCAGGTACACAGAGGGAGAATGCACTTAACCAGCACATCTTTCGGGCTATGGGAGGAAACCGGAGCACCCGGAGGAAACCCATGCAGACAAGGGGAGAACGTGCGGACTCTGCACAGACAGTGACCCAAGCCGGGAATTGAACCCTGGTCCCTGGCGCTGTGAGGCAGCAGTGCTAACCACTGTGCCACCATGGTTGGTTAAGCCATCTAATCTAGGCAGCAAAAAGTAAAATGCTGCAGATGTGGAAAATAGAGATAAAAGAGAAACTACTAGAGACACTCAGCAAGTCAGGGAGTATTTACGGAGAGGTGAAAGTAGGGTTAAATGTTTTAGATCTTCTGCCAATTGTCCACCCAAGAAGGCAGTTGGGGTTCTGGTGAAGGGTCAAAAGGAAACAAAATGTTTAACGTCACTTTCCTTCATAGATGCTATCTAATCTGTTGATGCTTCCAGCATTTTGTGTTTTTTATTTCAGCCAGGCAGCTGTTGACATACTGCAATTTGTCTCAGCACTCCAGTTAGTGAGGTAAGATTCATTCACTCCCAAATGCTTTCCAGTGATCTCTGACGATACAATGAATGAATGTATTAATGTAGAGGTGGAATGGTTGGCCTTATCAATCCAAGCCTGTAAGGGCATTGAAGTGAAATTAAATCTATTGCTGAGGGGTGTTGAATTAGCTTTGTTTAAAGTGACACAAAATGAGACCAGGACTAAGCCCAAGTGTGGTTGCTTTCACAATGTTTTAATCAAATGATTTAGCAAAATATGTTTAAATCCCATTTAATTTGTTCCTCTCAACATTTATTTCACATACCAGCCATGTGATTGGCAAGATGGCATTCTGTAATTATTTGATTGTTCAATGAAAGATATGGTCAAATGGACTGTTGTAAAATTTACCATCTCAACACTATGCCTGTGTGGTTAACACACCACTTTGAAAGAGATGTGTTTGAAGTGGAATAGTTGAACACTCATTCCATTAACTAAAAGGCTCTGATTCAATTTAATTATCATCTTTGAAAAAAAATCACTTTTCAAGCACATAGTTTCAGCACACATAACAGTAATTCGATGCAACAGATGTGGGGGATGACCCATTCCTGTCTAGGTTCTTGATGCTTTATACACCATTCTGCATCAGCATCTTCAGAAAAGCAGAGCTCCAGGACATCAAAGACATTGTAAAGAAAATCAAAACAAATGTTCAAAAGACAAATGGAAATAACTTAATACATTACACTTTTGATTGTCCTATTTAGCAGTATTTGTTTTATGAACATGTTTCTTTCTTCGTCTGAAGGCACTGATTTCTTGTTGGGGTAGCATTGCATGGGTGCCTCACATATCTCATCCAAGTGCACTGAACGGTTACATCCATTTTAACCAATGTCAATCCAGCAACTACTTAATTGCACTAATAGATGCCACTTGTTATAGGAATAGAAGTAGAAAACCTGCTTGACATTTCTTCCTACTTTTTCCTATGAAGGACACAAAAGACATCTGTAGCTACCTCAGTTAAGAGGAGTTACTTATCATATAGACAAGGGGTTGCATTTGGGTCTTTCCTGATCTGCTTGGCTCAGCCACACACTACGTAAAATCAATGAGTCTTGCTGGAAAAACAACAGTATGTTAATGCCATGCATCATTATCGTGAACATTGGCCAACAAGTTCAGGGATTAGGAGATGTGGCGTCAGTTGTGAATATCCATCTATTTACACCATTCCATTTGCTTTGCATGAATGGCATCTTGCCCTCATCCTCCCCATCATTTTAAGACTAGCTGGATTTGTTTATTAATTGTCCAGTAAACTCATAAATCTGATAATTAGCATCACAGGCACTCTTTAAACTGTGATAATTGTTGATGCATTGAGAGTCAACCAACCTCTCTGGCCCCTCATTCAGATACAGCCTTTTGGCTAAGATCAAGCATAGGATCAGGTGTAATGCCTATTTTGTCAGCTTCCATCTAGTCTGTCCAATTTGTGGGGACTGTGAAATGGATTCAATTTGA
Organism: Mustelus asterias; assembly: GCF_964213995.1. NCBI lineage: Eukaryota > Metazoa > Chordata > Chondrichthyes > Carcharhiniformes > Triakidae > Mustelus > Mustelus asterias. Next base: position 28,212,303 of record NC_135826.1, on the reverse strand, counting down.
ATTGGCTTTTGAAATAAAGGAGATGGATTAAGGGTTTGCCCTGTCCACTCTGCTCACTGGCTTTGTAACTCAAAGAAAGGAAGAATTTAAAAAAAATTCAGATAAGAAGATTTTTAAATTGTAAATTTTAAATGTGCCTTCTTGCTTTACTTTCTCCATGTTCCCTTTCTCTCTCTCAATCCAATATCTCCTTTACTCATTTTGCTTTGTGCCCAATTTGACTGTAATTCACTCTCCATCTCAGCCAGTCCTGTTTTTTTTTAATCTCCTTAGTTATTGCAATTTTAAAAATTCATTTAGGGGACATGGACGAGACTGACTAGACCAGCATTTATTGTCTAGTTGCTCTTGATAAGGTGGTGGTGAGCTGCATTCTTGAACCGCTGCAGTCCCTGAGGTGTAGGTACAGTGCTGTTAGGGAGGGAGTTCCAGGATGTTGACCCAGCAACAGTGAAGGAACAGTGATATATTTCCAAGTCAGGATGGTGAGTGGCTTGGAGGGGAACTTCCAAGTGGTGGTGTTCCCAGGTATCTGCTGCTCTTGTCCTCCTAGATGATGGTGGTCATGAGTTAGGAAAGTGCTGCCGAAGGAACATTGATGAGTTCCCTGCACCGCATCTTGTAGATGGTACACAGCTGCCACTATTCGTCGGTAGCAAAGGGATTGAATGTTTGTGAAAGAGGTAGCAAGCTGCTTTGTCCTGGATGGTGTTGAACTTCTTGAGTGTTGTTAGAGCTAGACTCATCCTGGCAAGTGGAGAGTATTCCATTAGACTCTTGATTTGTGCTTGGAGAAGGTGGACAGTCTTTGGGCATCAGGTGAGTTATTCCCCACAGAACCTTTAATTTTGGGATTAAGTGTTGGCCCTGCCGTTCACTCAAGATCCAGATGCCCTGTTGCCCTCTCCACATTTTTATCATATTTCCAACAAGTTAAATTCAAAAAAAGGCTTTGAATTGTAAGGATGCAGAAAAAGTATCTTACTTGTTTTCACTCACTAACATCCACCTTATCCGAGAAAACAGATTTGAGATCCATCTCCTGGGATGCAGCAAGTTATGATGAGATGTAGTTGAATAGCTCCAGGTAAATGACTATCCAACTCTCTCTTCAATTCACATAATAGGGCTACCCCCATACTGTAGCCTCTTGGTAAAATGGAGTTGTCATTGATTACTTGAGCAAAAACATTGACAGGTGATGGGACCCTCAACAATGACAACTGATAGAAATGGTCAGATTTAAAGCTCATGACGCCACCATATTGTTTTCCTTCAGGAGGTTGAAAATAAATGCAGTGACCAACATCAATGTTCCATAAAAGACAAGAACTGAAATCATATATGACTCATGGAGTAACCTGCTAAACCAGCAACATAACCAACCACATCCACTCCAATGTCTGTATAAAAGAAGGAACCCAAATGAAACCACTAGGGTTGGAAATTTGGGGTCTAAAGTTTTTCTACCATATAATTTACATGGTGCACACCAGAATAAGCATACAATTGAACATTTGTGTGTTCTGCACCAGACTACTTTACCCCAGCAATTGGGCAATTCTGCACAAACTGCAGTACCACTGATCTGAAACTATTCTTTTCATGACCCAGATTAGTATGAACCTTGTGAAAAAAGTCATTACAACAGGATCCAAAATTATGTTCAGACAGACCTCATCACAACAGCCACTTTATAAAACAATTTTTAACAGCAACACTAGTTCCCTTTTATGAACGGTATTCCATAACACTATCTGGGTGCTAGCCAATACTCAAGTCATAAGACCAGTGATGGAATGGAGGGCCTTTTTGTTGACTGATCTACATTTGCCAAATGTACAAACTATATTGATGCAAAACAAGAGGGGGGGTGGGGACAAGAGAGAAAGGGGATGCAACACCATTTGTTTAAAAAATGATATGGTTAGGATGGGTAGTGGCATCAGCTTTGCACACACATCATGTGTGCACTGTAATCTGTATGTGAAATAAAGCAAATCATTGACGCAAGGGCTGGAGACCATCATAACATCAACTTCAGCTTTGAATCCATTGTAGACCAACAAAATGAAGTTTCAATATTTAAAATGATTTGAACATTAAAGCAATCATTAACTCAACTGTTTTACTAAAATATTGAACTTGCTAGCACAACAATAGTGGAGACAAATAGCACAGATGCATTTAAAGGAAATGAAAACTTTTATTTACAGAAAGCTCTTCACAACCACAGGATGGTGCAAAGTTCTTTCCAGCTAATGAAGTGCTTTATGTTGGTGATGCAGTAAAGGGAGCAGCCAATTTGTAGACAGCAAGCTTCCACAAACAGCAATGTGATAATGTCCAGATAGTTTTTTTTTACTTCGATAGAGGGACAAATATTGGCCCTCAGTTAATTCCCCTGCATTTCTTCAAAATCGTGCTGTGGAATCTTTTCCGTCCAACTGATGGACAGACAGAGTCTCAGTTGAATGTCTCCTCTGTAAATGACATCTGACAGCGTAGCACTCCCTTAGTCTGCATTGGATTATCAACTTTGATTGTTGTGAATTGCAAGTCCTGTGAGAAAGGTCTAGGAGGTTGTGCTGATTAAAGTTTGTGTAGACCATAGACTGAATGACCTATTTCTGTGCTGTATATTCTATGTAACATAATGCAAGAGTGACTCAGAGCTGACAGTTAAATTTGGGTCTGCAGCTTTGTTTTGTTCTAAGTAAGCAATTTCAAAACAGTACCTGTAACACAATGTCTTTACATTATGGATAGAGCTATTGATTTTTATTTTTGAAACTTTAAATTTGAAAGACTACTATAAATAAATAAATACAGGATGATGGCAAAGAAATTCAAGGTAGTCCGTTAGTCAAGCCGCGTCAATGGCATTACAAAGGATTATTTGATCCATATCAAAGACATTAGTACATACACACGAAGTTATACACTTGTCATAATAACTACAACAACTTGCACTTATATAGCATCATTAACATAATAAAAACCCCAAAGCTTTTGATAAGGTCTCACATAAGAGGTTAATGTGCAAAATTAAAGCAAAAGGTCTTGGGGGTAACATTTTGTCATGGATTGAGAATTGGTTAGCAGATAGCAGGAATAAATGGGTCTCTTTTGAAGTGGCAGGTGGTGACTAGTGGGGTCAACAGAGAACAGTGCTTGGGCCCCAACTATTCACAATATACATCAATGATTTGGATGAGGGAACCAAATGTAATATTTCCATGTTTGCTGATGACACAAAGCTTGGTGGGAATGTAAGTGGTGAGGAAAATGTAAAGAGGCTTCAAGGTGATTTAGACAAGTTGACTGAGTGGGCAAATATATGGCAGATTCATTATAGCATAAATTGTGACGTTATCCACTTCGAACAGAGAAACAGAATGACAGAGTATTATTTAAATTATAATAGATTTGGAAATGTTGATGTACAAAGGAACCTGGGGTCCTTGTACACCAGTCACTGAAAGCAAACATGCAGGTACAGTGTGCAGTTAGGAAGGCAAATGGTATGTTGACCTTCATCGAGTACAGGCGTAAGGATGTCTTACTGCAACTGTACAGGTCCTTAGTAAGGAGGGTAGGCCATTTAGGGTTGAGACGAGGAGAAACTTCTTCATTTAGAGGGTGGTGAGCCTATGGACTTCTGGGCGGCACGGTAGCACAGTGGTTAGCACTGCTGCTTCACAGCTCCAGGGTCCTGGGTTCGATTCCCGGCTCGGGTCACTGTCTGTGTGGAGTTTGCACATTCTCCTCGTGTCTGCGTGGGTTTCCTCCGGGTGCTCCGGTTTCCTCCCACAGTCCAAAGATGTGCGGGTTAGGTTGATTGGCCAGGTTAAAAATTGCCCCTTAGAGTCCTGAGATGCGTAGGTTAGTGGGATTAGCGGGTAAATATGTGGGGGTAGGGCCTGGGTGGGATTGTGTTCGGTGCAGACTCGATGGGCCGAATGGCCTCCTTCTGCACTGTAGGGTTTCTATGATCTACCACAGAAGGCTGCGGAGGCCATCTGAATATATTTGAGGAGGGAATAGATAATTTCTAAACTCAAAGCATCAAGGAGTATGAGAGAATGGCACTGAGATAGAAGATCAGCCATGATCATACTGAATAGCAGATTCGAAGGATCGAATGGCTTACTCCTATTATGTTTCTACCCTACTAGTTACAACCTGGGGATTCAGGGTAGACCATTTAGGATGGAGCAAAGAGATATTTCTTCACCCGAAGAGTGGTGAGCCTGTGGAATTCATTATCACAGGAAATAGTTGATGCCAAAACATTGAATGTATTCAAGAGGCGGCTGGATATAGCGCATGGGATGAATGGGATCAAAGATTATGGGGAAAAAGCAGGATTAGGCTACTGAGTTGGATGATCAGCCCGAAGGGCCAAATGACCTCCTCCTGCTCCTATCTTCTATGTTTCTAACCTCAGTTTGACAAGCAGGATATCTCTTTCGTAAAACCATGCTGACTTATTCTAATTGAACTGTGCTTTTCTCAGTGCATTGATAAGACTTCCTGGTGATAGATGTCAGGCTAACTGGCCCGTAGTTCCTGGATTTCTCTCTCCCTTCTTTCTTGACTAGTGATGTTAAATTTCCTAACTTCCAATCCACTGGAATCGTTCCAGAATCTAGGGAATTTTAGAAAATCATTGCCAGCACGCCCACTATCTCTGCAGCCATCTTGGTTAGAACTCCAGACTGTAGACCATCAAGCCCTGGGGATTTGAGTCCCACAAGTTTCTCCAGCACTTTTCTAATATAAATTACATTAATTTCCTCATGCAAATTAGCCCCTAGGTTACCCTCTATTTCTAGCACAACTTGTTTTCTACTGTGAAGAAAGGCAAAAATATTTGTTCAATGTTTCTGCCATTTCCTCAGTCTCCACGTTAATTTCTCCTGACTGTTTTAAGGGACCAATGTTAAAGTTAACCGTTCTCTTCCTTTTTATATACTTATAAAAAGCTTTTACTTACTATCTATTTTTCCTGGCTAGTTTACTTTCCGACTTTTTCCCCTTTAAACTTTTTGGTGGCCCTTTGTTGGTTTTTAATACTTCAATTTCCCTGGTATAGACTGGAAATCGCTGAGAGCTGGGACTCTGAATGGGGAGGAATTTGTAAAATGCGTACAGGAGGGTTCTTTGGAACAATATGTAGATAGCCCGACTAGAGAGGGGGCTATACTGGACCTAGTACTGGGGAATGAGCCCGGTCAGGTCTTCAAAGTTTCGGTAGGGGAACATGTGGCAAATAGTGACCACAATTCTGTTAGCTTTAGGATAGTGATGGAAAAGGATGAGTGGTGTCCCAAGGGTAAGGTGTTGGATTGGGGGAAGGCTAACTTTAGTGGGATTAGGCAGAAATTGGCAGCTCTTGATTGGGAGAGGATGTTTGAGGGTAAATCCACATCTGGCATGTGGGAGTCTTTTAAGGAACAGTTGTTAGGGCTACAGGACAGGCATGTGCCTGTAAAAAAGGATAGGAAGGGTAGGATTCGAGAACCATGGATAACCAGGGAAATTGAGGGACTGGTCAAAAAGAAAAGAGAGGCGTATGTTAGGTCCAGGCAGCTAAAAACGGAGGGAGCTCTGGAGGAGTACAAAGAAAGTAGGAAAGAACTCAAATGGGGAATTAGAAGGGCAAAAAGGGTCACGAAATGTCCTTGGCAGGATTAAGGAAAATCCCAAGGCATTTTATTCATACGTTAGGAACAAAAGGGTTGTCAGGGAAAAAAATCAGACCTCTCAGGGACAAAAGTGGGGAATTATGCTTAGAGCCCAAAGAGGTAGGGGAGATCCTGAATGAATACTTTGCGTCGGTATTCACAAAGGAGAGGGATGTGTTGACTGGGAGTGTCTCGGAGGGGAGTGTTGAACCGTTGGAGAAAATCTCCATTACAAGGGAGGAAGTGTTAGGTTTGTTAGAGAATATAAAGACTGACAAATCCCCAGGGCCTGATGGAATCTATCCAAGGCTGCTCAGGGAGACGAGAGATGAAATCGCTGGGCCTCTGACGCAAATCTTTGTCTCGTCACTGGACACAGGTGAGGTCCCAGAGGATTGGAGGATAGCTGATGTGGTCCCGTTATTTATGAAGGGTAGGAAGGATAACCCGGGTAATTATAGGCCGGTGAGCTTGACGTCCGTGGTGGGGAAGTTGTTGGAGAAGATTCTTAGAGATAGGATGTATGCGCATTTAGAAAGGAATAAACTCATTAACGATAGTCAGCATGGTTTTGTGAGAGGGCGGTCATGCCTCACTAACCTGGTGGAGTTTTCTGAAGTGACTAGAATGGTTGACGAGGGAAGGGCCGTGGATGTCGTCTATATGGACTTTAGTAAAGCGTTTGACAAAGTCCCTCATGGTAGGTTGGTGCAAAAGGTTGGATCTCATGGGATAAAGGGGGAGGGAGGTGGCTAGATGGGTGGAGAACTGGCTTGGTCACAGAAGTCAGAGGGTGGTAGTGGAAGGGTCTTTTTCCAGCTGGAGGCCTGTGACTAGTGGTGATCCGCAGGGCTCTGTATTGGGACCTCTGCTGTTTGTGATTTATATAAACGATCTGGAAGAAGGTGTAACTGGGGTGATCAATAAGTTTGGCAGGACTTGCAGATAGTGAGGAGCACTGTCAGAGGCTACAGAAGGATATAGATAGGCTGGAAATTTGGGCAAAGAAATGGCAGATGGAGTTCAATCCTGATAAATGCGAAGTGATGCATTTTGGTAGAAATAATGTAGGGAGGAGCTATACGATAAATGGCAGAACCATAAAGGGTGTAGATACGCAGAGGGACCTGGGTGTGCAAGTCTACAGATCCTTAAAGGTGACGTCACAGGTGGAGAAGGTGGTGAAGAAGGCATATGGCATGCTTGCCTTTATAGGACGAGGCATAGAGTATAAAAGTTGGGGTCTGATGTTGCAGATGTATAGAACGTTGGTTCGGCCGCATTTGGAATACTGCGTCCAGTTCTGGTCGCCACACTACCAGAAGGACGTGGAGGCTTTGGAGAGAGTACAGAGGTTTACCAGGATGTTGCCTGGTATGGAGGGGCTTGGTTATGAGGAGAGATTGGGTAAACTGGCGTTGTTCTCCCTGGAAAGATGGAGGATGAGGGGAGACTTAATAGAGGTGTATAAAATTATGAAAGGCATAGATAGGGTGAACGGTGGGAAGCTTTTCCCCAGGTCGGTGGTGACGTTCACAAGGGGTCATAGGTTCAAGGTGAAGGGGGGGGGGGGGGGGAGGTTTAACACAGATATCAGAAGGACATATTTTACACAGAGGGTGGTGGGGGCCTGGAATGCGCTGCCAGGCAAGGTGGTGGAGGCGGACACACTGGGAACATTTAAGACTTATCTAGATAGCCACATGGACGGAGTGGGAATGGAGGGATACAAAAGAATGGTCTAGTTTGGACCAGGGCCGAAGGGCCTGTTCCTGTGCTGTATTGTTCTTTGTTCTATTCCCAATCCTCAGACTTGGTACTGATTTCTGCAACATTGTAAGCCTCTTCTCTAGTCTAATACTTTCCTTAGCTTTCTTAGTAAGACACGGGATGATCTTTCGCACGGAGTTTTTGAACAGAATGCATTTTTGTTAAACATTTAGAATTGTTTAAAAGTTTTATATTGTTTATTTACCATCATACCTTTGCCCAACCTCTGCCACTTCTCCTCTCATACCTATGTAATTGGCTTTGGTAAAGTTTAAGATTCGTGATTATGATTGGAGTATGTTGTTTTCAAACTTAATGCAGAATTCAAATTGTATTATGTGGATCTTTTACTACTAATTAACCCTGCTTCAATGCACAATACCAGATCTAAATTAGCTTTATCCCATGTTGGTTCCACAACACATTGCAGCAGGAAAATGTCACAAAAGCACTCTACAAATTCATCTGCCACACCATCTTTGCCGACTTGATTGCGCCAATCTACAAGAAGACCCATAACTAATATGTTGCCATTGTTACAAGCTCCAATGATTTCTTGTTTAATGTTCTGTCCAACAATATAATTGCTGTTCGGGGGGGCCTACAAACTACTCCAAAATACTGGACTAATATCAGATTCTATTATTCCCATTACTTTCCAGATTCAGTCACCCAACTGTTCCCTCCCAACCCCAGGCCACCAGTCCACTCATTCAGATCCACCTGGTGCAGAAGGGAATGAGGGGCACACGGGTCATACATGCAAACAGAGAAATACACAACGTCACACATTCCTCCATTCCTGCTGCAACTTTAAATCAGAGCCTAAGACTGGCTTAGGTTGCACGTGAGGGGGAAGACGGGTAGAATTATGAGGAAGGACAGAATGAGAGAGGTAAACGAGAGTGTGAAAGTGAGAAGGAACAAAAGATTTAAAAAGCAGTAATTGGACTCAAGGACAAACATGCACAGAAACAACAATAGGTCGCAATTTTTTTTTTTAACGATAGTATCTATGTTTTTGCAGCAAACTAAAAGATTTCAGGATTCCTAATCAAAACTGCAAAACCCATTTTATGTGAACATTCAATATTTCATAGCCCAGGAAAATTTTCCCATCACATCTGTGAGATCAAATATATAGCACCAGAGGTGGTCAGCCTCCCCAATAGCAGAAAGCATGTAAAGACTTGGAGCAAGGGAAGCAAAAAGTCAAAGAGAAAAGTAACAAAACAGGGGAAACTATGTGGGAAACAAGCAGGAAGGGAAATAGTGTTTCCCTGAGCTATGCCACAGCAGACAAAATGGTATAAAAAATCTACCCCACTATATACAAACATATATGCAAGTTATACAATTCACTAAGCGGAAACTGCTTATAGCATTCACTTATTTTTTGTGTCCTTCAGGATTTCATAAACTCCAAAGTAGGACTGAAATAGTTGTACAGGTGGCTGTGGAAGGCTAGGTCATTGAGTGTCTTTAAGACAGAGATAGATAGGTTCTTGATTAATAAGGGGATCAGGGGTTATGGGGAAAAGGCAGGAGAATGGGGATGAGAAAAAAAAATCAGTCATGATTAAATGGCGGAGCAGACTCAATGGGCTGAGTGGCCTAATTCTGCTCCTATGTCTTATGGTCTTATAGGTAGGAAACCCTGAGAATGCGATTTCCCTTTTAAGATTGCCTTGGCAATTTTAACTACAAAAAAGTTACACATGACACAATATTTTTCCTTCCATTCTCAGTGTAATCATAAATTTGTTTGCAGTTCTGCTGTTCTCCAATCAGTTACAGAGAAGTTATACAAGAGCAAAATACCGCGGGTACTGGAAACTTGAAGTAAAGAGAGAAAATGCTGGAAAATACTCAGGAGGTCTGGCAGCACCTGTGGAGAGAAACAGAGTTAATGTTTCAAGATGAAAGGTCTTTGTCCTAAAACGTTAACTCTTTCTCCTTCCATAGGTGCCCCAGACCTGCTGTATATCTCCAACATTTCCTGCCTTTATTACACTGCACACACGCACGAACATGCGTGGACATGTTGCTTTTGGCGATTCTGATTAAATCTGGGTGACGAGCAATTCTGCACAACTACCCGTCTGCCTGATTGAAGCATTCTGTTGTCAGTTCAATAGGAAGTATAATGCTAAAATTAGTGTTTGGACAACACTTCAAAAAACTGTCCACGTTCCACGATTTGTTTCTAAACTTGCGGTACTGTTATTACAGAATTTCAAAATCCAGCAGCAGATAATAAAACTTAACTGCAAAACAAATGCAACTTTGACTTTTACATGACAACTTAAAGATGTAATGTCCAAATGAATTCTTTATTAAAAAAAGAGAATTCTAAGGTTCTCCAAAAACTAGGCTGATAATTGCAACACAGCTGTATCATACAGGCCAAACAGTTAACATATAAAATTCTTAGTCTGTGCTGAGTTAACGAGTTTCAGCCAAGTTGGACCGAGAAACATCAATGTCAAGATCTCAAAAGAGGGAGTTTAGTATAACAACTCTTCTCCTATGCAACTCTAATCAAATAGAAGCTGCCTTTGAATTCTCAAACACATCATTTACATCGAAGAAAGCTACAAATGGCACCTAAAAAGTGCAATTCAAAGTTTCTTTTAATGTTAATGCTGCAACATTGTTTTTGCAGATTCTGAAACTAATTAAAATAGCAACTGTAGAAAAAAAAGTGAAAAGTATTATGGCTAGCAGAACTGAAGTCAATACATTGCCAAAAACATTATGAATTCTTTCAAATGTAATTTACAGATCTCTGTAAATCTAAAGTTAATAAAGTTTAAATTGCACAAGGCCTTTATAAAGTTTATTCCATGTGGAAACTATAATGTTCATCAGTAATTGTGATCACAGGCAGAGTTATGTTGACCCACTGGCATCTCTGGTATAAAGGCTATACAGGTCAGTCATTTTCTTTTCCAGGTGTGCAGTAAAGTGTGAAAGTATTTATATTACGAGTGGATAAAAGGGAAATGTCAGAAGCAAAATATATTGTTTATCAATAGAGCATTGTAATATCTGGTCTACAACTTCATCTGCATTACATAGAAATGTAAGCACAGAAAGGGATCACCTAGTTGAACTGCCTCATATGTGTTTATGCTCCACAAAACTTTCACCCACCCCATTAGCAAAAACCTCTATTCCTTTCTCCCTGGTTTACTTATCCAGCTTCTTCTTAACTGCATCTATGCTATTCAGCTCAACTAGTGAGATCCAGATTCCAAATATGCTCCAAGGAAGTTTCTCCTGAATGCTACTGTATTTATTAATGGCAACATTAAAGTTTATTTATTAGTCACAAGTAGGCTTACATTAACACTGCAATGCAGTTAGTGAAAATCCCCTGGTCGCCACACTCCGACGCCTGTTCAGGTACACTGAGGGAGAATTTAGCATGACCAATCCACCTAACCAGCATGTCTTTTGGACTATGGGAGGAAACTGGAGCACCCAGAGGAAACCCACGCAGACACGGGGATAACGTGCAGACCCCACACAGACAGTGACCCAAGCCAGGAATCAAACGTGGGTCCCTGGCGCTATGAGGCTGCAGTACTAACCACTGTGCCACCATGGTTTCCAGTTTTGGTCTCCCTACAAGTAGAATCATCTACTCCACATCTATCCTATCAAACCCTTTCCTTACCTAAAGACCTCCATCAGGTTACCGTTCTGGCATCTCTTTCCTAAAGAGCCCCAGCCTGTTCAACCTTTTTTAATGTTAGTGTCATCCTTATAAATCAGTTTGTATCTTGAGAACCTCAAATTATTTTTACAATATAGGAGGCCAAACTGTGCGCAGTAACTATTTACTGGGATATTTGTCATCAGAGTAACTTTAGGGAAAGGTAAACATAATTTCAGTCAGCTGCATTTTGACCTCAGCTCTTTGTCAAAAACTAATATTTGCGTAATAGTTGATATCTGTTCCAAAAATGTGGCAGGCATTCTGATGTTAATGTACCTTTAAGAAAGCTTTATTAAAAAAACATGATTTCTGCAGCTCACAGCTTCAGATGTTTCTTAGCTCACAGCTTCAGTGATGTCATTGTTGCTGAGCTGACTACGACGAGTCCTTTTATTGCTACTTAAGTGGCTTAAATGGGGTTGTACGTCGTTACTCTGGGGTTAGTTTTATGATTCTGCATTGTTAGGAAGATGGCCATATATGTTTGGACTGTTTTTGTCAGTGAGTTTAAAGTTTCATTTTCAGTTTGGAGCTGCAGGTTTGAGTTTTAGAAGGGACAGCAAGCTAAAAAGTGTTTTTCTCTCTCTCTCTGTTTTTTTCTTTGGAACTTCTCTTGTTTTCCTGAAGAGTGAAAAACTGCTGTTTTGGGGGGCTGGACCAGAGTCTCCCTGGTGTTTTGGAAGGCTGTATTGTCTTCAAACTGTTCTGAGTCTCAAAAGCATTTGACTGCAGAATTCAACTAACAGCCTCAATCCAATTATCACTTGAGCAGTAGACCTCACTGTATTGAACCTGTTAAAGGGTTGTTTATGGAGGTTGTTTTGATTGGGACAGCTTATATATATTTGTTAAGGGTTATTCATTATAGTGGTTGTTTTGTTTCTTGTTTATAATTGATAAAAGTTCTTGCTAACTTTCTTACTGTACATGTTGACTATATTCTTAAATAAACTTTGTTTGATAATAGCTCCCTAGTGGATCACTTGAATCATACCTGAAGTGAAACATCTCATGCTTACCCTAGCCAAATTCAAGGTGCAAAACCTATGGTTCAGGCGGGCTTCATAAAACACTTTGGAGTTTCTGACCTGAACCATAACAGGCATTAAATTTGACACTGATTTATGCATTTCTCCATAGTGCAATAGTGACAACACTTCAACAGACTTCAATAGCTACACAGTACTTTGGAACATCCTGAAATTATGATAGATGATGTAAAATGTAAATGCATTTCTTTCTTTACACCAGATGAAATAATCAAGTGATTGGAATGAGAATGAAGTAAAGAAGAAATGCTTTACACGTTGGAAATTTCAATTTACTTGCAGGAAAATCAATATTTGAACAAAGTTTGTGTAATATAGCGTGTAGATTAGTTTGAATTCTCTCTACTGTGTTTCCTTGTGGAACTTTGCTTTGTGCAGGCTCCAAACACTCTTGGCTGCTCTTGAGATTTAAAAAAATATCCAGTCTACACAAAGCCCTCAGCAAGTAGTTTTCCAGCTTTGGCAAGACTGAACAGAATTTGGAAGTATTGTGTTGGTGCTCCATTTCCGAATCTTTTGGTGTTTTCTTCCCTGCTTCCTGTTGTATTTCTGGTTCTTTGTGGAATTGTTTTCTTCCCCAATTTACAATTCGCTCGTGTACTGCTCAGAGATCCACTTCATTCAGTTTAAAGATTTATTTTTGTTCTTTCGGGAATAGTGGAGCAGTGGAAGGTCGATCCTTCAAACAGCACATCATTCAGCTGCAGTCTAGGTACATACTGAAGAGGAAAAAGGAAAGACATCCAAAGGTAGAGCTTGATGATTAAAAAGAGAGAAGAAAAAGGAGGCTAATGATAATTGTCAGGTTCATAATAAGATAGAGAATCAAACAGAGCACACAGAGGAAAACCGAAAAAGAAAGTAAAAGTGTCAAAGAGAGGGTACGAGAAAAGATTAGCAGATAACATAAAAGGGAACGCTGAGGCTCTTATTCTTTTCTATTCGTGAGGCATGAATATCACTGGCAAAGCTAGCATTTCTTGCCCATCCCTAACTGTCCTCAAGAAGGTGGAGTGAGCTGTCTTCCTAAACTGCTGCAGTCCATATGGTGTAGATACACCCACAGCAATGTTAGGGAGTTCCAGGTTTTTGACCCAGTGGCAGTGAAAGAACAACAATATAGTTTGGTTCTCCTCTGCATGCTCTGTATTCTGTGTGATTCTCTACCTTATTATGAACTTGATAGTTATCATTAGCCTCCTTTTTCTGTTTCTATCTCTTATGTTTAATCATAAAGGAAAGATCTAATTAAGAACAAAAATGGAAAGCTTGTGGAGATACAGATGAGATACTAAATGAATACCTCGCATTAGTCTTCACAAAAGAGAATGCTGCCGATGTCATGGGAAAGAAAGGGGTATTGAAATTGGATAGGATAAAAATGGCAAAAGAAAAATGTTAAATGTTGACAGCAGTCAGAAATAGAAAAATCACCCAAGTCCCAGGTTGCCCAAGGTTGGAAATAGAAGCGGCTTTAATCACAATTTTTAAATGCACCTTAGATGTGGGAGTGGTACATGAGGGAAAATGAGTTAGTGTGAATCAGATATTAACAGGTCAACGAAAACTTTAATTCAGGGCAAAATTGTCACTTGGAAGAACATGCTTGGGTTAACACGTCAACCAACATGGATCTATAAAAGAAACAGGGGGAGAAGAGGAGAATTTTTTTTTAAAACACTGCATAACATAAATTTATTAAACACAAGTTATAATGATCTGGATAAAAGGAAGTTGGATCTGTACTTGAACAGGGGAAAAAACTTCTGGGCCACAGAGATTGTGGCCAATTGGATAGTTTTGTTACAGTGACAGCACAGACACAATGGGTCAAATAGCCTCCTTCTATGCTGTATGATTCAATGAAATGCATAAATAAAATGACCAGTATATTAAAACAAATTCTACAATCTCCTACAGCACTAGACACAGCATGCATTTAAGATTGTGACAATTTTGTGATCACAGTTACTATTTGTATCATCAAATATAGGTCAACTCAGTATGTAGCAGTTCTATCATCAAGCACATAGCACAAAAGTACATTTTCCGAAGGTCTTCGTTAAAGTAGGAAATTGCATTTATATAGCGCTTTTCACAAGCTCAAGATGGTTCGGAGATAAAACAAAAGAACAGACTGTATCTCAATTGAATATTAAATCTCAGACAGCACCTACAAAACAGCAGACCCCTCAATACTACACCATATTATGTGGCCAAATCTTTAGAGTGGGCTTGAACCCATTGTCTATCGATAAGAGACAAAATTGCTACCACTGAACTTCGGCTCCATTTAACCAAAACTTTCTAGTTTCCTGTAAATTTCGAAAAATATTTTTCACTTATTTCTCCTTAAAGTCCTTCAACTCCAAGTATACACTTGCAAATAAATTGAGATGACCAACACTCTGATGTACTCTCACTTTCTACTATACCGCAAAGGTAATCAGCCTCAGCCAAGAGTAAGTGTCAAGTAATGTGTCAATTACTTTCATCAAGATACAATGCTAAGGAAGCAACAAAAAAAATCAGAACCTATAATAATGTTACATTCATAATGTTCCAGCAAGTCTTAGAAGAAAAATCTAAATTTAGCTTTCAGGTAAGAAGGTCACCTAACCTTCAAAGGTTAACCAAGAACAGTTGGCATTGGGTTTTTTTAATGGAAAAGATGTATTTGACAAATTTAACATAATTTCTTGAAGAAGTGATCAATTGGATTAAGGCAATATGAGTAAATGTACTGCACATGAAATTTCAAGGACATTCCACTTTACTAAACATTCAAGAATATGGTGCATCAGGAAATTATAATTAATTAGAGTGTTTGCTAATGGGCCATAACGTAAGGTCAACAGCTGATACTTAGATAGGAGCAAGATTGGAAGTCCCCGATTTCATAAATCAATTAACTTTTTTGCCTGTACACAATTAGATGATTTAGGTTGGAGTACTGGAAAAACATTTTCAAAAACGATATCAGTGTGGGAAAAGGCAAGCAATAAAGTGAATTGTAAAAGACTTCAAGAGGCAACAACAAAGTGTATAAAATTTAATGCGGAGAACTGTGTGCGATGCCTTTAATAAAGGAAAAAGAATTAGAATATATGTTCAATTGAATCATAGAATCTCTATAGGGCAGGAGGTCGTCATTTGGCCCATCGAGCCTACACCCACAACAAGCCCACCCAGGCCCTATCCCCACCACCCCATGTATTTCCCCTGTTAATCCGCCTGATACTAAGAGGCGATTTAGCTTGGCCAATAAACCAAACCAGCACAAGTTTGGACTGTGGGAGGAAACCGAGCACCTGGAGGAAACCCGCATAGACATGGGGAAAATGTGCAAACTCCACACAGATAGTCACCCAAGGCCAGAATTGAACCAAGGTCCCTGGCGCTCTGAGGCAACAGTGCTACCACTGTGCCACCCAAAGATGCAAAAGGCTGTAAAGGAGCAGAAATTGCAAGGAGGGATAAATGGAGCTTAAAAATAAACAAACCAATATTAGTGGTTTTATACTGTGGGGCAGCACAGTGACAAGCACTGTTGCCTCACAGCGCCAGGGCCCCGAGTGTGATTCCAGCCTTGGATAACTATCTGCGTGGTGTTTGCACATTCTCCCCGTGTCTGCGTTGGTTTCCTCCCACAGTCCAAAGATGTGTAGGTTAGATGGATTAGCTATGGTAAATGTATGGAGTTAAGGGGATAGGACAGGGTCGAGGGGCCTGGGCAAGATGCTCTTGGGAGACAGTGCAGACTCGATGAACCAAATGGCCTCCTTCTGCACTGTAGTGATTCTAGGAAATAGGAGGACGAAGAACAAGGCCAAAGTAGTGAAGGTAAATTTGTACAAGGCTGTAGTCGGAATCTCAGTCCAGTTTTGGATGCATTGTTATAGAATAGGGACTAAAGATATGGAATACGGAGAGTAAGTTCATTAGAATGGTAACTTTTATGAGAAACTAGTTACAGAGACTTGAGATGCTGGGATTATTTTCATTTTTACCAAAGAAAGTAAAATATGATGGAATAGTGATTTTTAAAAGTTAAAAGCGGTTTTGATAAAGTGAACAGAGAAAGATTATCCTGTGAAGGACCACCAACTTAAAACAGTTGCTATGTAAATGCACTGAAGTTTTGATAAATTTCTTTACAATGAACTGTTGAAACACAGGAAGAAGTTCAGGTAGAGATGATTCAATTTTGAAGAGGAAAACATTTGAAGCAGAAGAAGAGTGAAGGTTATGGAGCTCCTTTTGAAACACATTGACAAAGAGCAGAATAGTCACCAGTAGTCACTGAGTAGTGACAGGGTGGCATGGTATCACAGTGGTTAGCACTGCTGTCTCTCAGCGCCAGAGACCCAGGTTCAATTCCCGGCTTGGGTCACTGTGTGGAGTTTGCACAATCTCTCGTGTTTGCGTGGCTTTCCCCTGGGTACTCCAGTTTCCTCCCACAGTCCAAAGATGTGCGGGTTAGGTGCCATGCTAAATTGTCCCTTAATGTCAGGTGTAGGGGGACAAGCTAGGGTATGTGCATGGGTTATGAAGATAGAGCCTGGGTGGGATTGTGGTCGGTGCAGACTCGATTGGCCAAATGGTCTCCTTCTGCACTGTAGGATTCTATGATTCTTTATGATCTTTAAACATCTATAATAGTCAGGAAAATGCATATCATTATTCTGCATGAAATCGTATACTTGTAATATCTGTGAAAATAACTGATGTATCTCAGGTGGATTTATCTAAATTTAATGCATTGCATATCAAAGATAATATTTTCTTTGAACTGTGTCTAAATGTACAATTGATCCAATAATGATAGATCAGTTCACCAAGTTTTATAATTAAAACTGTAAGAAAGCTGGAGTTCACTGCCTACTTGCCGCCCACCCCGGTACTCCTACTGTGTAGCATTACGTTGATCACAGCAGTTAGATCTGGATTGGTTGATAAGCTAAATAAATTTAACTATGACAAACTATTCATTACAAACGAGGTCAAGCTACATAGACACATTTTTTCAGAGAAATGTCACACCTTTTTAATCTGGAGAGAGTCAGTTCCAGCCTCAAGCACATCAAGCAGATATACATACCTCAGATCAGCACACAAATTAACCTGGTAATACAATTCACTCTTGCCCTCTCGCTGGGAGTTAAAAAGCTGATTCCAAACTGCCTGGCCTTGACACCTTACTGAACATAACACAAACCAAAACACTGAAGCATGTACCAGGAAGGAAGGCCCTCCCACTTCCTCCCAGGGGATATTCAAATTCAGCAGCATAATTTAATTTGGACACAGTACCCACGACACAAGACATGAGGACCACCCCCCCAGTACCCACAAGAGGACCAGCCCCCCAGTACCCACGACAAGAGGAACGCCCCCCCGTACCCACGACAAGAGGACCACCCCCCCAGTACCCACGACAAGAGGACCACCCCCCCAGTACCCACGACAAGAGGACCAGCCCCCCAGTACCCACGACAAGAGGACCACCCCCCCAGTACCCACAACAAGAGGACCACCCCCCCAGTACCCACGACAAGAGGACCACCCCCCCAGTACCCACGACAAGAGGACCACCCCCCCAGTACCCACGACAAGAGGACCACCCCCCCAGTACCCACGACAAGAGGACCACCCCCCCAGTACCCACGACAAGAGGACCACCCCCCCAGTACCCACGACAAGAGGACCACCCCCCCAGTACCCACGACAAGAGGACCACCCCCCCAGTACCCACGACAAGAGGACCACCCCCCCAGTACCCACGACAAGAGGACCACCCCCCAGTACCCACGACAAGAGGACCACCCCCCCAGTACCCACGACAAGAGGACCACCCCCCCAGTACCCACGACAAGAGGACCACCCCCCCAGTACCCACGACAAGAGGACCACCCCCCCAGTACCCACGACAAGAGGACCACCCCCCCAGTACCCACGACAAGAGGACCACCCCCCCAGTACCCACGACAAGAGGACCACCCCCCCAGTACCCACGACAAGAGGACCACCCCCCCAGTACCCACGACAAGAGGACCACCCCCCCAGTACCCACGACAAGAGGACCACCCCCCCAGTACCCACGACAAGAGGACCACCCCCCCAGTACCCACGACAAGAGGACCACCCCCCCGTACCCACGACAAGAGGACCACCCCCCCGTACCCACGACAAGAGGACCACCCCCCCGTACCCACGACAAGAGGACCACCCCCCGTACCCACAACAAGAGGACCACCCCCCAGTACCCACGACAAGAGGACCACCCCCCAGTACCCACGACAAGAGGACCACCCCCCCAGTACCCACGACAAGAGGACCACCCCCCAGTACCCACGACAAGAGGACCACCCCCCAGTACCCACGACAAGAGGACCACCCCCGTACCCACGACAAGAGGACCACCCCCCAGTACCCACGACAAGAGGACCACCCCCCCAGTACCCACAACAAGAGGACCACCCCCCCAGTACCCACAACAAGAGGACCACCCCCCCAGTACCCACAAGACATGAAGACCACCCCTGAGTAATGATCCAAAGCCCCCCTTTAATGAGTGGGCCAGGGAGATTTGGGGAAGAGGTGGATTAAATGGAGACCCTCCACGGACAAGGTGAGAATCCCCCCCCTCCCCCTCCCCCTCCCCCTCCCCCTCCTGGCCCACTCACCTCGGTCGGCTGCTAGAGGCGCTCCGTCTCCCTCCGGCCTGTCCCTGGGCTTGTGGCTGCGGTGCCTGAAGTGACAATAGGGCCGGTTACAGGAGCCGGGCCCGGCGCCGTAAAACGGACACTCGATGCTGCGGAAAAACTCGGTGGAACGCAGCATTCTGCACTCAGGTCCCGGCCTCGGCGATAAGGCATAATCCCCCGGGGAGAAGAGTGGTAGTGTTGGAGGTGTTGTTGCAGTCGGAGGGGGGGGGGGGGGTGTTTGTTGGCGAGGCGGCCTCCCCGCTGCCGAACCGCCCTCTCAGTCGCTCAGCTCCGCCCGCCAGCCGCCGCCATCTTGCTGCCTCCCAGCCTCTGACGTCAGAGAGGGGCCCAGCCCTCAGCAGCCAGAGACTGGGGGGGGGGGGGGCAGATTAGAACAGAAATTTCATTTATATAGCACCTTCCCCCACCCACAGGACACACCCAGAGCACTTTACACCCAGGGTGGCTCGTATTCCTCAAGCTGTCGCTTGGCACCGTGGTCAGCACTGCTGTCTCTCAGCGCCAGGAACACGGGTTCAATTCTGGCCCTCGGGGTCACTGGTCTGTGCGGAGTTTGCACGTTCTCCCCGTGTCTGCGTGGGTTTCCCCCCCGGGTGCTCCGGTTTCCTCCCACACTCCAAAGATGTGCGACTTGGGTTGAAATTGTGCCGTGGCCGGCAGAGTGGTTAGCACTGCTGCCTCACAGCGCCAGGGACCTGAATTCGATCCTCAGCTTGGGTCACTGTCTGTGTGAAGTTTGCATGTTCTCGCCGTGTCTGTGTGGGTTTCCTCCGGGTTTTCCAGTTTCCTCCCACAAGATGTGCCGGTTAGGTGCATTGACCATGCTAAATTCTCCCTTAGTGAACCCGAACAGGCGCTGGAATGTGGAGACTAGGGGATTTTCACAGTAACTTCATTGCTGTGTTTAAAAAGCCTATTTGTGACAATAATAATAAATAAACTTTTAATGCAGCAGCCAATTTGCACGCAGCCAGCTCCTGCAAACCACAAGCAGTCGTGACCAGATTCATCGGGCTGGATTTTCTGGTGTGGAATTTGCACATTCTCTCCGTGTCTGCAGGGGTTACCTCCGGGTGCTCCGCTTTCCTCCCATAGTCCAAAGATGTTCAGGCTAGGTGGATTGGCTATGCTAAATTCCCTTATGTGCCCCAAGATGTGTAGGTTAGATAGATTAGCCATGGTAAATGTGTGGGGTTACAGGGTTAGGGTGGGGGAGAGGGCCTGGGTAAGATACTCTGTCAGAGAGTCAGTGCAGACTCGATGGGCCAAATGGCCTCTTCTGCACTGTAATGATTCTATAAATTCTATGAACTGGAGCATTCCAGTCTGTGATGAAGCTCGTAGTCATAGAATCATAGAAGTTTACAGCATGGAAACAGGCCTTCAGCCCAACTTGTCCATGCTGCCCTTTTTTTTAAAACCCCTAAGCTAGTCCCAATTGCCCGCTTTTGGCCCATATCCCTCTATACCCATCTTACCCATGTAACTGTCTAAATGTTTTTTAAAAGACAAATTTGTAGCCACCTCTACTACTACCTCTGGCAGCTTGTTCCAGACACTCACCACCCTCTGTGTGAAAAAATTGCCCCTCTGGACCCTTTTGTATCTCTCCCCTCTCACCTTAAACCTATGCCCTCTAGTTTCAGACTCCCCTACCTTTGGGAAATGATATTGTCTATCTAATTGATCTATGCACCTCATTATTTTATAGACCTCTATAAATCACACCTCAGCCTCTGCTCCAGAGAAAAACGTCCCAGTCTATCCAGCCTCTCCTTATAACTCAAACCATCAAGTCCCGGTAGCATCCTCGTAAATCTTTTCTGCACTCTTTCTAGTTTAATAATACCCTTTCTATAATAGGGTGACCAGAACTGTACATAGTATTCCAAATGTAGCCTTACAAATGTCTTGTACAACCTCAACAAGACGTCCCAACTCCTGTATTCAATGTTCTGACCAATGAAACCAAGCACGCTGAATGCCTTCTTCACCACTCTGTCCACCTGTATTAACCTGTACCGAGATCTCTCTGTTCTGTAACTTTCCCCAATGCCCTACTATTAACGGAGTAAGTCCTGCCCTAGTTCAATCTACCAAAATGCATCACCTCGCATTTATCTAAATTAAACTTCATCTGCCATGCATCAGCCCACTGGACCAATTGATCAAGATCCCGTTGCAATCCTCGATAACTCTCTTCACTGCCCACTATGCCACCAATCTTGGTGTCATTTGCAAAATTATTAACCATGCCTCCTATATTCTCATCCAAATCATTAATATAAATGACAAATAACAGTGGACCCAGCACTGATTCCTGAGGCATACCACTGGTCACAGGCCTCCAGTTTGAAAAACAACCCTCTACAACCCCACTCTCTGGCTTCTGTCATCAAGTGGTGTGGAGATGCCGGCGTTGGACTGGGGTAAACACAGTAAGAGTTTTAACAACACCAGGTTAAAGTCCAACAGGTTTATTTGGTAGCAACCTGGTATTGTTAAAACTCTTATTCTGTCATCAAGCCAATTTTGTATCCATTTAGCTACCTCACCCTGGATCCCATGAGATTTAACCTTATGCAACAACCTACCATGCGGTACCTTGTCAAAGGCCTTGCTAAAGTCCATGTAGACAACATCAACTGCACTGCCCTCAACTACCTTTTTGGTTACCCCTTCAAAAAACTCAATCATATTTGTGAGACATGATTTTCCACTCACAAAGCCATGCTGACTGTCCCTAATCAGTCCTTGCATCTCTAAATGCCTGTAGATCCTGTCTCTCAAAATACCTTCCAACAACTTACCCACCACAAATGTGAGGCGCACTGGCCTGTAGTTCCCAGGCTTTTCCCTGCAGCCCTTTTTAAACAAAGGCACAACATTTGCCACCCTCCAATCTTCAGGCACCTCACCTGTGACTATCAATGATACAAATATCTCTGCTAGGGGACCCACAATTTCCTCCCTAGCCTCCCACAATGTCCTGGGCTACACTTCATCAGGTCCCGGGGATTTATCTACCTTGATGCGCTTTAAGACTTCCAGCACCTCCTCTCTGTAATATGTACACTCCTCAAGACATCACTATTTATTTCCCCAAGTTCCCTAACATCCATGCTTTTCTCAACTGTGAATACTGATGAGAAATATTCATTTAGGATCTCACCCACCTCTTGTGGATCTGCACATAGATGACCTTATTGACCTTAAAGAGGCCCCACTCTCTCCCTAGTTACTCTTTTGGCCTTTATGTATTTGTAGAAGCTCTTTGGATTCTCCTTTGCCTTATCTACCAAAACAATATCGTGTCCCCTTTTTGCCCTCCTGATTTCTTTCTTAACTCTACTCCTACACCCCCTATACTCTTCAAGGGATTCACTTGTTTCCCAGCTGCCTATGCATGTCATGTGCCTCCTCCTTCTTCTTGACCAGGGCCTCAATTTCCCGAGTCATCCAGGGTTCCCTACTTCTACCAGCCTTGCCCTTCACTCTAAGTGGAATGTGCTTACCCTGAACCCTGGTTAACACACTTTTGAAAGCCTCCCATTTACCAGACACCCTTTTGCCTTTCCACAGACGCCCCCAAATAACTTTTGAAAGTTCCTGCCTGATACCATCAAAATTGGCCTTGCCCAATTTAGAATTTTAACTTTTGGGCCAGACCTATCATTCTCCATAGCTATCTTAAAACTTACAGAATATGGTCACGGGTCCCAAAGTGATCCCTCACTAACACTTCTGTCACCTGCCCTTCCTTATTTCTCAAGAGGAGGTCAAGTTTTGCCCCCTCTCTAGTCGGGCCATCCACATATTGAATGAGAAATTCCTCCTGTCCCAGTCAATGTTGGGAAAGTTAAAATCCCCTATTTACCACCCTATTTTTCTTGGAGCTATCTGTAATCTCCTTACATATTTGCTCCTCAATTTCCCGCTGATTATTTGGGGACCTATAGTACAACCCTATCAAAGTGATTTCTCCCTTCTTAATGCTCAGTTCAACCTATATAGACTCAGTGGCTGAACCCTCGGATATATTCCCTCTCAGTACTGCCGTGATGTTTTCCCTCATCAAAAGTGCAACTCCCCCTCCTCTCTTACCTCCTGTTCTATCTTTCCTTTGGCATCTGTACCCTGGAACATTGAGCTGCCTGTCCTGTCCCTCCCTTAGCCATGTTTCAGTAATTGTTATAATATCCCAGTCCCATGTACCCATCCATGCCCTGCGTTCATCTGCCTTGTCTGTCAGGCCTCTTGCATTGAAATAAACACAGTTTAACCTGGACTTCCTTTGCTTTCTGTTTTGCTTTTGCCTGATCTGTCTGGTACTAGGATTACTGACACTGCCTTTACTACTTAATGTACTCTCTTCAACTTCCGTGCCAGGAAATGCCTCTTTAAATTTGGCCAGCAGGGAATCTTACGCTAACATATTCCTTTTTAAAAGAAGCCTTTGTGGATAGGCATTTGTTGCAAACACACTCTTACTTGCAATTTTAAAATATGAAATGCAGAATAAACGTGGATATACAATTGGGAAACTCAACAATTCACAAAGGCATCTGATATTATTTTTTGAAACTGAATTATTACCAGGCTTGGAAATCATAAGAATATTGAGATAATAGACCATTCAGCCCTTTGAGCCTTTTCCACCATGCAGTTAGATCATGGCTGATCTGTAATTTAACTCTGTCGACCCACCTTGATCCCTTAATGCCCTTGCCTAACAAACACTTGTCAATCTCAGGTTTTAAATTTTCAATTGACCTATCCTCAACAACCTTTTGGGGAGAGGGGGTCAAGATTTCCACTACTTTTTGTGTGAAGAGGTGCTTTCTGACATCACCCTGAACAGCCCAGCTCTGACCTTAAGGTTATGCACCCTTGTTCTGGATATCCCACAATGTCATCAAAGTGTTGCAGGAACCAGAGTTTCCCAAACATGTTCCTGTTCTTTAAAACAATCTGTTTCTTCACACATACATATGCACTTCCAGTCTCACAATCATTAGTGTCACGGAGGTGTAGTTAGAATCATAGAATCCCACAGGGCAGGTATTTGGCCCATCGAGTCTGCACCAGCCACAATCCCACCCAGCCACTTCCCCATAACCCCATGCATTTACCCTAGCTAGTCCCCGTGACACTAAAGGGCAATTTAGCATGGCCAATCCACCTAACCCACACATCCCGCATTGTGGGAGGAAACTGGAGCAACCGGAGGAAACCCATGCAGACACGGGAGAATGTGCAAACTCCACACATGATGTGGAGATGCCGGTGTTGGACTGGAGTAAACACAGTAAGAGTTTTAACAACACCAGGTTAAAGTCCAACAGGTTTACTTGGTAGCAAATGCCTAATTTATTTGGTAGCAAACTCCACACAGACAGTGACCCAAGCTAGGAATCGAACACAGGTCCCTGGCACTGTGAGGCAACAGTGTTAACCACTGTCCTGCCCCAGTGGTTGTGGTATAATAGGATTTTGCAAAAAAAAAGCTAATTTACCTTTTTAACTAGACATGTGTCTTAAAGATGGCTGCCACGAGTCACTTGACCTTTCCCAACTGCAATGTGGTCAAACTCTAACAGGCTCAAAGTAGACTGCAGGTAGACATATCCAAACATGTGAAGATGTTTGAAATTCAACTTGCATTTCTACAAGGCTCAACAGAAACTCATTCTGGCTTCCCTGGGGGGTGTGAATAGCTCTTCCATACCTTCCAAACCTGGGAGAATGAGAACCAATCAAGTTAATAGCTGAGATATTTGAAAGGGTAATTACCTCAGCTAAAAAGACAATGGGTCCCTAAAAGATTTTTAAAAAGACAATGGGTGGGACTATGCCTCCAGAGGGGACCTAACCCAATACCTAAAATGGAAGCATGATTTGACAGTTTGGGATAGCAGCCATTTTAAATTTTGGAATGGTATAAAGCCTGGCTAAAAACACACATTTTGTGTACAAAACCCCAGGAAGAACTTCGAGAAGCATTGGGGGCAATTCTCCCAAAAGTGCTGAATTGGCAGGAAAACTGTTTTTAAATCCCGACTGTTTTGTCAGTTCAGCTTTTCACCCAAATCTCCGCACTCTGTGCACTGCAGAGGTCCCAATCGTGAATATCAATAAGAGAAGGTGTATGCTGTGGAGGGATTGTCCACCGAGTCTCTGTGGGTGGAAGTTCAGAGTGGGAAGGGACCGGTCACTTTGCTGGGAGTTTTCTATAGGCCGCCCAATAGTAACAGGGAGGTGGAGGAGCAGATAGGGAAACAGATCCTGGAGAGTTGCAATAATAGCAGAGGTGGACAAGCCTACAAGAGGAGAGGCTGTACTTGATCTGATACTGACCAATGAACCTGGACAGGTGTCAGATCTCTCAGTGGGAACCATGGTGCATGAAAGCTGTGCGGGACCTAGTCGAGAAGAAAAGGAAAGCGTACAAAAGGCTCAGAGAGCTTGGTGAAGATAGGGATTTAGAAGAGTATACGGCTTGTAGGAAGGGACTAAAGAAGGAAATTAGGAGAGCCAGAAGGGGTCACGAGAAGGCCCTGGCAGGTAGGATTAAGGAGAACCCTAAGGCATTCTATAAATATGTGAAGAGTAAAAGGATGAGACGTGACAGAATAGGGCCTATAAAAGGTGAAGGCGGGAAAGTCTGTACGGAACCAGTAGAAATGGCAGAGGTACTCAATGAGTATTTTGCCTTGGTTTTCACAGAGGAGAAGGACCTGGGTGAATGTACTGCGGGCGTGCGGTGGACTGAAAGGATTGAGTATGTGGACTTTAAGAAAGAGGTTGTGCTGGAATCTTTGAATGGCATCAAGATAGATAAGTCGCCGGGTCCGGATGGAATGTACCCCAGGTTACTGTGGGAGGCAAGGGAGGAGATTACAGAGCCTCTGGCGATGATCTTTGCGTCATCGATGGAGACGGGAGAGGTGCCGGAGGATGGGAGGATTGCGGATGTGGTTCCTATTTTCAAGAAGGGGAATAGGGATAGCCCAGGTAATTAACGACCGGTGAGTCTAAACTCAGTGGTTGGTAAACTGATGGAGAAGATCCTGAGGGACAGGATATATGAGCATTTAGAGAGGTTTAGCATGCTCAAGAATACTCAGCATGGCTTTGTCAAGGGCAGATCGTGCCTTACGAGCCTGGTGGAGTTCTTCGAAAATGTGACTAAACACATTGACGAAGGGAAGGCGGTAGATGTGGTTTATATGGATTTTAGCAAGGCGTTCGATAAGGTCCCCCATGCAAGGCTTCTAGAAAAAGTGAGAGGGCATGGGATCCAAGGGGCTGCTGCCCGGTGGATCCAGAACTGGCTTGCCCAAAGGAGGCAGAGAGTGGGTATAGATGGGTCTTTTTCTAAATGGAGGTCGGTCACCAGTGGTGTGCTCCAGGGATCTGTTCTGGGACCCTTGCTGTTTGTCGTTTTCATAAATGATCTGGATGAGGAAGCGGAGGGAT
Organism: Mustelus asterias; assembly: GCF_964213995.1. NCBI lineage: Eukaryota > Metazoa > Chordata > Chondrichthyes > Carcharhiniformes > Triakidae > Mustelus > Mustelus asterias. Next base: position 28,185,863 of record NC_135826.1, on the reverse strand, counting down.
GGGTTGGTAAGTTTGCCGACGACACGAAGGTTGGTGGGGTTGTGGATAGTCTGGAGGGATGTCAGAAGTTACAGAGGGACATAGATAGGATGCAAGACTGGGCGGACAAGTGGCAGATGGACTTCAACCCAGATAAATGCGTCATGGTCCATTTTGGTAGGTCAAATGGGATGAAGGAGTACAATATAAAGGGAAAGTACGGTAGAGGATCAGAAGGACCTTGGGGTCCGGGTCCATAGGACTCTAAAATCGGCCCCGCAGGTGGAGGAGGTGGTTAAGAAGGCGTATGGTGTGCTGACCTTTATCAATCGAGGGATTGAGTTTAGGAGTCCGGGGATAATGATGCAGCTATATAAGACCCTCGTCAGACCCCACTTGGAGTACTGTGCTCAGTTCTGGTCACCTCACTATAGGAAGGATGTGGAAAAGATTGAAAGGGTGCAGAGGAGATTTACAAGGATGTTACCTGGATTGAGTGGCATGCCTTATGAGGATAAGCTGAGGGAGCTCGGTCTTTTCTCCTTGGAGAGACGAAGGATGAGAAGAGACCGAATAGAGATATATAAGATGTTGAGAGGCAAAGATCGGGTGGACTCTGAGAAGCTTTTTCCCAGGGTGGAAATGTCTGCTACGAGAGGACACAGGTTTGAGGTGCTGGGGGGTAGGTACAGGGGAGATGTTAGGGGTAAGTTTTTCACACAGAGGGTGGTGGGCGAGTGGAATCGGCTGCCGTCAGTGGTGGTGGAGGCGAACTCAGTAGGGTCTTTTAAGAGACTCCTGGATGAGTACATGGAGCTTAATAGGATGGAGGGTTATAGGTAGGTCTAGAAGGTAGGGATGTGTTCGGCACAACTTGTGGGCTGAAGGGCCTGTTTGTGCTGTAGTTTTTCTATGTTCTTCTATGATCTATCATTAAAAACACATGGGCCTATTCGCGCCAGAGTCTGACAGTTCTGGAACTCTGCAATGCACAGTGGTTCCAATCTGTCAGACTCCCCGTTTGCTGGCCAGCTCGATCGCTGGCCAGCCCGTGATCACAGCTGTGCTGCCCTTCCAGCCACCCCCAGGGCCCAACTGCGGCCCCCAATTCCTGGGCCAGCCCTGAATCCCGCACCCCCCCCCCCCGTCCTGGAGCGTCCCAATGCACAGCCCACCCCCCCCCCCTAGCAGTGGCGATCCCCCCACACCCCTCACCCCGGCAGACACACCTCCTCCCGCTGACCCCTCCCAGAGGTAGCCCCCCCTCCCCCAGCAGACCACCCCCTTCGTTGGCCTCCCTCCATCCCAGACAGATCCTGTCTACAGAGTGGCAGCAGGACCCCCCACCCCCACCGATCACCCCTAGGCCCTGCCCACAATAGGCCCTGCCCCCTTGGCACTGCCTGATGCCCGATGGGCAGTGCCAAGGTGCCCCTTGGACATGGGCATTTTGCCCCTTGGGCAGTGCCGGGGGACACAGACTGGCACTGCCAGGCTGCCCATTAAGAAGTCTCACAACACCAGGTTAAAGTCCAACAGGTTTATTTGGTAGCACAAGCCACTAGCTTTTGGAGCGCTGCTCCTTCATCAGGAGTTCTGTTCACAAACAGGGCATATAAAGACACAAACTCAATTTACAAAATAATGGTTGGAATGCGAGTCTTTACAGGTAATCAAGTCTTAAAGGTACAGAATGTGAGTGGAGAGAGGGTTAAGCACAGGTTAAAGAGATGCGTATTGTCTCCAGCCAGGACAGTTAGTGAGCTTTTGCAAGCCCAGGCAAGTTGTGGGGGTTACTGATAGTGTGACATGAACCCAAGATCCCGGTTGAGGCCGTCCGCATGTGTGCGGAACTTGGCTCTCAGTCTCTGCTCAGCGACTCTGCGCTGTCGTGTGTCGTGAAGGCCGCCTTGGAGAACGCTTACTCAAAGATCAGAGGCCGAATGCCCGTGACCGCTGAAGTGTTCCCCAACAGGAAGAGAACACTCTTGCCTGGTGATTGTCGAGTGGTGTTGATTCATTCATTGTCGTAGCGTCTGCATGGTCTCCCCAATGTACCATGCCTTGGGACATCCTTTCCCCGGCACTGCCCAAGGGGCAAAATGCCCACGTCCAAGGGGCACCTTAGCACTGCCCATCGGGCATCAGGCAGTGCCAAGGGGGCAGGGCCTATTGTGGGCAGACCCAGGGGTGATCAGTGGAGGTGGGGGATCCATCAATGTATCAGGTAGACAACATTGGCCGAGTTGCAAGTGTTATGGCTGCCCACACCCAGGGGGCACCACCCCCCCTGCCGCCCGACCCCCTGGGGGGCCCCGATTGACCCCCCTTCATTCCGGTGGGCTCTCCCGCTAGTTCCCCGAACATGGGGAGCTAGTGTAAACCCCGCCAGAATGAAGTACTCCTGCGGGGTGGGAGATTCAAACGGGACCGGAAAGTTCCTGAAAGTGAACTGATAAACATATTTAAAATACATTTTAAAAAGATTTAAATGACTTACCTGCCTTCCCTCTGGTTTCCAGCGTGGTCTGACCGGCGAATGTTCGCCGGGTTTGGGAGATGCGCATGCGTTCCCGGCAGATGCGCAAATCCCGGTACAAGGCCGGCGATGCGCATCTCCCACCACAACTCGCTAGGAAAGTTGCGGGTCGCGATGGGAGAATCGCGGCCATTGTTTTAGACAGAGTCTTTGGCTAAGGATGGACAAAGAGGAAGGTATTAAGGAATCAATTGTTGTTCTGCTGAAATAGTCTTGGCAACCTCCTTGTGTCATAGCTGCAGAATTAGTGAGGAATGGAAAACTTTCTCTCTCTCCCAGAAACCTACTGACCTGCTGAGTCCACCTCAAAAGCCAAACCTCCAAACCGCCGACTGCAGAAGACATCACTGCTGCTAACCCACACACTGGGCAGGATTTTATGGCCTCGCTCATCCCGAACCCTTAAAATCCTGCCCGAGGACCATGGTCTGCTGCTCGCCCGCTCCAATTCCCATAGAATCATAGAAACCCTACAGTACAGAACTAGGCCATTCGGCCCATCGAGTCTGCACCGACCACAATCCCACCCAGGCCCTACCCCCATATCCCTACATATTTTACCCGCTAATCCCTCGAATCTACGCATCCCAGGACACTAAGGGGCAATTTTAGCATGGCCAATCAACCTAACCCGCACATCTTTGGACTGTGGGAGGAAACCGGAGCACCCGGAGGAAACCCACGCAGACACGAGGAGAATGTGCAAATTCCACACAGTCACTGACTCAAGCCGGGAATCGAACCCAGGTCCCTGGAGCTGTGAAGCAGCAGTGCTAACCACTGTGCTACCGTGCCGCCCGGTAAAATTCCAGCCATTAAGTTCCAACTCCTTCACTCTGGAACGAAGGAGTTTAAGCAATGGGCCCGTGATGATATCTCACAAAGACTGATTTTCATAGAATCCCCACAGTGCAGAAGAAGGCCATTCAGCCCATTTGAGCCTGCACCAACAGCAATCCCACCCAGGCCCTTTCCTGTGCATTTACCCTGCTAAGCCACTAATGGTCAATTTTAGCATGGCCAATCCACCTAACCCGCACATTTTTGGAGTGTGGGAGGAAACCGGAGCACCCGGAGGAAACCCACGCAGACACGGGGAGAACATTCTATTCTATGAACATGCAAACTCCACACTGACAGCCACTCAAAGCCGTAATTGAACCCGGGTCCTTGGAGCTGTGAGGCAGCAGTGCTAACCACTGTGCCGCCCATTTGAAATATCATCTTTTAAGTATCTTTATCTGCCTTTAATCTTTCAAAAAGATCTTAGTTAATGACTTTATCACTTTTAGGTGAGTAACTTTCAGCAACCATTTTTGTAATAATATAACTTTTATCTTGTTTAAGATTAAAGCTTGTTTGCTGGGTTGTTTTCAAACTGAACCACTCCACAATTAAAAAAGGGCTGCACGCAAGTGCCCAAATTCTTAGTTCATGGACTGCTTAAAGGAAATGTCTTTTACACGATCATGACACTATTGCATCTAGCATTTCTATGTTTTGAAGGGGAGAAAGGAAAGAACCAAATCTTCAATTTTTCCAGTCCATCATTTAAAATAAAAGGCCCCTCCCCCCTTGGACAATCACTTTCTCATAATATCCTTCATTGACATGTTTACATACTATCAACAGCAAATGATTTTTACAACCACTAATATCTTTTTCCTTGGCAACACAGTGGCACAGTGGTTAGCACTGCTGCCTCACAACTCCAGGGGCCTTGGTTCGATTCCTGGCTTGGATCACTGTCTGTGCGGAGTCTGCACATATTCCCCGTGTCTGCGTGGGTTTCTTCTGGGTGCTCTGGTTTCCTTCCGCATTCTGATAGACATGCTGGTTAGGTGCAGTGGCCATGCTAAATTCTCCCTCAGTGTAACCCGAACAGGGGCCGGAGTGTGGCGACTAGGGGATTTTCACAGCAACTTCATTGCAATGTTAATGTAAGCCTACTTGTGATTACTATCTTTAAACTTTAAGCAGCTCTCACAATATTAAGGGCTGCATAAAGTAAGCCTTTTCTCCAGTATTTCAGCAGTTTAAACAAAATTGGTATATGAAATGCTGAATAATTTCATTAAATATTTTGGCTGGAATTTCCCGGTCCCGCCGAGGATGCACCCCTGCCCTGGCGGTGAGATGATCATTCAGTCAGAAACCCTGTTGACAATGGCGGAACCAGGAGGTCCCACTGCCGGCCAATGGCAGGCTGTCTCAGTCACTGTGAAACACACAGTAGGAAAGATCCTGCCCTTTATTTCTTTTATTTCCATTTGCTAACCAATATTACACCCATTGCTGTAACTAATAAATAAAACCTGATCAGAGAAAGCTAGAGAAACTCAGCAGGTCTGGCAGCATCCAAAGGGAGAGATAACAGAATTAACGTTTCGCGTCGCATGACCCTTCTTTAGAATAAAAGTTTAAGGTTTATTTATTTATTAACCACAAGTAAGGCTTACATTAACACTGCAATTAAATTACTGTGAAATTTCCCCTACACTTCAGCACCTGTTCAGGTCAATGCACCTAACCAGCACATCTTTCAGAATGTGGGAGGAAACCGGAGCACCCGGCGGAAACCCACGCAGACACTGGGAGAACGTGCAAACTCCACGCAGACAGTGACCCAAGCCAGGAATCGAACCTGGGTCCCTAGCACTGTGAGGCAGCAGTGCTAACCACTGTGCCACAGTGCAAAAATGATTATATATGAGGGGGTGAAACAGCTGGAACAGTGATTAATGGGAGCTGGGAGAGGTTGAAAAAAAAATGTAGCAAAACTTAAGAGTAAGTGACAGATGGCCCAGCGGGAGAGGGTTTTTCTGCTCCAGTGAAACCCAATGCAAACTGAAGGAGCAGTGTCTGATTTTCCAGTTAAGCACATTGCAGCCCTCAGGACTCACCATTCAGCTCAACAATTTTAAACTGTGACTTTTTAAGTTTAAGATTATTTATTAATGTCACAAGTAGGCTTACATTAACAGTGAAATGAAGTGAATTATTGTGAAAATCCCCGAATCACCACAGTATGGCGCCTGTTCGGGTACATTGTGGGAGGATTTAGCATGGCCACTGCACCTAACCAGCACGTCTTTTGGACTGTGGGAGGAAACCAGAGCACCCAGAGGAAACCCACGCAGACACGGGGAGAACGCGCAGACTCTGCATAGACCCAAGCCGGGTATCGGACATGGGTCCCTGACGCTGTGAGGTAGCAGTGCTAACCACTGTGCTACCGTGCTGCCCTCTCCATCTTTCTCTTCCATCCTAAACTCTTTTTATATCCTAAAATATATTTTTTTCCTATGCAAAACCCTCCCTCTCTCTCCCCCACCAGGTCAAGCAGCCAGCCTTCTTCGGTCAGGAAAAAGATACATAACTCTGAGATTACGTAACAATCGACTCAAGAAAGTGTCTTCCCTGCTGCCATCAGAGTTTTGAATGGACGCACCTTATATTAAGTAGATCTTTCACTACAGCTTAGCTACGACTGTAACACTATATTCTGCACCCTCACTTGTCCTTCCCTATGTGCTCTGTGAACAGTATGCTTTGTCTGTACAGCACACAAGAAACAATACTTTTCACTGTATACCAATACATGTCACAATAATAAATTAAATCAAATCAAAAACTTGTTCTTAAATTTTGCTATAATCTCTCCAAGCTCCAGCTAATCACTGCTCCAGATTTTCCACCTCTTTTTCCCTCTCTTTAGTTCTGAAGAAGGGTCATGGTGACTCGCGATGTTAACTCTGTTTTTTCTCCCCACTTATGCAGCCAGACCTGTTAGTTTTTCGAGCTTTCTCCGTTTTTGTTTCAGATTCCAGCAGTCGCTATATTTTGCTATTAAAACATGATAATATGGAAGCTTTGAGATTCAAAGTTCTTTCGATACAATTCCATATGTTGTGGAACAGGCTTGTCCAACCCATAGCCCACGGGTCACAATCCAGCCACTGAAGCCCATCCGGTCAGCAGACTCGCTGTTCAAACTACAGGAAAGTTCTATAAAAATTTGCAAGGTGCTGCTCCTCCAATCACAGGCCGTTTCTCACCCACTTTTATTGCAGATGGGCTCACTGGTCAGCCTATCAGCCTCAAATTCAGGAGACAAACAGTCTCTGATTGGAAGAGCAGTGAACAGTGCAAAAGTGTGAGTGGCTCCTCCTTTATTTTTCACAGCATGGCTCTCTCTCGCCTCCCCTGTACTGTGGCCCCTAAAGGAACAACAGGGGCCAAGTTGGCAGAGTGATCTGGGAAGGCCATGAGGAAAATCATAGTCGCAGCTACTGGAGTCCCAAAAAGGGGAGTGTGAGGAGGTGCAATATTGGCACGATCACAGCCAGTGCACTTTCTTTCAAGTACAGTTTCAGGGGGCAGCACTGTGGCACAGTGGTTAGCACTGCTGCCCCACAGCGCCAGCGACCCGGGTTTGATTCCCAGCTTGGGTCACTGTCTGTGCAGAGTCTGCACGTTCTCCTCGTATCTGCGTGGGTTTCCTCCGGGTGCTCCGGTTTCCTCCCACAGTCGGAAAGACGTGCTGGTTAGGTGCATTGGCCATGCTAAATTCTCCTTCAGTCTACCTGAACAGGCACCGGAATGTGGCAATTAGGGGATTTTCACAGTAACTTCATTAGAAACATAGAAACATAGAAAAACTACAGCACAAACAGGCCCTTCGGCCGACAAGTTGTGCCGAACACATCCCTACCTTCTAGACCTTCCTATAACCCTCCATCCTATTAAGCTCCATGTACTCATCCAGGAGTCTCTTAAAAGACCCTATTGAGTTCGCCTCCACCGCCACTGATGGCAGCCGATTCCACTCGCCCACCACCCTCTGTGTGAAAAACTTACCCCTAACATCTCCCCTGTACCTACCCCCCAGCACCTTAAACCTGTGTCCTCTCGTAGCAGACATTTCCACCCTGAGAAAAAGCCTCTGAGAGTCCACCCGATCTATGCCTCTCAACATCTTATACACCTCTATTAGGTCTCCTCTCATCCCTCGTCTCTCCAAGGAGAAAAGACCGAGCTCCCTCAGCCTATCCTCATAAGGCATGCCACTCAATCCAGGCAACATCCTTGTAAATCTCCTCTGCACCCTTTCAATCTTTTCCACACCCTTCCTTTAATGAGGCAACCAGAACTGAGCACAGTACTCCAAGTGGGGTCTGACGAGGGTCTTATATAGCTGCATCATTATCTCCCGACTCCTAAACTCAATCCCTCGATTGAGAAAGGCCAGCACACCATACGCCTTCTTAACCACCTCCTCCACCTGCAGGGCCGATTTCAGAGTCCTATGGACCCGGACCCCAAGGTCCTTCTGATCCTCTACCGTACTAAGAGTCTTTCCTTTTATATTGTACTCCTTCATCCCATTTGACCTACCAAAATGGACCACTATGCATTTATCTGGGTTGAAGTCCATCTGCCACTTGTCCGCCCAGTCTTGCATCCTATCTATGTCCCTCTGTAACTTCTGACATCCCTCCAGACGATCCACAACCCCACCAACCTTCGTGTCGTCGGCAAACTTACCAACCCATCCCTCCACTTCCTCATCCAGATCATTTATGAAAATGACAAACAGCAAGGGTCCCAGAACAGATCCCCGGAGCACACCACTGGTGACCGACCTCCATTTAGAAAAAGACCCATCTATACCCACTCTCTGCCTCCTTTGGGCAATCATTGTAGTGTTAAAGGAAGCCTACTTGTGACACTAATAAATAAACTTTAAGTCTGGTTTAATATTCAGGTCCTCACCTGAATATGTCTGTTTTAGCTGGGCCTCTTCCTCTTATTTGCTTATTTAATTGATCATAGGTATATATTTTTTTAAAAACAGAATCAAAATATAAAAATCTGCAAACACACACAGAGTTGGCTGAAAACATGAGCTGAGATTGTGCTGCTTCCTGATAGCACTGATCGATGTGCAGGCCTCCCCAAACTAGCGAAGCCAGGGCCTGGGAGAGGGCTGGCGAAATGAGTGGTAAGTCCGAATCAACAGGTGTACAGCAACCAGGTGGCGGTTGGGAAGTTGATGGAACTGGGAGGAGGCTGGGGAAGTCTGAGGAGCGGGTGCAGGTCAGAAAGACCCACCAATAGGAGGAGGGCCTGCCCAGCCATTATCTCCTGCTTGAGTCCTCCTGAAAGTGCCCAAACTTCAAGGGCCCAGGTGGAGAGTGAGGCTGAGAGGGTGGGTCTGAGTGAGTGAGTGAGACTAAATGAGTGGGCGAGTCTGAGTGGGTGAGAGTGAGAACCCTGAGACTGAGAGTGAGCTGGACAAACACACCCTACTCTCCTCCTTCTCCTTCCCAAAAACCTATTCGCAATGCAGGCCAGGAGAGGAGGAAACCCCAGTTATAAAACTATAGAATCCCTATTGTGCAGAAGGAGGCCATTCGGCCCATCGACATACACCGACTCTCTGATAGAACATCTTACCCAGGCCTACACCCTGCCCTATCCCCGTAACCTCATGTATTTATCATGGCTAATCCACCTAACCTGCACACATTTGGACACTAAGGGGCCACTTAGCATGGCCAAACCACCTAACCCGCATATCTTTGGACTGTGGGAGGAGACTGGAGCACCCGGAGAAAACCCATGCAGACATGGGTAGAATTGAACCTGGGTTCCTGTGAGACAGCAGCTCTAACCATTGTGCCACCGTGTCGCCCTATAAGCCACTGTGTTGCCCAAGCTGAAAGGTAACCCGCTTCCAACCCCCACTTTTGTATGAATTCCGCTGAGGCCAGCATGAAGTGTGAATGAAAGATCAGTGCTGGGTGAGTCCAACTCTTTAGATCAGCTCTCTTCCCTAGCCCTTCTCTGTGATGGGACCTGGGGCCTAGTCTGTCCCTGTCTAGCTCTGCTTCTTAAATGTAATGATGTGGAGATGTCAGCATTGGACTGGGGTGGGCACAGTAAGAAGTCTCACAACACCAGGTTAAAATCCAACAAGTTTATTTGGTATCACAAGGTGAGTGACTCACTTGATGAAGGAGCAGCGCTCCGAAAGCTTGCGATACCAAATAAACCTGTTGGACTTTAATCTGGTATTGTGAGACTTCTTACTGTCTTAAATGTAAAGGTAAATAAGGTCTTATTGGTTAACCCTGCTTCTTGGCACTTTATACTGGCACTTTTTATTTATTGCATTTTGTTAAACGATCAATTTATTGCTTTGACATTGATCATTTAAAATTCATATTTAATGACGAATCAAAATTTGCTCATTGGCCCCTTGAGTGAGAAAAGAATTGAAACGTGGACCTCACAGATGCTACCAGGACTTGATGGTTTGAGTTATAAGGAGAGGCTGGATAGACTGGGACGTTTTTCTCTGGAGCCTAGGGGTGATCTTATAGGAGTCTACAAAATAATGAGGGGCACAGATCAACGAGATAGTCAATATCTTTTCCCAAAGGTAGGGGAGTCTAAAACTAGAGGGCATAGGTTTAAGGTGACGGGGAGAGATACAAAGGATCCAGAAGGACAATTTTTTCACACAGAGGGGTGTGAGTGTCTGGAACAAGCTGCCAGAGGCAGTAGTAGAGACGGGTACAGTTTTGTCTTTTAAAAACCGTTTAGACAGTTACATGGGTAAGATGGATATGGAGGGACTTTTTTCTCTGGATATGGAGGGATATGGGTCAATTGGGACCAGCTTAGGGGTTAAAAAAAGGGGCGGCCTGTTTCCGTGCTATAAACCTCTATGCCTTTATGACTCTATGTGAAAAGGTTGGGCAAGCCTGCTGTCGAAGGTCAATGATGCAAATGAGCTGCCCTACTGCTTTCAAACGTGTTTGGACAGACAGAGAATAGGCAAACGAATAGCTTGTGTTTGTTAAGCGAGCAAGTGTGAGAGAGAGAAAAACTACCCTCACTGTACATAGTGATGTCATTTTAAATCGTACAGCACATTCTTCACTTAGGTGCTCCGGGCTTTATTTGAACTCTTCAGTGCCAAACACGTAATCTTTTACAAAATCTGAGTTGAATGTGTATGACTGCACAACACTCACTTGATCCTGAACACTCTGAGCTGATACGTACAATCTGTCTGTTCGTGAGTTCAATATTGTCTGGCTCACATTGCCTCAGGAAGGAATAAAAAAATGGCCCATGTCAGACAAATGATAAAGAATATCTAAATTGTCACAATATACCATGCTTCATGGATAAAATCATTTTACCCCGAGAACAACAAAATAAATGTTAAGTATTTTCACTAAGATTAATTAAACTAACCAAATATTTTCCTGTGACGTTTCCTGATTTTGATTAGCTTATGACAGAAATAGCTATGGTTTCACATTTGTTTTAAACTACACCTGGTTCCTGTTTAAATTGAAATTATAAGAATGGACAGGAACTCAGACTTAGTTGCTCGAATGTATAACAATAAAATGGCTGATGAACCATACATTACATTAGCCTCCAGCGTTATTGTTTAGGCTTTGAAGCTTTTTATGAATAAAATGTTATTTATTTTAGACTGAACCACAAGCTAAAAGGGGAAATGGTTAACTGCATAAGCTCGTCTGATACCCAGGCCAGCATGCATAGTAGCATCCTAAAGCATGATTTAAAACCAGTAGCTAATTTATCTGGTGAATAGTTTAGGCATGTAAACTAGCCCCTAGCTCAATCTCTCATATGTGCTGAGGTTAACTGATTCTGGGGGGCTGGCTCAGCAGAAAGAGGAAGATCAGCTGGTATTCCAGTTCCTGACTGCGAACTAGAAACTTCTTGTGGAAGTGCATGAAACTGGCCATCGAATGAAGAGAGCATTAAATTAAACTATCATTGCCTCCTTGTTAGGTTACTGAACTGTGTTCCCATGAGAGCCTGTGAAATGGCTCGAGAGCATTTAAAAATCTCCCAGACTGTTACGAAAAAACAGGCGGACAATCATGCCAGGGCCCGAACCCTTGCAGCCAGGAGACTACAAGGTAGCTTGCTCCTTACCCAATACTGGGTGAACCACTAAAAGATCAGGTGTGGGATTCTCCCCCAAAAAGTTTGAATTCGTGTAAAAACCGGAATAAATCCCGCTGGGTTTTTTTAGCGGGATTTTCAAAATGAATCTCCCACACTCTCGCAGAGTGCACTTGTGTGAATCTCGCACAAAACCTGTGGGAAGGGCTTATCCCCACTGGAGAGGCTGGCAGCATAGCGCTGAGGGATCCACTGCGCATGCGCCAATCTGTCAGCGCCGGGATCGGCGCAAGCCCAGTAACCCCGCACTGCTGGCCTCCCAATCGAGGCCAGCCCCGCCACCCCCCTATCGCTGGCTGTATGACCATCCCACGGCCCAATCGTTGGCCCTCCCTAACGTGTCCAGGCCAGCCTCACCAAGCCCTTCTCAATCTCACCACACTCCCCTCCCTCCCCACCGGCAGTCCCGATGTCCCAACAGCCCCCTTCCCACCCCGATGCTCAGTCCCAATCACTGGCCTCCCTTCCTCTGTCACTGATCCCTCTGCAGAGTGGCAGCGGGTCCCCCCCACCCCATCCCCGCTGATCACCCCCAGAGGCCCCGCCACCATTAGTCCCCGCTCCCATTAGGCTCCACCCCCTTGGCACTGCCCAATGCCTGGTGGGCAGTGCCAAGATGCCCTAGGGCAGTGCTGGGGGGGCCAAGCTCGCACTGCCAGGCTGGCAACACCCAGGGGGCAACCCCCCTTACCCCCCCAACCCTCTGGGGAGGCCTTCATGGCCCCCCTCACTCCAGCGGGGTTGGGCTGCCAACTTCCTGCAAGTGGGGAGCTATTGTAAACCCTGCTGGAGTGATACACTCCTGGCGGTAAGGGAGACACTAGCGGGCCTGAAGACTTCAGTCCCGGGCCCTCTAACTAGATGCAAATAATATTAAAATGAGGATTACCATAATTTATTCAGCTTTGCGCCAGAATGGCGCCGGAAATCCAGCTGCCAGAGACTCATGGAACCCGTGGCACCCAGCGGGAAGCCCACAAAATGGCCTCCATTTGAGTCTCTCGGCCTGCTGTACTGCAAAAACAGTGCAGCGGGCTGGAAGAATCGCCCCCCCCCCCCCCCCCCCCCAGTTCAGTGGCTCATTCAAAGTAGCAAAGATGCTTAGGGAGATGGTTAGTGTAATTTAATTGACACCACAGACCACAGGAAAAAAAACCAAAGGCCATGTCACATGATGAAATAAACCCCAGCCAAGAAGGGGACAAGCTGTTAACGGTCGGTCCAATAACGAGAGACCTGAAGGGCGAGAGGAACAGTGAGGATGAATTGGAGGAAGATGTGAGTGAGGCCCACATTGAACCCCACACTGCCCGGCTAGCAAATACAGAACCTCTCGCAAAATTGGGCACCATGTTCACCTACCTAAATGCAGAAGAAGGAGTCTGATACGCTGCTGACTGCATTTAAAAATACTTGGAGAGACAAGCCAAGGCTGCACTCTTTAGCCCTACATGATGTGGATGTGGAACAAGCCCCTCCCCTACGTCAACATGCCCATCGTCTGAATCCTGAAAAACTGGCCCAGGTTCGGGAGGAGATTAACCACATGCTGGAGCACCAACTGATAGAGCCTGGCTGTAAGCTGGAGCTCCCTGCTGTACTCGTGCCCAAGCCAGACGGCTCCACAAGGCTCTGCGTTGGCTACCAAAAGGTCAATGCAGTGGCCAGAGCTACCTTCCTGCCTGGAAGATTGCATAGATTGAGCAGGTAACGCAGCCGATATTACAAAAATAGATTTACTCAAGTGATACGGGTAAGTTCCCTTGGCCACCCATACAAAGGAAATCTCTGCCTTCGTGACTCTGCATGGGCTATACCAGTCCAAGCCATTTGGACTTAGAAATGCCCCAGACATCTTTCAAAGGCTGATGAATCAGCCTTGTCCAATTGTGCAGTATATCTAGACAACTCCTCATGTACAGTGACACCTGGGAAACTCACTTAGAGCTACTGGAAGCCTCTTCCAGAAATTACAGTCAGCTGACCTAGTGGTCAATCTCGCAAAGGACGAGCTCGCTAAAGATCGGGTGACCTGTCCGGGACACATGTTAGGTCAGCAACAGGTACTGCCCAGAGCTGCAAAGATACTAACAGTCGTACAGTTTGCCATTCCCACAACAAAATGAGAAATCGTGAGATTTTTAGGGTTGGGTTGTTCTACCAGAATTACGTCCCAAACATTAATACTAGAGCTGCCCCGCTGACAGACCTGCTACAGAAATAAGCAATAGTGGTATGAACCAGGAAGTGCCAGACAGCTTCTGTGAAGCTGAAAGCCATTTTAATGAAGGCACCGGTGTTAGCAGCTCCAAATTTTAACCAAGCATTTAAAGCAGTCATCGATGCCGCTCACCTCAGGGGAAGGGCCGTCCTTCTCCAGGACGATGAATCAGGAGGAGAAAGACCAACCGGGTACTTCTCCAAAAAAACTGAACAAACATCAGAAATTTTATTCCACAGAAGGAGAAGAAATCCTCGGGTTTCAACTGACTCTCAAACACTATAGATACAGTGAGACCAGAGTGTATACCAACCACAAGCCTTTGACCTTTGTGGAAAAGTCAAAACGCTGAAAGCGGGCCTGTTCTGTTGAAGTTTGTTTCTCTGAACATATCACCTCGAAATTACCAGCATTGCCGGGAAATCGAATGTGATCATGAATACCCTGTCCAGAGATTCATTTAGAGATAATGAGATACTCCAGATCAAGACTAAATGAGTGACTGGAAGTGAATGTGTATTTTTGTTGTTTTGTGTTTTTACATATTGTAATTAGGTTAGGGTGCATTGACCTGAACAGGCGCCAGACTGTGGCAACCAAGGGAATTTCACAGTAACTTCATTGCAGTGTTAATGTAAGCCTTACTTGTGACTGATAAATAAACTTTAAAAACTTTAAATTAAAGTGAATCTCATTTCACTCCTTTATGATGGTGTGTTATGAGGCAATGGCCTTTACTTTTGAAGATATAATTTTTCGACTTTCAGCTGACTGGAAATTTTGGACTGAGAGACCGAACTGGTTAAAAATGCAAATTCACATTCCAAGGTAAAGGTGAGAAATAAATCACCCTCAGTGGAGTGGGAACAGAGGGGCATATCCTACAATCGATACCTGCCATAAGCAAACACCCTCAAAACTTCTCGGCAGTACACAATGGGTGAAGTGCTTCAAGGCAAGGCTGGGCAACCACTGGAGAGAGATTGCAAGTGACAAAGATGGTGTCAAGAAAGACTTCAGCAGAGGAAACAGGCTAAAGGCTGCTCTCTCTCCCTCGCTCACTTTTGGAATAAATGTGTCACCCAGTTCAAGAAACTGACTCTACCAGAGAAACGAGATCTCATAATAATTGCAACTTCAACCACTTCCAAAAAAACCAGTTGACCGTAACCAGCTGCAGCATTTAAAATCTAGCATCAAGCATCATTAAAAGATACTTAACGATATATTATTCTTTTTATCTCCAGAAGAACAGAGAAATTGTGCATTAACATCTTTGAACTATCTTATTCATGAATCCCTAAGGACCATCTAATGCAGCCTGAGACCAGCCAACTCATCAACCTACAAGACCCATATTTCAGTAACTTTCATAGGACTTAATGGCTGCTTAATATATCCTCCCACTCTATAACGTGTGTGTGTGTGAGTGAGTGAGTGTATGTGTGTGTGTGTGTGTCTGTGTGAGTGTGTGTGGGTGGGTGTGTGAGTGGGTGTGGGTGTGTGTGTGGGTGTGTGTGTGAGTGTGTGTGTGAGTGTGCGTGTGTGTGTGAGTGTGTGTGTGAGTGGGTGTGTGTGTGGGTGAGAGTGTGTGTAGGTGTGTGTGTGAGTGTGTGTGTGAGTGGGTGTGTGAGTGTGTGTGTGAGTGTGTGTGTGTGTCTGTGAGTGTGTGTGAGTGTGTGTGTGAGTGTGTGTGAGTGTGTGTGTGAGTGTGTGTGTGTGTGAGTGTGTGTGTGCGTGTGAGTGGGTGTGTGTGTGTGTGGGTGGGTGGGTGTGTGTGTGGGTGGGTGTGTGTGGGTGTGGGTGTGTGTGGGTGTGTGAGTGTGTGTGTGAGTGTCTGTGAGTGTGTGTGTGTGTGAGTGTGTGTGTGTGTGTGAATGGGTGTGTGTGTGGGTGTGTGTGTGTGGGTGGGTGTGTGGGTGTGTGTGTGAGTGAGTGTCTGTGGGTGTGTGTGTGTGAGTGTGTGTGTGAGTGTGCGTGTGTGTGTGAGTGTTTGACTGGCTCCTTATTGCTTACAGCTTAAATAGTGAAATACATTCTGATTTGGAAAAGGCACGTCCTCATGAAAAAGAAACTTAAACCTTTTTTTTGAGCAACCAGGGAGGTTGAATAGAAAGGAGCCGATTTACCCCTTCCCACCTGATTGCAGCAACAGAACTTCAATGTTAAAAACCCAGAGTGTGGAGGGATGGAAATACCTATGGATGCATGCACAAATAATTCCTCAAAACTGTGAATTTTAATAAGAGTGCCAGCTGAGGAGTGGTAGAATGTCTCCCCTCTTTTCCCACTCCCTTTTCCATTGCAACAGGGTTTTTTTAACAGGGTGCATTTGCTAATTCAGGAACTATTTAACCGTTTATGGGCTGTGACTATTAAAAAACACAGCCAGACAGTTTTCCTTGTAACCTTTTTTACAAAGAAAAGAGAATAGTATTTATTATACTTAAACAACCATCTGAAACAAAATAATAAAAATGCTCCAACTTTCATGCCACATACGCCCAAAGATTCGTTCATATACACACACACAGCTAAGTTGGAAAGTGGGAGCATAGATTAAGCAGTCCTGAAAGTCTAATAAAAGTTACTGATATATGAGTTTGTAGGTTAATGACTTGACTGGTTACAGGCAGTGCCTGATGGTCCCTCAGGATTCATTATTGAGATGGTTTAAAGAAGTTGATGGACTGTTTCTCTGTTCTTCTGGAGACAGAAATTTCTGAGTTGGTTCTTGAAAACACAACCTGTAGTAGGTGAATGCTCAAAGCAGTAGGCAGGGCTCAACCTTGCTGGATGGATGGAGAGAGAGAGAGCCAAAATCAGGAGTCCTTCGTCTTGGTTTCTCTTCCTCTTCTGTCTTGTGGCTTGGGGAAAAACAGTTTCTGAAAACAAAAGGCGGGTCTGTGAATATGTCACATGATCTCCTCTCCCCAGATTTATTGAAAAAGGTTATAACAAGTTGACTTTGTTATACTATGGCCAGAGAAGCCCCTTTCTCAGCCAGAATGCATTGTCCAAAGTGTCAATGTCTAATGTTTGTTCCAGGCCCAGTATTATAGCCTGGTGATTGTCTGGATGTTCTGTGAATGGGGTGAAGAGATAGTCCATTCACATTCCTTCCAGATCATTGTCTGGATTGGGGTTTTCTAGATAGGCTGACTCCTCTTTAATGAGTTTGGGATTTTTAAAGTACACTGATGCAAATGTTTGGCCATTTTAGCAGCTGTTGACTAAGTTCCTTTTTAAAAGAATCCTGCCATTCAGTCCTTTTAAAACTCCACCAGTGGTTTGCAGCCTAATAAATACATAAAGTCATTTTCGATATAAAGCATGGCTTTGTAACAGACAGGAGGGATTTTTAGCTAACCCAAAGAAGAATATTTTATATCACACTTCTCAGAGCTAGAAAAATTGAGAGAGTTAAAACTACAGTCCTGGAATGTTAAATAAATGGGGGTTGAAAGGCCAACGGGCTAAATCTAGCAGTGTAAATGTGGCAGAACAGGCATCTCATGCCTTCCCAAATTCTAAGGCCACAGCTAGGATAATTTATATGGCTGAGGTAGGCCTTCTGTGCCTGAAATTCATTCCGTGATGATTGTCCTGATCTGTTCATAGAATCCCTACAGTGGTGAAGGAGGTCATTTGGCCCATCGAATCTGCACCGACTCTTTGACGGGACATCCCACCCAGGCCTACTCCCTCAACCTCACATATTTGCCCCGCTAATCCCCCTAATCTACACATCTTGGGACACTAAGGAACAATTTAACACGGCCAATCCACTTGACCTGCACATCTTTGGACTGTGGGAGGAAACCAGAGCACCCGGAGGAAACCCACACAGACACGGGGAGAATGTGCAACTCCACACAGTGAGACACCGGAGACCGGAACTGAACTCGGGTCCCCGGCACTGTGAGGCAGCAGTGCTAACCACTGTGCCACAAAGCCGCCCTGTTGTTGTAAGGCACAGCATGACTAATCATGCCACTCGATGGATCTAGAGGCCCAATCCAGGGCGGTAGGCAAATGGAAAGTTTGAATGCTTCAAAATGCATTATTAAGATAGTTGATCAGAGATTGATTACCTTAGTCTCCGGGTAGCAGATGAAGACTTTCTGCCTCAACAGAATTCACACAAACTCTCAACTGCCTACAGTTCAGTTGATGTCTTCTAAGGGCATAGTGAGTAGAATTATCGGCAAAGCCCAGAATTTCCCAGACATGCCTCAACATGTAGGTTCGGGAGCTGAGGCCCATTTGCTTCTGCCCATGGCAATTTAAAATTAAACTTAGAATGGCGGCACGGTAGCACAGTGGTTAGCACTGCTGCTTCACAGCTCCAGGGACCTGGGTTCAATTCCCGGCTCGGGTCACTGTCTGTGTGGAGTTTGCACATTCTCCTCGTGTCTGCGTGGGTTTCCTCCGGGTGCTCCGGTTTCCTCACACAGTCCAAAGATGTGCAGGTTAGGTTGATTGGCCAGGTTAAAAATTGCCCCTTAGAGTCCTGAGATGCGTAGGTTAGAGGGATTAGCGGGTAAATATGTGGGGGTAGGGCCTGGGTGGGATTGTGGTTGGTGCAGACTCGATGGGCCGAACGGCCTCTTTCTGTATTGTAGGGTTTCTAAAAAAAAAAGATCCACCAAAAATTTCTGCTCCCAGGGAACAGTTTGATCATTCCATGCCCGAGCTCTGAATCAGAATATCAGGGCCTATGTTTTTAAGAACTAAGAACTCAGCTAAGTTGGCTTTTAGAAGCCAGACTGTCAAGGCTAAGAAGTGAATGTCTTCCAACAGATAAGAATGTAATGAAGTTCCTATCTCATCAAGTCTCAGAGAAACATACATTGTAATAACAAATAGTCAACTTGACCTTTGCCGGCTGATTAAAATTAAACAGCACAGCTCCCTGGCCTGTATCTGTGCAGCGTGAATGACAGTCATAAGGAGGTCTAATTATGGCACAGTGGTACGCCCCTATCGCTGGACCTGAAACTCCGGGTTCAAGTCCAACGCCAGGACTTGTTGGCCATGGAAGAAGTACTCAAAACATGATTCAACTGACTGGTAATCAGCTCTGGAATCCTTCCACCACTTCCCCCACCCTCCCCAAAGGGAAAAACAGTGTGGGTGTGAAGATACACTGAAAAACAGGCAGAAATATCTTGGAAATATCATCTTGAATAAATAAATAGATGGGAAAAGGGGTCGAACTGCAAAACTACTTGAAGAAAATATTGGTCTTTTCACACCTAAAGCATAAATCAAATGAAGCTACAGAAAATTGAAGGGAGTAATTGGAAATGATTGGGTTAGGAGATGTTGTGAGAAATCTAATAGGCTGTAATGTAATACCCTTCCCAAGTTGCGTTTAATCAGGCAGGATTGAGGGTGCCAGATGAGGACCCCGCTGTCTTCCTGCCTCTTCCCAGATTAAATCCAGTGGCTCCCCATTGAAGAGAAAGTGGGGGGGGGATTAAGTCCATGGTGGAAAGGCACATGGAAGGCCTTCCCATCCCGATGCCAATTAATGTCCTCTTAAGGGCCTTATCCTGCCACCACTGATTTTCAACCAGTGGTACGCAGAGTAGTGGCTTCATGAGGAATCTGAAAGCAAGTCCTGTCAGGCTTGTTTGCGGATGGACCTCTCGGGGGGAGAATCCTCGTTCAAAGGCAGTCAGTGCCTAACTGAGGGACCCGGCATTGGAAAGTAGGGATCCAATGACAGCCAACTCCCCCCACCTTTCTCTGACCTCCTTGTCCCCCTAGCCAGTGACCCCATCCCTGTGATATCCCCCCACCCCCCCCCCCCCCCCCCCCACCTTCATCACCTGTGATCTGAGTCACTTGGCAATCCTGCGCCCCTGGTGGTTGCATTACCAGCAGCTACCACCATGCCCCTGTTGGCACTGCCTTCAATGGGGAGCTGCTGGCCTCTGATTAGCCAGCAGTCCTCAGTGGGGGGAGTGTGGGTTGGATTTCCATCCTCTGAGGTCCTTGATTATAGGGTAGGCCTGATGCTAGTCACTTAATATGGCAGGAAGGCAGCGGGGTCCTCATCTGGCACCCTCGATCCTGCCTGATTAAATGCAACTGGGGAAGGGTATTACATTACACCCTATTATTCTCACAACATCTCCTAACTTAATTGTTTCCAATTACTCTCTTCAACTTTCTGTAGCTTTTTTTAAAATTTATATTGATTTCCCCAAAGGAGGTGACATCTGGCATCTCGCCAGCTTTCCAGCCAATGAGCAAGACCCTCGTTGCCTGGATTAATTTTGCCCATTTGGTTCATTCCATATTTTGGGAAGATCTCTATCATTGCAGCCAGTCTGTATTTCAGTGATGCACTGTCAAAGTCTATGACTTAGAAATGAGATCGTGTTTTCAACTTACATTTATTTAATTATCTATGATGGGGAATGATCGGTGCAATTGCAAAGAATGTTCATGCATACGTGAAAAAGCATGCAACTCTGAGCTGGATCGTGAAAGTAGGCAGCCATCACAACTAATACAACTCTCAAACTCTCTCCATTATACAGAAATCAGCTACTCCTCAGAGCTTGGTAAGGGCAGCACAGTGGCACAATGGTTAGCACTGCTGCCTCACAGTGCCAGGGCCCCGGGTTCAATTCCCGGCTTGGGTCACTGTCTGTGTGGAGTTTGCACGTTCTCCCCGTGTCTGCATGGGTTTGCTCCCACAGTCCAAAGATGTGTGAGTTAGGTTGATTGGCCGTGCTAAATTGCCCCTTAGTGTCAGGGGGACTAGCAGGGTAAATGGGGTTACAGGGATAGGGCCCGGGTGGAATTGTGGTTGGTGCAGACTCGATGGGCCAAATGGCCTCTTTTTGCACTGTAGGGATTCTATGATTCTCCTACACCCCTATTCAGCTGTACCATTTTACTCCTGTTCGGTTACAGATTCCTCCAGTATATAATTTGTCCCTTTCTTTCCCTTTTGATTTCAGAGAAGATATATTACTGCGATGGAAAATTCTCCACATGTTTGTACCTAAAGCAGAAAAATTGGCATCTTTCTTCATAATTTTCTTACGCTTCAGTCACAGCTCTTCAGAATCTATTTGTTAAAGCAAGTTTTCCCTCCCCTGTTGAGGGTTGCTGATCCATTCTCCAACCACTCGATTTTAACATGTTTCAGAGACCCAGCATTTTAAACCTGACAATGTCATTTGCAGTCCATTTTAAGTTTTGCACAAGATTTGCAACTGCCTTGCTGCAAAGTGCACCGAACCCAGAATAGAATGGAACACAAAATGATGCAATTGCAAAATGCAGCAACAAATAAACATGCAACATGTGACAGATGTTTCAACAGAATGCTGATTTGTTTTGTTACTTAAATAAGAAAAGATAGATTTTGCAAGTGTACCAAAATTTTCCAGAAAGTTTCATATCAGACGACAATGAAGTTCAAACTGTTTACAATGTCACGCATTGTGCCAAGCAATTTTGGACATGTTGTATGTCTTGCCTTTCCAAATTAATAATGAATAAATATGATTGTCAATGTTGAATTGTTCCTAAATAATTAAATGCTGGAATTGAGAGTAATTCCGCCCTTTATTGAGAACAATTCAGCCCATCATGAAATTTGCTCTGCCCTCAACGATCCATCAGTTATGTGACCGCCTGAATGCTCCATGACAACAGTAAGGCAGAAGCTTATCTTGACATGGAACAACTTCCAGAATACTTCCACCTAAAAGTAATTGTTGTATCCAGGCAGGCTTGTCCACGGGTATATGGAAAAATGCACACTTCCTTTAAAAAGAACATGGAGAATGGACAATCTGAGTTGTAACAAGATTGAGTCAAGGGGGTCAGGTGACTTCTTTCTTTTTGTCTGCTAATGTACTGGAAACAGCTCAAGGTTGGGCACACGGTGGCACAATGGTTAGCACTGCTGTCTCACAGTGCCAGGGACCCGGGTTCAATTCCGGGGTCACTGTCTGTGTGGAGTTTGCACATTTTCCCCGTGTCTGCGTGGGTTTCCTCCGGGTGCTCCGGTTTCCTCCCATACTCCAAAGATGTGCAGGTTAGGTTGATTGGCCATGTTAAATTGACCCTAGTGTCAGGGGGATTAACAGGATAAATATGTGGCGTTACAGGGATAGGGCCTGGGTGGGATTGTGGTCGGTGCAGACTCAATGGGCCAAATGGCCTCCTTCTGCACTGTAGGGATTCTATGATTCGAAGTTAGCCTGCTCGTCTAGTTGGGGCATTCAAATGTAAATGATCTTTTGGAACATTCCAAAGACATTAAAAATGCAACACGTATCTCCTGTGGATTTAACAGCTGTTATTGTCCAATTACCTACAGAATCTGTTGCACAATGACCTCACAGACTTAATGGCTGCAAAATGAAATTCCACAGAATTTGTGTGAGGAAAGATCATTCTATCACCGCTGATTTTCTTTCGAGGAAGAAAGTTCTTAAAGACTCACCACCCTCCGAGAGAAATAAGTTCTCCTCGTCTCTGTCTTAAATGAACGAGATTATGCCCTGTTTGTGAACAGAACTCCCACTCATCTGATGAAGGGGCAGCGCTCTGAAAGCTAGTGGCTTTTGCTACCAAATAAACCTGTTGGACTTTAACCTGGTGTTGTGCGACTTCTTACTGTGTTTACCCCAGCCCAACGCCGGCATCTCCACATCATTAAATGAACGACCCCTTATTTTTAAACAGTGACCCCTATTTCTAGACTCTCACACAAGGGGAAACATCCTCTCCACATCCACTCTGTCAATACCCCTCAGGATCTCACATGCTTCAATCAAGTTGCCTCTTACTCTTCTAAACGTCAGTGGATACGCCTTGTCCAATCTTTCCTCATAAGTTAACCCTCCCATTCCAGGTATTAGTTTAGTAAATCTTCTCTGAACCGTTTCCAATGTATTTACACCCTTCCTTAAATCCTTCCCTGTTTATTGTAATTTTCTTGAGTTACTCCCTCCCTTCCAATTCTTGATTTGCAGCTATTTCTGGAATGTTATTTGCACCCTCTACAGTGAAGACTGATGCAAAATACCTGTTCAGTTCATCTGTCATCTCCTTATTTTCCATTAGTAATTCTCCAGACTTAGGGCAGGATTCTCCAGCCATCCACACCAGCGGGATTCTCCGGTCTCGCTGCAGTGAATGGAGATTTGGCGAAGCACCAAACTTTCCATCCTCGCTGGCAGCAGGTGTGAACAGCTGGAGATTTCCGGCCTTAGTTTCTATATGACCAATGTTCACTTTGTTAACTCTTTCCCTTTTATAATATCTAGAGAATTCTTTATATCTCTGGCCAGCTTTATCTCGCACTCTAATTTTTCCCTCCTTAAATAATCTTTTTGCCATTCTTTACCATTTTTTATATTCTGTCCAATCTTCTGACCTGTCACCCATCACTGCACAATTGTATGTTTTTTTTTTTAAGTTTGATACCAGCTTTAAATGTTTTCGTTAAGCACGGATAGTCGGTCCAGTCCTTGGATTTTTTCTTTCTCGTTGGAATGTACCTATCCTGTTTATTCTGAAATATTGATGTGATTTGCTTTGATTTATTATTGTCACATGTATTAGCATACGGTGAAAAGTATTGGTTCTTGCACGCCATACAGACGAAGCATACCGTACATAGAGAAGGAAAGAAGAGAGTGCAGAATGTAGTGTTACAGCCATAGCTAGGGTGTAGAGAAAGATCAACTTAATATGAGGATGGTCCATTCAAAAGTCTGATGGCAGCAGAGAAGAAGCTGTTCTTGAATCAGTTGGTACGTGACCTCAGACTCTTGTATCTTTTTCCCGATGGACGAAGGTGGGAGGGAATGTCCGGGGCGCATGAGATCCTTAATTATGCTGGCTGCTTTTCTGAGGCAGCGGCAAGTGTAGACAGTGTCAATGGGTGGGAGGCTGGTTTGAGTGAAGCACTGGCTTTGTTCACAACCCTTTGTAGTTTCTTGCGGTCTTGGGCAGAGCATACCAAGCTGTGATACAACCAGAAAGAATGCTTTCTATGGTGCATCTATAAAAGTTGGTGACAGTCATAGCTGACATGCCAAATTTCCTTCATCGTCTGAGAAAGTAGAGACGTTGGTGGGCTTTCCTAACTGTAGTGTCGGCATGGGGGGACCAGGACAGGTTGTTGGTGATCTGGACACCTAAACACTTGAAGTTCTCGACCATTTCTACTTCATCCCCATTGATGTAGACAGTGGCATGTCCTCCACCATGCTTTCTGAAGTTGATGACTATTGTTTTAAATGCCTGCCATTGCATCTCCATTGACCCATCCCTTAACCTAATTTGCCAGTTCACTTTAGCTTGTTCCCCTTTCATGCCCACATAGTTGCCCGTCTTTAAGTTTAACATACTAGTCTTGGATGTACTCTTCTGTCCCTCAAACTGAATGTACAATTCAATCACATTATGATCACTGTTACCTGGGGGTGCCTTCATTATGAGGTCATTAATTAATCCTATCCGGTTGCACAATACTAGGTCTATTATAGCCTGCTCTCTAGTTGGCTCCATAATGTGCTTTTCTAAGAAACTATCCTAAAAGTTTTCTATGAACCTTTTGTCTCGGCTACACTTGCCTATCTGATTTTTCCAGTCCATATGTAGTTTGAACCCCCCCCATGATTATTGGTGTGCGTTGGTGGGGTTACCGAGGTGGCTGGTACTGCCTTAACTTTAAACAATACAAGACTCACAAGGCCAGTGTCTCAGTTTAAAGATGTAACTTTATTTGGACCAGCGGCCGCTAGGAAATGACCAAAAGGGTCAGGGCAGCTCTGAGATAGAGCAGCTAGACCTCTCCGATGAAATCTGATGTATACAATTCAAAACAGGTCAATTATAGGTTTTCTTATCAATTACTCCCACCTTTCATTAACTTTAAATCAATCATCTTCAGTATACATAAATCAACAATAATATCTGTCATACACCTTAGCCAATTGCATCTTACCCTCTGGCATAATGGCATTTTATTAGTCCGTAAAATCCGGAAGCTAACTCCTGTCTTGGCTGACTTACAGTGTGCCTTTCTGACAAGCTCCCATTATTTCTTCCTTCATACTCCATCCTACGACGTGGGTACAAATAGGAGAATATAATTTACAAATGACACCTGAGGTTCACTGGTATGTATTTAAGTGGTTTATGAGGACAGAGTGCCTGGACACTCCTCTATTATGGCATCTGCAACTTGTCTCCAGTCCTCAATTAGAAATTTGGCAACATTTTTGACACTTACAATTTAACAACGTAGGTGTCTCCCTATGTTGTCACGTTAATTTCCCAATAGTTCTCCCTGATTTGGTCTGATCTTACAACAAGCAGAATTACCAAGTGACATTACAAAGCAAAGAACAGCACTGAAAAGTGAGGAGAGGAAAAGAGAGCCATTGTCTTTGGGAAAGAGCCTCAAGCATCGCAGGTGTAGCTGTTAGGGGTATGTGAGGGCTGCCTACCATAGTACACCAAGGGGTTGGTAAATGTGTAGTGCCCCTCAAGCTATATACTTGACGCTGAATTTATACAATAAGTATCAAATGCATTGCATTTACATTGAGGTACCTCGTGGTGCAACATGCCTAATGGAGAAAAGTTGAATTTTACTGTACTTTCCGAAATGTTTTGAAATGATGATCTATTCTTCTCAGACATACGTGCCATAGTACACCAACGGGTTGGTAACTGTGGAACATCTTGGCTCTACGCTCGACATTGAATGTATACATTAAATATCATATTGAATTGAAAGATTTCAAGAGTGCAATTCTTGAAATGAAGAAAAGTTGAATGTTATTACACTTTCTGTAATATGCAATTTGAAGTGTTTTGGAATGTACTTTCATTGATTTTACAACCAGAGTATATTTTTGGGGAAAATAAAATCTATTTAAATTGGAACTCTGTTAAAAAGATACAATAACTTTGCTGTTCCTTCACCATCGCGGAATCAAAATCCTAGAAATCTCTATCTAACCCGATGGCGGAAGGACATTGACCACATGGGTGGCAGCAGTTTAAGAAGAGGGCCCACCACAAGGGCAGCAACAACAACAACTTGCATTTATAGGAACTAAAGATGGGCGATAATTATCAGCCTTGACATTGATGCCCACATTCTTTCTAAAGCTTCTCAATGGTGAATATACTTGGTTGGTACTCGGATTTTTTTCACAACATTGCGGTCTTGGTTTTAAAATAATAAATGTGTGCTGCCTATGAACTATTTTAAGCTCCTGTAATCATACTGCCTGTTGTCGTGCCTAATGGGATAATAGAGAAACATTAGTCAACTAAGTTGGTTCAGCATCGAAGATCCTAATGAAGTATTTTATACCCAGCTGTTGAATCCATCCAAAACCTTTTTTATGTCTAAGTAATAAAGATCTTCAAATTATACCCTTACCCAAAGGATCAAATTCCCCCAGGTAAGACTTAATTGTAAGACAGCGGTTTGAACAGGTAACTCTTCATCTAATAAGACACTCCTATATGAATCCCATAAGGTGCTACTCTCTTTTGCAATAGAACCCACAACAACATGGCTGGAGGCATCTAATTTCCAAAGTAATGTCTCAGAAAGAAAACTACTGAAGCAATAATGAATGGAGCAGATGTATTTAACAAGTTATACTATCATCTCAGTTGCAGTGCAATTCTAAACCTAATCTGATAACAAGAAGTGTAGAACGACTGGTGAGGTTGCTCGATCTCTTGCCCATAGCTTCAGCAGAAGGTCAGAAGAACCTCCTCAAAAAAGAACAGTAAAAATGTTTTTGCTGAATTGTATTGAATTTATCTCAGAAACAGTGTTTTTCCATTCCAGATGGTGTGTGTAAGATGCTGGGATGTAGATGAGAGACTCAGGGTAGAACTTTCTGATCTCCCTGGTGGCAAATTTGGAGGCAGGAAGAGCGTGTAATTGGGTGGGATAGAATCCTGCTGCCCTCTCACCTCCGCCAGGATTATGATATGAAAGGCCCACGGTCGATCTTCCCACCCCACTGTCTATTGAGGTCCTTAAGTGGCAAATTATTGGCCGTCATCCTTCCGTTGTTGGTATTAACCTAGCAACAGGCGGCCTATCACCCTGCAGTCTGCACGGCGGCTAAAAACCATGCAGCCAGCTTGCCACTTCCAGCCCTGGTGGGGGAGGGCATGGAGAAGTCCCTCAATCAAAGGTACTCAACGCCTGACCAAGGAACTGGACATTGGGAAGGGGGGTGCCTGCTGAGAACCACCCCACCCTCCGCCTTTACTGCTGAGCCCTCTACGACCCTAACCCCATCACTCCCACCCCGCTAAACACTCTTCCGCTCCCCCCAGGTCACTTACCTGTTGCCTGGATTGCTCTGAGATATTTGTAATTGATTTTTTGGCGTTGTCAAATTAAGAAATGGTGTGGAAGACGGTTATTTTCTCAATAGTAGAGCATCCCCAATAATTATCCCATATTAGGTGAGAAGATTCCTTTATTATAATTAGGTTTCCCATTCAATTTCTAAGAAATGTTTTTCTGACTTTATTCTTGAAAGCCTCGGGTTAGATAACAGTTAAATTTGTCGAACTGCTTGGTCAACCTATTGCATCCAGGAAGATAATCAAGCT
The DNA here is from genome assembly GCF_964213995.1 of Mustelus asterias. Classification (NCBI taxonomy): domain Eukaryota; kingdom Metazoa; phylum Chordata; class Chondrichthyes; order Carcharhiniformes; family Triakidae; genus Mustelus; species Mustelus asterias. The sequence goes on along the minus strand of NC_135826.1, from coordinate 28,158,456 downwards.
TGGGGCCTCGTGTTCCTTTATCAGTTTGTGGTTTTACTTATCCAAACTGGCATTGTACTTTAGTGTTAGTTGTTATTGCAAGAACCCTTAGGACAGTGGCTTCTCGATGTGTGTAATCTTTATTGACAATGTTATGTTGGTGTGAAGGGAGTTAACCATGTACATGTGTTGCTCTTAGAAAATGCAGCTTGCTCTCAGTTTTACTGAAAAGTAATTCTTAAATTAATTTCTTGTATCCATCCCATATATTACAGCCCTTATTCCTTTACACCGAATCCTCTCAGCCTGTGACCTCTGATCTCCAGCTACTCAAGTCAAGGAGGGTGCACCTTAAAGTTTATTAGTGTCTCAAGCAGGCTTACATTAACACTGCAATGACGTTATTGTGAAAATCCCCTAGCCGCCACACTCCAGCGCCTGTTCGGGTACACAGAGGGAGAATTCAGCATAGCCAATGCATCTAACCAGCACGTCTTTCAGACTGTGGGAGGAAACTGGAGCACCCGGAGGAAACCCATGCAGACCCAAGGAGAACGTGCAGACTCCGCACAGACAGTGACCCAAGCTGGGAATCTAACCTGGGTCCCTGTCGTTGTGAGGCAGCAGCACTAACCACTGTGCCACCGTGCTGCCTCACAGCAGGGGGCCCATAGCAGGCTGACTTCTTCTAAGTCCTGGGCCTCCAGAGGACACCCACCAAAGTCATCTCAAGCAACAGGACATAGGCTGTGGATGTTGGGGCTGCACACAGGAGTAGTAACAGTGTGTGAAGTTAATAAATTATGAAAGCACACTGATAGCACAGGTGCTCATTCACCGTATATATAACATACCTTTGTAAATTCAATTTGATTTTACAACCTAACATCCCAGTACGTAAACACCACTTGCTCATGGTTCCATGTGCCATCGTGTCCCAAGGGTAACCTAAGTGCCCACTCCTCAATTATTTCTATACCCCAAATTCATGTTATGTTCTGCAAAGTCTTGTTATCTCATCCCTTGTGTCATTTAAGGGAGATATGGCAAGCCAAAGTCTGAAAGTGCATGTAGATAGAGAAATGCTTTACAACACGCAATTGAATGATGTGCATTCCTGGGTCTTTGAGGGAGGGTGACAGCTAATGCTGAGGCATCAGCACTGAGCTGCGCTGCTTATGAGTGTGAAAGCAAATGCAATGGATGTATTATGTTCACTGCAACCAAGTTCATGCTTCAACGGCTGCTGGAAGTGTCATGTGCTGGTAGCAAAGACTATACACCACGCAGTTGACTCAGATTGTGCTGCCTTTCACATTGCACAGGCATTTGTGTGGTGACCTTTCCAACACTGATCTCTTCATTGTCCTTTTGTTATCCTTGAGGGTTAATAGTCCCAGGTTAGATGATGAGCTTGCTGGAGATGTCAATGATTGCGAAGGACTTCCTGATCACTTCCAAGTCACTGATGGACAGATATGTGAACTTGTCACTTTGTTTAGACCTTACTTCTGCTGGGACTTAGTGGCAATCATTTGCTGTGGGCTTATTTTCTGTTTCCTGCCACTGCAATGGCATCCTCATGTGGAACGTCTCCATCCTGGCACTCCTCAGATCCTGGCACTTCCAAGTCCTCCACATCTGAGTAAATCTGTGCCTCATCAATTACTCCCCCTGGCAAGTGTTAGGACTGGTCCCTCTGAGGTGCTGAGGGATGTAAGTATCCAAGTGCACAGAACCATAGAATTCCTACAGTGTAGAAGGAGGCCAATCGGTCCATCGAGTCTACAATGACTCTCCGACAAAGCATCTTATCTAAACCCCATAACCCTGTGCATTTACCCCACTAATCCCCCTAACCTACATATCTTGGGACACCAGAGGGTAATTTAGCACGGCCAATCCACCTAACCTGCACATCTTTGGATTGTGGGAGGAAACTGGAGCAACCAGAGGAAACCCACGCAGACACAGGAAGACTCACAAAAAGCCAGCACATAGGTACAGCGGGTAATGCAGCTTGCTTGGGAAAGCAGATGGAATGTTATCGTTTATTGCGAGGGGAATTGATTACAAAATTGAGGTTATGCTTCAGTTGCACAGGGCCTTGATGAGATCACATCTGGATTATTGAATACAGTGTTGGTCTCCTTATTTAAGGAAAGATGTAAATGTGTAAGAAGCAGTTCAGAGAAAGTTTGCTGGACTAATACCAGGAATGGGTGGGTTGCCTTATGAGGAAAGGTCGGAGAGGTTAGGTTTGTATTCCCACTAGAGTTTAGTGGCTTGATCGAGACCTTTATGTTTCCTGAGGGGTATTAACAGGATAGATGTGGAGAAGATGATCCCTCTTGTTGGAGAATCTAGAACTAGGGGTCACTGCTTTTTTTTATTCATTCGTGGGATATGGGCGTCGCTGGCTGGCCAGCATTTATTGCCCATCCCTAGTTGTCCTTGTTTAGAGGGCAGTTGAGAGTCAAGCACATTGCTGTGGCTCTGGAGTCACGTGTAGGCCAGACCAGATAAGGACGGTGGATTTTCTTCCCTAAAGTGAAGCAGATGGGTTTTTCCGATAATCGACAATGGTTTCGTGGTCATCAGTGGATTCTTAAATCCAGATTTTTCTTTTACTGAATTCAAATTCCACCATTGGTCGTGGTGGGATTTGAACCCAGGTACCCAGAACATTAGCTGAGTTTCTGGATTAATAGTCTCGCGATAATACCACTAGGCCATCGCCAACTGCCTTAAAAATAAGGGGTTGCTCATTTAAGACAGAGATGAGTAGAAATCTCTGTCGTCCAATGGGACCCTCTGGTACTCTCTTCCTCAAAAGGCAGTGGAAGCAGAGACTTTTATTTTTAAGACTGAGCTAGACAGTCTGGAATGAGCCACTCGCACAGAAATTCGGAGCGGCTGTGAGTTTAAGGGTCACGGGCAGTTGATGTGGTGCCAGCCCTTGTAGGATCTGGCAGAGGTGGTCCAGCATCCCCTGGGACAGATGCAACCTTCTATGCCTCTGCATCTCTGACAGCTGCAGTTAATAAATAACTAATGCCATTATTTAGTGGCATTCTTATCTTTACATCTCCTGTTGTCAGCCCACTAACTCACCTTAAGAATTGCAGCTGCAGGAATTAAATGTGTTCTGAGAACATCCGCCATTGCTTTGAAGATATTTAGAATATAGAAAAAATACAGCACAAACAGGCCCTTCAGCCCACAAGTTGCGCCGGTCATGTCCCTTATATACAGGCTTACCTATAACCCTCAATCCTATTAAATTCCATGTATTCATCCAGAAGTCTCTTAAAAGACCCTATCGAGTTTGCCTCCACCACCACTGACGGCAGCTGATTCCACTCACCCACCACCCTCTGAGTGAAAAACTTACCCCTGACATCTCCTCTGTACCTACTCCCCAGCACCTTAAACCTGTGTCCTCTTGTAGCAGCCATTTCAGCCCTGGGAAAAAGCCTCCGAGAATCCACCCGATCTATACCTCTCAACATCTTGTACACCTCTATCAGGTCACCTCTCATCCTTCGTCTCTCCAAGGAGAAAAGACCGAGCTCCCTCAGCCTATCCTCATAAGGCATGCCAACCAATCCAGGCAACATCCTTGAAATCTTCTCTGCACCCTTTCAATCATTTCCACATCCCTCCTGTAATGAGGCGACCAGAACTGAGCACAGTACTCCAAGTGGGGTCTGACGAGGGTCTTATAAAGCTGCATCATTATCTCCCGACTCCTAAACTCAATCCCTTGATTGATGAAGGCCAGCACACCTTACGCCTTCTTAACCACCTCCTCTACCTGCGAGGCTGATTTAAGAGTCCTATGGACCCGGACCCCAAGGTCCTTCTGATCCTCTACACTGCTAAGAGTCTTACCCTTGATATTATACTCCTTCATCCCATTTGACCTGCCAAAATGGACCACTACACATTTATCTGGGTTGAAGTCCATCTGCCACTTCTCCGCCCAGTCTTGCATCCTATCTATGTCACGCTGCAGCTTCTGACATCCCTCCAAACTATCCACAACACCACCAATCTTCGTGTCGTCGGCAAACTTACCAACCCATCCCTCCACTTCCTCATCCAGGTCATTTATGAAAATGACAAACAGCAAGGGTCCCAGAACAGATCCCTGGGGCACACCACTGGTGACCTCTGTTGATATCAGTGTCATACGTGTTCGTGCAGTGAAATATCAAAGCTGGCATGCATGTTGCTCTGTATTAGTACCTGTTACTGGTGCAGTTTCATATGTAAGGTCAAACTACTGAATGGAGTTTGATCATGAATAATTGTGTCACAGTGCCCCCAAATGGCATTGTTAGTAAATACAATGTTGCTGCGACGAATTCCAAGTGTGGGTGAATGTTAATAAACAGTTCCTTTATTTGGTATTTTTAACCATCACAGCACACTGGATCCGGTGGGGGGGGGGGGGGGGGGGGGGGAAAGGCACCCAGTGTTCACTTCCTCATTGCTTTCTGGGACACAGAGAGCGGCACGGTGGCCGGGTTCAATTCCCAACTTTGGGTCACTGTCTATGTGGAGTTTGCACGCTCTCCCCATGTCTGCAAGGGTTTCCTCCAGATGCTCCGGTTTCCTCCTATAGTCTGAAAGATGTGCTAGTTAGGTGCATTGGCCATGCTAAATTCTCCCTCAGTGTATCCGGACAGATGCCGGAGTGTGGCGACTAGGGGATTTTCACAGAAATTCCATTGCAGTGTTAATGTACTACTTGTGACTAATAAAATAAACTTTAGGGAAAGAAAGTGTGGAACACCCCCCCACCCCCCAACCCCTGCAAATGAGCATATGGACCCCCCCCCACCAACCTTTGAATATAGTCTAAACGACAGAGACCACAATATGGTGATATTAATTATCGGATAATGCGTCTATCCATTGACTCAAACAAACCTATATCCAGCTCCCAATTCAAACATCTAATTGCTATTAACACCTAATATTAAAGTTGTAGTGCGGACGAAGGGTGTTATCTGGCCAATTTAACTGGAATTTGTAATCACGAGTCAAAACACAAAATCCTTAGTCACAATTTTGGCAGAGAGAAACGTAGCAATGGAGAATGAAAGCTTTTTAATTCCTTCTTGGGATGTGAGCTTCACTGGCATCATTTGTTTCCCATCTCGAACTGCTCTTGAACAGAGTGATTTGTCAGGGGTAAATATGTGGAGTTACGGGTTGGTGCAAACTAAATGGGCCGTATGAAAGCGTAGAATCCCTACAGTGCAGAAGGAGGCTATTCGGCCCATTGAGTCTGCACTGACAACAATCCTGCCCAGGCCCTACCCCCATAACCCCATGCATTTACCCTGCTAATCCCCCCTGACACTAAGGGCAATTTAGCATGGCCAATCCACCTAACCTAATCTTTGGACTGTGGGAGGAAACCAGAGTACCCGGAGGAAACTCACACAGATACAAAGGAGAATGTACAAACTCCAAGTCACCCTAGGCTGGAATTGAACCTGGGTCCCTGGCGCTGTGAGGCAGCAGTGCTAACCACTGTGCCACCATATCACGGTTGGTGTCTTTGTGTGATAAATGAGGCAGGAACTTTATTGAGAACACACATAATGGTTTATTTATTAGTCACAAGTAGGCTTACATTAACACCGCATTGAAGTTACTGTGAAAATCCCCTAGTCGCCACACTCCGACACCTGTTTGGGTACACTGAGGGAGAATTTAGCATGGCCAATACACCTAATCAGTACGTCTTTCAGACTATGGGAGGAAACCGGAGCACCCGGAGGAAACCCACGCAGACACATGCAGACTCGACACAGACAGTGACCTAAGCCGGGAATTGAACCCAGGTCCCTGGTGCTGTGAGGCTGCAGTGCTAACCACTGTGCCACCGTGCCACCCTTAGACGTTTACAGACTTGTCGCCATCTTATGAGCCGGAAGGAGCACTGGTGCCACCCTCCCATTGATTGACAGGAGGGAGGGGCATTAAGTGCCATTATTACACCTAGCAAGCTGAAAAGAACGATAGCGATATAAATGTAGACTTAAAAGAGGTACTTTACGCAGAAACTATGACTGTGCTGCATAGACATATGATTTAAATGTTTGGTCAATATCTGTTGCTCAGGAGGTTTAGGCTATACTCAACAGGAATAAATGATGTAAACAGAAGATTATGGACAATATTTCAAATTTGCTGAAATTTTAGTGGGAGAACTTCAACATGAGGAATGTACTGCTATTTCAGAACTTTGGACATCTGATTGCTATTGTTGATGTTTCAGTGAGCAGATTCTTACCATAAGGCAGATGACCTTACTTTGTGTTCCACTTTGTAATGAAGGTTTTAATCCAGACAGAAAGGAATAATCCAGGAACAGGTAGATAAGAGATAACAGATAGATAAGGTTTGCTTATCTATGGGTGTAACTTGTGTTTGCAATGCTAGTGAAGGTGCAATTTTTATTTCAGGCTGATAAATTCTGCGTTCTGGCATTTACTCTGCTTGGGAATGTAGTCTAATGTGGAAACTCATATTCCATTGTGAATCTCTTGATTTGAACTTTGTCAGGCTGCAAGAATGCATTAATGAAAGCAGAACGTCTCTGATGCGCGATTAATTCACTCAGGAGGCTGGATCGTACCCGGGAAATAAAGGCTTTTATTAGCAACAAGAATAGAGCATACTGCTTAACAATACAATCCCAGACTAAAGGGTCACTAGGAAGTGCAGTGACCTTTATACTCCTATAGGAAGGCGGAGCCAACCGGAGTGTACCACAGAACAATACCAACAGGTGGAACACCCCAACCCTAACCCCAACAGTAACAAGAGTAACATATGTACAAGTACCCATAGTGATAACCATCCATGGTTCAGTACCCATAGTGGTAACCATCTATGGTTCACCACAGTCTCAAAATTCAACACTGTATCTGATTACATTCATTCGGTCAGTGAATATGCCTTTAGAGAGTGGCACGGTGGCACAGTGGTCAGCACTGCTGCCTCACAGCACCAGGGAGCCGGGTTCGATTCCAAGCTTGGGTCACTGTCTTTGTGGAGTCTGCACATTCTCCCCGTGTCTATGTGGGTTCCAGTTTCCTTCCACAGTCCAAAGATGTGCGGGTTAGGTGGATTGGCCAGGCTAAATTGACCCTTAGTGTCAGGGAGACTAGCTTGGGTAAATGCATGGGGTTAAAGGGATAGGGTTTGGGTGGGATTGTGATCGGTGTAGATCCGGTGGGCTGAATGGCCTCCTACTGCACTGTAGGATTCTATGAGAGGACATCCTAAACTTGATTAAAGAGCTATGTAAATCAATTCTTTTTATTCATTCGTGGGACATGGGTGTCGCTGGTTGGCCAGCATTTATTGTCCATTCCTAGTTGCCCTTGTTCAGAGGGCAGTTGAGAGTCAACCACATTGCTGTGGCTCTGGAGTCACATGTAGGCCAGACCAGGTAAGGACAGCAGATTTCCTTCCCTAAAGGACATTAGTGAACCAGATGGTTTTTTTCCGACAATTGACAATCGGTTCCTGGTCATCAGTAGATTCTTAATTTTTTATTGATTCAAATTCCACCATCTGTTGTGGCAGGGTTCAAACCAGAGTCCTCAGAACATTAGCTGAGTTTCTGGATTAATAACCTAGCAATAATACCACTTGGCCATCACTTCCCCATGCTCAAGGACTTCCCTAATAATATCAAGTTATACACCTTCTGCCCCAGGTGACATCCTCAGTCATTTGAGGGTTGCCAAACCCTGATTTATGCCATGATTTTATTTCAGGGCTGGGTGAAAAGGCAGGCCCCACATCTACCTCAGGCAGAGGAGGGATCAAACTCTGAGCAGTTAGTATTATTCAGAACCACACACTAACCACCTGGTAAACTGAGCTAAGCAGCGCACCCTGAGTTATACATGATGCATCTTAAGTTCATCCCTTAATTATGTTTTCATACTTCTTTTAAAACAATTAAAATGAGATTCCAATCTTTGCAACAGGTCAAAGGTTATGCTGTTCTGGAATCTGGAGTCAGCGAATAAACTGAACCAAACCCTGACATAGTCCCTTCTCACTGTGCCAAGTAGACTTAGTTCAAATAGTAAAACAGTAGAGCTGTATTACCAAGATTGCTGACATTGAAAATTGAAAAACAAACCTTACCTTGATCCCTGGATCCACTTCTCAGGCTTGGTACCTCACCCATCCGCACCCTCTCTAGGGTTTGTGTGCACGCTTCTGGAGGCCAGTATGTCTCATCTGACTCGTACAGGGCTTAGCAACCCATAGCTGCAAAACCACACACGGCCAAAGTACATGGTCTTTAAAAAAAGACCACATTTTGTTTGGAGCTCAGAATTCTTTGTCACATACTTACTGAAAGACACTTGTGGCATTCTCTCCACCATCAGATTTACATAAAGGCAAAATACTATAGGTGCTGGAATCTGAAACATAGAACATAGAGCAGTACAGCACAGAACAGGCCCTTCGGCCCATGATGTTGTGCCGAGCTTTGTCTGAAACCCAGATCAAGCTATTTCCTCCCTATCATCCCGAAGTGTTCCATGTGTCTATCCAATAGCTTCTTAAATGTTCCTAAAGTTTCTGACTCCACTATCCCTGCAGACAGTCCATTCCACACCCCAACCACTCTCTGAGTAAAAAACCTACCTCGGACATCCTTCCTATATCTCTGTGGTGAACCATCGTTGGTTCCCACTGGATAGTACTGAGCCAGGGTCTGGCCAGTACTACAAGTATGTACATATGTTGCTGTTGGGTTAGGGATGGGTTGTGCTACTTGTTGCTGTTGGGGTTAGGGTGGGGTTGTTACACCTTTGTATTGTAGTGTTGTGGTACATCCCAGTCAGGCTCCGCCTCCTGGGAGAGGTATAAAGGTCCCTGCTCTGGCTGGGACCCCTCAGTCTGGGATCGTGTATATAATTGTTGGCTGCTTCGTTACAGCAAATAAAAGCCTTTATTTCCTGAGCATCAAGCCTCGGGTATGATAACGCGCATCAATCTCCCACCATGAAACCTATAGTTATGCCCCCTAGTTACCGCTCCATTCACCCGAGGAAATAGTCTTTGAACGTATACTCTATCTATCCCCCTCATCATCTTATAAACCTCTATCAAGTCTCCTCTCATCCTCCTCCGCTCCAAAGAGAAAAGCCCAAGTTCCCTCAACCTTTCCTCATAAGACCTACCCTCCAAACCAGGCAGCATCCTGGTAAATCTCCTTTGCACTCTTTCCAGTGTCTCCACATCCTTCTTATAGTGAGGTGACCAGAACTGCACGCAATATTCCAAATGTGGTCTCACCAAGGTCCTATACAGTTGCAGCATAACCCCAGAGCTCTTAAACTCAAACCCCCTGTTAATAAAAGCTAACACACTATAGGCGTTCTTCACGGCTCTATCCACTTGAGTGGCAACCTTCAGAGATCTGTGGATATGAACACCAAGATCTCTCTGTTCCTCCACATTCTTCAGAACCCTACCTTTGACCCTGTAATCCACATTCAAATTTGTCCTACCAAAATGAATCACCTCGCATTTGTCAGGTTAAACTCCATTTGCCATTTTTCAGCCCAGCTTTGCATCCTATCTATATCTTTTGCAGCCTACAATAGCCCTCCACCTCATCCACTACTCCTCCAATTTTGGTGTCTTCAGCAAATTTACTGATCCACCCTTCAGCCCCCTCCTCCAAGTTATTTATAAAAATAACAAATAGCAGAGGACCAAGCACTGATCCCTGTGGCACTCCGCCGGTAACCGGTTTCCAGTCTGAAAATTTTCCATCCACCACCACCCTCTGTCTTCTGTTGGATAGCCAGTTACCTATCCAATTGGCCAAACTTCCCTCTATCCCACACATCCTTACTTTCTTCATAAGCCTACCATGGGGGACTTTATCAAATGCCTTACTAAAATCCATGTATATGACATCAACTGCACTACCTTCATCAACACACTTAGTTACCTCCTCAAAAAATTCTATCAAATTTGTGAGGCAAGACTTGCCCTTCACGAATCCGTGCTGACTATACCGGATTAAGCTGCATCTTTCTAAATGGTCGTAAATCCTATCCCTAAGGACCTTTTCCATCAACTTACCGTCCACCGAAGTAAGACTAACCGGCCTATAATTACCAGGGTCATTTCTATTCCCTTTCTTAAACAGAGGAACAACATTTGCCACTCTCCAGTCCTCTGGCACCACCCCCATGGACAGTGAGGACCCAAAGATCAATGCCAAAGGCTCTGCTATCTCATCCCTTGCCTCCCAAAGAATCCTAGGATATATTTCATCAGGCCCAGGGGACTTATCGACCTTCAGTTTATTAAAAATTGCTAGTGCATCTTCCCTCCGAACATCTATTTCCTCCAGCCTATTAGCCTGTAACACCCTCTCTTCCTCAAAAACATGGCCCCTCTCCTTGGTGAACACTGAAGAAAAGTATTCATTCATCACCTCTCCTATCTCTTCTGACTCCATGCACAAATTCCCACTGCCGTCCTTGACCGGCCCCAACCTCACCCTGGCCATTCTTTTATTCCTCACATAAGAGTAAAAAGCCTTGGGGTTTTCCTTGATCCGACCCACCAAGGACTTCTCATGCCCCCTCCTAGCTCTCCTAAGCCCCTTTTTCAGCTCATTTCTTGCTAACTTGTAACCCTCCATCGAGCCAACTGAACCTTGTTTTCTCAACCTTACATACGCTGCCTTCTTCCTCTTGACAAGACATTCAACCTGTTTTGTGAACCATGGTTCCCTCACTCGGCCATTTCCTCCCTGCCTGACAGGGACATACCTATCAAGGACACGCAGTATTTGTTCCTTGAAAAAGTTCCACTTTTCATTAGTGCCTTTCCCTGACAATTTCTGTTCCCATCCTAGGCTTCCGAATTTCTGCCTAATCGAATCATAATTACCTCTCCCCCAATTGTAAACTATGCCCTGCCGTATGGCCCTCTCCCTCTCCATTGCAATAATGAAAGACACCGAATTGTGGTCACTATCTCCAAAGTGCTCTCCCACAACCAAATCCAACACTTGGCCCGGTTCATTTCCCATTACCAAATCCAATGTGGCCCCACCTCTTGTTGGCTTATCCACATATTGTGTCAGGAAACCCTCCTGCATACACTGCACAGAAACTGCCCCATCCGAACTATTTGACCTACAAAGGTTCCAATCAATATTCGGAAAGTTAAAGTCCCCCATGACAACTACCCTGTGACCTCCACACTTTTCCATAATCTGCTTAGCAATTTCTTCCTCCACATCTCTATTGCTATTTGGGGGAAACAAAAACAGAAAATGCTGGAAAATCACAGCAGGTCTGGCAGTGTCTGGGGAGAGAGAGAAGAGTCAGTGAAACCCAACATTAACTGGAGGAACATCACCTCACCTTCCGACTGAGCACTTTACAGCCTTCCGGACTGAACATTGAGTTCAACAACTTCATAGCATGAACTCTGTCCTCCACCTTCACCCCATTTCCATTTATTTTATTTCTTCTTTTCATCTTATTCATTCATTTTTATTGTTTTATATTCTTATTTTTATTTTTTCATTTCTAAAAATCACTTTCCATCTTGTTCTACCACCATCCACCCCCGCCCCCCCCCTCCGTCCCCCGTTACTCCACTAGGACCATCTGCCACATTCCTACACTCTGCCATTTACACATTCCCAATCGCTTAATGGACGCTATTCACACCATTCTCAGCCTTTATCACCACCATTTCCATTCCTTTTGTCTTTTTGTCTATGCCATTCCTACCAACTACAACCCTCCCTTCACCCTCACAGTATAAGTCTTGCCTGATTTTCCTCTGTCTTCAGCTCTGACGAAGGGTCATCCAGACTCAGAACGTTGACTCTATTCTCTCTCCGCAGATGCTGTCAGACCTGCTGAGATTTCCCAGCATTTTCTCTTTTTTTTGTCAGATTCACATAGCCTCGTCAGCAAATGTTTTCAAGCACGAATTCCATAAAGGAGACAGTGAATTGAACGATAAAAATTCACAGTTCTGTTCGGAAATGAGAATGACGGCACGCTGGACAGATATTGAACAAAAGCTCCAAAGAAATTCAGCTGCTGAAATTGTAATAACGTCAGTTAATCTTTTCACTTCCAGAAGGAGACCACATTGAATGAATGGCTCATTTAGTCATTTTAAGCTTTTATGAACATTGTGTGAGAATCATTCAACTAACAACCGTTTTTTCTAAACCTTTAAAGATGTGCGGGTTAGGTCGATTGGCCATGCTAAAAAAAAAATTGCCCCTTACTGTCCTGAGATGCGTAGGTTAGAGGGATTAGTGGGTAAGTGTGTAGGGATATGGGGGTAGGGCCTGGGTGGGATTGTGGTCGGTGCAGACTCGATGGGCCCAATGGCCTCTTTCTGCACTGTAGGGTTTCTATGATTTCTATGATTTAAAATGTTGTTGATAATAAAATGCCCTCTTTCAATAAATATATTTATTAGTGCCAGTAAAATAAAGTTGTACAGAAATCCATAAATGTGTCACAGTGACATGCTGACTCCTACTTCACAGAGAACTACATGTGTCCTGCCAATGAACGGGCACATCATGGGGTTCATTAAAACTGGAATGATTGTCTCAGGCCCCCTCTAGGTATTTGGCCGGGTTTTCACTTTTACCTTACATCCGAGGTGAGCAGCCAATCAGCACCTCGAAGGTTCCTTGACCTCTGCCGCCCGGGTGAAGAGATGCAAAAACTGAAACGTTCCTGACCTGATCAATTGGTGGGGGCTCGCTCCTTCCGTGAATGGGGTCTCGGGAAGGGTGGCCAAGGGTTGGGCAGGCAGGGAGGGGGTGGGGCTGACTGCAACAGGGCTTTATTACTCTGTCCTCAGTGTGGGAGAGACATAGCACAGCCATTCTCACACTCCACAGGAATGAAGCACTGGGTGTGTGCGAGGGTTTACATAGCCTGGTGGCATTACATGACAGGATGAAGGCTCTGTGAGTAAACGGACCGGTTTTTATAATTGTTACCAACATACAATGTCTACTTTCACCCATGCCAACTAGGTGCCTATTATTTCTTACTCTTCCTCATTCTCCCACTAAATCCACGTGCTTTCCCAGGATCCGCAACTGAGGTTGAGGAGACCTGCTGACTTCCACACCCTGCTGCCTGAGATTACCTTGGCGGGCATCCCCTGGGGGGCCTGGACCTTGAGGGCCTGGCCTGCTTTCAGACAGCGCAGTTGTTGTTGTGCTGCCTTCATTGGTGTGTGAGGCTGGAGGAGTGTCGCTCACAGGAAGTGGAGACTCAGGTAGACTGGACAACCCCAGGGTCTCATGGGTGAAATGCCCCGGGCTGTGAACTAGACAATCCTCATTCCTTCGGGTGCCCGAAGGGCCTGGTGGTCCTCCACTGTCCTCTGGCGCAGACCCTCGTGGATTCCCACCGGTGCCTGCACCATGCACTTGAAGCCCTGCACCATGGAGCTCATGTCCTCAGATGTGGAGGTCATGAAGCGAACCATGGGGTGGACATCTCCTGCCAAGGAGTGCACGTCCCGCTTTACTTAGCTGGTGATGTCCAATGTGGGGACTGCTCCCAACATCCTTCCACCACACCCCAGAGCCACTGCAGTCGCCATCCCCCACAGCTCAAAGTTGGCCACTCAACCCACATGACCCTTCCCCTTCCCCACCCTCAATCAGCCCCACCCCCAACCTCGAGAAACAACACAACTGGTTCATGGGCCTGGGCTGGCACTGGTGAAGACTGGAGGATGATGATGACTCGCTGTAAGGCACACTGGCATCCTGCTCCTGGTGCCAGTCAAGTCTGACTCTTACCTGTTCTCCGAGCAGTAAGGGTTGGGAACACAAGCATGTGGGGCAATGGGCTCAGGGCGAGAGTGGGGGAGGGGGGTGCATGACACCGGCTGGTGTGACTAGGAGTCTGGGGGTTGCTGGGAAAAGTAGGGCAGGCAGTGTAAAACACGTGGCCAAGGCACTGGTATCACGTAGCACAACAGTCTGTGCTTCGATGTGTGGGATTGGGGTGCACTCAGCTCTGTGGGGGGAGAATCAGAGACAGATTAGTCACAGCTGGGAGATGAAAATAACATTTAATTGTGTTCTTAACATTTTCTAAACTTAAGCCCGACTACTGCTGACCTTCACCCACGCCATCTTAGTGACCCTACAACATTCTAATTTTGTGCAACCTACTAGGTGCTCCCCCAGGTTGTACATCAGAGGAGGAGGGGTCTAGCTGTGATCCGCGCCCCGTTGCCTATGATGCCCTTGGCGGCCGTCCCCTGTGGGGCCAAGACATGGATGGCGGAGACCTGGAGGGCCCCAGCCAACTTGCAGATGACACTGATGTTTCTGTGCCACCCTGTTCATCCAGCAGCCCCTGAGATGTCTTGGTGTGAGGAAAGGGGGGAATCAGAAGGTCTTGGGACATCCAGAGGGAGTCTCCTAGGTGGAAGACCCTGGCATGGGCTCTAGCCCTTCCTCCTCCTTCAGGGGTGCCCATAGGCCCCAGGGACACTACACGGGACGCCAGGGTAGCTGGACTGAGCTCCAGAAGCTCCGCGTCATCTGGCTCTGCCAGTCCTGGAGGACCAGATGCGTCTGGTCTTCTGAGACTGGGACAAGCTCCGGAGCCCCTCCGCTACAGCATTCTGTGAGCGAGCCAGTCTCTGGAGCCCCTCAGCAACAGCCCTCTGAGCCTGGGCTAAGTTGTCAAGGCCCACAGCCACGGCCTGCTGTGTCCCCAGAGTGCCAGCGAGAACACCGGCAATGGCCAACAATGTCTCCAACATGCCCTCGACACCTGTGGCCACGGACCGATGAGCCTCCAGGATGACGGCAATACCCTCGGCCATGGCCTGCTGTGTCTCTGCCATGGCCCGCTATGTCTCCAGGAATGCCTGGTGCCTATCACCCATGAGGCCAGATCCCTGTGCCAGACTTTCCACTGTGGACGCCACCCTTGCAGTGTTGGCCTGGTTACCACCGGCACCACTTCCTGCGACAGCACTCTGTTTGACTCCTGTAAACAGCCTTGCAGTCGCAGCACGATTCCTGACAGCCCTTCCATCAGGTTTCCTGATGCATCTCCACCAGCCTTGGGACGAACGAACCCTGAGGACCGGCATCTGGCTTGGGGACAGCTGAATCCTGGCCTGCAGCAGACCTCCGTGTGCCCGAACCCTCGGATGTGCCCGCCTCCACTCGATGTGCATCTGCGGCTGTGATGTGCTCACCAGTTAGTGACGCAGAAGCCTCAGCGCTAGCATGACGCACGGTAGTGATAGTCTCTGTGTTGATGGGTTGTGTTGCTGATGCCTGTGCCAATTCACTGGTGCGGTCCTCGAAGGATTCCTCAGGGCCTCCCTCCAAGGTGTTGTTTGAGGTGTCCAGGGGGTTATCTTCAGGAGCAGAAGTGAGGAGCGCCGACACCAGAAGGGCCTGGTACATCAGGGTCGAGCGTTGTAAAAAAGGGCACACATTAGGGGAAGGAAGGGAAAGCAGCCCGCGCAGCATGGAACTTATTCAAAGAAGACTTAAGAATAAGGTTCAGTTGATGCTTACTTGCATGCCGGATGCCAATCTGGCTGTCAGTGACCATTCGAGGCGTGTTCCCCCCCATGCCAGCTCCAGGGCACGCTGTTCATACACTGTGAGCATCCGCCGCTCTGGGACACCCCCACCAGTCTTCTCCCTCTCATGGTGGTTGTGAGCGCGCGTTCTTCTCCTGTGGGGACATAAGGGGAATTGCAAGCATGGATGTATTGAAGGGTACGGGGTGCAATGTGTGTCGGGGTTGGGGGAGCTTGTGGTGACTGTTTCTGGAAAATGGGTCCACACTGGGGTGGGGTTGATTGGGAGGGCACAGGTATTGGAGGCAGTACTGGGGAGGTGGGGGGGGGTGGGGGGGGGGGGGGGGGGAGGGGGGGGCAGGGAGGCGGTTGGTGGCTGCCCTTGAGGTGTCTGGGGATGTTTTGACATTGTAGGCACAGCACAATGACAGGTTTCAGGATGGGATGCACACTCACCTTTGCAGCCCAAAGACAGTCGTTCGTTTTCTTGTGGCACTACTCTTCAGACCAAGGGGTCAGTGTCCTGGCATTTACAGACGATGCCACCACCTCCCAAAACGTGTTTGCTGTGTGACCCTTTGGGTGATGGCCCTGAGCGGTAGAGCAGCTGGCACCTCTCCTCCACCCGCATCTCGCAGACGGACCTGCGCCTCACCATAAATCTTGGCCCACTTTTCTTTGGGGCAATCTTCCTGGTGTGACTGGCTGTGTGTCCATTATTGCAGCTTATTTTCAGCTCTGGCTTATTAAGGGAGTGATGAGGGAGCGAGTGGCGTTTGCTACCAAATAAACCTGTTGGACTTTAACCTGGTGTTGTTAGACTCCTTAT
The DNA here is from genome assembly GCF_964213995.1 of Mustelus asterias. Classification (NCBI taxonomy): domain Eukaryota; kingdom Metazoa; phylum Chordata; class Chondrichthyes; order Carcharhiniformes; family Triakidae; genus Mustelus; species Mustelus asterias. The sequence continues at coordinate 28,142,009 of NC_135826.1, read as the reverse complement.
GTTGTTAAGGGAGTCCAGGTGCAGTCAGTTTGGGCCACTCATGGGCCCGTTAGGTACATTTCATTGTGAATAATGTACAGGCAACCTGGTTTCAATAGAGGGTGAGCCATCTCCAAAGGTGCTGATTGGGTGAACTCGACAAGGTACTGTGTCCAGGGTTTTCTTTAGTTTATTTATTAGTGTCACAAGTAAGGCTTACATTAACACTGCAATGAAGTTACTGTGATATTTCCCTAGTCGCCAAAGCCCGGCATTTATTCGGGCCAATGCACCTAACCAGCACGTCATTCAGAATGTGGGAGGAAACCGGAGCACCCGGAGGAAACCGGGGAGAACATGCAAACTCCACACAGACAGTGACCCATGCTGGGAATCGAACCTGGGTCCCTGGTGCTGTGAGGCTGCAGTGCTAACCACTGTGCCGCCGTGCTGCCCCATGCCCTACGAGGGGGTGCAATACTCAGGGCTCTCACTCGATGAGGGGAAATGCTCGCAGGCAGGGGGTGTGCATGGCAGCACAGCGCTCTGTGTGTGAAGTGAGGGGGGAGGGATGGGTAGGCCGGGGGACCAGCGATGTCCGGGTCGGTGGGGGATGGAGAGGCCAGCGATGTCTGGGTCGGTGGGGGATGGAGAGGCCAGCGATGTCCGGGTTAGTGGGGGATGGAGAGGCCAGCGATGTCCGGGTCAGTGGGGGATGGGGAGGCCAGAAGGCCAGCGATTGTTTTGGCGGGGGGGGTTTTGATGGCCAGCAATGTCTGTGGGGGGTTGCGGCCAGCGATTTCAATACTGGGAGGCCGTTTTGGGGGTTTTTCAAAGATGTGCGCATGTGCGGGGGCTGCTCAGCGCGCCGATTTCAGCCGCTTTGGCGGGAATATGCCCCACCCACAGCTTTCCAGAATGATTCACGCTAGTGCCCTCTGCACAGAGTGTGGGAGATTCATTTTGAAACATTCGCTGATAAAGCCAGCGCGATTTATTCCAGTTTTGACCCGAATTCAACACTTAGAATTTTTGGGGGAGAATCGCCCCCTGCATCTCTCTCAGGAAGGAGTTGGATATATGTCTTGGGGCTGAAGGGATCAAAGGATATAGGGGGAAAGTGGGAACAGGTTACTGAGATGAATGGTCAGCCATGATCACAATGAATGGTGGAGTGGGCTCGAAGACCGACTCCTGCTCCTATTTTCTATGTTTCAATGTTTATGAGAGGGATTTTATCCCTTTAGGCTGTGTAAACCATAAAACAATGAGCCAAAGCTAAAAATGGAAATCCTGTTCCTAGCAAGCTAACTGATCATTTAAACACCATGGTTGGGTTTTTCTGCTCTCCTGATACACAAGACGAATTCACATTCCACACCCTCAAGCCTTGCCATTCCACCATTAAGATAGTTGGACCTAGGACACTATCCTGAGGACATTCTGCAGTGATTTCCTGGAACTGAGAAGACTGACTTCCAACAACCACAACCTTTTTCCTTAGTGCTGGGTATGACATTGCAATCACTGGAAAGTTTTACCCCTGATTCCCATTAACTCCAATTTTGTTAGGGCTCCTTCCTAGGATCATGCAGAAGGAGGCCTTTCGACCCATTGAGTCTGCACTGACTGCAATCCCACCCTATCCCCATACATTTACCCAAGCTTATCCCCCTGACACTAAGGGACAATTTGGCATGGCCAATCCACCTAACCCACACATCTTTGGGGTGTGGGAGGAAACCGGAGCACCCGGAGGAAAGCCAGGCAGACACGGGAAGAATGTGCAAACTCTGCACACAAAGTGACCCAAGACGGGAATCGAACCTGGGTCTCTGGTGCTGTGAGGCAGCAGTGCTACCGTGCCACCCTGCCGCCCCAGAGATCCCACAGTTGATCTCACAGCGTGGTCAAATGCTGCCTTAATGGCAGCCTCACCTCTGGAGTTCAGCTCAGTACAATGGACTATCCTGAGACCATAAGTAAGTTCAACATGATAGTGAAGAGATAGAACTTGTAGAATGGAATTAATATGTTTAAAGGATACGTAGCAATGTTACAGTTGGGTTATTGAATGTACAAATACAGCTGTGGCTTCATTTTATCTCTCACCTGAGAGCTTGTTGCAGTCTTGCGCTGAGTTTAGGGGATTGTGATCTGCATTTTGCAAATTAAACTTTGCATAAGCACTATTTTCAAATTCAGCGTGTGCATTAGTATCTTATTACTGGGTTAGATCTGTGTGAACTCAGCCCACATTATTCAGTCGGCAGGAGATTCATTAATAAGTTAAATACACGGTGGCACAGTGGTTAGCACTGCTGCCTCACAATGCCAGGGACCTGGGTTCGATTCCCGGCTTGGGTCACTGCCTGTGTGGAGTCTGCAAGCTCTCCCTGTGTCTGTATGGGTTTCCTCCGGGTGCTCCGGTTTCCTCCCACAGTCCAAAATTGGTGCTGGTTAGATGGATTGACCATGCTAAATTCTCCCTCAGTGTATCCTGCAGTGTGTCCATTCCTGCAGCTTATATGCAGCTTATACCTGAACAGGAGCCGGAGCGTGGCGACTAGGGGATTTTCACAGTAACTTCATTGCAGTGTTAATATAACCCTACTTGTGACACAAATAAATAATAATTAATATTAAATAATCAAGTGTAAAACAATGTTCACTACAAATGCTTGGGGGATATAATATTCAAAAGGATAAAATATCTCTATTCTGATTTGTAACCAGTTGAAGCTGAAACCATTCGCTAGATCTCGGCAGTGAATGCGCATGGTGGCAATGCAATCGATTGAAACAAGGATTGAAACGTGTCCAAGTCCTGGCAATTAAAAGCATGGAATGTTCAAATCCCTTTCTCCTCGTATTGTTGTGCACTCATGTTCCAATCACATTCTCACATTGTTCATTGAAAATACCATCTCTTTCCACCATCATCCCTTTCATTTATTACACGGAGGGTGCCAAACAGAAACATACCTCTCAGCCTCCTCACATGCCTCCTCCCACCCTCCTCTTCATATTAGGATAATCTTCTATTCCTTTCTCTTTTATATGTTTATCTGGATTATCTGCATTCAACTTAAATGCCTTTATATTATTCACCTATGGAATCCATAGAATCATAGAATTCCTATAGTACAGAAGGAGGCCGTTTGGCCCATCGAGGCTGCACCGACAACGATCCCACCCTATCCCCGTAACCCCATATATTTACCCTGCTAATCCCCCCAAAACTAGGGTCAATTTAGCATGGCCAATCAACCTAACCCGCACATCTTCAGAGTGTAGGAGGAGACCGGAGCACCCGGAGGAAACCCACGCAGACCAATGGGAGAACGTGCAAACTCCACACAGACAGTGACCCAAGCCGGGAATCGAACCCAGGTCCCTGGCGCTGTGAGGTCGCAGTGCTAACCACTGTGCCATCGTGCCGCCTCAATTACTCAATGTGGTGACAAGTTCTACATTCAAACTACTGGGTAAAGAAGCTCATTTTGAATTACCTACCGGATTCCTTTGTGATTATCTCATGGCCCCTAGTTTGGATTCCCCCATAAGTGTTTCCCCCCAAATATAATGCTGCCTCAGTTATCTGTTATTCTTTTAATATGCCACATTGTCTATCGATCCGCCATTTTATTGATTGCCTCCTCTAATGCCATGTACTGATATCAATTTTTAGTCACAAGTTTTCTTCTTAGAACATATAGAACAGTACAGCACAGAACAGGCCCTTCGGCCCACGATGTTGTGCCGAGCTTTATCTGAAACCAAGATCAAGCTATCCCACTCCCTATCATCCTGGTGTGCTCCATGTGCCTATCCAATAACTGCTTAAATGTTCCTAAAGTGTCTGACTCCACTATCACTGCAGGCAGTCCATTCCACACCCCAACCACTCTCTGAGTAAAGAACCTATCTCAGACATCCTTCCTATATCTCCCACCATGAACCCTATAGTTATGCCCCCTTGTAATAGCTCCATCCACCCAAGGAAATAGTCTTTGAACGTTCACTCTATCTATCCCCTTCATCATTTTATAAACCTCTATTAAGTCTCCCCTCAACCTCCTCCGCTCCAGAGAGAACAGCCCTAGCTCCCTCAACCTTTCCTCATAAGACCTACCCTCCAAACCAGGCAGCATCCTGGTAAATCTCCTTTGCACTCTTTCTTATCCACATCCTTCTTATAGTGAGGTGACCAGAACTGCACACGATATTCCAAATGTGGTCTCACCAAGGTCCTGTACAGTTGCAGCATAACCCCACGGCTCTTAAACTCCAACCCCCTGTTAATAAAAGCTAACACACTATAGGCCTTCTTCACAGCTCTATCCACTTGAGTGGCAACCTTCAGAGGTCTGTGGGATCTTCTTAGGCAGTCCCTTGGGTTCGAACCAACCCACCCTGGAAATCACTTCCCCAAGCCCCCCTCCTTATCCTCCTCCCCCACCCCCCCTGCCCCGCCCCCTCATCACTCCACCCCCATCTCCATGATCCAGTCTCCCCACACACACATTGCAGCCGTGCTCTCTGCCTTCCCGACATTTCTCGGCTACTGGCTGATGACGCAGCCCTCCTCAAATATCAAGACTAAAATGTCCACAATTGTTATACAGGCTACCATTCCAGCATGATCTGAAATTCTGTATAACTTGGATATAAGTGCCTGACTGTCGATGGAGAGAAACTCATTTTAAAGACACTGAGAAGGAAAATAGCAGATAACAATTTATTGTTTTACTCATATTTTAGTTTACCAAAAGTAATTTCACAGAAATGGGATGTAAATAAGAGCAGGTTTGATACAATCATTGTCGCACATTCCCTATAAATCTAAATAATCTTAAACCCAAAAATAATCTTATTTTTCAATTGCACCAAAATACAGATTGTTTACTGAGAAATCAGCATTAAAAACAGATATAACAGGGGCAAGTTTCACTTTGACTTTCAAATATTCATATTACACCCAGGAAAGATATTGGAATAGTCAGAATACAAGAGTCTGTGTAACATTTCATGTTCGAAATTAGGTTAAATCAAAGCGGCTTTTGATGATAGTGTTCAATGTCTGGTGTTTTTTTATTTCTTATTTTGAGTTATTCAGGCCAATGAGAATCGCAAACAGCTGGTGGAAATGGTTCAGAGGGAGAAGATTGCTTTGTTGTTTGGGAGAGAATTTTGGACAATGTTCCAAAGAACAAAGAAAAGTAGAGCACAACACCCGGTCCTCCAAGCTTGTGCCAATCATGATGCCCTAACTAAACGAAACCCCGTATTCGGTCCGTGTCCCTCTATTCCTTCCCTATTCCTATTCCCATCCAGATGCCCCTTAAATGTTGCTAATGTGCCCGCTTCCACCACCTCCTTCGGCAGTACGTTCCTGGCACCCACCACTCTCTGCGTGAAAAACTCCCCCCCCCCCCCCCCCCCCGCACATCTCCCTTAAACTTTCCCACTCTCACCTTGAACCTGTGCCCTCTTGTAATTGACGCTTCCACCCTTGGAAAAACCTTCTGACTATCCACCCTGTCTGTGCCTCTCATAATTTTGTAGACCTCTATCAGGTCTCCCCTCAGCCTAAGTCTTTTCCAGTGAAAACAAACCTAGTTTATTCAACCTCTCCTCATAGTCAGCACATTCGAAACCAGGCAACCTTCTTTGCACCTCTCTCCAAAGCTTCCACATCCTTCTGGTAGTGTGGCGACCAGAACTGCTCGCAATAGCCCAAATGTGGCCTAACCGAGGTCAGAAACATATCTTATCCTCCGCCCAAAAACTATAGTCCTGATTAAGGGCCAGAAGCTTATAGTGGGAATGGCGCCAGTTTCTCCTGAATATGAAACCCACTTTCTCCTGGGTTCTTCACACCCTTCCCTCCCTTTTGAACCTCTGGAATGTAAACAAACAGCATCAATAACCAGCCTGCAGGGATTTGCTGGAACGAGGCCACAATGAGGCCCTTCTGCAAACTGAGGGGGTGAAGCATCCACTGTGCTTTTAGAAAGCGTGCGGCGAACGTACGTAAATAGTCACACATTTTCCACATGCAATTTTCTTCAAGAAAAGATAATCATGTCGCAAGTCAGCTCGTTGTAATCCTTTCTTCCTGTTGCTGAACATAATGCTGAGGCACTTCGAAAAGCCGTCTGTCGACATATTTCTCCTGCCTCTTCTCGGTCTGTGGGTGGAGGATCAAATGACACTTGGGAGTAAGGTGTGTGTCTATTACATTGTTGAGAGGTTCACATGACTCGGACTGGAATGCAAAGAATCTACAGTATCCTTTGACACTGTGCTACGCCCCTAACACACCACGCAAGGTTGTTTTGTTTTGTTACAATGAGAACTTTGAATGCAGAGAATCTGTAATCAAAGACAGGTAGATATAGATAGATAACTGGTTTACTGAAAAATCGAGACGACAAATGTCGAATTGTGATGGCGATACAAATAAAATCCTTAAGTAATCATAATTCATAAGTTACAGACATTCATAAAAAGTACAAAATGATGAAACGATTGCACAATTGCGAACATTTCAGTGTACAAACATACATGGCAAAGAACAGGTATCCTTAGTGAAAGGTTGACTGCATTCTTCATATTGTATTGAGTCCATAAATCAAAAACAGGTTGAGTTCTTTAAATTCTCAATCGTTCTCATTATTTGATAAATAAAAATAAAATAAATAATAAAATATTTAATTGCACAGTAAATCGGGCTGCATTTTGCTAAAGTTAAGCACTTAAATGGAAAATGAGCCACTATTTAAATGTGAATTGATCCTTTTCTTTCAGGGAACGATGAACCTGCTGTGTATTTCCATTCATTTGCATCTTTTCAATCTTTGGTGTGAATGACATGGCAACTTTCTGCTTGGGTTGGGCTACAGACTTTCACTTCCTGGTGGGATATTGTGTCGAAGCGCGACTTCTCCCATGGCATTCTCCAGATATTTTCTGCTCCCATCGTGGAACCCGCCCAACATGAATGGGAGCGGAAAATCCCGGCTGGTGGAACTTCTTCAGGGTCATGCTGAAGGTTGGGAAGGCTGGGAAGAACAAAAGGGCATGTCTGCGATAGAGCAACATTAAATTGCAAAGATGCGATGGAAAAAGACAAAGGAGTGATAATAGTGACATGAAGCATTTGCCCAGAGTGAGCGTCAATGGCAGAATGGGCAGCACGGTGGCATAATGGTTAGCACTGTTGTCTCACAGCGCCATGGATCCATGTTCGATTCTCAGCTTGGGTCACTGTCATTGCACATTCTCCCTGTGTCTGCATGGGTTTCCTCCAGGTGCCCTGATTTCCTCCCACAGTCCAAAAGACATGCCATTTAGGTGCACTGGACGTGCTAGATTCTCCCTCACTGTACCCAGACAGGTGCCGGAGTGTGGCGACTAGGGGATTTTCACAGTAACTTCATTGCACTATGAACGTAAGCCGACTTGTGACTAATAAAGTTTTATGTGTGTTCCCAATAAAGTTTACGTTATTTTGAAACAAACTGGCTCTTACCTCATTTATCACAGAAAGACACCAACTGTGTAATGGTGACACAGTGATTAGCACTACTGCCTCACAGCGCCAGGGGCCTGGGTTCAATTCCAGCCTTGGGTGACTGAGTGGAGTTTGTACATTCCCCCTGTGTCTGCGTGGGTTTCCTCCCACAGTCCAAAGATGTGTGGGTTCGGGGATTATCACAGTAACTCCATCGCAGTGTTAATGTAAGCCTATTTCTAACACTAATGAATAAACTTAAAAAAAGAATAATGAACAGCTGTGTCCAAAAATGAAAAACGAGATTCAGAACAGCAAATGGCAAAAGTCTGGAATCAAAAATAAGCCCAGGAGATGAGGTGCTGTTCTTGAGCTTGCAATGAGCTTCACTGGGACACTGCAGCAGGTAAGAGAACAATAACCAGAATAAAATGTGGTGAATTAAAATGCCAAGCAACAAGGTGGAGGAGGTCAGGGTTGTGGAGCAAATGGAGGTGTCCTGCAAAGTGGTCACCCATTTTAAAGATTCCTGGTTGGTGAATCACCAGCAGTACTGCCCAGGAAAAGCCAGAATAAAGCAAACTTCCCTCCAGAGCAGGTTAACGATACTGTGGATATTGGTCAGGGGAAAATCCGCAACTGCAGTTTGGGAAGTAACCGTCTCATGATAGAAATGTAACCTGACTGCATACTTCAGAATGTTGATGTTCAAATAAGAAGCGTGAAATGTAAATAACAAATTTAATTTAGCAGAGACCGAGGTGGATTGTACCATAAAGAAAAACAAATGTTAGAGGGCCTAATCCAATGAAACAAACCATTCAAAACGCTTTAGCTCAAGTTTTCTTTTGTAATCATGGGCTGGATTTTCTAGGAAGTCACGCTCCCTGCTTGCATAGCTGGTTAGGAGTTTGGCCCCGAAAAAGCAAACTGCCCTGCAGCTATTTTACACTTGGCGAGGGAGTTTAATTGTCTTCGGACAAGAATTCCGCAGTCATCAGGGGAGGTGGCCCCACCTCACAGCACTGCCAGTCAAATCAATTGGCCGACAGGGCTGGAGCTCCAGCAGCGCCAGGTACGAGCACTGGCCACTGCTGCTGCTACAGCCAGAACCCAAAAGAAGAGGGACTGAAGGCAAGTACAGGCTACCAGCCCAGGGCAACCCCAGGATTGTGACCTTGGAGAGATTGCGGGGTGGGTGGGAGAGGAGGTGTATGATGGGCACACTGAAAGAGGTTTCCCTTCCTGCCTCCGTTTTGCTTGACACTAGCTCAAACCTCTTCACCGCTGAGGGTAAAACATCGGTGTGTGAGTGAGATGAAGGACCACAATGGGTGCACTGGGCAGCCTTTTGCCCAGTGCACTCCCACCAGCCCCTGTGGAATGGAAGACAGTAAGAAGTCTAACAACACCAGGTTAAAGTCCAACAGGTTTATTTGGTAGCAAAAGCCACACCTGTTGGACTTTAACCTGGTGTTGTTAAACTTCTTACTATGTTTACCCCAGTCCAACACCAGCATCTCCACAGAGTGGAAGACAGGTCAGGGAGCAATGAGCAGGCTATGTACCCATGCCTACGTGTGCCCCCCCCCCCCCCAAACACACGTCTGTGGAGGGGTGTAAAATCCAGCCCTAGATTTCTAATTAATCATAGAATCCCTACAGTGCAGAAAGAGACCATTCGGCCCATCAAGCCTGCACCGACAACAATCCCATCCACACCCCACATATTTACCCTGCTAATCTCCCTGACACTAAGGAACAATTGAGCATGGCCAATCAATCTAACCTGCACATCTTTGGACTGTGGGAAGAACCTGGAACAGACTCAGACACGGTACTCCACATTAACTCACTCATGGGGAGTGTTGGAGAAAGCAAGTTTCTTGTTAACACCTTTGCCTTTTGCTTCCAGGCATGACAGCTATACATTTTTTTTTAAAAATACAAGGTGGTGGGGTAGAATACCACACCAAAATCAAGAACCAAACTGAGCCAGCTCATTATCCCACACAGGGCCCAGCTACCAGCAAAAGCAGTCACTTCTATAAAAAAATGTAATGCTGAAATATGAAAAGTCGCTTCGATTGCATGTCCTGCCTTGTAGTGCACTGGATCAATAATGCAAGGCATGGTCTGTTCTCTCGGTATTACATACCCAAGTCTAAACATTTTTCACAGCATCAAATTCTCAAGGTTATGATTCGGAACTTCCTCTGGAAAGGTTTCCTTCGGTGCTCGCTCGTTCTCAGTAGATCATTTTACACTCAGCAGCAACAAAACATACTGCATTCCAGTGCAAAGCCTGTCAAACAGGCTGACTCATCAAATCCGATGCATCTTGCTTGGATCGATAAGTAGGATTTGCCACAAGAGTCAATTTCCTCCCCCCCTTTTTAAAAAAAAACAAACAAAACCAGGAGGTCACCTCCAACACATCCAACTTGCTATGGAATACAAAACGTGTGCGAGTTTAGAATAGGATTCCTTTGACAGTCAACATTAAAAAAAAAAGACAGATTGTTCCATGATGCCCAATGGTCACAAAACACTTGTTGTGAATTTGGGGGAGGGGGGATATCTTGCAGCACAGCATCATCAAAGCCCACCGGAGTCCTTTGACACATGGAAGGTGCCGTTCACAGTTAACGTCCCAGTTTCATGTTTTTCTGTATCTACATGAAACACAAAAAGATACATGATTGTGACCAGTAAATATAGCATCTGATACAGAACCCCCCCCCTCTAAACCCTTTGCTAAGCACAATAAACTGTATATGGGTGCAGTGCCTCAAAAGATTAATACACCAATGCTAACTGAAAAACCAAACCATCTGAAACTCCCCCAAAAAAAGTTGGCCTTTTTGTGAGCCACATATTCCTGAATCACGACTGTCTCTATACAGTATAGAGGCTCACTTGTGGGGGAGTGCAGGAGAAAAAGGTAACAGGTGTTTGGTTAGGCCGCATTTGGAGTATCACGTGCAGTTCTGATCACCACACTACCAGAAGGGCGTGGAAGCTTTGGAGAGAGTGCAAAGAAGATTCACCCGGATGTTGCCTGGTCTCGAGGGCAAATAAACGAGCATTGTTTTCACTGGAAAGATGGAGACTGAGGGGAGACCTGATAAGGGTCTACAAAATTATGAGAGCTATAGATAGATGGGGTGGATAGTCAGAGGCTTTTTCCAAGGGTGGAAGTGTCAATTACAAGGGAGCACAGGTTCAAGTTGAGAGGGGGAAAGTTTAAGGGAGTGGGATTGTGATCGGTGCAGACTCAATGGGCTGAATGGCCTCCTCCTGCACTGCAGGGATTCTATGGGCGGGAGAGGTTTTTCCCCCACACGGAGTGGAACACATTGTTATAGGAGATGGTGGAAGCAGGCACATTAGTAACATTTAAGGAGGCACCTGGATACGGTGCATGAATAGGGAGGGAATATAGGGATAGGGACCAAGTAAGGGCAGAAGGTTTTTTTTAAAGTTTAGTTAGGGCACTATGATTGGCACAGGCTCGGAGGGCCAAAGGGCCTGTTTCTGTGCTGTTCTTTAATATCTTTATTACTGATGTTTGTTTTCAGTCCGTACAGCAAATCATTCTTCTCCCCCTTACCTCATTCTATTTTCAGCTGCACAGATTATACAGCCAAGATCACTTCATAATGGAATAAAAGTCATTCCTGAAAACTGATTTCAATTATGTTTTCTAAACTGTGTTGAGTGATTGATTTCAGCCTGATGGAGGTACTTAAAGAAAATGCCCAGTGGTTTGGAAATAAAAGAAAATGATTAGCACAGTGGGTGTGAATTTAAATAAAAGCTCAAAATGCCATCTCCTGCTATTGTATTGCATCAAGACCGGCAGCACAAAAGTCAGTCGTCAACCTCCTGAATTTGCTTTGCATAGTTGTTATGCAACAGGGTCTATTTTTAAACTTTGTACGTAAATAGTAAAAAGTTTGAACTACACAGGCACCAAATTCATTCATGGGACATGGGTGTTTCTGGCAAGGCCAGCATTCATTGCCCATCCCTCGTCACCCTTGAACTGAGAAGCTTGCTAGGCTATTTCAGAGGGCAGTTGAGAGTCAACCACATTGCTGTGGCTCTGGAGTCACATGTAGGCCAGACCAGGTAAGGATGGCAGATTTCCTTCCCTAAAAGGACATTGATAAACCAGATGGGTTTTTCCGACAACGGTTTCATGGTCATCGGTAGATTCTTAATTCCAGATTTTTAAAAATTGAATTCAAATTCTACCATCTGCTATGGCAGAATTCGAACCCAGGTCCCCAGAACATTGAGTTTATGGATTAACAGTCTAGCAATACCACCATTGGGCCACTGCCTCCCCTGAATGTATTATTGGCTGACGTGCCCGGAGTACTCAATTTCCCTCAGAGCTTTTTGGGAACATTTGCACTTTTGTTTTTAACCCACAGGATCATTGATCACAATTTAGGTTCCAGGACAGAATGGGATGGAGGGAGGAAAGCAAGGGAGAGGAATGGTGTTGTAGGTACAGGAAAGCTCTGATGATGGGTCATCCAGACTCAAAACATTGGATCTATTCTCTCTCCCCACAGATGTTGTCAGACCTGCTGAGATTTTCCAGCATTTTCAGTTTGACTCCAGCATCCGCAGTAATTTGCTTTAAAGAAAGGAGAGAGTTGGTATTGCCAGCATTTAGCACAGAGCAGAGTACTTTTGAAAGGGTAGGTATGGAGAAATACAGATGAGGGTCTTCAGTTACTGAGAAGTATGCAAGGGACAGATTTAAAATCAAACTGCAAAAATATCTAAAGGGGCTCACTGGAGCGACGGAGGTTGAGGGGAGGTTGAGGGGAGACCTGATAGAAGTCTACAAAATTATGAGAGGCATGGACAGAGTGGATAGTCAGAAGCTTTTTCTCAGGGTGGAAGAGTCAATTACTAGGGGGCATAGGTTTAAGGTGCGAGGGGCAAGGTTTAAAGGAGATGTACGAGGCAGATTTTTTACATAGAGAGTAGTGGGTGCCTGGAACTCATTGCCGGGTGAGGTAGTGGAAGCGGATACGGTAGTGGCTTTTAAGGGGCGTCTTGACAAATACATGAATAGGTTGTGAATGGAGGGATATGGTCCCTGGAAGGATAGGGGTTTTTAGTTAAGTTGGGCAGCATGGTCAGTGCAGGCTTGGAGGGCCAAAGGGCCTATTCCTGTGCTGTAATTTTCTTTGTTCTTTGACTGGTGTCAAAGGTAAATCAGTGCTCATATAGTTAAGGCCAACAGGTAACAAAATATTTTATTCACATTAGAGAACTAGCAGATGGAAAGCTAGCAGCTCATTAGTTTCAGCCTGAAGATTAATAATAGATTGGAAGAGCTTCTAAAGTGCAAATGTTTGGAAAAAACAGAAATCGATCTGCACTCTGTGTAGATGCTGAAATAACTCGGATGAAATCCCAAATAATGGATGACAGATTTATTTGGAAACATTTCCCCATTTCCACTGGTCCCTTCTCTGGTGGGCAAAGTCAACCAATTGGGAATGAAGTCTACTGGCATCAAAGAAAACAGGGAATTACAGACAGATTTCCAGAGTCATGGATATAAAAGATTTCAATCAGCTCTGGCTAGGGTCTGAGAATCAACATAGCAATGATTAAAAGGAGGAGGAGAAAGGAGAATTTCTATTACGATTCTGTTCTCAGTGAGGGCAGGAATAGGAATCAGAAGATTATCTCCAGATCAAGTGCAACACGAAGACTGCCTTTTCCCACTTTCATAACATCGCTCAACTTTGCCCCATCTCTTTCAGCCCCACGACCTTCAGATACCTACTTCTGACCGCATGCATTTCCAAACACAATGAGCCAACACTTGTGGCATTTTCTTCAGTTGCCAAGGCCCCAAGCACTGGAATTCCCTCTCTACACCCCTCAGTCTCTCTCATTTTCCTCCTTGAAGACACTGACTAAGCTGTTGGTCACCTGATCCAATATTGCCTTACGTGACTCAATGTCACACTTTGTTTTATAATTCTCTTGTGGAGCGTCTTAGCATCTGTAATGCAATGCAATGTCCTATGTAAATATAATTGTTGTAGTTAAGGTTTCTGGCTATGCAATGTTAAATATTGGTGGCAGCTCATCACCACCTTTAAGGGGCAACTAGAAATAGAGAATAAATGCTGGCCTGGCCAGCAACACCCTGATCCTGTAAATGAATTTTTTAAAATTCTCAGAACACAATTGGGACAGAACTTGCCGCATAGGAGAGCTTCTATGTGTCATTGGGTGTAGTGAGGGAAACTGGCATGTCCTTAACTTTTACTATTATTGTTGCGAGTCTTAGCTGAGGTTATCCTGATCTTATTACACAGTGCTGGAGGCAAGGCTGCTCCTAAACTTGACCTTTATTGAACATTCTACTACATACAGTACAAGACTTAGCAAAGCCTCGTGCTATCCCTCAGCATAGTCTACTGTCATGTGATCTTACATCTGGTGCAGACTGTCTATTAAGGGTTGGGGTACAAATGGGGAGAAAGGAAAACCCATCAATCCAGCTACTGGAATCCCAGCCCTCGAGTTCCTGATACTCTGGCCAATATTTACCCCTTACTCAACACCACTAAAATAGATAATGTTTCTCAGGACTTGTGCAAAAATTGGCAGCCATGTTTCCCTGCCTAACGACAAGGGTCTACTTTAACACTGCGATGAATCCCCTTTGGAAAGTCCAGAGGGGTGGGGCTGAATGGTGTCATATAAATTCAAGTTCTTAAATTCAAATTATTTATTTCTCTTACAATTAAATTCCAACACCCTATATTATCGACACCACCCATTTCAGATTGTGGCTACTTCAAGAACAATTCAGAGAGCAAGGTACATCTTCAAATTAAGAATAGATTTATGAATTATACTTCTGAGTAGATTTGACATGATACCGAATGACAAAGTTATTGGAGGCTGATCAGGAGGGTGGAGATATAGTCATATGCCACATGTGGCCTGTCTGAATCAGTTGGTGTCATTACTAATTAAGGAATTACCACACTGTTGTGGGTTTAAATCATTTACACTTTGAATTCAACATTAATATTCCAGGGGAGAGAGAAACACAAGTGCCTTTATCTGGCGAATGGTTCAAGCCACGTGCACCAGACTTGGCCACAAAGTTCTGCACTAAAGTATAAGCAGAGGCTGAGGGAGTGCCATCCTGTTGGAGATGCCTAGGGAATTAAACCAAACCCCCTCCCCAGTGGATGCAAAGGATTCCATATTGTACAAAGTTTACATCATATTTGGCTAACAATCAGAAAGAACAAGGTTGCAAGAGTGGTTGTTACAGTAGTAATGAAATAAATCGACCTTGGCTCTTGTGGAACACAGCCATTTGAGCCTTTCAACTGAATTCCAGAATACAAAGCACATCAACTTCAGGAAAATGAAACTGATGTTTGAACTGACATCAGGAGATTTCAGAGCAATGATGAAATAAATGTCTCAAGTGTAATTACCTTGGGTTTCACAATGAGAGATTTTCATTGCTTTGTGCAGTACATGTACGGACACACTTAGTATTTTATCAGCTTTTTAAATCTGCAAGATTGAACAGGTCTGACACCAGCTAAAGTGAAGATAATCTTCAGTTGAGAAACCTCATCAGTTCACCTTAATTCATCTGTCCAGCAAGATCCGCAAGTACCCTCCTCAGAATCCCTACAGTGCAGAAAGAGGCCATTTGGCCCATCGAGTCTGCGCCAACCACAATCCCACCCAGGTCCTATCCCTGGAACCCCATTTACCCTGCTAGTCCCCTGACACTAAGGGGCAATTTAGCATGGCCAATCAACCTAACCCACATATCTTTGGAATGTGGGAGGAAACCGGAGGAAACCCACGCAGACATGGGGAGAATGTGCAAACTCCACACAGACAGTGACCCAAGCCAGGAATTGAACCCAGGTCCCTGGTGTTGTGAGGCAGCTGTGCTAACAACTGTGCCACCGTGCTGCCCAACCAATTGCATCCTCCTGGTAGGATGCAATCAGTCTTCAAATAATTACATTGTTTTTGCCACCAAGAGAAATTGCTGGAAAATCTCAGCGGGTCTGGCAGCATCTGTAAGGAGAGAAAAGAGCTGACGTTTCGAGTCCAGGTGACCCTTTGTCAAATCTGGACTCAAAAACGTCAGCTCTTTTTTCTCCTTACAGATGCTGCCAGACCTGCTGAGATTTTCCAACATTTTTTCCTTTGGTTTCAGATTCCAGCATCCGCAATAATTTGCTTTTATACAATTGTCTTTGCCTCTGTCTGCATGTCTATGCCATACGTTGGTCGCTCTTAGATTTACCTTTTACTAGCTTGTCCCTTTGTCTCACTTAATAATCCTCAACCATCACTTTCTGAAAGATCGTCTCTCAAATGATTTCTTTTATGACTCACAAGTCCAAGTTTCTCTAGTCTCGTTTCATAAATCAAGGCTTTGTGGACCAGAAGTGGACAGTACTTTGTGGACGGATCAGAGAACTGTACAGTTTGTTCACAACTTCCTCAGACTTCCTTTCTTGTCTATGTAGCCCAATGTTCTTTGATCAATTGCTGTGGTTGGACACGTGGAGTGTCAAGTCTCAGAATCCCTACAGTGCTGAAGAAGCCATTCGGCCCATCAAGTCTGCACCAACACTGACGGAATATCTCACCCAGGCCCTCCCCCCACCCTATCCCTGTAACATCTCACCTTTCCCATGGTTAATCCATCTAACCCAAGAGGCAATTTAGCATGGCCAATCAACTTAACCCACACATCTTTGGACTCAAGTCTCAAATCTCTGAACTTCATCCTAAGCTATTTCAACACCATCGATGGACGATGCCCATTTTCCCTTTCTGCAAGAAGTACATTACAAATGCCTGTATTAGATTACAACTTTCATTGTTCTACTACCCTCTTACAGCTTTTTGCCCAATTCATTCTGTAAATTTCTCAGCTATGATTCCACTGCCTCCTCTAATTTGGCATCTTCTGCAAATCTGACCAGTTTTCATTGAGTTAGTTCACCCTCAGTAAAGCTCAAGCCCTACCATGACTTCATTACAATTTAACTTCTTATCCATTCCCAAGAGTTACCTGGAACCTCCTGCTTTCAGGAATTCAGTGAACCTTTTCATTGAATCCCCACAGCACAGAAAGAGGACATTCGACCCATCAAATCTGCACTGACTCTCTGACAGTATGTTATCCAAAGCCCTCTCCCCCGCCATATGCCTGTAGCCCCACTACCATAGCTAATCCACCTAACCTACACATCTTGGGACACTAAGGAGCAATTTACTATGGCCAACCCGGCACATCTTGACTGTGGGAGGAAACCCATGCAGACATGGGGAGAACGTGCAAACTCTACAGTCACCCAAGGCCAGAATTGAACCACGGTCCCTGGAGCTATGAAGCAGCAGTGTTAACTCCCACAATGCCACTAAGCTGCCAGTTATCTGTAGTCTCTCTCATTAGCAAGTTAGCAAAGCAATATCAAGAATTCTTAAATTCTGCAACTGTTATGGGTTAGAATGAGATGAATTATCACAAAACAATTGGGATAATTTGGATTTGTACGCCAATCTTCCGTGCTTGGACATTCCGCAAATCAGTATTTGGCCTCAAATTTGATGTAGATTAAATAAAATTCCTAACAGAACTCCTGTCTGACAAGCTGCCACAGGGTAATGATGAATACAAGAAAGTCCCAATAACAAATTCTCCACAGGGCCAAAATTAAACAAAGACATTTCCTCATTGGTCTACACCAATCTAGTGTGTGCCAATAGCTACACTAATGAACCATTTAAGATAATCTGTCAAGCTTGTGATGTGGATCATTTATGCTTGCAAGAAGTGACATAAATTCCTACACAGTGGCCCATTCCCTGTAAACAAAAGGACATGCTCAAGCCTTATGCCTCTTTTGAATCACCAAGGAGTTTGATGAGCCTATAGTTGCTTTCTCCATGTCAACATCTCTGCCAATCAATTAATCAGTACCCTTTTCTCCTGAAGTCTAAATTGCTGCGATCATTCTGGTGTTTGTCCTGATGAACACAAAACAAAGCTTCAGCAACATGTCTCATTTCAGCAAGATGTACATTTCTATGCACAATAAGGGAAGGTGATGGCTGAGCGGTATTACCGCTAGACTATTAATCCAGAAACTCAGCTGCTTTGGGGACCCGGGTTCGAATCCTGCCATGACAGATGGTGGAATTTGAGTTCAATAAAAAAAAATCTGGAATTAAGAATCTACTGATGAACATGAAATTATTGTCCAAAAAACCCATCTGGTTCACTAATGACCTTTAAGGAAGGAAATCTGCTGTCCTTACCCAGTCTGGCCTACATGTGACTCCAGAGCCACAGCAATGTGGTTGACTCTCAACTGCCCTCTCCAAGGGCAATTAGGGACGGGCAATAAATGCTGGCCAGTCAGCGATGCCCATGGCCCACAAATGGATAAAATAAAAGAGCTTGATATCTGTTGTTAAGCAAAATGGGACTGGTACACTAAACACTGCATTATTACAAAGAGATGGTAAATGATTAGATGTGAAGGGGATTGTTGTTGCTTCTACTGAATCTGCAGGTTCTCTGCCATGTGGCGTTGAGCAATATAGTTTGTTTTTAATGAGCAGTCTGGACTGTTTCAGATGCATAAACACCCCGTGCAGCTGGCAAGATGGCACAGAGCGCTTGCTTCAGTTTTATCTGACCACTTACTGGTTGTGCGTGTGGAGTTCTGGCCAGGCCCCCATGGACATCAACTGCTCCTCTAGAGCCACAATTCTGAAGCCAATGTAACCGGAAGAAATCAACAACAGTAGTACTCTGCAATTGAAAAAAAAATAGATTAACAGGATAGACATTAAAACTGGACAGATTCCTTCCTGATAACTTAGATGTACTGAAACGGTTTGTAGCTATACTGAAATAATTTGTAGTGAACCCATCACAAAGCATTAATCCTACTTTGTGTCATCCCACATTAAAAAACACTGAACATGTTTGTGCAGTATGTTCTATAATATTGGTAAAATTTACCTTATTTTTATGAATACAGCTTAGTCTTACCAGTTATAAAACCAACTCTCTGACAGAGCATCTTACCCAGGCCCTCTCCCCCACCCTATCCCCGTAACCCGATTACATTTACCATGGTTAATCCACCAAACCCGCACATCTTTGGAGTGTGGGAGGAAACCGGAGCACCCGGAGGAAACCCACGCAGACATGGGGAGAATGTGCAAACTCCACACAGACAGACAGTCACCTTGGTGTTGGAATCGAGTCCGGGTCCCTGGTGCTGTGAGGCAGCAGAGCTAACCACTGTGCCACCATGCTGCCCCCATCTTTGTAATATTACCCTACAAGTATTCTTTCCTCAAAGACGACAAAGTTGTAGGTTCACCGAGGATATTAAGACGGTTCTCAAATAAAAGCAAAGCGTTGCAGATGCTGGACATCTGAAGTAAGGATAGAAAATGCTGGATAAACTCGGCAGGTCTGGCAGCATCTGTGGAGAGACAATGTTCCTTCTGCAGAAGGGTCATTTAGACTCGCAACATTGGCGGCATCTGTGGAGAGAGAATAGAGCCAATGTTGCGAGTCTAAATGACCCTTCTGCAGAAGAAACATTGTCTCTCCACAGATGCTGCCAGACCTGCTGAGTTTATCCAGCATTTTTCGGTTTCTATTAAATGGTTGCATTTTCCAAGACGTACAACACTCACAGCAGGACATAGATGATGATGAGCGTGTTAAAGGTGGCTGATTCATGACACACAAATGATTTCACCCTTTTTGTTGCTTTCTGGAGCCAAGAGTCACCTGCAGTTTGAAAAAAAAAACCCACAAATAAAAAAAACAGGGAGGTAACAGGCAGCAAGTGCACAAAAATAGTCAACTTCCCAAAGTCACTATTCCTGGAGAGGAAATTCTCCCTTCCAGCAGCCTTGTTTGGAAACATGGTTGTGGTTTGAAAATAGCAACACCCCCTGAAAAATATACAACCACTTGTGGGAAGCCAGTTCAATTCTCATGATGCGGAAAAGCAAGAAAGTTTAAAAACCATTCAAAATCCAGACTGCAATTCTTCCACATTCACCAATAGCTCATTTACAAAATACCGTACCTACATTTGTTCTGCCTTCCAGAGCACGAGATATAACACTAACAGTTGCCTTCAAGAGTCACAGCTTTGCTTTGGAGTCCTGTCAGAATTCACACCTTACTTAAAGATTTACTAGGATGCTACCGGGACTTGATGGTTTGAGTTATAAGGAGAGGCTGGATAGACTAGGACTTTTTTTTCCCCCCTGGAGTGTAAGAGGCTTAGAGGTGATCTTATAGACGTCTAAAAAAATAATGAGGGACATAGATTAGCTAGATAGTCGACATCCTTTCCCAAAAAGGTAGGGGAGTCTAAAACTATGCGTTTAAGGTGAGAGGGGAGAGATACAAAAGGGTCCCGAGGGGCATATTTTTCACTGAGGGTGGTGAGTGTCTGGAACAAGCTGCCAGAGGTAGTAGTAGAGGTGGGTACAATTGGGACTAGCTTAGTGGTTAAAAAACGTCAGCATGGACAAGTTGGGCCGAAGGGTCTGTTTCCATGCTATAAACCTCTATGACTAACTAGTTTGTTTACCCCTCATGTGAACACGAGATTTCAAAAAAAGGTACCCAAACAGGGCATGAATGTGGGAATTTATTCTGTTGAGCTTTATGCTTTTTAATGATGGAAGACAACTTAGCATTAGGGGAGTCCTGAGACTCTTTTGCGAGGGTTATTATTCAAACCCCAAAAATCATCAATGTTTTTCCACATGTTTCCTTTTGATGCAAATTGAAGATGCAATTTAACCTCTTGTTAGCCGGTATTTGACCATTTCCTTCCCTCAGGGGAGCAATGTGCTTCACAACCACTCACAGGAGGAGTGAAAGTACACTTAGCTGAACTTGCTTTCCTGGTTTTTCCTCCTCCACCTTTTCTCCCTGTTCTATTTGTCTGCCATGTGGGGAAGTCGAGACTTGATGGTGTGCCCTTTAATCAGTTATCCGTCATTGCAGATCAATGTATGGTGCCACCTAGCTTAGAGGAGGCAATTGCGCAGTAGTATTGTCACCAGACTCGTAATGATACTCTGGGGACCTGGGTTCAAATCCCACCACGGTGGATGGTGAAATTTGAATTCAATAACAATCTGGAATTAGAAATCTAAATGATGACCATGAAAATTGTCAGTTGTAAAAGCCCTAGTGGCATTATCATTAGACTATTAATCCAAAACAACTCAGCTAATGTTCTGGGCACCCTGGTTTGAATCCTGCCACGACAGATGGTGGAATTTGAATTCAATGAAAAATATCTGGGATTAGGAATCTACTGAGGACCATGAACCATTGTTGGAAAAACCCATCTGGTTCACTAATGTCCTTTAGGGAAGGAAATCTGCCATCCTGACCTGGTCTGGCCTAAATGTGACTCCTTAGCCACAGCAATGTGGTTAACTCTTAGCTGCCTCTGAAATTTGGTTTAAGGGCAAGTAGAGATGGGGATTAAATGCTAACCTTGGCAGCAATGCCCATACGCCATGAACGAATAAAAAAAATTAAAATGATAAGGTATGGACCATGAGTGTTATTTTTATTTCTTTAAAATGAATCATTAGTCCAAGTTTTCTAAAATATGTCCGATTTCTTTTTTGGAGTTGTGGGGGGTGGGGGTTGTTTGGATCAGTGTCCCACTAAAGGTGGAGATTAATTGACTTTGCAATTCAAATATCCTTGTGTTAAGTTGGACAGAAGGTCCCCCGCAGTTATTTCCCTCTATTATCTGTGAAAGATTAGCTAATTAATTCAGTTACTGTATTTCATTATTTTTTTCTTCTTAGTGATGTGTGGACTGTTGGAAAACTAGGAGTGAAGAGTGGCTAGGTGACCTGCTGCCGCCAAGCATTTGACACACCCATGCAAAAGAGAACTACTCACTTCGATCTGAAGTAGGAATGTCATTTTGCTAATACTCTGCCAGGTGTGTGGTATATAATCCTTACCAATGTAGCATGAAGTTCCCTCTTCAGATTGCCCTTCCTGTTCTTTGTTCTCTTTACAAAGAGGAATCCCATTTTGAGTTGGGTCAGCAGCATCTGTAGGGGGGACATAACGGAAAGACTGCTAGTCAGGCAGTGCTGACGTAAGAAAGGAATTTTATGATTAAATGAGATAAGCCAGGTAACTGAAAAGACAAAGAAACGCTCAGCAAGTCGGGCAGCATTGGTTAAAAAAAAATGAAAGTTTCAGGCACGGCCCTTCATCAGAATTAAAGTGTGCTACAGATGAGAATCTCAAGATTTAATACAGCAAGGTGAAAAAAAGCTCATACTCGCAAGAGAAGGAGCTGTACAGTGATGAGGCAGAGAGCAAGTGTCAACTGGTTGGAGTGTGCCATCCTTGTGTCCATCGTGATCACCAGAGAATGCCAAAGCTTTTCACAAAGACAATGCTTTACCTAGTTTAAATAAAAATAATAGCCAGAATTCTCCATCCGTTCATGTTGGCGGGATTCTCCTGCCCTGCCGGCAGTGCACCCCCGCTTGACTGCAGCAGGACTGGAGAATCCTGCCGCTAGCAAACAACGTGCCAGCTCCCACTGGCAGGAAACACGGGCCGGAGAATCTCATCCACTGTGTGGAAAAGTCCAAATGTGACACACACAACTCCAGGGCCTACCATAAGAGGTTTCATCCGAGTGTTTTACATCAGAAGAATCATCCAAGCAATAAATTATAAATTAAAGGGCTTGATTTGAAAGGGAACAGACATGTTCAGCAAACACCCTTTGGAGAACATAAAGAGCACATTCGTTCTTATCCTCTCAGTTTATCATCTTTTCCCTTTAAGTCTCTGGTATTAAATGAAATTTAGAAAGAAAAGTGGATATAAAATACAGGTAATTTTATCTTCACGGTAGGAGACAGGGTAATCTGGTAGAGCAGATTGTCCGCCATTTTCAATCCAGAGAATAGGTGAAGACAAGAATTTATCCCTCAGCATCTGCAACTCCAATACCACCACTCACATGTTGACATGGTGAAAAGCATTGGAATGTTAGGTCCACAGGATCTCACATGACAAATTCCCAAAACATATCAGGCATGGACTTCATTAGGATCAAAACCATAGGGGGCAGGTTTTCCCTGGTTGGATGCCAGCTCTCTAATGATGATGAAGAGCTGGCGCTAACTCTGCACCCATGGTAATGCGCCCTTCCCAGGTCAGTTAATTTGCATCACTATTTCCAGATCCAGGTGCAGAGCAGATCAAGTGTAAAGAGCGCATTAGCAGTGGGAGAGGAAATTTGTAATAAATGACACTAAAAAGGAACGGAGACATGGAGACAGAGGAAAGTAGCAATACAGGAGATAGTGCAAATATTCGGAGAGCATTTTTTAAAATTCAGACAGCAGTATTAAGGGCACAGCTAACTGGTTCTGTTGCTGTCCATACAATTTCACTTGGTGGGGAAGTCAGGTCATGGAGTACATGTTAAGAACAGGGATTCTCACATGCATAGCTGGGAGATCTGCAGTAACTACTGCTACAGACACTGAAGACACTTCCCTACCAATAATATGGCCAGCCCACTGTCACAATGCTGGTGACTTTGGGTTGGAATCTGGGTGGGTGCAGCTAATCATGCTTTGCTGGTTGACAAATCACTCTTGCCAATGCTTTCATGGAGACATAACATGCAAAAAATTTAGGGTGCTTCTAAAGAACCGGTTAGTCAGGTCTTCATGCTCATCTGTGCCATATCTCTGCTGCCACATCAAATCTGGATTTGGACCCCAGAATGCACTAAATCACCTGACAAAGAAGTGTAGCTATTCTCTTTTTGCAGGTATAGGTGGCCTGGTCTCAGAGGGTGGGTAGAGAGCTCTCCTGACACATCCCAAGCTGATTGGCAGCCATTTGGTGGTCCTCCTCTTTAGGACTTCACACCTCAGGGAACCTCATCAGGATGTAATGGGCTGCGGAAATTGGCACAAGAGTTCATGATAACCCTTTTGCATCAGATTGTCTTTATATATAGTAAACAGTCCAGAGTTTCACAGAAGCAATTATCAAACAAAATTTGACACTAGACTGCCTGAAGATATCAGAATCTTAGAATCCCTACAGTACAGGAGGAGGCCATTTGGCCCATCGAGACTGTACCAACTACAATCCCACACATTTACCCACTAATCCCCAACACTAGGATCAATTTAGTGTGGCCAATCAACCTAACCCACACATCTTTGGATTGTGGGAGGAAACTGGAGCACCCAGAGGAAACCCATGCAGATAGAGCGAGAAAGTGCAAACTCCACACTGACAGTGACGCAAGGCCAGAATTGAACCTGGGACCCTGGCACTGTGAGGCATCGATGGTAATCAGGATGTGAAGATGCCGGCATTGGACTGGGGTAAGCACAGTAAGAAGTCTCACAACACCAGGTTAAAGTCCAACAGGTTTATTTGGTAGCAAATACCATAAGCTTTCGGAGCACTGCTCCTTCGTCAGATGGAGTGAATATCTGTTCTCCAACAGTGCACAGACACAGATATCAAGTTACAGAATACTAATTAGAATGCAAATCTCTACAGCCAGCCAGGTCTTAAAGGTACAGATAATGTGGGTGGAGGGAGCATTCAACACAGGTTAAAGAGATGTGTATTGTCTCCAGACAGAACAGCTGACCACGACACCACACAACCCTGCCACAGCAACCTCTGCAAGACATGCCAGATCATCGACACAGATGCCATCATCTTACGTGAGAACACCATCTACCAGGTACACGGTACATACTCTTGCAACTCGGCCAACGTTGTCTACCTGATACGCTGCAGGAAAGGATGTCCCGAGGCATGGTACATTGGGGAAACCATGCAGACGCTACGACAACGGATGAATGAACACCGCTCGACAGTCACCAGGCAAAACTGTTCTCTTCCTGTGGGGGAGCACTTCAGCAGTCACGGACATTCAGCCTTGGATCTTCAGGTAAGCGTTCTCCAAGGCAGCCTTCACGACACACGGCAGAGTCGCTGAGCAGAAACTGATAGCCAAGTTCCGCACACATGAGGACAGCCTAAACCGGGATGTTGGATTTATGTCACATTATCAGTAACCCCCACAGCTTGTAGAATCTCACTAGCTGTTCTGTCTGGAGACAATACACATCTCTTTAACCTGTGTTGAATGCTCCCTCCACCTACATTATCTGTACCTTTAAGACCTGGCTGGCTGTAGAGATTCGCATTCTAATTAGTATTCTGTAACTTGATTTCTGTCTGTGCACTGTTGGAGAACAGATATTCACTCCATCTGACGAAGGACAGCACTCCGAAAGCTTATGGTATTTGCTACCAAATAAACCTGTTGGACTTTAACCTGGTGTTGTGAGACTTCTTACTGTGAGGCAGCAGTGCTAACCACTGTGCCAACCAAATGAGGGCTCATCCAGGATATTACAAATAGGCAATGTCTGTTAAGATAACCCATGAAAACTTTCACTGCAATACAGTCATCCAACACCCCATTGATTTGGATGATTGCTCTATCCAGCCAATGTTATCCAAGCTGTTGATTCACATCAGCAGGAGGCCAATACAGTCAGAGGTTAGCACCATTTAAGGCTGGCCTGCACAACTCAAATAGGTGGAGCAGGGTGCAGGTCATGCAGGAAGCAAATCTGACCCGGGAAACATTGAAAAGTGGCCCAGCACAAGAGAAAAGTGGCTCAAAGGAGTTTCAGTCATTGCCCAAGTCATCCTCATTTAGAAGGTAGCAAGATCCATAGCTGTGGAGGTGGATGCTTGCAGTCAAACCAAAGTCATAGTGTCACAAGCGTCTATGGGGTGGGGTCAGGGGTGGGTCCATCTTCAAATAGCATATCCTACCACCTCTACCCCTATCTTCAGGACATTGCTCAATTCACTACACACCCAATACCTGAAATCACTAAACTGGATTCATAGATAACATTCACCTGCTTCACTTCACCCTCACACACCCATTAATAGAAGCTTCACACACATACCTTGCAGCTTGTATACATTGCAACTATCCAACCATAACTGCCTTACAACAATTGCACAGTATTTACTGACATACTTTCTTTTCTCATGTAGGACAAGATAGCACACAATGGAAGGAGCGGCTAACCAGAAGGCAATGGGCAAACTGATATGAAGGGATTAATGGGCTGCTAGTTGTAGAAGTTGGTTCTGCTCCTTATGACCTCTGCTCATTCTCCCAGTCAAGAGCAACATCTACTGGTGCCACCATTACCAAGAGCAGCTGATTTGTGCAAAAACCTTGAAGATCGCAAAAGTCCTTCAACAATCTGCCAATCTGAAACAACTCTAGAAAGTGTCAAACACTTGGCAGAATGGTAGCAGCCAGTGTGGAAGGGTCGATGGTCACTTGAAATGCTGATGGGGCCTCCTTCCTGCTTCTGAACACGTGTTCAGCTCTGCAAGACATTGGCTGACACAAGAGGCACTGCTCGCACCGAGTCAGCATTGCACACCGACTGATGGCAGGGTCCGCCCGGTTTGCGCACTTCCAAAAATGTGTGTGACAAATGCCCTCATCACACCATGGGCAGCTTTTTGAGAGTTCGTAAAAGCGCTTGTAGCACCCAAAAAAAAGCAGGTGCCAACAAGCCCAATTTCTAATCTGTAGGTTTGTAGTAGTATCTTAAATGAGGAAACAGCAAAGTGCAGATAGGGAAGGAATTTGGGCACAAGGCCTAAGCAGCTGAACATTAAGCAGAGACCGAATTATACACTAGTTTATAGCAAACTTACAGATCGAATAATGTAATCTTTAGATTATGAAAGTTGTAAGTAATTTATTGCACCCCTACAATAAAGTTTGAGGCAATAAACACACTGTTACAAATGGGTGCTCCAACCAGGAACACTAATTACATTTCAGCAAACGATCGTCACGTTGCTGATAAAGTAACCGGAAAAAAGGAAATGACTGGAGTCATATGTTTAATTTGGATTCCCAGTAGGCAAGGCATGAAAATTAAATTATAACAAGGTGAAAATGGAAAAAAGCTCATTTTCAAACAAGGCCTTCAGTGAGGCCTCACGTATTCAGGATAAATTACTAATCTAAACCTTGTGTCAGTTTCATAAACACTGTTCCCAGCCTTGGCCACAGGATGAAAATAAGACCCTTTCAATAACAAAATTCCAAAGAGCAAGATACGGTGAACTATAACTGCTACATTGCCCGTGTGAATCGGGAGAACACCTTGCAGTGCATTGCACTGAATGGGTGTTCTCCTTGCTAGCAAACAATTAAAGCTTGGAAGTTTGAGTACTCAGTGCCTACTGTTGTTTGTACCCAAGTATTCGACAAAGATCCCTGTAGGTACACAATTCATTAGAATCAAATGTCCAATGCAGGTAAAGCACATGAGCAAAACCATGTTTAGAAGAAGTTCAAACCATCCTTCTTGCTCCCATACAGGTGCCCTCTACATTTCACTCAGTGGTGAAGTGTGAAGCTCAGGGTTCTTTGAACTAGAAGCTGGTTAGCTCAAACAATAGAAAAACAGAACTTCTAGTCAGATAGCCATGAATGCCAGCTCTCCTTCCTACCAGTCTAGAATGGAAGCTCGGCTGAATGACGACAATTGCACACTTGGATAGCATTGATAGGGGGAGAAGCATGAAAAAGTAGTTAAGACATGAACATGTTCTGTTGCTCTAACATTGCAGAAGTGTCTGCAGCCTAGCCCATACTGAAGGAAGATATATAATACACAGGTCAAATGCAATCACATGAAAACATTGCATCACACAAGGAAGCTCTGGGTACAGCTGTCAACTCCTTCTGATCGAGCAATGCTTTGCCAAGGCTTTATCCTGGAGAGAATTACTTGGTCCCTTTGTTATAAATCCATTTGAACGTTGCTAACCTGTACTTGGTATTGGTTCTGGGGAAGCATCAAGGCAATCAGTAGTGTTCAGCTCTTGGCTATTTTGTTCAAAACTGGACAGAGTCAGCTCCTGGGGGTTAAAAGGAAACAGAGAGATAGGTAACCACTCGCTGACAAGGTATTCTATAGTCCAACAGTAGGATCCTTAGTGCAGAAGGAGGCCACTCAGTCCATTGAGTCTGCATCGACAGCAATCCCATGCAGGCCCTATTCCCATAACCCCACATATTTACCCTTCTAGTCTCCCTGACGCGGAGGGACAATTTAGCATGGCCAATCCACTGAATCTGCACCTCTTTGGACACAGGGAGAGTATCTCTAATCATTATAATTCATTTTGGAATTCACTATGGAATCTGGTTTTGTCTAAAACTGAACGGCGCAATACAGTGGCACAGTGATTAGCACTGCTGCCTCAGTGCCATGGACCTGGGTTCAATTCCAGCCCTGGGTCACTGTCTGCGTGGAGTTTGCACGTTCTCCATGTCTGCGCGGGTTTCCTCCCACACTCCAAAAAAGATGTACAGGTTGGGTGGATTGGCCATTGTAAATGTGTGGGGGTTACGGGGATGGGGAGCTGGGCAAGGTGCCCTTTGAGAGTTGGGACTCAATCAGCCTAATGGCCTCCTTCTGCACTGTAGGCATTCTACCGTCAATCTTACATAACAGCATAAAATAGCAAAAATGAAGCAAATAACCAAGTACCCAATAGCAGTTAAAGCTGGTGTCATGGGAAACAATAAGTAGCTGAAGTTACGTTTCTCACCTCTGAGTTTTTGGAATCTGTACTAAAGCTGGTTTCAACTATTGAAATCCGGGGGCTGTTAGTGGGACTTCCATTCTGGAAAACAGATTTGTTATCAGATTTATAAAACACCAGAGCAATTCAATAATTTGTTCCCTCTTTCATAATCTCCTGACAGAAATGGCACAGGTTAAACATATGCATGGAGTACGCCGCCAGGTCTGAACCTTACATTCCCCAAAATTGTGGGCGAACAAGTCAGGTGCACGTCCCAACACAAATGAACACTCGCGCACTATTTCAGTGGGCAGGCAAGTGCAGGAGTCCCCCCAGCCCCGCTGACAATCCAGCAGACACTTTAGCCCACTAAGGGGGCCAAATTGAAACAACTTTACACGGCTGTCTGTATTTACAGTTGGCAGATGGGCTGATTGACCAGGTGGCTGCTATGTTTTAGCTTCAACCTCGATCCAGAGTGGGATGAAATGTCAGGGCTGAAAAAAAATTGAGAGGTGTCCAGGGACTGAGGTTTGTGTTTGAATGTGCTACCAAGACACTCAAAATCTACGGCACGGAGATAGGCCCTTCGGCCCAAACTGGTCCATGCCAACCAAAATGCCCATCTAAGCTAACCCCATTTGCCTGCATTTAGCCCATATCCCTCTAAACCTTTCCTATCCATGTATCTGTCCAAATACCTTTTAAATGTTGTCAATGTCCCTGCCTCAACCACTTCCTCCGGCAGCTCATTCCACACACGTCCCACCCTCTGTGTAAATAAGTTGCTCCTCAGGTTCCCATTAATTCTTTCCCCTCTTAACTTAAATCTATGCCCTCTAGTTCTCGATTCCCCAACCCTGGGAAAAAGCCTGAGTGCATTCACCCTATCCATGCCTCGCAATCTTGTATACCTCTAAGGTCACCCCTCAGTCTCCTACGCTCCAAAGGAAAAAAAGTCCTAGCCTGTCCAATCTTTCCCCATATCAGTCCCTTGTATCCTGGCAACATCCTTGTAAATCTCTTCCGCACTCTTCAGTTTAATAACATAAGAACATAAGAAATAGGAGCAGGAGTAGGCCATCTAGCCCCTCAAGCCTGCTCCGCCATTCAATAAGATCATGGCTGATCTGATAGTGGGTTCAGTTCCACTTACCCACCCGCTCCCCATAACCCTCAATTCCTTTAATGGCTAGAAATCTGTGACTTAAACACATTTAACGAGGTAGCCTCTACTGCTTCATTGGGCAGAGAATTCCAAAGATTCATTACCCTCTGGGAGAAGAAGTTCCTCCTCAACTCTGTTCTAAAGTGACTCCCCCGTATTTTGAGGCTATGCCCCCTAGTTCTTGTTTCCATTGTAAGTGGAAATAACCTCGCTGCTTCTACCCTGTCTAGCCCCTTCATTATCTTGTACGTCTCCAAGATCTCCCCTCAACCTTCTAAACTCCAATGCGTACAGGCCCAGTCTACTCAATCTCTCATTAGCTAACCCCCTCATCTCCAGAATCAACCTGGTGAACCTTCTCTGTACCCCCTCCAAAGCTAATATATCCTTTCTTAAATAAGGGGACCAAAATTGTACACAGTACTCTAGGTGCGGCCGCACCAGTACCCTGTACAGTTGCAGCATGACCTCCCTGCTTTTATACTCCATCCCTCTCCTGATAAAGGCCAACATTCCATTTGCCTTCTTGATTACCTGCTGCACCTGCAAACTGAGTTTGTGATTCATGCACAAGGGCCTGTTTCCATGCTGTAAACCTCCATAACCCCCAGGTCCCTCTGCACACAAGCATGTTGTAATTTTTCACTGTTTAAATAATAGTCCATTTTACTACTATTCCTTCCAAAGTGGATAACCTCACATTTACCAACGTTATGCTCCATCTGCCAGATCCTTGCCCACTCACTTAGCCTATCCAAATCTCTCTGCAGACTGTCCTCCGTGCAATTTGCTTTCCCACTCATCTTTGTCATCCGCAAACTTTGTTACCCTAAATCTTCCCTATAGCAAGGTGACCAAAACTGAACACAATACTCCAGATGTGGCCTCACTAACTGTACAATTGCAACACAACTTCCCACCCTCTATACTCAATGCTCTCACTGATGAAGGCCAGCATGCCAAAAACCTTCATTGCCCCATCCACCTTATCTCCCAAGGTCCCTTTGTTCCACAATACTCCCCAAGGTCCTACCATTCACTGTGAAAGTCCTACCTTGATTGGACTTTCCAAAGTGCAACACCTCACACTTAACTGTATTGAACTCCATTTGCCATTTCTCGGCCCACTTCCCCAGCTGATCAAGATCCTGCTGCAATTTGATAACCTTCCACACTGTCTACAATACCACCTATAGCCTTGTATAGTTTTTCCCATTGCAAATTTTACATTTTAATTAGTTCAGCGGTTCCCCAAGACAGCTCCGCAGCGGCCATCTCCTCTGCAGGAGCACATTAGAAACACCAGCCTGCACCCTCTATTTTCATGGGGGGGGGAGGGGGCACAGTGGTTAGCACTGCTGCCTCACAGCACTAAGGACCCTGGTTCGATTCCCAGCTTGGCTCACTATCTGTGCGGAGTCTGCACTTTCTCCCCGTGTCTGCATGGGTTTCCTCCCACAGTCCGAAAGACGTGCTGGTTAGGTGCATTGGCCATGCTAAATTCTCCCTCAATGTACCCAAACAGGGGCTGGAGTGTGGCAACTAGGGGATTTTCACAGTAACTTCATTGCAGTGTTAATTGCAGCCTACTCGTGCCGCTAATAAATAAACTTAAAACTTTTCTTTGCATTGGCCCATTGATTGGTCAGCCAATGTGAAATCATGTTTCTGGAGCCAACGGCAGCAAGCAGAAGCGCATTCTGCGCCTGCCGAGTGAACACACGCCCAACGGACAGAAAATTCAGGCCCAAAGTTCTGGAGCAAAACGGATTTTATTTTCCACACAACAGATCAGCAATGATTGAAAAGCTACCTCTAGATGGGCACAGACACGCTTCAGAACTTTAAACGTCATTTCTCTTGTCCGTAATGACCCGAACAGATGCTGCAAAAAGTCAAAACAGATTTTAGTTTCCAGGCAGACAATAGTTGTGCCAACTTTTGCTGGCATTTAAATAAAACTATTTGAACAAAAGCAATCTGCAACTCAAAAGCAAATTCTCATCACATGCTCTAAGTAAACAAGATGTTGATTGAAACATGGTTTTGTCAACGTATAATCCCTCTGGTTCTACGGTCCGTGTTGTCAATTGTGCACCATTGATCATTTTGCAAATTTGAACTCAGCTTATATCAAAAGCTCCCATCAGTAAATGTGACCATGAAGCGGTGGGATATATCTAGCAGTTCAACGGATTCCTTTTATTCATTCACCGGGTGTGGGCATCGCTGGCTGGGCCAGCATTTGTTGCCCATCCCCGAGGGCATTTAAAATTCAACCACATTGCTGTGGCTCTGGAGTCACATGTAGGCCAGACCGGGTAAAAGATAACAGATTTCCTTCCCTAAAAAAGGACATTAGTGAATCAGGTGGGTTTTTCCCGACAATGGTATCATGATCATTATTAACCTTCTTTTAATTCCAGATTTTTATTATTTCATTAGAGAAGGAACTTGCCCTGGTCGGGCCTGATGTGGCTACAGTCCCACATTGCTGTGGTTGACTCTTAAAAACCAGGAAAGCCACCCAGCTGTAGTAAACTGCTGACCCCCTACCCAACACCACGGCAGAAGCATCTTCACTACACAGATTGCAACTGTTCAAGCTGATCGAGGGTGGCACAATGGTTAGCACTGCTGCCTCACGGCACCAGGGTTCGATTCCTGGCATGAGTGTGCGGAGTTTGTACATTCTCCCTGTGTCTGCGTGGGTTTCCTCCCACAGTCCAAAGATATGCGAGTTAGGTGGATTGGATATGCTAAATTGCCCCTTAGTGGTCAGGGGGAGACTAGCTAGGATAAATGCATGGGGTTATGGGGATAGGGCCTGGGTGGGATTGTGGTCGGTGCAAACTCGATGGGCCGAAAGGCCTCCTTCTGCACTGTAGGGATTCTATGATCTATCACCACCACCTTTCCAATTCCAGTAAATCCCAACCTTGCCAGTGAAACGCACATTTCAAAAATTAATTAAAAAATAATTTGGAGTTACACTCATATCAGGTCAGGCCCCACATCCTGACTGCAGCATTGGTTTGAAGCAAGTTCATTCTCTGCTGCTACTGCTGTGCTAGAGATACATGTTCAAATATTAGAAATGCACAATGGATTTATTTACATCCTGAACAGAAAGACAGGTTAATCGCTAAGGTAGGGACATGTTCGGCACAACTGTGGGCTGAAGGGCCTGTATTGTGCTGCAGTTTTTCCTATCTTAATATTTCTTTCATCAGAACCTGAAACATTTAGCCATCTTTCTCTTTTCAGATGATTTTTTAAATTAAAATTTCCAACATTTGCAGCTTTCATTATTTTTTAATGATTCTCTTAAAATCAAGTCTTCAGAATTAGGAGAAATGATAAAAGAAAATGCAGTTCCAACTCACTGTATAAGGAATAAAATTTAATATTTTCAGAGAGGATTCTGTAGAGAGCTAGGAAATGTCTTGCAAATGCTCCCTCGCTCAGGTAGGAATTAATGGATTTGGAAAAACAAATAACTTGCCTTCTCTCCTTCCGTGGTCTTGATAGACAGGGCGTTGGGGACCAAAAGGGCCGTGTTCTGCTTCTTCAGCGAAATCACTGCTGCGACAGGAACAACGAGCTGAGGGAGAGAAGGAAATAAATTAACACATTATTAAATGGTGGCTCAGTGGTTAGTATTGCTGCCTCAGCGCCAAGGACCCAGATTCAATTCCGGCCTCGAGTCAGTGTGTGGAGTCTCCCATGTCTGGGTGGGTTTCTTTCGGGTGCTCTGGTTTCCTCCCACAGTCCAAAGGTGTGGGGGTGAGGTTGATGGACCATGCTAAATTGATCCTTAGTGTCAGGGGAACTAGCAGGGTAAATGTGGGGGATCGGACCTGGGTGGGATTGTTGTTGGTGCAGACTCGATGGGCCAAATGGTCTTGTTCTGCATTGCAGGGATGCTTTGATCCGTGTTCTGCTACTTTATGCTATATTTCATCTATGCAACTCTCCTTGATTACATCTCACTTCCATGTGTTAGAATGTAACCAATGATAACATTGGATCTGTTGTAGTGCGACCAATGGTAACATGCTGTGAGGGTCAGCTGACCCAGTGAACTATGTAACCAATGGCAAAAATGATGTGGTCAGCTGACCCAGTATAATGAAGCTGCTGGGGTTTGCGGGAGCTTGGAATGGCCCAGGGTGAGGCCGCAAGTGTTGGAGTAATAAAGTTTCATTAAACTTTTTTCTTTGATCTATAAGTTGGAGTAAGTCTTGTTTTATTTTATTGCCTACAAGTGAAGAGTTCCTTCTGGTGGATCAACACCATGTATTCTTTGTTCCAATGAAGAGGGAACAAAAATAATCAATTACCTAGGTCACTAATTTAATAGCTGATGGAGTAGAAACTTCCCCTTCTCCCAGGAGAAGTTGAATGCGTTTATGCCTTGTGTAGCATCTATCTCACTTAAGGTGGGATTTACACAAATCGATGTCAGATCCAACCAACGTCCAGTACTGCAACCAGCACCAAGATGGCTGCTTGCCATCATTGTGGCCATAAATTTATTCCAGGCTGCTGAATTTAAGTTTTTTTCAAAAATTAGACGTACCTTTGTTTCTTTCAAAATGCTGCTGTAAAAACAGATGTAGTTGTCAGAGACGTACATTTTGCCATGGTATGGGACTTCCTTATGCAAGGCACATTTGAAACCTATTAGGAAATAGGGCCCAGTTAGAAGAAGAAGCTACACAAATTCAGAATGTAAAAGGTCATAGATGCCACAACCAAAATAGTATTCAGACTGAGATCAAGTTAAAGTCCATACACGTATAATGCAACTTTGTGGCAGCTCCCTATCTCTCATCATTAGTGGTTTCTATAAAGCCAGGACATGGATATTATAGAACACTAGCATGCAGATGTACAATAGCCTTGGAAAGCCCCAACCCCGATTCATCCCAGATACAGAAACTTACTGTCAATCACGTTCTCATTAATGTCTTTGAACTGCTTGTAAAACGTGGCATTCGACTTGACAGTCTAAAAGGAGGAGAGAAAATAAAAATCAATTTTTGTAACAAATACAAATTTTGCGATAGGTATTTTTATCTGATGTACCCCAGAGCTGTGTGTTTAGAAGCACACCAAGTAGCTGTTGTAAATTGTGGATAAAAGTGTTTTAAGTAGCTGGTCTTGAGTTTGTTTGCAGAAACTGCAATCCGAGTGGGTAGAGGAAGAAATCATGGCCTTTTCCCAATCAGGATTTTCCATGGCACTTTAGGGGCAGAAATACAAATCCCATCTCACACACAGGCAGCTTTATTATGAGGCCAATCCATTCATTAAAAAAAAAAAGTGATGCATTTGCCTCCATTTGTGGTGTGCTCACACACCGGATGAGCGCGATCCACGGTGGGCGTCTGGCCCCGAGCGCGTCTCCCAGCGCCAGCTCCACGCTGCAAATGTTCCAATGTGTTTCCCGATATGTTTTACCAGTGGCACTGCACAGAATTGAGTGGACGGACCTTCACCTGCACCCCTCAGTGCCAGGGACTTGGGTTCGATTCCAGCCTTGGGTGATTGTGTGGAGTTTGCATGTTCTCCCACATTCCCAAGGTGTGTAGTCTAGGGGATTGGCAGGGTAAATGCTTGAGGGTATAGGGTAGGGCCTCAGAGTCAGTGCAGACGTGATGGGCTGAATGGCCTCCTTCTTAACTACAAGGATTTTATGATTCCATTAACAGGATTCAAATGAGTGTCTCGCCAGCTTCCAGCAGATTTCCCAAGCTGCCAGGGGGAGATCACGATGTGGGGATGCCAGCGTTGGACTGGGGTAAACACAGTAAGAAGTTTAACACCAGGTTAAAGTCCAACAGGTTTATTTGGTAGCAAAAGCCACACAAGCTTTCGGAGCTACAAGCCCCTTCTTCAGGAGGGGCTTGGAGCTCCGAAAGCTTGTGTGGCTTTTGCTACCAAATAAACCTGTTGGACTTTAACCTGGTGTTGTTAAACTTCTTACTGGGAGATCACCAGCAGACGATCCCACTGCAAAACCGACTCTTTCTCCTCCTCCTCCCCCCCCCGCCCCCCCACAGGCCAGGGAGAATTCCACCGTAAACAAGCAACCAACAATGCCTTCAATTCCTCTGTGCATTTTCCGTTATCTCTAACTGAGTTAGTCACAGACGCAATGTGCCATTCATTTTAATTCCATTATTTTCACAGACATAACAAAATCGTTATGGAACATAGATCCTTACCGAAGAAGAGGCTGATCGCCTTCTTCCGAGGAATGGTTCATCTTCATTCTTCAAACCAGGTAAATCAACGGGCTGTGATCTGAAAAAGCAACAATCACGTTAACTGATGGTCTTCATTTCCATTGCAGCCAACATTGAGTTACATTTAAGAGGAGTGGATTAGAGACCAGGTGAGGACTTTACAACTCTAATCCTTTGACCTCAGCTCATTTTTCAGACTGACCAGTGCCAAGAACTGGAAATGATCCTCTAGCATCTGCTGGAGAAACTTGCACCGCAAAACTGGACTGACAAGGAATTTGGTTTAAAACATGCATTTATTTTCAGAAACAAAAAGTTTTTATTAGCTTTAAAGTTCTTAAAAAAGCTCATTAAAATGTGCAAGATGGGGAGGTGGTGGCATAGTGGTATTATCAGTGTACTGGTAATCCAGAGACCCAGGGTAACACCTTGGGGATTTGGGTTCGAATCCCACCATGGTAGATGGTGAAATTTAAAATCTAAAAACAAATCTGGAACTAAAAGTTTAATGGTGAAACCATTGCTGATTGTTGTGAAAACCCATCTCATTTACGAATGTCTTTTAGGGAAAGAAATCTGCTGTCCTTACCCAGTCTAGCCTACATGTGACTCCAGCCCCTAGCAGGCTACCAAACCACTCAAAAACCAATGAAAAAAAGGATCGAAACCTCGGCACCAGATTTTGTTACATGCATATCAAGTAGCATAAGCAACAAGTAACAGAGCTAAACAATTCCACAACCAAAAAGGATATGAACCAAGTTCTGCAGTCCTGCCATATCCAGTCATGAATCATGGTGGACAATTAAACAACTCACTGGAGGAGGTGCCACAAATATCCCATCCTCAAATAATGGGGAGCCCAGCACATCCAGTCCAATAGACAAGGCGGAAGCATTCACAACCTTCAACCAGAAGTACCGAGTGGATAATCCATCTCTGCCTCCTCCAGTGGTCCCCAAGATCAGAAATGCCAGTCTTCAGCCATATCAATGCACTCCATAGGATATCAAGAAATGGCTGGAGGCATTGGATACTTCAAAGCCTTTGGGCCCTGACAATATTACTGAAGACCTGTTCCTCAGAATTTGCCCCTGGCCAAGCTGTTCCAGTAGCTATAAACAGTCCAAAGATATGGGTTAGGTGGATTGGCCATGCTAAATTGCCCCTTAGGTGTCAGGTAGAGTAGCTCAGGTAACTGCATGGGGTTATGGGGATAGGGCCTGGGTGGGATTGTGGTTGGTGCAGACTGCCTCCTTCTGCACTGTAGGATTCTAAGATTACAGGCATCTACCTGGCAATGTGGAAAATTGCCCAGGTATGCCCTGTACACAAAGCAGCACAAATCCAGTGTGGGCCATCCACTTGGTCCTCTCTCAATCATCAGTAACGAGGTGGAAGGGATCAGTGTTATCAAGCAGCACTTGCTCTGCTAAAAGTTGCTCATGGACTCAGTTTCTTGACATTAAAGCTTTGGTTCAAACATGGACAAAAGAGCTGAACTCCAGAGATGAGGAGAGAGTGACTGCCCTCGACATCAAGGCAGCATCTGACCTAATGTGACATCGAGGATCCTAGTCAATGGGAATAATGAGAAAACTCTCCACTTGGAGTCATACCTAGCAGAATGGAAGATGGTTGCAAAACGTTGGAGGTTAATCATCTCAATTCCAGGACAGCAATGTAGGGTAGTGTTCGAGGCCCAACCATCTTCAGCTGTTTCAATGATTGTGCTTCCATCACAAGGTCAGAAGTGGGATGTTCGCTGATAATTGTGCAATGGTCAGCACCATTCCCGAATCCTCTATTGAAGCAGTCCATGTCCAAATGCAGCAAGGCCTGGACAATGTCCAGGCTTGGGCTGACAAGTGACAAGTAATGTTCTTGCTGCACACGTACCAGGCAATGACCATCTCCAACAAGAGGGAATCCAACCATCGCTGAATCCCCCACTGTCAACATCCTGGAGGTTACCATTGGCCAGAAACTGAACTAAACTAACCATACAAATACCGTGGCTAAGAGCAGCTCAGAGGCTTTGATGAGTAACTCACCTCCTGACACCCCAAAGCCTGTCAACCATCTACAAGACACAGATCAGGAGTGTAATGGAATACTGGATGAGTGCAGCCCGATGTCATCCAGGACAAAAGCAGCCTGCTTGACTGGGATCCCTTCCACCAAACATTCAATCCCTCCACCACTGATGTACAGTGATCCTGTGTGTACCACCTACATGATGCACTGCAGCAACTCACCAAGGCTCCATAGGCAGCACCTTCCAACCCACAGCCACTACCATCTGGAACAATGGTGGGCAACCTGCAGCCCATCAGGGGTCTGATTGCAGCTCAAGACATGTTGCTCATGCAGAGTTGCTACATTCTTCTGGTTTCCATCTGTGTAGCTTTTTCCCTACTAGTATGAAATGTGGTGTATGCTGGTTGTGCACTACATTGAGAGCCGTGTGCTCCTGCTGCACCCAAAGTGTTAACATTTTTTGTTTTTACTGTTTGAAGTTGATGATAGTTCTATTATGAAATGATTAAGCATTTTCTATAACTTATGAAATACCTGGTGTGTATTCAATCTTATTCAAGAGTCCTAGTTAGTGAACAAACTCGATTTCAATCTTCCGGCCCCCACTAAGATGGAGGGCCCCTCATGCAGCCTACTCACTAGCCGAGGTTGCCCATTACTGATCGAGAAGGACAAGGGTAACATATATCTGGGAACATCACTGTGGTGGACCTCAGTTGTGCCTTTGTCCTATATGGACCACCGTTGTGTGTGTTTGTCATACCTGGACACATCCCCTTCCAGTTTGGTTCCTCCCCTCAGCACCTAGTATAAAGGTGGCTGTCTCCTCCCCCTTGTTCAGTCCAGGTCGGTTAATTGTTGGGATCTGCTCCTGATTCTGTTGTGAATAAAATTGATGCACTATCAATAAGGCGAAAGACTACCGATATGCCAATATAAGTGTAGGCTTTTATTCACAACAGAATCAGGAGCAGATCCCAACAATTAACCGACCTGGACTGAACAAGGGGGAGGAGACAGCCACCTTTATACTAGGTGCTGAGGGGAGGAACCAAACTGGAAGGGGATGTGTCCAGGTATGACAAACACACACAACGGTGGTCCATATAGGACAAAGGCACAACTGAGGTCCACCACAATCACTACCTGGGAGAGGTTCCATTTGGCTTGGAAATATCACCGTTCCTTCAGTGTGGCAGGGTCAAAAATCCTGGAACTCCCTCCTGAACACTGGGTGCACCTACACTCAGGGAAAGCAGATCACCACCACCTTCTCAAGGGCAATGACTAGGCCCAGTCAGCAATGTCCACATCCCGTAAATGAATTTTTAAAAACCCCACAATATTCAATCATGTCTTGCATTATTTCAAGAGATGCACAGGCAGTAGAAATTGTACGCGTCACCTGGTGAGTTGCAGTGCTCGTTCTTGCTGCTGAACCTCAGGCAAAATGGAATCCGTTTCCAAGCTGGACAACTTTGACTGCATTTGCAGCTTCTTTTTATTCTTCTTCTGTTTTTCAGCCATCAGTCCAATCTCGTGGGGGCAGCTGCTGCAAAATGAGAAAATCTCAAAATCAGCAATCTCAGAGGTGCCCCGGGGAATTCCCAGCATCGCGCTCAATCTGTAACAGCTTTGCAAAGCAAACACTCAACAATTGACCAAGAGCAACCATATTGCACCATCATGCGACCCACTAATTGCTCTTCCTGTGTTGTTAACAAACAGATACCTCCCAGGTATCTGTGCCCTATACGGGTGGCAGAGTGGGCAGCACTGCTGCCTCAGTGCCAGTGACCCGGGTTAGATTCTCAGCTTGGGTTACTGTCTGTGCGGAGTCTGCATGTTCTCCCAGTATTTGTGTGGGTTTCCTCCGGGTGCTCCAGTTTCCTCCCACAGGTAAAAGACATGCTGGCTTGGTGCATTTGCCGTTATAAATTCTCTGTGTACCTGAACAGGTGCTGGGGTGTGGCGACTAGGGAATTTTCACAGTAACTTCATTGCAGTGTTAATGTAAGCCTACATGTGACACTAATAAGCTTTAAAAACTTTTAGTGTAGCAATTTTGATACCTCCCTTTGCTGTTCCAGGAATCCTTTCCCTGAATCTCAGAAGCCTGTTCACCAATACTCCGAACTTCACTGGTCTTCCCACTGGGCGGGATTCGGAGGGGGTGAAGTAGGGGGACAAAATGTTCACCGTTGCTACCCCTCTGAAGCTACCTGCAACTTTAGGAGATGGGGCTTGTGGGGAAATCGTGAAGTTGCATTCAGTCACTCAGGGCTCTGCCACAGCCTGCATTCTACCTCCTCCCCAGAGCGGGTTAATCAGTCAACAAGAATGTAAACTTTCCCATGCCCATTGTTGGAAACCTCAAAAGGAAAAGTTGCACCTTGTTTAAATCCGGTGTCATTGGGGTTTTAAAAATATAAACGCAATGTGATGCACAAAATTTGAAGAACATCAGAACTTGCCCTGACAAAAAAAACATCTTTGGTGCGTTGTCCAATTAGTTCATTGTGGAGCTAAAATTGAAGTCTTTTTTTTTTAAACAAATAAGTTCAGAATACCTTGGCTTCTACCTTCACCCTGTGTAAATATCCAAAGTTTAAACAGATCAATGCAAAAGTGATTTTATTTCTGTGCTTTGTTTTCTGTTTGAGGGCCATCCGTGCAAAATCTTTTAATATGGGATTGGTTACAGACAGCCCAAAAACAAACATCACTCCAGCTCCACGCTGGGAATAAGTAGCGAAAGAAATCCACAAATTGATTGTAATGTCACTATATAGTGTTGGAAGGAAAATTCTTGCCAGGGAGATTGCTAGACTTGGATATCACGAATCAGCAACTTCACTGACTGCAAAATCTGGCCCATTAATGTTACTGCTCTTGATGCTATTTCTGGGCTTCACAGGTAGATCGTTTGTTCATAGACAAACTCAGGTGCGTGCAGTTCAGAAGCAGGATATTGTAGAATTAGGGTGTTTGGGACTAAGTTAATGTGGGACTGGGGAAAACAACCTCTCATATGATGGAGAGAGAGTAGCAAGTGTAGTGGTAGAAGATGCACCCATCATCAGGATTCTATCCGGTATGTATGTGTGTAGTTACGCGTTATTAATAAAGTTATTGTTCAACCATTGAAGTCTCTGACCTCTTCCTGAGGCAACATATAGCCTTACAACAGATCGCAGAATCACTACAGTGCAGAAGGCCGCCATTTTGCCCATTGAGTCTGCACCGCCCACAATCCCATCCAGGCCCTATTCCTGCAACCCCACATATTTACCCTGCTAATCCCCTGACACTGGGGTCAATTTAGCACGGCCAATCAACCTAACATGCACATCTTTGCACTGTGGGAGGAAACTGGAGCACCCGGAGGAAACTCACGCAGACACGGGGAGAACGTGCAAACTCCACACAGACAGACAGTCACCCAAGGCCGGAATTGATCCCGGATCCCTGACTGAGGCAGCAGTACTAACCACTGTGCTGCCCTATTACATTAGCAGATCTCAATTTGGAATTGCTCGCTATCGCTATCAGGTTAGTTGTGAGTTTGGTTCAGGCTCTCCTCAACTACTGCACACAGCTCAGATTTTTTATTTTGTTGCAGTCTTGAGAAACCAAAAAAATTAACACCAGAACAACAAGTGCAGCCCATGTGCAATAAAATCCACAGTTCGTTGATTCTACTTCCTAGATACACGCAACAATAAGAGTTCACAATAAAAGAACCATTGGTCAAATATTAATATTGTCGATTCAAGTGGTTCAACATGAACTAACCATCCAAACCTGATCAGAAAATAAGAATAATGTTCACATTAATGGTATTTGCTCAAATACCAAGAACTTTATTGTTGTGGCATAGGAGTTTCCTAACACCTTTAGATCACCAAAGATCCTTTGCCAGCTCCTCCAAACCCCAAGACCGCTACCGAGAAGGACAAGAGTAGCAGATTCAAGGCAACACCACCCAGGTCACCCACCAAGCCATTCACCATCCTGACTTGGAAATATAATAGTTGTTCCTTCACGGTCGCTGGGTTAAAACCCTGGAACTCCCTCCCCAACAACACTGTGGGAGTACCCACACAACATGGATTGCAGCAGTTCAAAAAGCCTCTCACCATCACCTTCTCAAGGACAATTAGGGATGGACAACAAATGCTGGCCTAGCCAGCGACGCCCACATCACTTGAATTAATAAAAACTGACTGTAAATCACATTGCCATGTATCAAGTTTGTGGAAGTCACAATATAAATACAAGTTTCTTCTTCTTCACCTTGAGAAGGACAGGAAAGGTAGATGTTGAGTTGAAGGCTGGATACATGGATGGCGGGGGTGGAAATAAAGGGACTGCAAGCATGGTGAAAGGCCAAACTCATTAGAAGCTCTTGAAGCAAGAGTCACATCGTGGCCAAGTGACTTTGGGAGGTAGTTCCAAAGGCAGAAATGGATAGAATTAACTGAAGAGGTAGGAGTGATGAGGGTGGAAGGGGGCATATAAGTGGTTGTCCAGATGTAGCAGCTTGAGTTATTTGGCTGGAGAAGATGCTCATTTCTAAAACAAAAAAAAAACTTGTAAAATTTTATCCACAAGGTACTTAAGATCAGAAACCTCTAGTAGCCTAGGTCAAATCTCCTATCAGTGTACATAACCATGACAGCAGAGGTCAGCAACAGTCAGAATCAGAGTGGCACTTTGTCGTATCTGAGAGTTCTCTGCCCAAAGGCAGGTCTGACCCACAGCACCACAACTTCACATGGAGGGCAAAGACTCCGGTCATCTTTGCTGGAATGGAGATCAAACCCCACCTTGTCAACACTAATCTGATCCACACCAACTGTCCAAAGATTCCAAGTTGCTGTGGCAACATACACGTTTGCATGATGGCACAGTGGTTAGCACTGCTGCCTCACAGCACCAGGTTCAATTCCGGCCTTGGGTCACTGTGGTGTTTGCATATTCTCCCCATGTTTGTGTGGGTTTCCTCCCACAGTCCAAAGGTGTGCAGGTTAGGTTGATTTGCCCCTTAGTATTCCAAGATGTGTAGGTTAGGGAGATTAGCAGGGTAAATTTGTGTGGTTATGGGCATAGGGCCTGGGTAGGATGCTCTGTCAGAGTTGGTGCAGGCTCAATGGCCTCCTTCTGCACTGTAGGGATCCAATTCTATGCACGTTGTAGCCATTGATAGTGATGGTAGAGCCTCCCTCCATCACATGGTTGATCAGAAGTCTCTCCTGCTCTTACCAGTTTCATGGGCATGTGCTGGAAGAACGTACAAACTGATACTCAACTGGTTTGGCTGTATTATGAATTCACCTTCCTTGGCCATCAGGTTGTGAGTGGGACTTTAACCTGGAGCTTCTGATAAGGATATTACCCACTGCACCACTTAATGGTGACTCTCTGCAAGAGAAATTCACCGAGTTCCACTTCTTCACCTTTCCTCTCCCCTCCCCCCCCCCATTGTAATGTAAATTCTCTTCCAAAGGGAAGGCCTTGACTAAATCTGCCTCCAAACTCACTCAGTCCTAACCACTCAATGTTTTAAAAAACCTTTTGTTGCCATCGTTTTTTCAGTCAGTTGCCTTGAACTTGTGTCCTCAAGTTCTTGATCTTTGTTTCTCCTCATCTACTTTGTCCAATCCATCAATTAAAACTCCCCTTAAATCTTCTCTTCACCACAGGAGAACAGCCCCAGATTCTCCAATCAGTGTATGTAACCGTGGTTCCTCATCCTAGAACCATGCTCATGAATCTTCTTTAACATCCTCTCTAATGCCTTCACATCCTTCAAGTTCTGGTGTCCAGAAAGGGACACAATACCCCAGTTGACGTCAAAAACAGTATTTCATACAGATGTAATAAACGCTTGCCTAGCCAATGAAGCCCATCTCCCTTGAATGAATTTTTAAAATCATACATTTCCTTCTTTGTGAGATCTAACTGGGTAGAGTGAAAAAAGCTGCATCATAAATAAAGATGGTTCTGCACTCAGAATCCCTACAGTGCTGAAGGCGGCCATTCGGCCCATCGAGCCTGCATCGACAACAAACTCACCCACACCCGTAACCCCACACATTCACCCCCCCTCTAATTCCTCCTGACACGGAGGGACAATTTAACACAGCCAATCAACCTAACCCACACATCTTTGGAGTATGGGAGAAAACCAGAGCACATTGACGAACCCAAGGCAGGAATGGAACCCAGGTCCCTGGCACAGTGAGGCAGCAGTGCCAACCACTGCGCCGCCCATTCCTTAAAAAATTTGGATGGCCCCAGGGTGGAAAGCCATTGATCATTCCAAACATCTCTCCATGTCCCATGGCTGTCAGCAAAACATCAGGGAAAAAGCAGCAAAATATCAATCTTACTTCAAAATGATAAAAAGCAGACCTTAAGCCAAATAAACTGCCAAGAAAAACGAGTTAGGAAAAGGCTATTCTTTTCCAGCTCTACAAATAATTCAGACAGTGTCGCTTTGATCATTAATTTTTCAAGATTAAACTTTGCACCAGCAGCAGTTAGTTATGCTGCTTCTCTCTCGTTGCCTACACCAACAGGGGAACTGTCCCACAGGCTAAACAGCAAGAACGCTGCATTTCATCTTCCTCCACTTACTAACATCAACAGGAATGTAGGGCAGGTGACTGCAGCAGTAGAGGACACAGCTATTTCCAGAATGATCTGGCTGCTTTCTTCTAAATTATAGTCAACTATTTGTAGCCATTTCTAACCGTGCATGTGGAAAGCATGTACAGACATGTTAAAATGTTACAGAGTCAACCACCCCCTGACGAAAGGTTGCTGAAATGGAGGAGTTGATGACATGCTGAGTCACAATGTCAAAGTGAAGGTTAACACACGGGCTGGGATTTTCCCTGTGGACTTCAGAACCCCATCGTCAGGGTCAAGTGCCGACATTGGTGGGCAACACTGACCTGTCTGCGACCTCTAATTGCAGCATCAGTTTGGCCTATTCGTGGCCATAGTAGCAGCAGAGGCTGCTTTTCAGGTGAGGGAGGGAGGGCCCACCAAGATGGAGGGGGCCCTCTCTGCAATTTCATGTGGAGATGCTGGCGTTGGACTGGGGTGGGCACAGTAAGAAGTCTCTTAGAATCTTAGAAACCCT
The DNA here is from genome assembly GCF_964213995.1 of Mustelus asterias. Taxonomy (NCBI): domain Eukaryota; kingdom Metazoa; phylum Chordata; class Chondrichthyes; order Carcharhiniformes; family Triakidae; genus Mustelus; species Mustelus asterias. The sequence goes on along the minus strand of NC_135826.1, from coordinate 28,097,108 downwards.
ACAGCACAGAGAAAGGCCATTCGGCCCATCGAGTCTGCACCGACCACAATCCCACCCAGACCCTACCCCCATATCCCTACATATTTACCCACTAATCCCTCTAACCTACGCATCCCAGGACACTAAGGGCAATTTTAGCATGGCCAATCAACCTAACCCGCACATCTTTGGACTGTGGGGGGAAACCGGAGCACCCGGAGGAAACCCACGCAGACACGAAGAGAATGTGCAAACTCCACACAGACAGTGACCCAAGCTGGGAATCGAACCCAGGTCCCTGGAGCTGTGAAGCAGCAGTGCTAACCACTGTGCTACCGTGCCGCCCCACACCAGGTTAAAGTCTCACACCAGGTTAAAGTCCAACGGGTTTATTTGGAATCACGAGCTTTCGGAGCGCTGCTCCTTCATCAGGGGGAGTAGTGTTAAGAAACTTACTGTGCTCCACCCTAGTCCAACACCAGCAACTCCACATCATGGCTACCATCATCATCACAAACGGCCGGCTCAAAGTAGAGAGGATCTCCAAAAAGATCATGCATATCGACAAGACTCACCTGAAGGAGCAGCGCTTGTGATTCCAAATAAACCTGTTGGACTTGAACTGGTGTTGTGAGACTTCTTACTGCTAGTTCATTAGTAGCCAGTCACCAAGGTAGAGAGGGAAGCTCCCCAAGGGGTGACTTGAGCAGAAGAAGGTGTGAGGAAAGGATTTGCCTGCCAGGAGCATCAATGCTGCAGGGTCAGCCACTGGAAGGCCTCTTCCAGGCCAGAGGCCTCGCCCCCAATAACACTG